>NC_137665.1:6465748-7065748 GCF_963422515.1 Blennius ocellaris
ATGCAGCTTTGGCAGACTATCGTGTTTACTGAAGCAAACGTTTGCCCAAACCACAGGCTCTGCCTTATATACCAACACAAAAATGGCAAGCGGACACTAAGTGACTGTCTGTTTGCTTTGATTCATTGTTGGAATCATTGGCAGGTTCCAGCAGCTCCGGAGGATTAAGATCCAATTGTCTGGCAATTTGGTGCAACGTGTGTCAGGCGAAAGGTGGATAATAAAAATAAAAAAAAACGACAATTTGGAACAACTGATGAATGTTCATTTAATGATAACATCACTTTTTGTTTCCATTTGTACAAATAAGTTCACAGAGTAAAAAAACAAACATCAATAAGAAGTTTCCCAAAATAAACAGGGAAAGATTACCAATCACATTGAAAATATCTTCAATGTATTCTATTTTACAGACAAATATTCCAGTTGCATTACTTGATTGTTGATTCTGATAGTATTTTGTTAGCAGGGTACAGTTAGCTGTTCACTGGGAATATTGAAAGTAAACTACAGAAATTCACAGATGTGCCTTTGGTTTGTTTACCAGAAGGTAGACTCTTTCAGGGGCTGAATGTACTTGTGGGTATGTGGGTACATAAAGGGGTTGAGTGATGGTAACTTGATGTCTGCAGGTCTTTCCACAAGACAGAACCTGTACACTCTCCCCCTCTCTCTTTTTTTCTCTCTCTTTGGCGCACACACACACACCAAAGTCAGTGTAATATGTCTGAATAATGATTCCAAGGTTTCTTAACATGAGGTTGGCTGAGCTGTTTATTTGGATTTTACCAAGTCTTATTCAACACAAAACCAGAGTAAAACTGTGCACAGCATTCCACCAGGCATGTTATTTTTGCTCAAGGGCAGTGCCATGTACAATTACTATTTGCTCTGTTTTTGTTTGTGGCCAAGTCAAGTAGTATGTTGTATATGGGTTGTGGTTTAGGGATAACACAGTCTCCCTTATAGGGAACATAAAGAATAAATAAAGTGTCTGATGATTTCTTTTGCTGTGGTGCAAACATGTGATTGTTTACTGTAATTATGGTGAGCTCAAAAATGGTTAAAACTCATGTATGACCTGAAACAGGATGAATTCAGTCAACTGTTTCCCACTGTACCTTTTATAATCCTTCTTACCTTCTCTCTTTGTGATGGAAAATCATACAGAGAGCTTGAGTTTGGAGAAGGGGGATTTAGTCTCAACTCTGTCCAGACTCACAAGTACTTAGTCTGTCTGACATTGCGGGGGCAAAGCCCTTTGACTGGCTTCACTGGTACCAAACGAGTTGTAATCTTCAAAGATTTTAATCTTTTGTCTATTAGTCACAAGTGGTGGGTTGTGGGCACGGACGGGTGTTAACAGTCACAAAGTTGCCCCAGGAAAACAGCATAAAGAAATACATTAAAAACATACATAAAACAATGAAGAGCCAAATAATGCAATACAAACATCAGCTATGTTCTTTGCACTACTTCATTTGGTGTCTTAAAGGTCTTTCACAGCAAGCACTGATCCCTTTGGGTGAGCATGGAAAATGTCCAATGTTCAGCAAAAGCAATTGCTGACCCTGTTGAGTTGGCTGTTGTGACGGGGGGGGGGGGGGGCAGAAGAACAACCCCCATGACAGCCTACAGACACAGGATGACATAACGTCATTATGTCTCTTAACCTTAAGCAATCAGTTAGTCCCAGTTCATGAAGTCCAGCATTACTGCATGAGGGATGAATGCAAGTGAACAAGTATCACAAAGGCAAGACGCAGCATCGAAGTCAAGCAGGACGCTTTCGAAATCAGAACACTGTTTTTGAACTGGTTTAATGTCTACGTAGACAACCAAAGGGCAGTCCATTAAATGTACAGTACGTCCCTTCTTTGCTTGTTGGTTGGCTGAAACACAGTCCTCCACTTTTGACCACTGCGGAAGCTGCTCTTTGTGTTTCACTCGAGGGGCCAGAGATGAAGAATTACAGATCCTCATTCAGACCAGAACAGTTAACGCCACTTGTCAAAAGTAGGAAGGCTTGTGTGAAGGCATGTTGTTATTTGATGTACAGTGATCTTGGAGGAGCAACACCTCATATTCCAAATTGCCATTCTGAACTGCTGGTTCTGGGATCATAATTTGTGGCTGTTTGTGAGGCAGTGCCCCATTGTCCAAACCAGCTTTAACTCCATCCAGCTCCAGTTGAGAAGGTTCACGGTCGAGGTCCAGGTGGCCCTTGGCCCTTTTCCTGCGAAAGTAACACACCACTCCCACTGCTACTGCAATCAGTACTAACAGTAGCAAGATAGCAATGGCAGGCACCAGCATAGTGGTTAGCTTTGGATCCTCAAACTGTGCATCAGGGCCTCTTGTGCTCTCAGGAGCTGTATGGGCTTCAGTGCAAACACTGTCTATGCCAGTTGGGGCACCAAGTGGACTGGCGCACACTGTATATGTTGAGTTGGGGTTCAGGCCTCTCAGCCTGTACTCTGGGAAGGATGCTGGTAGGCTAAGCTGAATTGGCCTACGATCTGGCCCTGAGAGATTTCGGTAGGTAAGGCGAATTCCACGGATATAAGGTCGCATTTCAATGTAGTGGTGTAGATCCAGCAGGATTGAAGTTGCAGTAACTTGATGTGAGCTGATACCTGGCGCATCTGCAGTGACCGTTGCCATCGGGAGTTCATCTTCAGGTGGTGAAGAGTGGTTTGCAAGTTCACAATACAATCCAGAAGTCCCTGGAGGACATGTACAGTCTACCTGACCGTGCTGGTCCAAATGACATGTGCCTCCATTCAGACAGGTTTGGGGGGGGCAAAAACGCTGCTCCTCATCCATGTCAATGCTGCTGCCACTGGGAGTTGGCACAGGAGGCAGTTGAGGGCCATTTTTTCTGTTTGTTGGCTTTTCACTGGCCTTTGGTTTCGGAACAGCTTTAGTAGTCGTTGAGTTGGTCGTGTTAACAACAGGCATAGCGGTCGTAGTTTTGACAGCAGTAATGACTACAGTTGTAGTGGGGCATCCAAAATCTCTGTGCTCCAATCTCTCTAATACTTTTCCTGCATTGATAGGTGGGAAATGGCAGCGCGTCTCCTCTGGTCTCTCCAGGGTGATGCTCTGCGCTCTGAGCCATCTTGGAAACCAAGCTAACGTACAGAGGCAGTTGAAAGGGTTTTCAGCTATGGTGAGCTTCCCGAGGTTGGGGAAGAGCTGGGAAAACTCTTCAGGAAGTCCCTGGAGACTGAGGCTGCTAATGTCCAACTCCCTCATTTCTTGGAGGTTTTGCAAATCCTTAATGTTAAGAGGACCCATTGGGTTGCCAGCCAAGTTGAGGCTTGTCAGCCCGCTCGTCTCCTTTAACACCAAGGGGAAGGAATCAAGTTGGTTTTCTGAGATATCCAGTTCATGGAGATTCTTAAGATTGCCAATGAGCTCAGTATCTAGACTGGTGAGACCCACACCACCCAATCTGAGTGACTCCAGGTCTGGGGTCTGGAGGTCTGAAGGCCCCAAAGAGGGTAAGACATTAAAACGAAGATCCAGCAGTAGCAGTCTGGGCATCGAAAGAGCAGGTAGAGATGTCAACTGGTTACCCTGCAGTTTGAGTTCTAGTAGGTTTTCAAAGACATTAAAAGCTGCAGGGTGAATGGTTCTGATATGATTACTGTACAAATAAAGACGCTCTAGGAGTGCCATGCCATAGAAGCATTCCTCTGAAATGTGTGTGATCTGGTTTGATGACAAATCGAGATTTCTCAAAGAAGTTAATGGTTCAAACACCCTATCAGGAAGTTGAGTTAGTTTGTTTTGACTGAGGTCCAACATCTCCAGGTTTTCAAGGCCATCAAAGTCTTCCATTGCCAAGCTTTCAATCCCGTTGGAAAACAGATAAAGGCTCTTTGTGGATGGGTGCACTCCTCTGGGAATGGTTGACGAACGTCTTTGGAAACACAAAATGTTTTCTTGGTTGGAACAGGAGCAATCACTCGGGCAGTCACTGGTGAAGACGCCATGTGGAAGGATGAGTAGAAGCAGAATGGGCATCGGTGGAGTGAGAAAGATCTTCATGGTGCAGATTCTTTCTCTCTCCATGCACAGCCTGAAACGAGAGAACAAAGAAAAAACAAAAACATTAACCATCTGCATATTCAATCTTAGAAAATATTAAGCAAAACCTGCCTGAAATATAATACTTCTGGAGAGATAACAGACCTTATGTATTAAAAGCAACGGAAAAGAACACAATTTATTTCCTCAAACATGTTTTATTTCAATACAGAGAAGTTTCTGTACCAGCTTAGGTCAGTTATTGATTCACAGCATGGCTCTTTACTGTGTTTAATGAAGTAATAGTTTGAAAGGTTCAACAATTCATAGCTTGTGATCAAAGGCAGTCTTTTGTCACAAGGATTTTCAAACAATAGAGCTGTCGGTGTGACCTCAGGTTTTGGAGGGAGTTTTCTGCCATTCTCTGTGAACACTTGACATATTGTGGTATCAGTGGATGGTGCCGTGTGGGAATAGTTGGCTTCTCCTTCCACTGCACATTTTCCAATCTTTCAAGACTGAAACACAGGGAAGCAAAGGCCTTTTAATTGAGTAACCATACTATACTTCTGGTTTCTTTTTGTGTTATATATATACATTTTTTTTGATTTACATGGAAGTGTGTGTGCTATGCTGCATACATGGCATATATGCATAATTTCTTTCAAGGCACCAGAGCTTCATTGAAATGTTTTTCTGCATTGATTTTCTGCGTACCAGTTAAACCGACTTACAGCCCCTATGTCCAACAATGTGTGAAATGAGAAAATGGACTAAATTAACTCCGGAGTAGATCCCCAAAGGGATATGTTACTGTGATGTAAGCCCATTTCACCTGAGCCCAAGCCTTACAAAGCAAACACCCTGCAACCGTGTCAACACAGCACTTGAAAGGGACTGAAAAAAAGGGGAGGGATGATGGAAGGGAGAGGGAGAATGGAATGAGGAGCGATAAAGAAGAAACTAGTTGCAGACAAGAGTTTTTGTAGCAGTTTATCATCCACCTCTGTCAAGTGAGACGGCCTTGGGGAAAGAGGCAACATGTTTCAATAATGACCTCTGTAGCTCCTTGTTGAACTTTTTGCCTCTGTTGTACTGTTCAGAAAATCAGCACATTAAAACCTGATACCAATAACTGATAATGTATTCATAGCAGCCAAACAGCTGTGTTGACAATTACTTTTGTCTTATGTCCCGATTCAAGTTATGTTGTTCGAGAAAATTAATGTTCATAACTATGAGTATTTGAGCACTATGTTGATCAGTTATAATGCTTGAGGGATATTTGTTTTAGGGCCATGGATGGTGTACTTGTTTATGTTCACACAGTGCAAATACCTGAATAGGAAGCCCAGTATGAGTTTTATGCAGATAGGAAACACACACACCGAAAGTGTTATTCTCACAACCAGTAATTTCACCAGTAATGCGCTTTACATTTATATGAATGTACATCTGTTCATTTAATCCATTCTGTGGGATCACATTTTTGTGTGTGATTTCGATGCAAGGAAATTGTCCATGTTTGCAAGAGAAAACAATTAAAAAGCACATTTTGGCTTTGGTGCTTACACCAAAAATCAATTCCTGGGTCCCATAAATGATCTATCTTCGAGCATGTAATGATTGCTGATATTTTTCATTGAAGACATTTCCTTCACTACTGCCTCCAACTCCATTGCCTCTAATGTCAGAACTTGTTGAGGAGACTGCGGGTGTATCAGTCAGGAAGTTCCAGTATCATCTCATCACACCACTGGTATGGCAGTTATTTTCCTTTTTGTTTTCAGCATACTTTTCTTACCACTCCTCCTTGAAATCGCAACCTTGTTGGAAGTATTCCCTGATGTCTTATTTTCCTTCTGCAGTGTGTTAACTAAAAGCGGTCGTGACATTCAGTTGAACCCACATTTGACAGACCGGGCAGAACAGTTTTTTGATCCAGCATAATGTCGGCACCTGCGAACATCATAGAGATGTTGCTCAACTTTTGTAGTCACTCACAAAAAGTCAGGCCTGCTTTGTATTGCAATCCTTAATGGAAAGTCTTGTTTAGAAAGGGATTGTAATCTCTGAAGCCTGTGGTTAACTGAGAGCTACAGCATAATGGACAGCAGAGGTGAAAGGTTGCAGTTATCCTCTAATTTATACAAAGTGCCTTGTACTTTACTTTCACAAAGGGTTATCAAGAATTCTGGGTCATGCTATAGTGGTCGACGCGAAGACCTCAGTGAGAATGTTTTATGGAAATAAAAATGTACCTATAGCTGTCAATAAAAACTGAAATTATGTGTTTGCATGAGAGGGTTTCATTACAGCAGGTAAGTGGCGGTTCACAATTTCTGAGTGTAAACGAAAGAAGGGAAATATTGTGGCGGCTGCTGTGCTGTGTATGTGTATGGAACAAGGGAAAATAAAGGGATTTGGGAAGATAAACAGGAGATGAAGGGGATAGGGAGAACCAAACAACAGCTGAAGCGTACATGGAGGACCTCAGGGTTGCATATCATCACTGTGTGTGGGGTGCTGCATTTCATTTCCAGTGCATGATACCACATGTGTGTCTTCAGATCAGAACACACGTGCGCACACACAAACACACACTCTATGTTACAAGGTGCTTATTCAAAGCACAGGCTTAATGCACTTCAGTTATTGCATAATTGAAGTATTATGTGTTTGAATTTTTTGCAGTGAAAAATCTGTCTGGAAACTAAGTTTTGGAGGTAAAGAAAAAGCAACACAAGACAGATCTAATGCCAGAATATACAATAACATCAAGGCAGCTATGAGAGTAGTCTGAGCTCTGCAGAAGAAAAAAAAACTCTTGACTATTTTTCTAAGAACCTCATCTTGGTGATTCTGCTGTAGCTCCCCGGGGCAGCATGTTTATTTGAGTGTATCTCATTCCAAAGTGGGCCAAGCACATCTGATAACCCCAAAGAAGAAAAGAAGAGCGGCTGTAGTGGAGGTGAGTGAGCAGGAATCCAGCCAGTAAGCACTGCCAGGTCAAAGAAACTGTGGCTTGGTGAAGCAGATTGCCTTGTTTTGGGGTTTTTTTCCACCTCCTTTTGGATGCAATTGACTTTTGCAGATCAGTGAATAAGATAGAGGAGTCACTGTTGCATGCAGCCATGGCGGCGTGCTTACTCTTATGCGAGTAGGTGCAGGGCAGAGAGAGATAGTGAAAAGAGAATGTTGTCATACCGCTGAAAGATAAATGCCTCCCCCTTCTTTGCCTTCCTCCTCCGTCTTTGAGTTGTAATTTCCTTTTCTTTCCCTTGTGCACTTTAAACATTCCCGAAAACAGACTGAGATTGAAAAAGTGAGCCAGTATCTATCATTGACTTGGCATTCGCAGATTAACAGGCGGCTTTAGAGGATTTATAATTGTGTTGTGACTGGATCTGTTATACAGTGATTGCTCGTACATCTGCTTTCTTCAGGTTTCAGGTGTAGGTTTAAGAGTTGTATTGGAATAAAAACGTGTTGGCTGACAAATATGTGGAATTACCCGTGGGCTACAGATGGTAAGAAGAAAACAGAGAGGAGACCATGAGAATGTCTACACTTCCTCAAAAAGGAACATTAAGGCGGCAATAAGAAGAGGTATGAGGAATAAACACATTCTACCCTCTCCCCCAGGCCGGGTCTTATCCGGGTTTTTCTTTCTTTTCAAAATGAGGAAGAAAAGAAAACACAGGCCGAGGAATAGTGAAGACAAACGCAGGTTTCTGTTGGTGGGGGGCACCAGGGTGGATAAGCCCTGGCTTTGAGAGAGTGAAGTGGGCTTCATCAATTAAATCCCAGCAGGCTGGGTGTCAAGAGTTCTTATCTTCAGAGCTGTAGGCCAATACTGAGGGGCAATGAGGGGCACAAGAACGGGTAAAAGGTAACAGGGTCTGTATGTGTGTGGACTAGCCCCAGGTCTGTGTGCATATTTCGCTGAGCTACAGACTAACGGGAAGCAGCATGCCAAGTTGCAGTAAGGGAATAACCCCTGCTCAGTGCAGAGTCCCATTCAAGAGGCCCCTTCTCTTCAGGACCTTATCGTCTCAGGGGACAATGCCCATGGTATGCTCATTAAAGAATGATGAACACTGGTGTAGGTCTGTTGAAATACAGTGCTCTTGCACAAAGTACATCTGGGCTGCGTGTGTAGATTTACCGACATTTAATTCACACAGTTTCTTATTGATAGAGAAACCGTGACTCCATGGAGATGAAAGATGACGTGAACCTTTGTCCCCTTCCAGGTTTTATTTCCCATACTTGCCTCTTAATTTTTTACCACTTAGCCACTCACGGCCCTCTGGTAGAGAGCAACTCCTCTAGATATTTCAACCATTTTCCACTATCAGTTAAGTCCATGCATCAGCTGGTCCTTGTTATATGTAATTCAGTTGTGTTATCCATCAACATGATAAAGGGGTCAAGAGAGATTTGGGAAGGAGAAGCAAGATTTGTGTTGAGTTTCTGAGGACGGAAAAAAAAAATCTTCAAGACAGTGCAGCAGAGAAAACAAAAGCATCTCCAGCAAGAGCATGTAGTGCAGCTGTGTATTTAGAATATGTAAACTATGTTGGCGTAGGACTGTTGGTATGTGTGTAATGCACAAAGGTATTGGTTGATTGCATGATGTGTCCCTCATGCTGGTTGTACCTGTTCAACAGTATTTGATTGGCAATCATGACAGAAACCTGTGAGCAGCACATGATTGACATCATCCAGAAAGGAGGCTTCGAGATCTCAGAAGCTTAACAGGGAAGCGGCTTCGTCAAGTTTACTCAAACCTTTAGTTTATGAAGGGAAAAAGTTTCACTATGACTGTCCTTGGCAATAATCATCATGAGGCCACAGTATTATTGCTCTCAAAAGGGTATGAAGGAGGATTAGGAGCTGTCGCGGTTTTTACGATGTGCCGCATAAACAAATCCTCCATCTGATTCCAGTCTGAACCTATAAAGACCCTATAATTGTCACATTCACCTCTATAAGTGCCAGCTCATGTCAGAAGGTTCATGTTTTAATTATTGCAAGCAACTATTTTAACAACAGGCTGCTTGCTGTCACCACTGACCAGAAACACACTACAGCTGGCATCATATTTTTCTAGAGCCTTTTATCTTCTGAAGTGTGAATATATATCTGAACCAGTTGTGAAGCAGCAGATTGTTACTGTGTAAAGCCCTTTCATCTCTGGATTTATAGTTTGGACGAGGTCTGCTTATAAGGACAGTCTGAGGCAATACCATTAGAGCCTGCAGGTGGGGAACTTGAAAGAAAACATGATCAACGGTCCATGGGTGACTGGGAGGGGAGCGACATTAGTTTGTGGTTTTGTGATTTTAAGGGAGTAGTTTTATATTGTATTTCTATTCTCCTGTGTTAATAGAATGTATTTGCCAAAATGCAAAGACTTTTCTGAGATTATTTGAGATAGTGTCAGTCCAAAGAACAACAAAGCCAATGAAGCACTAGCCTATAGAGCAAATCCTAAAGGTCAAAGGTCAGGCTCAGATTAGCGTTTCCACTTCTCCACAGTATTCCGTGACCTCTGTTGAAACCCTGTTCCAGACAACACCGATAACAGACCCTGTTTGACACGGATACACACCCAGCTCCAGTTACATACATGCACACCTGAAGCCCAGTGTTCTTCGTCTCTACAACAGGTGCTTTCTCTGCGTCTTTCGAAGCAAACGTGAAACCCAAGTCTCCTGGAGTATGTCTGAGTAAACGATGCACCCTCTGCCAAACCTCGAGAATGAGCTGACAGTGCACTCCCATCGGAGCGGAGACCACAGGCGAAAGGCAAGGCAAGAGGAAGAGGTGGGCGCTCAAGCAGCCAAAGCAGACTTGAACTGGGTCCGAGCAACAGCATGTGGCCCGTCTATGTCTGCCTCCGCTGAGGCTGAGAGCACAGAGGTCAGGCACTACAAACTCCAAGAGGAAATGTGGACCATTTCCTTTTGTTTTATTGCCGAAGGACATGACTGCTGGTCCTGAAGATGCTTAACTTGATTGTGGGTTTATGGAGATGAACATGAGGGGTGATAAAGCATGCACTGACTGAGGCTGACTCTCTTCTCTTCCTGTCTCGGCTCAAACACACTGTCTCCTTTTGTCTCCACGTGGAAGCACATCTCTCATCTGATGACCCTGCCCTGTGACCTTTGGGGACAGCGAGCCACTGAGGTCACAGCCGCATTTCTTTTAAAGACAAAAATGGATCCGTCTGAGATTTTGACCACAAGACTCTCACATTACACAGACACAAAGGATTTCTGTGCGACACTGCTTTGATCCATTGTCTCATTTTTCTGTAGTGTTTACACCTACATTTGTCAGACTTGTAATTGTGTCTCTCAGTCCGTCTGTCTCTTTTTGACTGTCTTTTCAGTCACAACAACAGACCACGCGATCACAGAAGTTACAGTTAGGTCATTCCGAGAGCACCACATCACCAGGAAACCATAAATATGACATCCTCATGTCACAAATTTGGATTCTCTCCAAGTCTTCATTGCTGCTTTGGTGTTTTGTGTGTGACTGTTAATGCCTCATACCAAGATCAACTTTATACACTCTATTGTACTCTTTGACCTGCCGATGCTCAGTGCAGTGTTGTCCAGAGCACTGAGTCTGCAGCAGGGACACACAACACCAAAAAGACTCTTTTTGTCAGTTTTTCGAAACACAGCAAGAAGTTGACCTGGAGCGCGAACAGAACAGTGTTTGTGCAGTTGTGTCTGCATTTTCCGTTTAAAGTGGCCTGACAGACCAGTATTATCACTCAAAGTAATGTGCACACACACCATAGACATTGTGGCTTCCCCAAAGACATTTGTTCTGTCTCTGACATAACGGCATGCTAATTTGTCACCTAGCCGTAATGCCTAACTGATATAAAAGACTGAAGGTCTACAGATCGATATTTTTCATGGATGATTAAAAAAAACAATAAGTGGAAAATTTGTACCAAATATGAACTTATGTAGAGGTCGAACACACTTTGTGCTCAACTAATTGTTTAAACACTTTTTTGTCTTTGTTCCTTAATTGTAACTACATGATAAAGTTTGAAACAAACTGCAGCTCAACAATGAGAGGGTGTGTATGTATTGAGCAGGAAGCAGGCTCATTACACGCCTGGCAGGCCGACTATCCTTCTTATACAAACAGTGGCACACGTACTCACTCTATCTTTGTATGTAAGAGTATCGGCTTTCTGGAAAATGTATTTGTTACATGTGGCTTTATAGAATCGTGAAACTAAGAGCTTCACACACAACTACTGTACAGCGGATTGCTGGCAACAGTGTTTGAGACAAATATATCTAATACTTCCGTCCTCACTCTGTCATTTTGGCACCCTGTCCTCCCCTTACTCCTCCGCTCACCTCTCCTCTCAGGTTTGTTCATGTAGCTGACAAGAGTATGAGTGGAATTTGATGAAGGCATGTCTCCCCACCTGCCACAACAGACCTGTGAGGCCTCACGGGAGTTATGTAGCAGCTAAAAGTAGTCATTAAGTTTTTGAGCTCCACGTCAAACATGGTAAACAAAAACTCGCATCCAGGCTAACGGCTAAAGTGCTTGTCTACTTTCATACAATTGTGCAATTTATGAATGTGGACGTGCAAAGATGGATTGAGTCAGAGTGCACACAAGTGAAAAGAGAATTTTTCCTATGGAGTTCATGGAGTCTGTCTGTACTATTAGATGATATGTCAGTTAACACAAAGACACAGTGTTTTCCAGAATTCCAGCAAGAAAATGATATTGTATCAAATGAAAAAGTGCCAGATGACCCACCAATAAACTGGGAAATATAGATAATTAAATATAGTTCCACCAGTAAATGACAAATTCATGACTTTCCAATATTCCCCTGCAGTTTTATGCAGAGCACAACACCCATGCAAGCGTCATTGTTTATCTTATGTCAATAAACTTAATTTACTCTTGTTGCAACAGACGGTGTGGAGTAATGGAGAAACGCTCTTGTCATCTTTCAGGGGGAAACCATGCAAAACATTTACAAAAGATTTGTCATTCGAACAACTGCTTGCATGAGTCAATTTCTGGGAGGCATTAGTTATTTGGAAATATTTGGTGGGAAGGTTTTAATACTGTATTAGTGAACATAAAAAGGCTATAAAATCCTGAAGAAGACTGATTAATGTCTTCTATTTCTCATAAAATCGTTTCAAAATCTAACAATGCCCAATGATTGTAATGATGGAGTAATTGACAGATATTATTTTATGCCAAAATATGGAAGAACCAAATCTTTTAAACGAGCAGGCATCCTACCTGTTTTTCAGGCCCTCACTCCAACACTCATCCTTATCAGAGTTACCGTTTGTGAACTTTCTTGTCATTCTGCCCCTGCAGTCTCTTTCCCGAAGGAAGAAGTAAAAAAAAACCTCAAGACATGTGCCACACACAAGACAAATGCAAAGTGGAGATCACTGCTGCTGATTAGAACGTCACAAAGGAATTTATTGTGAAACTGCTGCCTGCTCTGGGACAGCGCTAGCGCCGAGGGAGGCTGGCTGGCTGGCAGCGGCGTTTCCCCACCCCCATCGCTGACATGCCTTGTCAACATGGCCTCAGGTGCCTTGTGATTACCTCCTCAGCTATGAATGCCAAGTTGTTTATTAAAAACATACAACCATCCTATGCTTTTTGAGCCAGTCATAGCAACTACACTTTTGAGTAATTAAAATATGTCAGCCACTTTCATCCGCTCTAATGACAGATGACAATATTCCACTAACTGTGAAGTCAATCTGACAGTTTGTCACTGTAAGGTTTGACAGATGAACAACAAAATTGCTAGGAGGGCAACATTGCCTTTGAAACCTGAGTTTGATTTTAACAGTGACCTCCCTACATTGGCGCTAACATATAATTAAACGGGTGAAGTCTCCCCTCCAAGAGTGTATGAAGACATCAGTCAACAACAGTCTATTGAGACGTCAACATTTGCCCACAACTTCCTATTTAGCCTGCAGCAGGTGTGCAGTGCTTGAAGAGTCCTCACATCTCGCCCAAACAAGACGAGGGAGAAGGGAGGCGAAGAGGGTAGTGACAATGAGAAAGACATTTTGAAACACAGCTAATATTTTTTTTTTTTTTTAAGTCATGGACAATCAAAATCACACAACCTGCAGCCATAAAGCTCACAACTCGGATTTAAAAAGGTCCACATAATTCACCTCAGTACCGCAAGTCTTTAAAAGAATCCCTCATTTGTGGAAAACCCTCGAGGCCATTCAATGGGCCTGGATGTGTGCTTTCAGTAAACAGGATATGTGTGTTTTTTGGCCTGTGGATGAATCATACTGTCATGTACAGAGAACCTGAGACAACCCAACAGGCCGCACAGAGACACGGAGAAAGAGAGAACAAATAAATGATGCTTTGTTATTGTAGTAGGACCTCAACAGCGGAGGGAGCCGTTTGTTTGCTCTCATTGACATATCCGTTCATACCAGTCAAGCAGATTCCTGAGCTAACCTGTCAGAGTTGGAACAATGCTCACCTGTGTGTGATGTGGCTGTACGCTCTGATGTCAGAGTGTGCATGCGTGTGTGTAAAGTCACGCAAATACGATATGATGCCTCTGTTTGCTTTTGTATGCTTGTTTTCAGGACACCATCATGTCAGAGAAGCTAATAAGAAACTCTGAATGAGGAGGGTTGTGCTGATGTTAGTTTTCCAGTAATGAGAAGTGCATTTGGCTTGGGTTGAGACGTACACATTATTTTAACCTGCATATGAGAATTTAGGTATAGCAGAGTCATATAACGCCACAATCCTTAAAATGTCACATGCATACATGATATCTGCGTGTCACTTCACTTTGCATACACCATCTCCCAGTTTTCCTGCAGCGTGCACTCTTTCCCCAACTCCCTTTGACGTTGAAACCCTCGGATCAATGACGAAACATGTATGTGGATTTTCACATTGAAGCTTTTCCTGCATGGCCAATAATTTACAGCCAGCAAACAGATACACCTTTTCACAAATTCCTACACCTGAGGAATGTGTACATGTGTTGCAGACAAAAATCAACAGGAGACAGAACTCTGTGCTCTTGTGTCTGCTGTTTTCCCTGAGGAGGTCTAGGCGGGGACCGACGGAGGGGCGGGGGCAGACATTTTGAGGCAATTAGCAAGAGTATTGATGTGCGTCCATAGGCTCAAGGCTACGCTCTTGTCCTGCGCGTGTGTGTGTGTGTGTGTGTGTGTGTATGTGTCTTTACAAGCCCACACAGTCCGTGTCACAGCTCATTGACAACTAGCACAACACAGGCAGGACAGAGGGTGAGGGGTCAGAGGGGAATGTAAAGGTGAACACAAAATCAGTCATGCTGTCAGCCAACAATTGCATATATTCTTTTTACGACTGGGTTAGCATTCCACTGTTTGAGTTTATATGCTTTTCATATATTTGTTTTCATTTTCAAAGGAATACGTTGCTTTTGTGAAAATCATTTTCTGATCTTGGCTGTCTGTAGTGTGTATGTAGGATTAGTGCAGGACATTTGAAGGTATTAGTCATTAGTCAATTTTCAAAAAAAGTCCTTGGGGAAATTAAAGCGAACAATATGTGTGTTCATCTCTGACTTTCCTGACCTATATAACTTTCAGCTCCATGACATTAAGCCGTTTTTGTTTCATTCAGTGGAATTTTTGATAAAATAAATTAAACAATTTAAATGTAAATTCCCATCTGTTACTTTGTATCAGCTTGATGTATTTTTTAGCCTTTTCAAACTTAAACAGGGTTCATTTGCAGGGAAAATGTGGTACAATGTGTCTCTGAGACATTTTTTTTTCTTATTAAAAAAAAAAAAGACATTTTTAAATACATTACAGTCATTCCAATGTGCCTTTATAGAGAAAATAGAAAAGCCCAACATATCCACATGAGCAAGCAGGTGAGTTTGCGACTGTGGAAAGGAAAAACTCCCCCCAACAGGGAGAAACACTCTGAGACATTTTTAGATATTTTCACAACTGTGGAGTTCTATATAAAGTATTTTAGGAATATAATACACATCATATTGATTGTGGTCTTTTCATGAGATTCACAAAAAGCATCAGAATGTCATTTATTAATTAACAGTGGCTGATTATGAAAAGTGACCCAAAAACTGTTAACTTTTTTATTTATTTTTTTTAAAGAGAGTTTTGTGTGGATATGTAATAAAAACGGCGTATACAGGGTCCTTATCTACCCTCATTCTGTCACAATTCCACAACTTCAGTGACCAGACAGGCCATTTAAACTTCAAACTTCCTCTGTTTTCCCTTTTTCTTTTCCCCTCTGTCTGTAAGCCTACACAGCCTCAGTGTATCTATTAAATACCGTGTGTGTGCTAAGAGAGACGCTCTTGTTCCCCTGCCAGTCTTGTTAAGAGGCTCAGGGTTGTGTGAAAGAACCCTATTGAGGAGGCAGGGTGTTGCGCTTAACACAGTCAAGACTGCCAACTGTGTGTGGTTAGCGTTTCGAGATGCAAATAATCAAGGATTTATTAAAAATGCATATTATAAGTACAACTTTACTTATTTAATCTGTAATACCCTGACATTGCTATATTAAAACGTTGCTGATGACAACCATATGTTAGTATTGTAGTAACTGGCCACATCATACTTAGAATATTAGAGATTTATTTTAATACTTTGCTCACCCTGTGAAGATGCTTCTGCTTCTGCTCCCACTCCACTCTCCTCCTCCTCTTGCTCTTCTTTACCTAAAAGTCAAATAACAGTTGCAGTTGGTACCAAACTCTGTTGCAGCATGTGTTCCTCGAACTCTTGTCTGCTCTTTTTTTTTTTTTTTTTTTGCAGTCCAGCCCCCTGCCATGCATTGTTAATGGCACATAAGCACAACAGGAAGTTTATTTTCCTGTTAATTGGTAAGATTCCAGCTGTGTGCAGGAGCATGCTGAGCGCTGGCGGGCCGTGTGGCAACACAGCAGAGCAGTCAGACCGCGAGAGGAAGAATGCAGGCAGACCACTCTCCACTTCGTCAGCTCCCTGTCCCGTGGTATCGCTCGATCAGCCGGAGCCAGAGAGTGTGCAGGTCTAGATTTGCGTTGATGTCAGCGTGACGCCCTCATGCAATCAGTTTTTACTGTTTTCACAGCAAAGTTCAGTCCGTGATCTGCAACATTTATTTACTTCTGGGTGTGACATTTAAGCGTGCCACTTTCAGAACTCTTGTGTTTTCTATCTTTTTCTTTCAGTCAGGTGTGTATGTCTGAAGCACATACTTCCATCCTGAATTTTTATGAATATCAGCTGGCAAGGCACAACCTGAGCACAGCTTTTTAACAAAACAAGAAAATTCAACATCTATCCATGATGATTTCATTTCGGGAAATTATTTGTCGCATCAGACGGTCATTTCGGTGCTTTGTCTTTTCCTTCATTTAGTCGTACAACACATTGAAATAGTAAAGTTCAGATACTGGATCCGCTCATCCAGTATATTTCCACTTGTGGTTTTAAGACGTATTTCATATACCTAAGCTCTGAGTCAAGCAGTCTTTGGACGCGGGAAACAAAGACGATCAGTATGCTCAACCTGATTGTGTAACACCTGAAACGTCACTTCACTTTGCATACACCATCTCCCAGTTTTCCTGCAGCGTGCACTCTTTCCCCAAGTACGGCACCTGACGCTTCAGCGGAACCTTTGCGGCATTCTGAATCTCTGTTTTTCATCTCTTATGATGCTTTACACTACTCCACAGAAGTGTTGGTTTTCTGTGTGTGTGTGCCTGCATGTTGAAGTTAAAGGAATTATGCATTGACTAATGGCTGAGTGACTGCCTTCAGAGTGTCGCTGAGCAGTACGGAGTGATGACTCTACAGTGGTCAGTTTCCAGAGGTCATTCCATCTTTCTTGTAGATAATATTTTTGACTGTACGGTATATTTGAAGGTGAAAATTGTCACTAAAAATATGACTCGTGGACTTTCTACCACCTCTTCTTACATTTGTCTGAGACAATTCATCTGGAATCAGCACCGACGGCAAATTAGTCGAAACATACATAATCCAAGTCTCATCTCAAAGCATCTACCTGAAAAAAAAAAGGCGAGATGAACAGAGGTGGACTCATTATTGTTTTTCTGTGGGTGTTGAATTTTTTATGTCATTCTCTCATGCTTGTTTGTTGGAATTACACAAGCAACAAGACGAGACATGTGGCACTGTCACGACCGTTTGCCCGCTCGTTGCAGTGTTGAGTGATTGAGACTCGGGGCTAATAGCCTGGTGGCATTCAGATAAACACATGTCGGCATCTGTGCACATACATGCACATTTTCTCTGGTGGGCCACCCCGTGCTCTCAAGCGGTGCAGACAGCCCCCCCCCCCCCCTTCCATGCACACCGTGACTGAAATAGACCTCAGGAAAGAGGGTCCAGACAACTGAAAGGTTGTAAGGTTGAAAAAAGAGCAGCTCAGTGCGTAAATGTCGGCATGTATGCATGACATGATAACATGATCGCGCGTGTGTGTGAATGTCACCACTTTCTGTGACAAGAAGACCGCAGACACCAGGCTGACCTGAAAGTGAGCTCAACCTGACCCGCAGGTACACACCGCACGTTGCCTTATCTGTTGGTGAACGATTGAGAGTTAATGGTCATCTCAGCCTTTGTTTATGTGGCTCTCATTAGCTACTAATAACTGATTAACGGAAAGATCGACCTCTTCCATGTCTGGTTTTGGTTGTGTGAGCGTGCGTGTGTGTGCGCGTGCCCTCGCTTTGCTCCTGCCCAGTAAGATCTGGTTCAAGGCTCATTTCCTAATTACAGTGCAGGCCAGAAGTAATTACAACCTTGCATTAAGAGTCATTTCTCTTTTTTTCCCTGTGTGTGCCCACTGAAATGCAGCAATTTGTGGTGGCTCTCTGGGATGATCATCCTCCTTCTCATCCTTTCTCCCTCTCTCTCTCTCTCTTTCTCTCTCTCTCCTTCGGTCCCTTACCACTTCACTGGACTCGGCTTAGGAATTAGGGTTTTTTTCCGGCTCTTTGCAAGTTTTCCATTCAGTGTGACAAAGTTAAAAATATGGTGAATACTTCTATCAAATATAAAACTTAAAACAATCCTTTCAGACAAGAAATGGGCCAATCCGTAAAACCGGACTACATTGAGAAAATATGTTTGTGTGCGTGTGTGGATGTGGACATGGAGGACAGCAGTTACTTGGGGTTTGCACTCGAGCTGGGGCACTCCAGAGCCTTTAGATCCCTTCACATATGTGTGTATATTTATGCAAGGTTTTGAAGTGGTTCTTCTGAACGCATCATTTGGCTGCATCGGAAAGCTCTTCTTCAATTTAGGTTGGCAGGCGTATGAGCTGGGGTTTGCCTGCACATACCGCTGGTTCAGCATTGATGTTTGCGGCCGAGGCTTTTGAAGCCCGGATTTTCATTTGAGACGCCTCTTATAGGAAGCAGCCTCTGCGCTTGGTTGTCAACTAGAGACCCCCCCCTGCTGTGCAGCACCTTGAAGAGTGAGTACAATAACAGTTTTACCACTAACAGGATAGATTTTTATTTCCTGCATTGTTCCTCTGACTCCTGACTTTAACAGAGTCCTGAAAAACACAAACTCATTCACACACTTATTACAACTTTCTGCCCTGTTAACTCCCCTTTCCCTGCCAACTGCGTGACTGCCCCACTCTTGTCCTCCTCTCGAACCTCCGCCTCTCTGTACCGCTTCTTCCCTCCCTTCCCCAGGCCTCCTCGCCCTGCACCTGACTTTTAACCCTCTAATCCCTCCTATGCAGAGAGCAGGATGCATCAAGCACTGCCCCTAATTGGTAGAAAACTAAGCTTTGTTGCAAGAAGAAAGGCAGTGAAAGTCTTCTGCTTTGATGTGAGGGATAAAGAAAAGTAACCATCAAATCAAATACCCAGAGATTTGGCAACATTTGCTAAACTTTTTCAAAAACATCCCTAAAGTTGAGCATAATATTCCGACATCAGTGCCAGCCTGGATTTGTAAAGAAACAACTGATAAAAGTACAGGCTGACAAAGAGTTGGTCACCCGATCCGGGAAGAGTGTTTCGCCATCATTATCACAGGGGTGTGATTACAGGCCTGCTTCTTTGTTGACCTCTGTGACAGAGCGCGCCTTCATCTTAGTCATGCTCCCCAGCTGCACAACGACATATGACAGCGAGAAATATCTTGCTGTGGGGCAGGAATAATCCATCCAGTGTGCACAAATGCACATTTAATGCTTTAATTTGTCCTCACAGGTGAAGCGTTGTGAGTAAAAACTTCAGTCTGACTCGTGTGTGTTGTCTCTTCCCTCCGCCTGCTGTCAGTCTCTCAGCAGTGGGAAGTGTGTGTCGACAAGTGGCTTTACAAACAAAACAGTCTGCTGTGACGACAGTGAAACAGTGAATCAGAAAGGCTGAAAGTCTCTGCATTGTTTTGTGACTTTATTGGCTTCACATATTGAAAAAAAAAACTACGCTGGCACATGTTTGTGTTCTTTACAGTTCAAGCAGTGGCCACGGTCGATGCTGGTGTTGTGCCCCTCTTAAACTGCCTGTGTTTCCATGAGTTTAACACAGTAGCCTGGAAGTTCTGCACATTAGTGATGGATAATTGGCCTCCCATGGCTGCTCTGCTGTCTGCTGGCCTAATATAAACAGATTACAACCATTATGTACCGTCAATGACATAGCAGCTTCTCCTAAAGCGTAATGATAGTCTGTGAGGAAACATGTGGCCTTGAAACAAGCCCTGGCGCGGGGTTAATAGCAGGGCTATTGGGGTAGTTTGCGCTGCTTGTTTCCCCTCAGGAAAAAGATTAAGCGGTTTGCCGTGTCTGTTTGTGGGAACCATGTAAAAGATGCTAATCTGCTTCAAAGCTGGAGGGATTGTGGTCAGAAGACTGTTCTTATATGAATTAGGGATTTCAAGGTAAGGCATAAACTGTTTTATGATCATCAAGTAATGACTATTTCAATATCTTGCTGCACCATTAATAGATTATATTTGTGTAATTCTAAGTTGAGAGAGCAAAAACCGAAGCGTTGTGAATGCCTCACATCGTCTTTCGAGCACAGATTGATCAGAACATGTTGAGCCATGTAACTTTTGTAGATTTATTTTAGTTAATTGCTGGAGTTGGTCAATTAGATTTAATCTCTCAGGAATTTGACCTCATCCTTCATTATCTGGCTGCATGCTTGTGGAAATTGATGTTTTTCTAATTTCTGTGTGTATCTCTTTCTTTTATAAGCAACTGTGTCATTCACCACATGCCTTCAGCAAAAAGGGGAATGATACAGCTGCTCGCCTTTATACCTCAAGGGTGTTTCAATCCGGTTCAGTAGCTGAGGTAGTGGATGATGGACGTTTTAATATTTTGCGGGGGTGCACCAATTGGGGTTTTGACAGAAACTTGGCCAAAGAACTCAAACGGCAGATACATTTTCTTGTTACAACTTTAGTTGTGGATTACTTT
Source organism: Blennius ocellaris (assembly GCF_963422515.1). Classification (NCBI taxonomy): domain Eukaryota; kingdom Metazoa; phylum Chordata; class Actinopteri; order Blenniiformes; family Blenniidae; genus Blennius; species Blennius ocellaris. The sequence continues at coordinate 6,486,314 of NC_137665.1, forward strand.
GTTTTTGTTCCAAAAGTGCTTTAATCAGCATGTCATTGCACACTTGGCCTTGATGCTTGTCTTTTGAAACACAGTCATCCCTGTTTCATATGTAGTTTTTGTGTTGAAGTGAAGCATAAGAATTGTGATATCAGCTTGTTTGGTGCTCATTTAGAAAAAACAAATCAAGGTTAATGTGCTTGTATCACCCCACGCTGCCCAGTTGACGCACATGCACTCACTTTGCATATTTGACTTCTAGAATTGTTGCTCAGGTATTTCGAGCGCTTCTGTCTTATTGAACTCTGTTGTGGGACGCTCCCTCGTTTGGCTCCCCCAAAAAAACAAAAAAACAGCTGTCCTCTGCTGTGACCACGACTCGGTGCGGTCCAGACATGGGGCTCGGCCCCTACGTGCTGCACGGCGTCCTGCGGTCCGACACCAGCCCGCCTCATTACCGCCCGGCGGATCCGTTTGCACCGCGCACACGCTTGCGTTTTACGCACTTCCCAAACATTTCAAATGCCATGCGTTTAACTTGTTTAACAGCGCCGCATCCTTGCTGCGAAGTTTTTTCCGTTTCTTCTTATATTTGCCCCCGAGTGGGAACTCATGGGAAATAGGAAAGACGTGTTTTGTTGGACATTAAAAGGTTTTTTTCTGTTTTCAACTGAATGTCAAGAGTTGTCTGAAAAATAGATTCACAACTCTTACCAGTGTGTTTTGTTCATGAAGAGCCAAAAACAATGAGAAATTGTTTGTACTGTGATCTGGAAACACATTCAGTCAAGTACTGATCATCTATTAATCTATTTTAAAGTTACTCCAAAGTAAACTCTGGGTAACGCGTCTTTACGCACGACTTAATCCTGCGGGACGCGTTCGTGTTCTGAGAGTAGCGCTTCAACATGTTGCTTGATTTTCTATGCGAAGCAGCAAAGTCTTACCCTTAACTTGAGAGAAGTAAAGTTTGGATCGCAGTGCGTTTATCCGAGCGCAGTTCTTCAGCGATGTAACTCCAGATCGTGTGTCCCGTGTGCGCGCGCTCCTCCAGAAAAAAGTTTCCTTGTGAACTCTAAATTAAAGTTCCAACGAGTGGTCCTCATCAAATCCTTGGAGAGGCTCAACAGCCTCCACGTCAAGGAATGCGCTCAAGCACTGAGTCCCTGGACAAAAAGCGCTTTATTGAAGCGCACAGAGGAGAGTTAAAGCGGAGGGATGGGAGGGGCGAGACGAGGCGCGCTGCCGTTTGGCGCACGAGCGGAGAGCAGCGAGGCGCTCACCTTGCAGCTTGGCTCGGTGCAAGGCAGAGACATTCCTGCGTCCTCACGGTTGGCATTATCTCAACTCCTACCTGCATTACCTGTTTAGAGACATCACTTGGTCGATTATTTGTTTTACTTAGACGTTGCTTCAGTCTTGTTGTTCTCCACAGAATGTACTTGACTCAACTATTGCAGTTAAATTAAAGATTGGTCTTTCCCTATTGACAAAAAAAGACCCAAAAGGCAATAATAAGATATTTAACCAATTACTTAGTAAATAAAACAAACAAACAAAAAAACACCAATATAATACGAAGATATTTGCCTTTTGCCCTTTTCTTATTTCTTTACAGTTTTCATTTGCCCAATAACATACGAATTGTTACCAAAGTGTACGTGCAGAACATACGCTTATTTCATTCACACAGCTAGTTTCTTCAAGCTGAGAAATCTATTAAATACTACCCAACACTATTGACAAGTGGCCCGTTGGCAGCTGGGAGCCTATTTCAACATGAGCCCTGGAGTCCCCACAAGGTGCCGTAAGGCGATAGCTCTCAGGAACTGTGTCACCTCCGATGTGTACTTATAGCCTCATGTCACAAGTTTACTCAGAGCTCTGAACACGCGCCTCACAGATGTTTGTTTTACTTCAACTTGCTCTACCACTGTTTTCCCCTGTATTTGAGTAAAAGGCGTTGAAAAGATGCGAACACTGCTACGAGAGAGAGACGTTGAAGGATGATCAAGACAGGCGCCTGATTTTGTTGCATAGGTGCTGCATGTGTTTACCAAAATCACCACACTTTCAGTTTTTCTCAGGACGAGGCACGCTTTAGTTCAAGTTGTTAAGCCACACCGTATATTTCATACAAGTCTGTGGCTCGTGAAAATTCTATTGCTCGTTCTCCTCCTGCTGTTGCTGCAGCTGATATACTATCTGTGTAACACACACACTTGTGCCATTCCATCTGCAAGGCATTACAGTAAATTACAGGAATAGAGAAATCATTTCATGCATGTCCGTCAGGGTCCAGATGTAACTCCTCAGTTGCTTCTGCAGCTCAATTTTACAAATTCAGGAGAAGTAAAGAAGGTCTAAGAAATAAATCTTACCCTGATGTATTTTATTACTCGTGTTTCAAGTTCAGAAAGTCGGTGTGGCTGTCTTGCTTTCTTTTTCTTTTCTTTTTTTCCGCAACCTTATTTTCTCACCCTGTACAAATGTCTGTGCTCAAACTAAAGTTATCCAGGTTGACTGGAGGGGAAATATTTATTCTTTTCATTCAGCTCCTGTGTGCTGGATGATGATGGCCTTTTTTTCCATTTATTTACTTACATTTTTCAACCATCTGCTAACTGTCAAGATACTTAATGCATCAATGCTTGTGTCTGTACAGAGCCAACAAATGCTTATTATTATATAGCATACGCCACACTGAAAAGGCCTAAAGTCCAGATTTAAACTGGAGATTCTCAGTACTGCCTGTTGTTAACCACCGAACCACCATGCAGACCTATTTTGTTACCTCATTTTACCTTATATACTTATAAAAACTGGTCTTTCTTCATAAGGCTTTTAACATAATTCAGTACATTACTGAAACATAATTTTGATACGGATATATTAAATTGTGTCACATTCATTATTATAATCAATCACGCACTTCATCTCATTCCTATGTTGTTCAAATGTCCATCAAATGTGAAGCGTGGTCATACGTCTACATTTCCACTTATAATGTTCAGTCAATAAAAGGCATCCTGTATGCATTTGATGTGAGTTCTCAGATGCATTTATAACAAATGATCTAAAATAAATCAAGTAAAGAATAACTGCAGTGAGAATAGATACTCCACCATTACAAAGTGCTGCTGCACCACTTGAGGTGAAGACAATAGTTGAGCTCAGCGTGACAATTTATTCAAATGTCCAATGGAAACGTGTAAACTTCACGTTCCTGCAGCTGATGACCTGCTGATCGGGTTTCGACCTCCAGTAAATTCCTGTCTACTTTTTGTTTTCTGGTTAAACATCCAGAACAGGAAAGTGTCACTGTACTTTTTTATTTGCATGCTTGAATCTTAGCCGAGAGACATTTGGTCAATAGTATAAATCACAGTCCAGTGGGTCTTATAGCATTTTATGTAACATCAGCACGTCGGTCCCCTAATGACCACAGCTCAGTAAAAGATGGCGAGGCCACATGTAACACTGCCCAGGGGAGCCAATAAAACACTGGCATGGTGTTGAGATGACATCGCAGCCTGCTGACGGCCATGGAGCCCAGTACTATGCTGTTTTTAATGTCGATGACTTTTTCTTGTCCATTTTTATATAAAGTCTGCTCTCCGATTGAATCATTGAAGGTTTTTTTTCTCTTGTTTGGGTCTCCTTTTTCTTGTCAGTACATCCTGAACTCATGTGCAGACACAATTTCAAGTATTTCGTCAATCACACTTTCATCATCATCGTGTTTTGTTTTTTTTACCCGGGTAGCGTTGTGACATCTACACTTTCTCCCACATTTGTTTCATCACATCTGATTTCATACGACATTTCTTTCAAATCACCCCTTGGATTTATGGTAACTCGAGCATTGTGTGTCAGCGCAGTTTGCTCACACATCTCTGGAGCTTCAAATGTGTCTCTAAGTCTGTTATGGCACGTAATATATTGTTTTGGAATTATATTGTACTTTGTGCGTGTAGGTAATCTTGTGGCCTCACAGCTGGAAAACCCAGATACAATTCTAGACCGTGACATTTCTCTATGGAGTTTTCACATTATCTGTTTGTGTGTAGGTTTTTCCTTTTAGTGCCCTGGCCCACAACTCAAAAACATCTTTGTTCGGTTAAATGGTAACTCCTTAATTGCTAGTCTGTGTTTCCTTGGCCCTGTGATGGATGGGCGTCCTGTCAAGGGTGTACCCTGCCCTTCCCCCGATCTTAACCGAGATAGACAGACTCTGACTGGGATTAGTAGGTGAAGAAGTGAAATGGTGATATAGGAGAGGTGTGCTTCAAAGAACCTGAAAACTGACCGTATTATGGAGACACAGAGCTTCGGATTTCGTGATTCAGCTCGTCAGAAAAACTAAAATGTCTCTAAATGCACATAATTGTCTTTTTCTTCTTCTCTTAAACTTAAAAAAAAAGTTATTTAGATTACATTATGTCAGTGAAAGGTTAAGAAAATAGTGGTATGAATGTGATGTTGCCAGGTGAGAGGAGAGGGCTGAGGGGTGCTGGTGGCTGGGCAGAGTGGAGACCTGAGCTGGACTGTACAAGACCGGAGGATGAACAGACAAGACGACCGACAGGCAGTGATCCCTGTCACAGTGAGAGGGGGATAAGCGAGAATGCAACTGTGCAATCACAAGACAAACTGAGATTTTCCAAGAAACAGCATTACCACACAAGATGAGTGGAAATTAAATGAAGAACTGGGGTTGATGGATCTTGGGAGTGACGGGGCATGTCCATCGCACATGCAAGCTACACTAAATTAATTAGTAAGAAGTATGATTGCCTTCATCAGTATGTTCGTATAAGGTGTACAACAGCGTCAGGTTTTTGCCATTCATGAAAAAGAGTCATAACTCAAACACCTCTTTAAGGAGCAAAATATAATCTGACTGCTTTGAGACCCTGTCATAATTGCGTCTGTAGATCTCTTTGCTGGAACATGAGTGTTGGCTTCAGTTTCAGGCGTTGGCGTTGTGTGTTTGACAGCACGCCTGTGGATTTTGACTTGTGTGTTCAGAGAACAACAAAGCGTTTCCCTGCAGGAGGCAGAGAAAGAGCGTCCGTGAGAATGAAAGCAGCTCCCCGCAAAATGACATCTCACTCAGTCGCTCCCTCCCCTGAACGTGTCACTTGGCACAACGAAATGTTGCCTTTTGAAAAGCTGGAGTCAGCGGGGTGACGGCTCTAATAAGTAAATTAGTTATCTGGATGATTTCTCAAGCAGCTTGTTCAGCACATTTTGTAGCTTCGCAAGGCCACTTTGAGCCTATAATGACATTTCTTTGGTCTTGCATATTGGAAGAATACCAAAGTACTAAGAAGTTACTGCATGAGCTCAAAAAGGAATTATGATGGGTTTTTTTCTGTTGGAGCTGTAAAACCAAGCTTTTATAAATTTATTATTGGTCATACAGAGCCAAGTTCAGATTTTTGGGGTGAAGGGCTTCATAAATGTTTAATTTCTACATACATTTGTGTTGATGTTTTGTTGATGAGATGTGTTCTTTGTAAATGTACAGCATAAGTTATGTGTTGTTCTCTTGTGCATTTTTAGCAAGTAAACACCTTGGGAGAGCCGAGGACTGATTGTTTTTTCTGATTTAATTACATTTTGTTGAATTCTTTTGGCACCAATAACAACACAACCATCTGACGGTATCACACCGGAGTAACTGTATGGTGACAACAGAAAAAAAAAAAGAATGGGGCAGAGAACAACAAACAGAGTTGACACGAGACATCAAGCTACCCCATTAGTTGTCAACCAGGATGACCTGAATTATAAGCTTTATCAAATCAGAAGGTTTTTAAGCCTGATCTTGAAAGTAGAGGCTGTGTTAGCCTCCCTAACTGAAACGTGTAGCTGGTGCCGCCTGAGAAGAGCCTGATAACTGAAAACTCTGCCTCGCATTCTGCTTCAAAAGCTCCAATAAGCCGCACTCTGAGAACGACATATTCTTGGATTCCCCAACTTGAACGCTGCTCATTATTATCTCCCTCTCCATTTGAGGTTGAGGTCGGTCCTCTGTTATTGTTTAGTAAGAATGTTGAAGCATCTGTGTTCATTCGTGTTTTGTGCACATGCTTGCCCCCCCCCCACCCCCACCCCCACCCCGTCTGCAGCTTTGCGTCTTTCCGTCACACATAAACGCGTTCTGACGGCAGCATGTGTGGGCCACCATCAGACACAACCAGGTCCTCTTCGGCAGAGGGACGGACTGCCTTTCTTCTCAGAGTGCCCCAAAACCCGGCAGCTCTGGATAAATATGTCTCCAGGAAGTAGAAACCAGAGAGCGGAGAGGAAGAAGCGAAGTACATGCATGATTAATTAGTAGTTGCCAAGGGAATCCTGAATGTGACAGAGAAACATGGTCAACAGAGAGAGGAGTACTGACCGTACCCAAAGCAGAAGTCGTCGCTGTTTGTGTGTGAACAAACATTTAGGGCGAGCATGAGATAAAAGTGAAATGTTGACTCTTCCCACCTGTCCACCGACAAGTCAATCAGCTCATCATAAAGCTGTCTGTTTTTAGAGGAACCTTTAGTATAGCAATATGATCATCATCCAGTTTACACTCTGTAGCTTTTGCTTATTTAATCAGTCCCTTAAAAGAAACAAAACAATATGTGTGATCTAAAGTGAGCTTTTATTTTTAAGATAGAAAAGGCTTGGGGTATTTATCCCCAAAATTTCTTTCTGCTATTTTTCAGTTTCGTGGTTAGAAGACAGCTTGTGTTAAGTCTCCTTGATCAGTGAAGCACAAACACAGGATGTAATTATTAAGCAAAAAAAAAAAAAAGGCTCCTGTTTGCTGCCTTTTTATTGCTTTGTTTTCATCCTTTTTTTGGCTTTTTTTTTTTTTTTTTTTTGCTATTATTGTTCTAACTTTTAGGCTCTTCATCAGATCCCTCCGGCCCTGTTATGGCTTTTTGGACTCCCTGGATTAGGCTGAGAGCGTCATTTCGAGGAGGCAGTTATGTCAACATGAAAAGACCCTCAACACAAAGACCTCAAGAATCTGTACACTTAACTTTTAGTGAATGCAGAGGCCGCTGAGCTGCAGAGGAGGCCCGAGACGGCGAACACACGCAGACTTGGGAGAGGTCAGGCCGTAGTTCAATTTAAGGTTTACTAGTCTGTTGACTCTGAGCACGCTAACACTTCTCATTAAGGGGCGAGACAGAGACAGACGGCACAGCTGGTCCATTCATGCCCCGGAGCTGGTCAAGCCATTAAGAGCACATTTTATTGTTGAAACGATTTGGAACTCATCATGAAAACAGTCTTGGCTTCACAAACATGTGTTATCGAGCTGATTGAGAACATGCTCCTCTCGGCAGCGGTGGGATTTGTATTTTCCGAAGCCGTTTAGCATTTAGATTTCTTTTTCTGCCGCGCGAGTCCCGTGGTGTCCTGAAATTAGGCATTGAGCAACTGTGACTGTTTAACTGCAAACACGTTTCTGCTCGTTGTTGGGAGAAGTAAGAGATGGAGAATGTTAGCGTGCAGAGGAATATTAAGAGTGAGATTGAAAGATGAGAGATGGTGAATGACCTCGCTGGATGCAGACAGTTTTCTTGTCATCGTCATTAACAAGCGAGACACAGTAGTTTAGTCTTTTCATTCCATCTCTTTCACTGCCTTTTTGCTCTTCTATTACCTCTTGGTCTTTCTCTTTTTTTTTTTATTACTGCACCTGCACATATTGAAATAACCCCGAGGCCCTTATTACTAAACACATCATCATTGACCAGTTAATGAAGCACATATTTTTGTCTGGGATTGTTGGAAACCAAGAACACAAAAAGGCGAAGTGAATATTTGACATATTTGATGTTTGACTTTAATTATGACTCTTATCATTACCAGCTCACGTTGCCCAGTGAGTAGTGTATGCATAAAGGCTTTGCTTTGTTCCCCATGTCAGCTTAAAATCTGGTAATACAGTAAGTCAGTGTTGTGTTTTTGCAGACTGTGGCTCGATGTGACCAAAAATCACAACGCATGTAAAAGTGTAAAAGACCGCAGATATGAGTAGTTGTCATGCAAAGTTGCACATAAAGTCACCATGTTTCTCCTGCTCTTCTTACCTTTTCTGCACTCATTTTTCTTTCCTCCGTCACATTTTCATGGTGCACCTTTGGTATGTCAGGTATAAAGTAACAGCAGCAGGCCTGCAGCTCACCCACACACCATGATAACTGTGTTCGTCCTATGATTGAAACTCAATAGGATGATAAAAGCTGCTCCGCAGGTCACATCAGGCCAAATGGGGCTTGCGGATGGGTAAGGTCTTATTTCGCTTTGTTCTCCCATTTTTGTTTCACTCATCATCACATATATACAGACGCATTGCTCAGACTGAAAAAAAAAAAAATTTAGTTTCCCCTATAATTTAATTCTAACTGTTATACTTACTCGTAAACTAAAACATTTCAAGGCACCTTTGTTTCATCATTTAGATATTTAGCTCACAAACAGAATACAGTATGTTGAAATATATGAATACTTCATGTGATCACTCGTTTTTCTGTCTTTTTTTAATATGAGGCCATAATTATGATTACATTTTTTTTAAAGATAGAACTTGTTTGTTTATATGTCATGAGGAAGAAATAACAAAAAGTGTATTTCTGAGATGAATGTAGATTTCACCTGCTCAAAAGATTTTATTTTCCTTTTATTAAACAAATAGGAGCTCTTATAGTCACTTCATTCACTGCAATGGAAGGGTAACTACAGTTGCTCAGTACCTGAAATCTTATTGGTCCATAATTATTTTTTGTGCAACAGTTACAATTTATAATATGTCAAAGTTAAAAGATATATGATGCTGATTCAAGTTGTGATTTAAGTTACAGGTCCATCATTGAAAAATTGGTTGGCACTCATAACTTACACTCCAAGTTTCAAAGATTTTAATCTCCTGTTAAAATGAAATAAAATGTTTAAAAATCTGATATTTTGAGCTATTATAATATTTTGATATATTCTAATATTGATTTGTGTGATCTCTGATATATAACAATGACGAATTAAACAAATATTGCTTGACATATTCCTGTTTTTGTGTAATAAATCTATTATAGCGTACGGAAGTTTTACAAGCCATTTTATATTTTTTTTTATTTTTGTTTACTGCTTCTATACTTTTTAATAACACAAAGAGGATATCTTCACAGTATCACTCTCAAAGTTCCCATCTGTCACTTTTTCTCTGTCTCTGGCTCAAGAAATATCTCCATATTGGACACATAAATCTTTGTGGTTCTGTTTTGTCTGCTCTTGTTTGGGTGTTACCATTTGTTACCATATTGTTGTTCTTTTTGATTACAAGATGACACCATGCATTTGTCCAAATATGCTCTCTGTGTCTCTGAGTATTTTGGCTCTAAAGTGGCCTGCCCAGTTAAATAAAAGAGGTTAAATAAAAATAAACACAAGCCGGCAGATAAGGCTCCTTCAGCTCTGTCACACCGTGCTGATAACACTAACGTGAAGAAGACGGATGTGAAGGTCTTGACATTGGGAGAAGGTCAAGAAGTTGATTAAATAAAAGGAAAGAGTCAGGAAGTCGCTCTTGTTTCACAAGCATCAGAGTTGTGATTGTTGTCTTTTCTCTGATTCCTCTCACCTCATGGATGTAAGACCGTCTCTGTTTGTAAAGCTGTGGCTCATCTGAGTGTAATTCAATGAACAGCACTTCGGGTTTTGTTTTGGGTTTGTTTTGGGTTTTTTTTCTCTTTCTGAGGAATATTCATCTGCTGTGTTAACAGTTTGGTCAGAGCTGCCTCGTCATGCAGTGGTGAAATGGCTCAAGCTGAGGCTGGATGTGGGCTTGTAAATGTCTGGTCAGCTCTATTTTTTGAGGAAATGCTTGCTCATAGACTGTACGAGAAGTGTGTCCTTCTGCGTCCAGGCACTACGCTCTCCCTTGTTTGGCAAATGCTTGTTTTCATAATCGCATCAATTGGCTGCTTAGATTTCATACATTCAACTTTAAAATGTTGGAATCGGTTTCTGTCGCTCCATGTAGGTGGTCACAGAGTGATAGTGTGTCTCCTGTGAACCTGATGCAGACAGAGATTGTGGAAAATGAGAGCAAAGATGCGTTTCAATGTGCGCATAGGGGCCATATCCAGAGTCACTTTATCATGGCATGGATATGTTGTAATCTGTTACAATCACTTACTTCCAGTCTCTGTCCAATAACTTTCCTGGATGATGCACAATCCAGCTCAAAACGAAATCATAAGTAAATATGTGCTCACACAACAGCTAGGATTTACAACACAGATGTGACAGCGATCTTATCGCTTACCTCCCTGGGCTGGCTCAGTCTCTCTCTCCCTCTCTCTTTTCTCCCCTCCCTCAGTCATTTAATAAATCTGCTCTCTTCTGTGATGCTTTTATTGGTTTTCAGTGTACTTATTCCTGCTTCGGTCATTAAAGCAGATGATTTAGTGAGGGTGTGTTGGACCCACGAAGAGTAAAACAAGGGGATTTGTGCATCGTGCGTCAAAACAGTACTGAGGTGGAAAGGTGAAGGTTTGATTTCTGAAGTAACCGTGGTTTGTTAGACCGACACACGATGTGGGGCAAAGTTTTCATGGGAACCGTCTCCAGCTTGATTCATTTAATCTTTACATTTGTATGTTTTCCTTTGAAGTCTTATCAAGCCTTATGCTATTTTTCAAAAACATCAGTCTGAATAGAAGACTTTTTGTGTGTGTGTGTGTGTGTGTGGGGGGGGGGGGGGGGGGGGGGGGGTACCTCTCGATGTTTACTTTTCGGAGATGCAACATTCTTTCTATCCTGCATGAGTGGAATTTTTTGCTTGTGAGATAAAGGAGAGACCAGCAGAGCATGTAAAACGAGATAAAGTGAAGCTTTAGATGGACCCGAAAAAAAGCATGTACGGACACAGTTGCACCTATCGAGGAGTGCGTGTGTGTGTGTGCATGTGTGTGTGTGTGTGTGTGTCACAAAGAGACCAGTCAGATCCTCTGTCGCTGTGTGCCAGAGACCGAGAGACGAAGGCACTGATAAACCCTGTTAACTCCCCGATAAGGCCGAGCTGGAAGACACCACCGAGTCAAAACATGTGTGAATGACCATCAGTGAAAGGCGCTCTGTTTGAACGCCTCAAGAATGTTTTTGTACCTCGGGTCCGGCGGGAGTGAGGAGAAAAAGAAAAAAGGTCTGAAGAAGTTGTTTCAGGGTTTATATTTCTCTCTTTATTTTCCTCCTCCCCTCCCTCGGGGCGAAGCCCTCACTCATCTGCATACGAGTACCGGACTTGAAGGGAAAACAAATACGAAACAGTAATGTTTGATTTTATGGCTGAAAGTCATACACGCCGAAAGTCCTGTAGCATACCGAAAGATTCAAATTGTCTATTATACAATAGATTTGTCATCATTTCAAGGAAATTTGGCACAATTAGTTATTTGAACCTCAGACTCGTGTGACCTCGGTGTCTTCCAGACTGGGTTGTTGATCTCAAGCACCCGAAAGTCCGTCTGGCTCTAACCACCGGCGTTTTTAACGGGGCAGTAAGTCAGTCATCAAGCCTGTTATTGTGGAGTGTGTTTTTATAGCCGGCTGCACGGACTGTTCCAGTGTTCGTGGCCTAGAACAGCAACGGCTTGGATTTGTGGCTTTGCGCAGTAGGAAAAACCGACCAGCGTGCACCGACGGCTGACATCATCTTCAGGTTGTTCCTCTATTGGAGATCGATGCACAGTGACTGACTAGTCGGTGCCAGAGTCAACAAGGAAGCTCGGATTATTGTTTTTAAGTTATGGAAGCAAAGTAATTACTTGATATGACTAATTCAGATCGGGACATTTCTAATTTGTGTATATTTGCTCACTTTTCTATCTATTCTAGGTCTTCCAGTGTTGTAATTGAGTGTTGATAACAGTGGCACAAGATTTTTTCATGAATTTCCTAAAAATGTATGACAATGCATACGTTTGAAAAAAGAAAATGAGGTGCTGTGCTTTTAAATCTATTGGAAATTATGGATTGAAAATCTTATATTGAGATAACACATTGAAGTGTATGCTAATTCATCTCATTTAGAGAAATGTAAAGACTAAAAATGGCAAGTTATGCTTGCTTTTGATTTGTTTTGTTTGTTTGTTACAGATTTTGTTGATGAAGCTTGTACGGCATTTTATTATTATTGACTTCTATCTTGAAACATTCTTTTGCAACACTTTTGGGGTTGAAATTCTATTCCATTCTATTCTATTCTATTCCATTATATTCTATTCTCTTCCATTCTATTCTATTCTCTTCCCTTATAAAGTGTTAAAAATGGGCTTGCATGAGGAAAAGAAAAGCATCAGTGATTTAATACTCATGATGTGTTCTTGTCCTCTAACTTGTAAATGATCCAGGTTCATATTCAAAGGTTGGAACTTCTATTTTTCCAGAAAGTCGATTTCCTGACACAATTTGCGAGTTGTGAAATAAAAGACTCTGTAAGGTTTTCATCGTGGGTTTCATAGTCAATTTGACATCATTTATCTGGGCTGTAGCGGGATCTCGCTGATCAAAGTTCATCAGTCAGATTGTTTTATTGTGAACTTTTACTGAAGACTTCCAAACATTAGCTCACTTCCTCTTCACCAGGTGTCTCTGCTCAGGAGCTAAAATGCAGCCTGGGCAGAATTCGTCTTTCCTCAGGCGACCTTACAGCAGAGACGCTCACTGTGGGTCACTGCTTTCTATCTTCTGTGTGCCATCTCTTCTTTTCACCTCTCCCTTCCGAGGCAGTCACGGTTGCTGATCAGTTCCCAGGCCCCCAACGACAGGTCATTAAACGGTCGTGTAACCCCGGCCCTTGAAGCCCAGTCTTGAGGTTAACGTGGAACGCATCTCTTCCGGAGCTGCGCATCCATCAGCTGGAACCGACCAGCGCGTCAGAGATTATGGACACAGACACAAATAAACAAAAAAGCAAGCCAATACTGAAAGTAGACGACACCTGAGAAACTCCTCAAAACTGCCTTTCAGCTCACAGCTTCTAATTTATGTGTTTCAAATATTTATGTTTCTCATTAGTGTTTTCACACGCTCGCTTCCCTAAATCCATCATGGCCACCCACGTCCCACAACAAGCTCGCCCCTACTCAGTGCTGATTGCTGAGGTCTCCTGCCAGTTTATGGCCAGAGACCTGACTGTTTTATAACCGAGCCGGCCTGAACCGGTTTACCACACATTCACAGACCTCTCTGAGTTTGTGTTTGCGTGAACTGATTTACGGATGTAAACATCACGGATGTTCATGTTTGGAGTTTGCATGTTCTCCCGGGGCAGCATGAGCGGTCCATAAACATGTGTTTGAGGTTGATTAGTGACTCAAACTTCCCTTAGTGTGAAAGTGAGTGTTTGTGACTGTTTGTATCTCTGTTCACCCTTTGATGGACCGGCAACCCGTCCAGAGATAGCGAGATGCCTCCAGTGACCTTTGACTGCAAGTCTGATAAAGCAGTATTCAAAGTGAATGGAACTCGGAGTATGAGTGCGAGTACGTATTATCTCAGCCACTTAAACTCTGTTTTCTGTGTGTCTTGTGCTGTCCATCATGTGGTCAGACACTTATGCTCTCTCACAATGTGTTGAAGTGTCAATTATTCTTCAAGGAATTGTGTTTCTTCTCATTCTTGTTTTTTTTTTTTTGTGATATGCTGCTCATGTCAACCATCTTGTAGTGGGCTCATCGTTTCCCCACGTAGTGAGAGATCTGCAGCCTTCATTGTTTGAGTCATTGTAAAGATAGAGCTATACCAATGACACTCTGGAATGATGGAATGAAAATGAAGCGTTATTTAATTGTTTTAAAGACCAGACGGTAATGAATGGAAAAAGATGTTTTGTTTTTGGGGTGTTTTTTTTTCTTCTTCTGTTTGGCAGCTTTGCATGTGGCTGTGTTTTGAATTGGGGAGTTTAAAGAGGGGGTGTCTGGGGGGTCGCTGCAGACCAGTTGAGATGGAGCACAGTGAGTTTAATTAAACCCTTAGCATCATGTGTGCATGAGTGGTACCATGTGTATTTGTGTGTGTGTGTGTGTGTGTGTGTCCGTGTGTGTGCGTGCGTGCTGGTCGTCAGGGGCCAGAGGATGGGGCCCTACCAAGCGAGGAGAAAGGAGAAAGTAGGCGCTTGGCAGGCCATCTGAGAGCTTCGTCACTAGGGCTCAGACACGGCCACAGCTGGCCCCTCTGCTTACGATCCCCCCCCCCCCCCCCCCCACAGGAACGCGGTGCGTCAACTCTAATTCCCTTCTAATGAACTGGCTACTGAAGGTAGCTAGGCAAGCAGCCCCAGCACACTTATTAAACACACATAGTGGAAACAAAGCACGCAGTCAGTGGAAAAAGTATGCTGCTCTTTCAGTACATTTCGGCTCTTAGCGGGGGCGACTGTGCAGCTCGACCTGTACGCCTGCCGTGGGTGCTCGAGCTCGAATCACATACGAGAACTTGTATTCTGAACCAAATCGAGCAGAGCAACATCTTAACCTTTAGGAACATGTATAGGGAAAGCTGCTCTATCCTCACCAGCATGGGCTTTTTCTTTATTATCAGATGTGTTTAAGTCTCACAGCTAAGCTACTTACTGAACTTTGGATGAATGAGTAAGTCATCTAATAACCTTGTTCTTTCTTATGCTGCTTCAAAGGCCCCTTTGTCTGATGTCTCTCTTTTATCAGACTAAAAGTGTCACCGCAGTAATCTAAGAAAATGACAAGAGAAATGTGCATAAATGTAGCTACTAGACCTTGTTTGATTTTTTTTTTTTTGGGGGGGGGGGGAATTCCTTCTCCTGCTTGATAAATAAGCCTTAGGAGATTCAGGAAAGACCTCTCAAAGGACTTTTTCTTGATTTGCAAAGAAAAAAGGAAAAACGAAATCCTCTAGATTTACTGGTAGATTCCGAGCTCTGTTACTCAAATACAATGAAAGATATAAACAAACAAAGACGTTGTTTTGCTTTCTTCCTTTCATTCGAAACCGTGACGCAGAGCTTTATTTTGTTGGCAGAAGGTCAGAGGTAAGATCCTGGTCACCTCTCGTGGGAGTTGCATTAATTTTGAAGTGAGGGCAGTGAGATGTCTCCTCATTAAAAGTCTGTGGTCAAGTGGATAGAAGCTGCCCTCGCCGCAACCGGACAGTTTAACTTCTGTGGCGCAGAACCTGCAGTTCACATGCTGCTGATGGCCACATTTAAATGCATTCACACGGCACAAGTGCATCACATTGATTGCCTTGTGGACTTGAGAGTTTACAAAGGTGACAAAGCTCATCAGTGGTGATGTGTTTTGGCACAGTTGAGTCATTTGTGCTGGATTGTGGTGCAGCGGTTTGGAAGCACTGATCGGTGAGATGATTTCCACGATCACCTATAATTTATACCGAAACCTCTGCAAGATAAGATTTCACTTTTTGGACATTCTTAAGGAGCACGAGAAACCAACCCAGGACTTACTGTCCTGGAAACAGTTGGACAAATCCTGTGTTGTTTCTTTTATGAGTCCCATCTAATATCCGTGGATTATTCCACTCCAGTCCTCCCATTGTCGAAGTGACGTGGACACTCATGGACCCGCAGCGTAAGTGTGGATAAAACCATTAGCTGTGTCTAAATCCTTTACACTGGAGTAATACCACTGAAACAGAAAAGTGTGTTAACTTACAGCAAAAAGTAAAGACGGCAGCGGAAAGATGTTAAAGGAAGCAATGGTGACTGTTTTATTGGACAGTGATCATGAAAGAGATGACTGGAAAGCATGTGGCTTTCCGTGTGGAGATACAGTTCTTAGCTACAGCCAAATGTTCATAATGCCAAATATCTTATGATTAAATTTAAACCCCAGCACATCTGTGGACATTAGTAATCTGCCTTTAATCAAGTGTATGTGTGGGGGAGACAAAGAAAGGCTTCAGATGTTATTCGAAATTACTTTGACTCATAGTTCCAGTTCATTTTCAGCCACTCCCTGTGCAGCCGCACTGGGGCCTCACAGGTCACTGTGACCCATACGATAGGCGTAACTGTGATTTTGACCTGTTACTCAATCATGTTGATTCACATTAGAATTTAATTTAAAAATGATGAACCCTAAAAACCACTTAGTTTATGATCAGGAACTTGCAAGCTGCTCTGTTATAGGACTTTTTTATTTTCTGGTAGCAAATGACTTTTACTGCATGTGAAAAGTTGTCTGCATCTTGATTTGTTTATTTATTTCTATTTATGTCTGTGATGAGACTTGTGTGCCCATCCTTAGAGTTGTGTGTGGCTCGAAATGTGTGTGTGTGTGTGATACAGTTTGTGTTTGTTTGTGTCTTTTGAGATTTGTATATGACTACAGCCACTAGTAATTGTCTCTGGAGGTTTCGTGGCCCTCTGTGTTTGCTGGCACTTTTATCAGGTTGGCTCCTGTAATGTTTTGAAATGAACTCAAATTGTGATTAATACTCAATGAGTGAGTTTCTAAGTTGGCTCAATGTGCACGTTCACATTTTTCTTTTCCTGACTGGTCCCAAGTGCCTGTTTGATAATACAAACATTGACTCTGAAACTGTGAGCGGTCCGATACAGCTGGACAAGCTGCAGGCGCTCGGGTGTGTAAAGGCAGGAGGCCAGGCGAAGTTTGCTGATGCAGTTCACGGTTCAGTGGACCCTTCACCCTCGGTGTTATCGCTGCAGCACCCACTGACGAGAACAGCATCACCAGAGGACTGATAAAGACGGGGGTGGGGCGGAAAAGACGGCAAGAACAGTGACTAGAAGAGGGTTCATACAGGCAGTGCTGCAGAGAGGTGACTCCCAAGAGCTCAAGATAAGTCTCGGCTGACTTTGATTTGATGGCATGTTAAAAATAAGAATTTGAAGATTCTGTAATGCAAGGGTGTCAAACATACGGCTCTCGCGTCAAAATCAGCCCAGCAAACGGTCCAATCGAGCCCGGAAATGACATTGCTTGTGTTCAATTCACTGAGAAGAAATCAAGTAGTTTTTCTACTGAGAAACATAAATGGAAACTTAAACAGCCCCTAACCGCAGTTCGTAACTATCCTGAAACCCACAACTAAATTGCAATGTCTGGATCAAGATTACCAGCTTATATGTCGCTAAATAGCATTACAATCAAAGAGATTAAACATATTGTTCTCAAAAAATTTCAGATTGCTCATATTAGATTACAATTTGTAAGGGTTAAATAACTGTAAAAAGTGCTGCTCCGGCCCCCATTGAGATCAACCTGACCTGCATGTGGCCCCTGAACTTAAATGAGTTTGACACTCCTGCTCTGACGTGCACAATAACCTTTTCCTCTACGCATGATGTAAAAACAAAAACAATACACAAATTCTGACTTCTATAAATCGATTCAAAGAATGTTTTCCCTCCCAGGACAGGCTGTTATACAGCAGTGGTCACATCACGTTAAAGTACAGTGTGACAATGATGAACCTGTCTGCTGACAACACAGATCAGCAGACTGAAAGTCCTCCAGTGTTTCTGTAATTAAAAGAAAAAGTGAGCGGTTCTGTGCAAAATGAGGCTCAAAGTGAGATGTAGACAAGCAGTTGCTTTGTTTTGGTTTCGTATTCCTCAAAGGCCGCCACTGTTATTTCTCTTCTACTTTACGGCGAGCTGCTGCCTGTCATCTGGAGCTTATTGTGTGTTTTTACTTGTCCGGCTGCCCTCTGAAAGGCCGCGATCTCTCAGTGCAGAGAAAGCTCCCTTTGACTGATACTGATCTGGTCAGAGATGCTGTACCTCACCACCACAACCTTATACCTCCACAGACTGCTTCCATTAGCTCCACCTATACTGTATATATTACACTACGACTTGTGTCTTGATGCTATCAGTGTGACTGAATGGGCATAATGCAGTGTGAGCCTCTGCACATCAATGTGTCCTATTGTGCTGAAGCTGGACATTTTTTTTTTTTTTTTGCACAGTTGAAGTGTATAAACTCTGAGGTTTCTCTCCCAGATGCACAATAATATACACTCCGCCGTGCATGCACACACAAGTCCTGCACTTGTCTGTCAGCCACACGTCCATTTTTCTGAACTTCCATTAGTCAGTTATTCCGATGATTTACATTATCTCGCACATTATCAAACGACATCACATTCTCATAATCATAGTACTCCTGGGCAGATTCAGACTAACACACACACACACACACACACACACACACACACAAACACACACACACACACACTCATGAGTAATATAACCATCATATCTGCTGGTGCTGAAGGCTGCTGTCATGGACAGAAGGTCATTTCGGGATGTCCGTTTGGTTGTGTGTGTGTGTGTGTGTGAGGGAGTGGAGTGAGGCGATGGCAGACGAGACAGTAGGCGTGCTCTCGCTGCTTTCTGTTTTGTGTAAACTCTGATAGGACCGCAGTGACAGACTGAAGCCAGGGGGATTTTGGGCGCATCAGTCGGCTCAGTGCAGAGCGTTTGGAAGGTGTTGAGACATAAGTGGGGGCACATCAGACAGACAGAGTGAGACTGAGAAAGAAATTAAAAAAAAATTTTTTTTTAACTCTTTTATAAAGCCTCTCAATTCATCTTTGTTCTTATCCATGAAACTCACAGGGTTGTTTTTTTTAGTTTTTTTTAGTTTTTTTTATTAAATCACTGTTTGATGACAGTGTCGGCCTTAACTTCACATGCTCTGCACAGAAAAGGTTTTACGTGAGGATTATTGTCTCACACACGTACACACACACGTCTCTGTTCTCAGCTTCTCCTGAATGAAGCCTATAATAGTATTTGTTTTCATTCATAATCAGCCCATGTGATCGAGCTCCGCGTAACTCCCACACTAAGCGAGTGTAAATGCATGTTGTCGTTAATGCATGTTCACGTGCATCATGAGGCCGCATAATTAGCTTGTGTGTTTGTGTGCACTTAGTTGTGTTTGCTCGTGAATATGCACATACAGGCGTGTGCGTGTGTGTGTTTTCCTGTGTGGGAAAAAGGTCTGGTGGAGAGGCGAAGCATGAAAGCGACAGTAAACAGTGGCAATGATAGAGTGATAAAGCTTCACTCCTATTATGTGGCTGTTTGACTTTTACTGTGAGAAACCCGAAGATAAGCACTCGGAGAAATTTGTAGAAATCATTTGAGAGGGTGGAAGGGAGGTAGTGCTGCAGAGAAGGAAAGGACAGAGTGGGAGCGGCGGAGGCTGGGTATGGAGGTGTTTAGGGACTCCCCGTGGGCCAACTCGGACATAGGAACAAGGAGTCGACCTAACCAAGCATGGATGTCCCTCACTGATTTCACAGGCCTGTCAGGGAGGGAGGGGGCATCGAGGGGAAAAGGCATAGGTTGGACACAAGAGCAGTTCTTCATAATGCAGTGAACAATCAGGTGATTTAAGACATAAAGGGAAAGACATTTTAAATACTTGAAATTTGCTTGATTGCAATGTACGATCAGTTGAAGGGGAAAAGAATACACCAGTTAGATTTACTGTCTCATTATTAGTAATAATCTTCTCTACATTGATAGTTAATTTAGATACTTTAAGAGATTATATCCTTTAATGCAAAATTGAAATGTAGCGTATAAAGTCAAGACAGGGCAGGTAGAATAACTACAACGCACCACTGTGCAGGCCAGCATTCAGTCAAGTCAAGTCCTTTATTTGTCACACACAACAATTATACATAGTATAATGTGAAGTGAAATGTTTTAAGTACCGGTTCTGCACCATGACACCAGTTTTTATGGGATGTAAGAATGGAGATAAAAATCTAAAACACACAGAATGAAAATGGCACACTACATGATATTTATAATAAGTAATCAAAAAGAAAATTAAGTCACACAAAAAAAAGATTAGAAAAAAAAATAAGTGGATAAATAAATATAGGTAGGCCAGTTTGAATAGTGCAAATAAAAAGTGCGTCCAAAGCAATTTGCCAGTTCTATTTTTCTCAGTTCTGTAGGCGGACAGCCTGAAGGATTTTTAGACAAGTTTTTTTTTCTCTATGTTTGACAACATGGAAAACGTTCCAAGAGCTCAATATTGTTTTTTAAAGATTTACCAATAAAATGAAATAAAGACAAAAACCACTGTTGCCAGAGTTCTGTTACAAATCGTATGTGTTCTGAAATGTCCCAGATTTGTTAGTGTCGATGTTACAGTCGCTCACATTGAGGGTACGAACCGTGGCGTGTCACCATGCGCTGTCGCTTAAGATCCCCCAAACGCAGTCTGTCATTATACTGTCATACTTGGAGCATTACATCACGGCTCTCGGTCTCGGTTCATGTGGAAGCAGCCGGGCAGCGTTCGTCCTGGAATAGGCCGTCATCACCGGAGCTGCCTCTCCACTTCAGTCAGCCTGTCGGCGGCCCGTGATGTGAAGTACTTCAATCTGCCAGCACTCTCCATCCCCGTGCCCCGACACCGACCCGCTCTGGAAAATAATACAGCACGCCGACTGTTCCTGCTTATTGATGAGGGGAGGGAGGAGAGGGATTTATTTCAGGACACACTGCCAGTTATAGAATAGGAAAGACTGACCAGCATCGCCTTCCGTCTGTTTCTGTAATACTTCCTGTTTGGTTTGGTCGGGGCATTCAATCACGCTTACCCCCTGGGAGTGAAAAGCTCATTAGGTTTCTGTTTCTTTCAATCCTCTCAGTTCAAATCATGAGAGGAAGCAGGTGACTGTGGCCTCATTCGAGCGTGTGTGGATAAGGTAGAGCTGTGAGTTTGAAATGATTAATTAGGAACTTTCAGCACATTTCAATCCAAAATATTCCTATTTATGTCATGATTGGGGTCTTTTTATCTACAGATGTTTAGCCTTTTTAGTTTTGCAAAACGAAAGCAGATATTTTCTGGATTCAGAAAAGAAAAGTACATCTTTGGCCTTCAAGAAGCCATTAAACACAATGTCAACCATTGAGTAAAAATTATATTCAGCTTTGATTGCAGCTTCACTCCCTGGTGATCTATGTCTGTGCGTGTGTGTGTTTTCCTGAGCAAATACACACACACACACACACACACACACACACACACACACACACACACACACACACACACACACACACACATATGCACATGCACATTTTATGATGTTGCTGCTTCATTCGTCTTATCACAGAAGATCAAAGTGTCATTATCGGTTCAAAATGTGATGTTATGGTCAGAAAGTTCAGCTCAGATTGTCATTTTTGCAGTACATGTTTTGACAAATTGAGTGACAGTTGTGACAATTTCAGCTTTTCGAAATGTGTCCACACAGTTGAGCTGTTTGCCAGACTTTTCTTTTTATGCTGAAACTATGAGTCTGTTCTACCATCTAGTGGCGCCTGATTAAAACTTCAACTTGTACCACTTGTCATTCAAAAATATTCTTTGTCATCTGTTTCCTTTCAGGATCCTGATTCCTCTGTTTGATGAAGACACTGGTTTGCTTCTGTTGTCTGGCATGGTAAGATAAACAATAATGTCCTTCTTATACATGCTGTATACAAATAACAATAGAAAACTGAGTAGTTTCATATATTTATATGGTGGAAATAATTTATCTTAGACGGGGTGTCGTCCACATCTGATTGACATATTTCAAGAGCAAATTAAACTGAATTTCATATTTAAGATGATGGAGAGGAGACGCATGATGAAACTGCATAGTTTCTTTTGGGCATGAGGAATTAGTAAAAGTGCAAATCCTTTCATGATCATAATCTTTTTATGAATTATTTGGTCAGATTGACTGAAAACTGATTAACTGGCCTCAAAGCACAAGATAAAAACTGGGGAGTTGTTTTGGTCTCGTATGAAGATGTGATTTGAAAAAATTATCTTTACATAATTTATTCTCAAGGATTCAAGGATTTGTTGACCTTGCTCTCCTTTATAGGGAGACGCTGTCCTCGATTGCTTTGAAATCTCCTCTGAGCCGTCACTCTCTCAAGGTAAAGCTTATTTTATTAACCATTATCGTGTCAAAAACATCTTTTTTTCTGAGTGTCTTTAAAAAAAATGTTCCCTCCATATTTGACATGTTAAGTGAGCCACTGTCTGACGGACAGCTCAACACGCGGCGTTGCCATGCTGCCTAAGGTGGCGCTGGACATCGTGTCTTGCGAAGTGATGCGCGTGCTTCAGCTGACTGACAGCTGCATTGTGCCAATCAGCTATCAGGTCCCTCGTAAGGTTCGTAAATACACGAACCCACTGGCCCATCGTGCAGATTAACTTAATCCACCTCTTTTCTTTGCACTTGAGTTTAATATTACTTGCATATTTGCTGTCCTCTCAGCATTCGGGCCAGGAATTTCATGAAGACCTTTACCCAGACACGGTGGGCACAGCGCCGGCCATGACAGCTGAGGAGTGGTGGCAGGGAGGCAACAAGCAGGTAAGTTCTCTTCACTCTCTGCAGCTTTACTAAGTGTGTACTCTGTACGAGCAGCTCTAACATTTAACATTGCTTATCGTCAGGTGGACAAAGTCAGTCTCCACCCAGACAAGAGACCCAAATCAAAGGCGGCACCTGAAAAACAAACTCCAGTCAAGAAGGGTCTTCCCAGTGGGGGGAGCAAAGAGGTAGGAGACACGGTTGTAGAGGACTTATAAAGTGTTTTACCAGCTTCACTTGTGTTAAAGTTCATATACATGCAAGCTGGAGCAGTTGGTTGTTCAGTGTCTTTCCCAAGGACTCTCTCACATCCGGACAAGGCGAGATGGGGAGTCATTGGTGTTGGAGCATCACCTGCTCCATTATAGAGTTATCAAATACATGATAATGTGTGACCTCGACGATAAAGATGGCGCTCAGGCGGCTACCCCTCTTGTTCACAGGATCAGGCTCGCGGCTGTTCCACCTCCAGTAGTCCTTTAAGCACCCCCAGCAGCAGCAGCAGCACCGCCCCATCCCGCTCTCCCTCCTCCACCTCCGGCCTCTCTTCAGGCTTCCTCCCCAGTCCCAGTCCCAGCCAGAGCGTCAAGGCCATTCAGAGTCTGCTGGGTAGAAACACGCCACTGAAATATATAACACCCTCCATTCCAGCCTCCTTCATTGAAGGATGATGTCATTTATGTTAAGTTGATTTTCCGACCAGGGCCGACCTCCAAGTTCCGTCACATCCAGGGTGCAGTGATGCACCGCGACACGCACATCACCAACATCCGTGGCCTTAACCTGACCACGCCAGGCGAGTGCGACGGCTTCTGTGCCAACCACCAGCGCGTGGCAGTGCCTCTCGCCATCACCGGAGGCCAGATTGCCATACTGGAGGTACAGCTGCAGCAAGAAATTTCAGGAGTGTTGATATTTCGAATGGTAAATCTAACTTTCAGTTTTATTTGTTTTGCAAGCGCTCCCAGTCGGGCAGGCTGCCAGACACGGCGTTCCCCACCATCCAGAACTCTGGAAATGTGGCCGACTTTTGTTGGGACCCCTTTGACCCACACCGACTTGCTGTGGGTGAGTGAAGACTTGAAACAATAGACTGTTCATGGGAGTGTCCAACTCTGTGCTTATAATGTTTTTGGGGGTTTTTTTGTGTCTATGGCAGCGGGCGAAGATGCTAAGATCCGGGTATGGCAGGTGCCAGAAGGCGGGCTGAAAGACACGCTGACAGAGCCTGAACTCATCCTCCAAGGTAGGACAGGACTGATGGTCGAAAGACGACGCAAACAAAGGGAAGTGGTGGTGACTGACAGCTCCTGGGGTTCCTTCTAGGCCACACAGAGAAGATCTACTCCATTAAGTTTCACCCGCTGGCCAGTGGGCTTCTGGTGTCTTCATCCTACGACTTCAGTGTCAGACTGTGGGACCTGGACAGGGGAGAGCAGGTCAAACTTCTCAGTGGACATGAGGACCAGGTGAGGGAAACACAACAAAAAGAAAAAAAAACTATAATGAAATACTTTCTCATTCTTTTCATGATCAGAAAAAATTAAATGTTTCATGTGTGGCCTGCTTTTCAGATGCCAGCCATACTTGTGTGGTTTACCTCAACATGTTGTAAGACACACATAATGTGATGGTTTAACAAGCTTACGGTTCTCCTTCATTTGTCTTCGTGCATCAATTCAGGTATTTGCCATGGCATGGAGTCCAGACGGAAAGCTCCTGGCCACAGTTTGCAAGGATGGGAAAGTTCGCATCTATGATCCTCGGAAGTCCACTGCCCCCGTACAGGTAGCAGCAGCAGACCACCATTAAAATAGATTCAAAAATGAATGATCTCTGGGATTGTTTCGTGAAAATGTTATGAATTTGCTCCTGTAGTTATCTGTTCCTGTAGCTATATGCTTTCCAAAATCATTAATTAATTAATATTTAGTAGTCCTGCCACATTCTTGGTTATAGACAACAAATGTGATTAAAAATAGTCGTCAATTCTGTGTATATGACCTCACTATTATGCTGCAAAACTACATTAAGGTGCTTCTGCACACAAACGGAGGCTAAGAATGGAAACAATGCATAAATGTGCTGCTTATTCACTTATTTCACTTTGTAATGTCGGCACTTGTTATTTCCTGTTTTCAGGACGGGGTGGGTCCCGAAGGCCACAGGGGCGCACGCGTGGTATGGGTGCATGACGGCAAGTACCTGTTGGTGTCGGGATTTGACAGGTACTGGAAATGATTAAAGAAAATAGTTTAAACTTTTGATAAAGTGGGCAAAAATTGTAAAGTAATGTTCTGTTAAAAAACAGAACTTGGCCAATAAGCTTTTTTTTGTCCCTGCACAGCCGCAGTGAGCGAGGACTCTACCTGTACTCGGCAGAATCCCTGTCCTCTGGACCCATCGCCAACACTCCAATAAACGTCTCCCCCTCCACACTCATCCCTTTCTACGACCCCGACACCGGCATCGTCATCCTCAGTGGAAAAGTAAGCACACGAGCTGCAAAACATGTTGAAGTCGTGAGATTCTCTGCAGCCACGGTGAAGGAGTCAAATCTGTTTTTCAGGGTGAAACCAGAGTGCATATTTATGAGGTCATCACTGAGGAGCCGTACTTCATTGAATGCAGCAGTTTTTCCTCTCCTGAGCCTCACAAGGTATCTTCACCTATACTGCATAAATTGTGCATTTTTAAATGTGAAATATTCAGGACCACTTATTTTAAATTTGACAACCCGTGTGAATTGTTTGCTGTCTGCAGGGTTTGGCTTTTCTGCGTAAAACTGAATGCAATGTGCGTGATGTGGAGATTGCTGTTGGACTGATGCTCACCAAGACGACTATCGAGCCAGTCGCTTTCAAAGTGCCCAGGGTCAAGGTGGGTCAACTGCACCACCTGGTGGACACATGGATCCACTGCAGCAGCACGCCTCTCCTGGTGTTTTTCTGTGACACATTTCTATTGCAATAACCACAGTGTGTTACTCCGTGTGTCTTCAGAAAGAGTTTTTCCAGGACGATCTGTACACTGAAACTGCAGTGTGGTGGGAAGCGGCTGTGACCGCCTCAGCCTGGCTCTCCGGCTCCAACGGCCAACACAAAACCATCAGTATGAAGCCGAAAGACATGACGCCAGGTACCAATACAGAGCCAATACACCCGTCAGACATGTCTTGGTCTGTGTTGGTGCTTAATGCCTGGTGCGTGTCTTTCTTTAAGTGAGTGAGGCCCCCAAAGAGGCTCCGGTGAGGAAATACGTGCCATCATCTGTTTACCTGGAGGAAAAGACGGATGAGCAGAAGAAGGAGGAGGTGCCGTACATGTCCTCAAATCATCCTGCATCGCACATATAAACAAAATCTAAATGATTCTGTCGTTCCTGGAGTCGCAGAGTTACGAGTTCTGGTGTTGGCCTGATGTGCATTGACTGTGTGTGTGTGTGTGTGTGTGTGTGTGTGTGTGTGTGTGTGTGTGTGTGTGTGTGTGTGTGTGTGTGTGTGTGTGTGTGTGTGTGTGTGTGTGTGTGTGTGTGTGTGTGCACGTGCGTGTGTGTGTGTGTGTGTGCACGTGCGTGCGTGCGTGCGTGCGTGCGTGCATGTGTGATATCCAGCTGCTGAGTGCCATGGTGGCGAAGCTGGGGAACATGGACGACCCACTCCCACAGGAGTCCTTTGAGGGAGTCGATGACGACGAGTGGGTGAGTGAATTACTGATGAAATTGCAAATCAAACATGATGCCTCAAGTACAACTGCCTCACTTTTGTTTTTCCAGAGTACACAGCTCATGCTTGCAGATTAACTGACGGTTTTCTGACAAAACACACAGAGAAATACAAAAAAGCTTCCTCCTCCATCTCACTCTGTCCATCTTTGTTTATGCAAGACTGTAAAAACAAAGTGGAGAGTGAATGTAACTGATCGTCAAATTAAGACTGCTGAAGCATTAAAATCTGTTTTTATTCAACATTATCCATAAAAAGGTTAATTTTGTCCAAACACCAAACTACTCACAGATGAATCTCAAAAATATAATATAATGCCAAAGTTAAAAAAAATTTGTGATACCAATAAAACATGTTTTTACGATGGTTTTACTACACATAAACTTGAATGTTTCTAGAATTTATTTTCTTTATTCTATATTATTATAGCTTGAAATGTTTAAATATTTGAGTATTTTGTTAGAATGGGTGTTTCTTTAAAGAGAGAGGGCATAATCACCACAAGTAAAATTGGAACAAAGCTTGACATTTCATTTCATCTCATCAATGTAGAAATTAATTACAAATCAATTCACTGATAATACATTTGTTTTCGATTCCTCTGTTTTAAAAAGTATAGGATTGTAATTTTTCTTTTTCCAATCCCGCCGATTACAATACAATAACAGTATTGAAATAACTGGGAAAGCAATTAACTTTAACAATGATATTCTATTTTTAGATCCTCCTGCAATTATAACACAATGTATTCTTCTATTGCTCTGTGACACAGTTCGGCTCATGTTTCTGTTCTCCAGGATGACTGAAGGAGACGTCGCCCAGCCAACCACAAAGAGGAGTGACAATAGATTTGTGTGCCACGCAGACGACATCTCAGCCTCCAGAACAACGTGAACGTCAACAAGTTTTAGGGAAATTTGTCACAAAAAAAAAAAAGAAAACTCAGTACTGTATGTATAACAATATCTGTTAAGGTTTGGATAATCAAATATGACACTGTCCAGTTTAAAAGTGGATTTTTTTTAATCTGTCGGTTTGAGATAATCTGATTTTGTAATTGTTCTGTAATTGTATGGTAGACAAAGCAATGATGTCACATTTTACTATGCTTGGACGATAATCTCACTGTATAAGATTATACAAGCTCTCAGTAGATATACTGAAACTACATATTTGGGAAATACATTTACCATATATGTGGTAAATTATAATACAGGGGTCACTTCAAATGGATTGAACCGTCAGGCGATCGCAGCAATAATACCTCCACTGTTTGCAACATTGCTGGTTAATTCTCAGAGGCTCAAACAGCCACAGATACACATTGATGACAAACACCTTGTGAATTAGATGTTTTCTGTGCTCGTTGTTGAAGCATGATGATACTCTCTGGGTTGTCCGTATCTTCCAAAAAAAAACCACACAAAAAAACAGACTGCCTGTTTCAGTGTCACAAAAGCACATTATGAGTGATGATGTATAGTGTTGTTGTGTGTTTGCACATTAACTTCCACGGTGCACGACTGTTGGCGTTCTGTAGTGACCAGTCATGAGCGTGTGCTCAGTCTCCATGTGTCTTTTGAAAATGCAACATGAGGATCGTTGCGATTCTGTCGGCGGTGGACTTGGTGCGGCTGATTCAACAAACTCGTCTTCCTGTCGGACCAGGTGAATCTCACACACACACACACACAGACGGTTACTGTAACACACTCAAGCTTCAGCAGCAAAAACCTCACCGAGGATACAACAGGGTCGCCAGTGTTCATGTTTGGCCATGAACTGGAGTTTTTTAATCACCGTATTGCCACGTTAACGTTTTCTTTGTTTGCCATATTTGCCTAAAAAAAAAAAAAAAAAGTTGTTTAAACATAATTACATGTCACTGCCTTGTTTGTCAGATTTTGTTGAATCTTCTGCCATTTCTTTGAAATCTGATCAGTAGGAGAAAACAGCCAAATAATGAACTGCTGTTGAACACAGAAGCCAAATCACCTCCTTATACTTTGACAGGGACCTTTATAATAAAGTGGGTTATTTCATTTTTATCTTTAGTTTAACTTTTAACATGACCCATGTTCATCTTCTGACTCTTGTATGAGCTCATTCTCATGACCAAGTTTTAAACTTTAGTTTGTAGTAGTGATGTTAATCCGACATCAAAACAGTGTCAATCAGTTACAGTGCATTCCATCATGTAGTCTTTATTTCAGGCGACATCAGTATCAACAATCATCTGGACTTAATCCTGCTGGTTTACAGCCTCAGATCCAACTGAACCGGCTTATTCAGCTGTGCATGGATGTGTGTGTCATTTTGAACACAAGTGTAATCAGGGTGTGTGGGATATATACTGCTGTATGTCTGTGACTCCAAATGGTCACAACGTGGGATTGTTTTTGAATGGGATAAACTTACCTTTCATTGTGTTGAGAACATTTGGTTTTGTGAGTAAATTCTTTTATTGTCTTATCTAAGTAACACTTTGTGGATTTTCATTATTGTCTTACAATAAAACTTTTTCAATCCAATATTGCTTTTCTCTGTTTGATTCATTCACTATGGCGACGACACGGCCAATGAATACAAGATAAACACCCCAGGACCGTGCGTTCTTTGGCCTTTATCTGCGGGGGAAACCTGTTGCCGGTTTTTTGTTGCCATGTGCACACTCTTAAATTGGAAATGGGATTTTCCCAATTGGTAGCTTTCCAACTTCCAAGCTGAATAATTGCACCAGGCTGAGTGATATCAGGTCCACGTCCAAAGTTCTCCAAAATCTTCCAACTTTCCCAGTGGGAAGATTTATATATCGCTGCGTTCACAATAAATTTTTACTTTAGGAAGTGGCACATTTCCCACTTCCCTGTCTGTACTCTCTTTTCCTTGGACTTTGAATCCATCTAGATTTTCCACGTATTTTAATTATACTATCTAAAATTTAAATAAAACATTTTTTTTTGCTTATTTCATCTTTAACTTGTCATGGCAGTAGAAGAATTGTGACTTGATTGAAGATATTTTTTTCAAAAAAAAAGAAAGACATTTTCTGTGTACAATTAAAAAAAAAAAAAAAAAAATTAAAAAAATTACAGATGAGACAATAGTCTCATGTCTGAATTACAGGGGCTTTGGACCCCAGTTACATTTACTCTTGTTACTGTAATTACTGTAAGTTTATTTGAATGATTTCCAGAATCAGTACAACAAAAACGATAAAACTGTCCAATATAGTTCAACAATAAATTTCTCTTAAAAATAAAATTCCGGTAAATAGAACTTGTAGTAGTTAACGGAGAAGACAGGTTGCACGTCGTCCTCCTCACCTGCAGGGGGCGATATAAACCTGAGCGCCCTCCTTTCTGAGTCTTCTTTGGTTTGAGGCTTCCTTGACCTTTGAACTCTTGGTAACCTTCAGTGTACATGTGAGAAAACAGAAGCTTCGTTCGGTCTGCGGAAAAGCCGGATTTTATTTCAAAATGGTAAGATTGTGTCTGACGGTGTTAGTTTTCAATCTCACCGCTCTGTCAGTGACTGTCGAGGAGCCGTTTTATAGACATTAACGGGATTCTGCTTCGCCTACTGCATTTATGTAACGAGGATGTCTCATTTTGTACCGGATATGTAGTGTAAAGTCAGTTTAATCAAATGTATATAAGACATGGTTACGTGAAGAAGTCGTGCCTGTAATGACGGTGGTGGTGTTGCTGCATTGTGATGTATATCCTGTTAGCAGACCTCCACTTATTTCTCTCGTCTGCGATCATCAGTATCAAGGTGTTTTGGTTTTTCTCCCCCATATTTGCAGGCTAAATATCTGGCGCAGATCATAGTGATGGGAGCTCAGGTGGTGGGACGTGCATTTGCCCGAGCATTACAACAGGAATATGCAGGTAAGAGCTCCAACAAGGCCTGGGCTGTTTTGCACAAGTTACAGTGTTACTCCTACTTAAATTGTGTTGTCAAAGACTCAGAATGTCCCTATCACACATCACTTTCTTTCACACTATTTTGAATTTAAAAGCAATGATTGTAAATCCAACCCACAATTAGAGATGTCGCTGGAGTGTAACATGTTTTCAATCCCATTAGAACTATGTGTGTAAACATAAACATCATTGACAGTTGTTAACAGTTGTTGACTTTGTAAGATGATTGATACATAATTAAATGGATAGGATGTGTCCAGGATCAGTTCCTGCAGCTGACACATGCAAACTAAAATCCTAAAAGTTGCAACACCCCCACAGCCACACATTGCCTTTATCCAGTCACGAGGAGACAGTCTTTTTAAACTTAGCTTAGTTCACTACACAATGAAGTGAGCTAATATATCCATTTCCCTCCCTGGTGATCCCACATGATGCTTTTTTTTGTGCTTGTTACTAATCAGGATTCACAAATACTTGAATTTCTGAATACACTGTTTGTCAGCTCTGTCTAGCATCATACCGGCTTGATCATGGAGGTGGGGCGGACTATTTATGTGCTCTCTGAGTGAGAATAATTCCTTAGAAACCGATTGTTTCATTATATGGACAATGCTGTGTGATCAGTCAGATTTCAATAAAGTAGTTTGTGTCTAAAATCCATAGATCCAATGGTTCTTTTTTGTATATGTATATTTGTGTAATGGCTTGAGGGACAAAATACTTAACTTAAAAAAAATATTTTGTGCCTGATTTCCCTTAAAAACTGTTTCAGGTTGAGTTTTAAATTAGGTAAATTATGATCCAGTCTAATGGTCTCACGTGGCTCATGAATATCTCCTTAGTATTCCTGCAATCACATTTTCGATTGAGTTTGGAACACATTTTTGAAAAACCTAATAAAAAAACTCATCATGATTATTGTTATTATTATATTTGTTTTGGCGATCAAAAGGTTTCATAGACGTATACATTCAGACAGCATTTTTATAGTTATCTACCAATTTACCAAAAGAAATCTTGCATGCAGTTCAAGGTACATTGGTTGAAGCATCACAGTATGTTGTTTTTTTTTATTCCTCGGTTGTGTTTTCGCTCACAGCCAGTCAGGCAGCGGCCCGGGCCCGGGGTAGCGCCGGTATGCAGTCGGCCGCCACCTCCAGCATCAGCGGAATGAACCTGCAGGAGGCCCAGCAAATACTCAACGTGACCAAACTCACGCCTGAAGAGATTGAGAAGGTGCAAAGTTACTCTCCTTATCATCAGACACTCAGTGAACATAATCAGCATGTTGAGAAGGTGAAATTCTCCCATTCATCGATGTACAGCTTGGTGAAAAGTAACAGAATTTACTGCTTACACTCTTCATCACACATATGCACCAACCCAGCTCAGAAAATCCCTCTGAAGAGATTACAAATCTGCATCCAGGTTGTTCTCACAGGATGTAACTATACGACTGATCATATTAATGGAACCATTAGGGTATTGCAGCGCTTTAGGTTAAACCTGGGGATGTGCATCGACATAATTAAATGGGTTATTCTCCCAGCTTCTGTCCTGATTGTCCCTCAAACGCGTTCGGTCGAATGCTGACGCCAACCCTTTCTTTCAGAACTACGAGCACCTTTTCAAAGTGAACGACAAGTCAGTGGGCGGCTCATTTTACCTTCAATCAAAAGTGAGTATACCGTATCTCTCCATGTTTCATTTATGTTTTACCGTGCACAGGGAGGCTGTCACTATTTGGACAGTGTTTGATTTCCTCCAAAATATATTATATTTATTGATTCTCCGTGAGATATTAAAACCTCCCTGAAATGTAGAGCTATACACCTTCCAAAATCTAAAATATAGCTTTTACCAAATACTGAGTCATCATCATCTAACTCACTCCCACCAGCAGGCGGACTCATAGGATCCTGGCTAATAAAGACCTCAGACTCTCTTCATTCAGTGTAAAAACTGAGCAGCCCTCAGCTGTAGCTTGCAAACCGTCTCTCTTCATCTTTGATTTTCTCGTTCTTGTCCAGGTGGTACGGGCGAAAGAGCGCCTCGATGAAGAACTTAGCATTCAGTCGGAAGAAAAGCCGCCGTCGCAGCAGAAAACAGAAACATGAAGGAAGAGGAGATCCTCCGTGCCCTTTCTTTCCTCTCCCCGTTCTCTGTAAATTATAACCCAATTAAAAGTCCTTTCCTTTTTCTCTACAAATTCACTTTGTGGAGTTTTATTTTAAATTAATCTTTTTTTTTATATGTAAATTCTCATGCTGTCGCATTGAGTAAATATTATCTTAATATGAGATTGTATGTGGGACAAAATGAAAACACACGTATCAAATGCAACTTTATTAAACATTGTTTTTGTTTTCATTGACGTTATCAATATCGTAATAAAATTCCTCTAAAACAGGAGAACACCACTATGTTGTACCAATTGGAGACTTTTACAACTCTAAAATTCTGCATGTTCAACCTCAGAACATGATGCCAGGAAAAAATATATTTTCATATAATCATTTTCTCATATAGTGTATAACTTCTATATTTACCTATAATAAAAAAGGCACTTGGAAAAATTAAAATACTGACATATCTCACAAATGTGCAAAAACATAACTTGGAACAGGCCTTGCGTGGCCTTAGTCTCATCATTAACCCTTTGTGCAACACCGTGGCACTTCAGTCAATGGCACCCCTTTATAAATGACACTGACTCAACGAGCTGACGATTCCTGTGCCCCTGGATTTGAACTCCACTTTTCCTTAATGTGAAGTGAGGCTAACTTTTAAAAAAAAAATCTCCAGGAGCCCGTACCACTTTTTTTTTGTCGTGAAAAAGTAAGACTTAATATTCTGACAATTTAGCGACTGAGGATGTTTTTTTGTTTGTTTGTTTGTTTTTTCTCCCCAAAACAACAAAACGAATAATGCTCTACACCAAGAAGTGATGAGACGGCATCCCCATATCTCCACATGCTATGAAGGGGAAGAGAAAGTGCAGTTTATTACAGGCTGAGCTCAAAGGGTTAATGGATCATAACAGCTTATTTAATATTGAAAACAATGTGGACCCTGCGAGGATCCGTGTCATGTTGCTCAGATTTCTGCCGCCACACCGAGTCTCTGTCCCTGGCTTCGACCAGCAGAGGAGAGACAGACATTCGGGGTGGGCGGGAGGGAGGGAGGGAGGGAAGGAGAAAGAAGAGGAGAGCCGCCACATCTATGGGTTCCACTGTTGCCATGGAAACCGTGTCTAGCCTACTTAACACCTGTTTCTGATGACATCACATTGCGGGCTTGTCCACTCACAGCGAGGGATTCGTTTCAGTACCCAACCTGAACCCAGAGACAGGGCTGCTGATGTATGTGTGTGGGGACGATGATGAAGAGGAGGAGGGTCTTGTCTGAGATAATAAAGACTCAGAATTACTGAGGCAGAAACAAAGGTAGGATCTGCATCTCTGCTGCGAGTCCTCGTGGTGCTGCGGGCAGCCTGACGGCACCGCCTCACACGGGGAATCGGTAAATTGTGGGATTATTTACAGTGAATATGGCTTGTTAGACTGCCCACTTCTGCTAAAAAAGCTTTGCCGTGGGGGAGCTGAGCCTTTTGGGTTTAATCTAAAAAAAAAAAAAAAAAAAAGATCCAGAGGGCAGACAGAGTTCAGTGGCCTAGTTTTCTGCAGGCTGGTATGCTTGTGAGCGGCTGCCACACTGGGCACAGCACAGCCACCGACTTCAGAGCTGTGAGGGCCGATTGGCGGGGAGGTGGCCAGATGGAGGGCGGCTGCACAACGCAGCAATCCTCAGCCTCTTTTCCTCCACTGGCACACAGCCTCACCTCCCATCTCCTCCCTGTCCCCTGTCCATTCATCTATTTATCTAGCCAATGCCTCTTCTCTTTTTTTTCTTCTTTTTTTTGCTCACACTCTGTGCAACCCGCCATTTCACAGTTATCCGTGTGCCCTTTTGAATATTAAAGTTTAAATGTGACAGAGTTCGTACACTGAAGCCCGTACCGTCTCCGAGTTGTAAACCTGGCGTGATTGTCTTGCAACCGTAATGTCAATGAATCCATCGGATCCCCGCACAGAAACATGCTTCCCTTCTATAGCAGTGGTTCCAAACGTGTTGGCTTGTGACACCGTAAAAGTGAAGCCATCTGTACTTTTGACTTATTGTCAAAAGAAATCTGAACATTTTCTTCTCATCACGTTGTTTTGTTTGGGTTTGGCAGTCCTGGACGGGCGGCCTCATTCAATATCAAACATAAAACACAAGTTAACATGTGGCTACTTTCGTGGATCGTTGTGACAAAAAACCTAGAATGTTGAAGTGATGATGATCAATGGCTGAACTCTATAGTATTCCGATCTACCCAACAGTACTTATGGTCGATACTTTGAGAATGTGTGATTGTCTCCGTTTTTCCCTGTGATAGACTGGCCACACGTCCAGAACTGAAGGGGCCCGAATTTAAGTTTGTAAAAGTGCACACTCTTCAAGGTCAGCTTGGAACCACTGCTTTCACAAGCCAAGCCCATCTCTAGCCCTCTCTTCCTTTCCTCCGCCCCATCCGACGACTCATCCTCGACAGCAGAAAGCTGAGTGCAGAGCAGCAAGAAGCAACTTCGACATCAGAAAACAATGTCTCGTCTGAACAACAGCACAAAAAAAATGACAAAAAACCCCCCCCACAAAACAGCAACAACTGAATATTTCACCTCCGGGAAGAAGCGACGGAGAAGAAAAAATGTTTTTGACACCCAACGAAAGCAGATGGAGGAGTGGAGAGAGAGGAGAGTAGTATGAGTCAGTCTCTTGAGGGAATGTTCCTTGTGTTGTGACGCTCCTCGACCGCTCGCCGGTGGACACAGTCACTGTCACATTGTCGATTACTGAGCGAGAACAAAATGGAATAGGAGCAAACTATGTCATAACGAACCGCGTTCCGCTTGTAGCATTTCATAAAACATTTAAGGAACATAGTTGTGTTAAGTGCATGTTGACTGCTTAATCGAACCGTGAGAAGTTTCCCAGAACTTTCATGAATTTCTTTTTCATCTCTATTTTTTTTTTTTGCTACTTTGGACAGAGGAAAATGAGGCAGTTTGTAATAGTGTGGCTTTGTAGTCAGTCCAGCTGTATGTGGCATCGAGTGCATCACTCCTCCCTCTGTGGCACACAATGCCAACACCCCACTTACCTCACTCCAAGGTATTTATTTTTGTTAAACTTAGAACAAAACATCGACTGACAGGAACTAAGTCAAACTGGATGACCACCTGTTTTTCACAGCTGGTTTTGTGTTTGGTCACTTAAAAAAAAAAAAAAAGAAGAAGAAGATATATACAAGACAGCACTGTTTATCGCCACAGTGGCTCTTTCATACGCAGACTGGCCGTGTTGATTCAATTACGGGAAAGAAGCTGGACAATCCCGGAGCCAAAGCAGTGCCGGTCCTGTAAAATGGTTAAGTGGGGTGTTACGTATCATGTCCTGCCAGAGGGGGGAGTCAGATGTACCAGTGCAGTAAATTTCACTTGTGAAGTGGAGGAAGTGATGATTGGTCATTGCCAGGTGATGGAACACCACTTGTCTGTGTTGTAAGTCCTCAACTCACTCCGTGCCCTGAAAGCCCCTAGTCCGCACACCTGGCACACATTCTGGTGGACTAGGCTGGTCTGTTGTTGGTCGCCCTCCCCGAAACCCGGGGACCGATTGTCAAAAATGATCTTTCCCATGCTACTGAGGGGGGGAGCAGAGAGCTTAGCAGCAGTTTTGAGGTTTCAATACTCTCACCGGCTGACACTATGAAGTGTTGTGTTTATCTGTACAAGACTGTTTTGAGTTCACTTGCTTTGGCCTGGCAAGCTTGTCTGAATCATATTAATCACAGCAACCTGTGAAAAATAGGTCACAACTTTATGATAATATGAACGTTTTCCTGTGGCGTGCACGGTGGGCGCGTCATTCATGGTGTATGTATCTCACTGCTAAGCTGGAGGCACACTGTCAAAGTACAGTTCATATAAATACTTAATGGGTGAATCAGGACTTTTGTACGAACACTGCAGCACTAAGACGGTTGACTTGCTGGTCCTCGTCCGCGGAACCAGCAAACAGGAATGAATGAAGTACAAAGTAAGAGAAGAGCGAGCAGCCCATTGTCGGGCCTGACAGAAATACACAGCCAGACATGTTCCTGAACGGAGCGTTTAGACCCCTGCTTTAGGTTCCCAACCTAAACGTGAGGCCCGCGTCGTTTGCTTGATTGTTGCGAGGCAAAAGGTTCTCTTTTCTGATTGTAGGTTCTATTAGTATCTCTATTGTCGTCTGTTTTTCCGACGTCTCTTCAAAATGCATTGCGTGGATATGATTGTGCAAGCCAATCCTGATCACCTTTGACCTCTAATACCCTCCCATCCCAACCCCCTGAGCTCTTCTGGAATGTGTGTGTGTGTGTGTGTGTGTGTGTGTGTGTGTGTGTGTGTGTGTGTGTGTGTGTGTGTGTGTGTGTGTGTGTGTGTGTGTGTGTGTGTGTGTGTGTGTGTGTGTGTGTGTGTGTGTGTGTGTATATCAGTTGACCACAGCTGGCTTGAGCACCACGGTGCCTGGAGGGATGACCACCCAGGATAGGGGATCATGAGACCCCCCTGTGGAGAGGTTCAGAACTCCCCCAGTCACCTCGTTCTCCACCTCCTCTCCGCGGATTTTCTTCCTCTGGTGGCTCTGGGACCGGCGCTCCGACGCAGCCCCGAGCATGGGCACCATCGACAGGCCCAGCGCCGAGGAAGGGAACGCCGGGGACAGCAGGGGGGACTTGGCCAAACCCAGCGGGGAGCCGCTGAAGGACAAGATGGACGCGCCTCCCAG
This sequence comes from Blennius ocellaris, assembly GCF_963422515.1. NCBI lineage: Eukaryota > Metazoa > Chordata > Actinopteri > Blenniiformes > Blenniidae > Blennius > Blennius ocellaris. Next base: position 6,523,271 of record NC_137665.1, read on the forward strand.
GCTGCCTGGAGGGGAGTTGGGGCAACCCAGGGTGCTGAGGTCCAGGGGCCGAGGGCTGAGGGGGGACAGGGGCAGGCCACCACCGAGTCCCTGCAGAGCGTGACGTCCCAGGAGAGCAGCCGCCGCCCCGGGAATGATGATGTGGGCTCCGCTCATGTAGGGTATCTCTGAATCTTTCCCTCCAACGCCGACAAGCCCTCCGCTGTGACTTCCCTTCAGCAGTGAGCCCACCCCCCCTGAAGAGCCCTGCTCCTGAGCAACAAAGTGGCCGTGGGCTTTGATGTGCTTGCGGAGGGAGCTGGGGTCTGTGTAGCGCTTTAAGCAGCCCACCATCTTGCAGTAGTAGGGTTTGTCTACATAATGAGTGCGTGTGTGCTTGAAGCGGTCACTGGAGTTGGAGTAGCGCTTGTTGCATCCCTCGTAAGGACAAATGTACGGCTTTTCACCTGCAGAAGATGTCAAAATCTTTAGTGCTTCGTTTCACAAAATCTTACCCATCCACCGAAATGCTTTTTATGTTTCTCTTTTCATAAAACACTCGTAGGCAACTGACCTGTGTGTGAGCGATTGTGGATCTTGAGGTTCTCCAGGCGTGAGAAGCTCTTGTTGCAGGTGGGACAGCGATGAGGTTTCTCATTAGTGTGAGTGCGAATGTGGATTAGCATTTTGTACCTGCAGCGACAAAAAAAAAAATCATAAAACAAAAATCCATCTAGAATTCTCCCTTTATATCCCAGGAAATTACTTTGGTACCTGGCATTAAATCCCCTCCCTTTGCGAGCGCAGCCCTCCCAGTGGCAGCAGTACCCAGAATCTTTTTCAGGTTTTACATGGAAGTCATTGACATGGTCCACCAGGTCTTGCAGCGAATCAAAAAGCAGATGACACTGAGGGAGGGAGGAGCACATCAAAGATGAGGAAACCCTGCTGATCCAATCCAAGGTTTAACTCCAACATGAATTCGTTCTCTGGGCTTTACCTTTTTCCAGTGGCAGGCCAGTTGTTCGTCCGCCGAGAGGTCTGGAGAGGCTCTCTTGTCACTCGTCTGGCCAATGAACATAGAGGACGGCAGGTGAAGACCTGTACCAGCTCCGATTGGCACAAAGAACTGAAAGGCCTGCGAGATGTGAGAATTCTGAGAAATAAAATAAAAAGGGGGAGAAAGAATAAAAAAGAAGAGCAGCAACTGTGAAAATTGCTGGCCGTGAAAGAAAGACAGATACATGTGATGAAAATGCGGATGACAAGCTGACGGCCCCGACCGAAGGAGAGCATGAAACTCCACTAACACACCGATTCTTATCCCTCCCTTTGAAAAGCCAACTCTGTTTTTCCTCGAGTAGTTACCCAACGTGTGCGACATCCCTGAGCTCAGCATGAAAGCTGTGAGATTCACTGAGCCTCAGCTGGGTCTTAAAGAGCTAAATGCACTGGCTCACCCACACAGACACACACAAGGTGTAATGCAGCACGAGCAGAAAACAAAGAGGAGACCTGAAAACATGTCGAGGACACAATAAGCAAGACATACATTAAACTAGTCCTATGAACCAGAGAATGAAGAAACGGTGCAAATGGATCCCGATGCCGTGACGATCTTCATCTTCAGCCATCTCAGATATGTACATGTGACAAATTTCATAAAATGAGACCAATTCTCTGTGATGGGGAGAGGAGGAATGTGTGTGTGTGTGTGTGTGTATGTGTGTGTGTGTGTGTGTGTACAACCATAGTTTTAAACGTGAGACAGACAAAAGTCAGAATAAGCCATTGTGTCCTGAAGATCCACGGGGAAGAGGTGAAGTGTGGCGGGGGGCTCGAGGGGGGCTGTGCAGGACTTACTGGGAAGCAGCGTGGCTGAATGGCCCCAGCCAGCATGTCTCAATTCAATTGCAAGGGAATTGAATTAGACGGCGTGAGGTCTGCATGGCTGTAGTTTGCCTTAAATCCAGTTATACATGCAGACACACACACACACACACACACACACACACACACACACACACACACACACACACGTCATGCCAGCAGGGCCACTGAGTGCAAGTTACACAGGCAGAGCTATTTGTTTGGGACACAAGAGGTGTTTGATAAGAGCCACACACACACACACACACACACACACACACACACACACACACACACACACACACACACACACACACACACACACACACACGCAGGGAGGCCTCCAACCCCTCGAACAGCCTGATTCCCTTATGCCAGTATGACACAACACCATGTTGTTCCTGAATTGCTGACCCCAGCAGGCCGAGTCATTTTCTGCCTGATGTAGGAATTGGAAAGACACTGCTGTGGTGAAGAAGGTAAAAGTGTGGGGGAAAAAAATGTAGGCAAGCCAGAGAAGAACTTATAGCATAGAGGTTGTGCTCACCCCTGAGGGGACGTAGTGGCTGTTGGTCATTTCCGGGGAACTGGGAGTGTTGCGAGAGGAGGGAGACATGCTGAGGTCCACCGCAGGAGGGGTGGGAGTGTCTGTTCGATCGTGAGGGACCACCTGCACACCTGAAAACAAACACCTGTTGCAGCAACCTGTCACTCTAGAGAGATTTACGGGAGCGACACCGGAGCGCTTTGTCTTTAAAAAGCACACATGGGGGACATAAGGAATTGAAATCTGTCTGTTTGAGAGACATTTCTTGTTCTCAGGTACAGTTACATTGAGCACAAAGTTCAACACAAGGAAGAAATCTTATGAACTTGATCAAACAGTGAGAAACCAAGTGGTTGAAAGGGAATCAGATAACACTGATTCATAGTCGTGTTTCAGAAGAGGCCTGATAGAAATGCCCCCTTCAATAGGCCATCATCACTATTATACTGTAAACTGGGTTTATTTCTAAAGTGGGTTTTGTAATTTAATAAATAATCAAATCAATACTTCAGTTGAATTAAAGTGCGTCCATTAACACACGTGGCCGTGTCAGTTAGGTCTTGCCGTTGTGTACCTGTGCGTGGCGACGCTGGTGAGGCTGGCTCTATCACTGCTGTCCCGTCATCTGCCATATGGAGCTGGCGAGCACGTTTGGGGTGCAGCAGGGAGAGGGCAGGAGAGCGCAGCACTCTGTCCTTCCCATTGGCTCGCCGAGGGATCTTCAGGTCCAGGGGCTCGTCCAAGGACAGCATTTCCGCAACTCGCCGACCTCCCAACTGCAGAATTCCAACACAGAGTTAACCAAAACTTGGATTAATGAACCCACACTGGGCGTCCATATAACTACAAATGCATTTTATTTCACACAACATTACAGTGACAGATCGCAAAAGACAGATTTTTCTACACCTGCGATATTCACCATGTGACTGTTGTTGAAAGTATGGCGCATTCCACAGTCCCGCTGTGTATGAAATACTCTCCAACAATGGCAAACTGGCCACAGTCATGAGCTGAAACACTGAGTAAGCCAAAGAAAAATAAACACACACACTCGTGCGTGCGCGCGCGCACACACACACACACAGAGCTCAGTGACCCCCTTCTCTTTTTCCATCCTGACCTTTACTCGCACTCTCTTCCTAAGGAATGTCTACGATCCAATCCAGATGGTCGCCCCCACTGCTGGCCCTGAGTCACCCCACTGGTCGGCCCGCCACAAGCCCTTGCACCCTGTCACATTACCCCCCCCCCCCCACCCTCACCCATTCCCAACCTCCACTGTGTGCACCTTTAGACACCACCGACCTTTGAGACCCACGGGCAACCCTCACAGGCCTTCAAGTCCAGCTGTACCCGCTCCGTCCACCTCCTCCCTCCTCTAAACACACTGACCTCTGGACCCAGCCTGAGGGCAGAACGCTCCATCTCGCTGTCATTGTCAGTTCTACTCGTGGTCTTCCTCAGCCACGAGACCCCTCCATGAACTCCCATTAGTAAAAGAATAAGGTGATTTATGACTTACTGAATAACATCAAACCGAAGAACTAAAAAATAAGGTATTTCACTTCAGCATCAATCCCTCTTCGGTTAGTGTGAGATCGTTTTTTTTTTGTTCTGGCAGTGCTGATGCCGTCCTGCAGGATTAAAGCCGAGCTGGCCATTGAACAGAGTGCGGTAGGGTTCACTGCTCCTTCACCCCAGGCACACACACGCACACAACTCCGCAGTTGCAGCGCGTCCTACATTTCTGTTCCAAGTGTCCACGTAGCACGCATACACACATTACATAGAAGACATACAAGCACACATGTGTACATGCATGTGCACATGCACATACTTGACAGTTACTTCCATTAATTGGTGAAAAGTCAAATCCCAACTCTGGGATTCATTTCATTGACTTAAGGCAAGTGTGTGGTCAGGTGGGCATCCCTATGAGTACCAAAGAACCGGATTACACATGTTACACACTGCATATTACTGTTCAGTGATATGGCATTGACTTACATTGAATAGCTGTAGATTTATTTTAACTTCTGCCATAACTATTCATCTACTTTTATTAAAACTTTGAAACATTTTTCTATATAAAAGACTTGGTTTCATCTCCACAAGAAAGTCTGTCCACATAGTGTGACCGTCTAAAACAAATGTTGGCCCCCACAACGGGAATAAATTCCCATCCACACATACATGCGCGCACACGCACACGAACACATGCAGTTATTCAAACTGTAATTCCGACAAATTCATTCGTCGTCCCCCTCTTTCACACACATCCTCGCACTCACAGAAGCCACGGTTGGTGGTGAATGGTGGGCTTTGAGAGTTACTGGCCAGGGGCCACATGAGAAGCCCTTGTGTCTGGGAGGCATGGAGCAGGGAGGTCACCAGGTTCGCCATCTCATCAAGGGATGGCCACCAGCACACACACACACACACACACACACACACACACACACACACACACACACACACACACACACACACACACACACACACACACACACACACACACACACACAGAAGCAGAAAGAGAGGGACGGGGTGTTGGGACTCAATCAGCCATAGATAAGGGGATGATAATGCACACACGTACTGAGGGAACATACTATAAAAAAAATATGCACACAGAGCAGCATTATGGCGGTATCGGCGAGATCTCAAAGTGATGCACTCACAGGCACTCGTGTTCCTCACATGCACATAGAAAAAAACAAACATCTGAAGACAAATCTGTCTTTTTCTGAATCTGATCATAGATCACTGACGAGCACATAACCCACACATCTCTGGAGATATTCTGCTTAGAAAGACGTCACACTATCAGCTTGGTACTCCCATTTACTGTGAACTGAAGGGAACTCACTGTTGTTAATTCATGGTGAGGTTGTATATTACAGCAATAAGAGTCCTAGAGCAATAATTCTTAGAAATTATCACTTCAAGCTTACAATAGAGGGCATTCGACTTTGGTGATTTCAAGTGTCTTAGCAATGTCTTCATTATCTGTGTGAGCAAACCCGCTTAGATGCGTCAGGGTAGATGTAAGCTTCTTTCACAGATGTGGTGAATATTGCATCTCCATTTTTGCCTTTTCTCTGTGTTGGAGTTGTATGACTAACTTACTGTAACTCCTTCCACATGAACTGCCAAGGATTTTGGCCTTATTGTTTGGCCAAAGTAGCATCAAATTGTCCGCTGTTCACTTTGAATGAGTAAAAGCCCATACCCGGAGGCACAGACCATGAGTTACCTTAACCTTCCTGCAAATCCTGCTGTCATCCACTGCAGGGACAAGAGGCCCCCTGGACCTCAATCAGCGTCGTAATCCACGCTATTAAACATAGTAAGACTAACACATGGAAGCACACAACTCAGAGGCATAGATCAGTGTAGCGTGTCACATCATTTCAACTCTGTCTGCCTGGAAGCCTCTCCAGTGTCTGGTCTCCAAACTCAAGCACTCTCCTGCTCCACGTGCAAACCGTCCCATATGTATACCTCCATAATGGCCTGTACAGCCAATTTATTTAGGACGCTTTGAGAGCTATACACTTTCTACTCTAAACAACAGCCAGCCATTAAAGCGCCTTTCCAGAGATATAATGAAGTGCATTGTTTTTATCGTTTACGATGCTGTGCGCTGGAGAAGTGCCAGTTCAAATCAGCAGTATAATGCAATAGAGCATCCATCCCTGCAGCTTTTAGTTTAGTATTACATCCCTTCCGCCCTCAAATTTCATTGTAATGAAGAGTTCAATGTCTCATCACAGCAAGATAATTCTGTTGGAGTAATGTCTGTATGGAGTTTTCATGTTCTGTCTGCAGGCGTTTTCTCTTCCCAGAGTTGAAAGAAGACGTAATGATTACGTTATGTTGGCGGCAGGTATGCGTAAGGAATTGTGCTTCTGTGTGTTTAGTTATCTCCTGGATTGATGGAGGGATTTCTAACATCAACATATTTTAATTGAAATGTTGTTTAATTTATTTGACAATTATCCAGCACATATTTGATTACCGATTATTGTTTTAACTGTTCAACCTGGGAGGAGAATATTGAAAACGTATATTTAAACCCCTATGGTCTGGATATTGACTGTAGGGGTTTAAGTGATTTCCATGTATTGTAGGAGGAACACAACAAGAAATATTTTTTTGTGTCTCACTATGTCTGAATGGTGAAAACTGAAACCTGCAAAACAAGTATAAGGCCATTTTGCTTTCTTTCTCTTTTTTCTGGACAATGAATATAAAAAAAAAGCCTCAGTATGATCTTCAGTCTGCTTCAAATAAATGTAAAAGACAAAAACAACAAAACAATATGCGAGTTAAGACAGCTCCACCTTAAAGAATAATAGCTTACAATAAGAAATCAGGAAATGTTTTCCATATACGCGTTGAGACTACAGACATTCCCTCAGTTCAACAATAGAAGATGGCTCTACAAGTAAGACCTGCAATACTATGCCAAAGATGTAATACAAATGTTTTTAAAGATTTCTATTTGACTGTTTTTGTAATTTTCAGGATATGAAGTGAACAAACGTTTTGCATGAACACAGTTTGCCTTCAAAACAACATAAATTACCAAATTTTTGAAAAAACTCAGGAGCCAGAAAATTGTTCCAAACAGCTTGGAAAACCAACCACAGAATTTCTGTGGATCAGGACACGTCCAAGTTCTTCTGTCTCTTCATGTAATCCCAAACAGACATAATGAGATCAGGGCTCTGAGTCGGCCATACCATCACTTCCAGACTCCTTGTTTTTCTAGATGCCGTCGGTCAATTTGATTGGTTAGACGGGTTTGAATTGAAACCCTCGGCAGGGCCCACTTCGTTACAACATTAGAAAGTAGTGATGTCAACCGATTTTACTATATTCTGTACAAAGTAAAGTATATGAACTTCACCTCAAAGATCTTGGTCCCATGGCCTTCACCTCAGGCTTTCTGCCTTGTTACAGACATGTTGGATTTCATATGGAGGCCTTCACAGATGTACACATTCATTTTTTTGTTGTTCTTTTTTTATTTCCCTGTTGTCCTTTCTATTGTTAAAAAGTAAAACAAAATAAAAAAAAAATTCTCAGCTGGTTTAAGGACAAGCTGGATTTTAAATCAATACCATCACATACATTACATTTGTACTTTTTAAATGTTTATACTTCTTTTGAAGCAGCCAGCATGACAAATATTTGGGGAAATTCTATGAAATCCTACAAAAAAAACAGAATGCAAAGACACAACTATAAATCTAAAACAACCAAAGCTTCATAATCCAATCTCAGGGGAGTTCAAGTCATTTTTATGAATTGACATATGAAGTGAAAATCAAAAACGAATAGGGAGAGACAGCAGGAGAATCACATGCACTGACACATGTAGAAGAAGTGCAGTCGTATGGAATATGAGCCAGTGATTGTTCAGGCTGGTTTAACCAACCACTCACTCATCAGGTCACCCCAGATTTCAGTGAAGTGGATCACGACAGCTCCCAGTGAATCCATCACTGCTGCTGGAGTTCACCTCAGCCTACCCCCGTGATGATTTCACGGTGGAGAAACAACAGAGACTGGCTGGGTAGTGACTCACGGTGTGTGTGTGTGTGTGTGTGTGTGTGTTTGTGTGTGTGTGAATCTTGGACTGAAGTTACAGGATCTTGACGGTATCCTCCACAGAACCACAGTCACCGACTGGAGGCCTCGTGGGAAACATGAAACGGAGAGAAGGGCCCACTGACAGGGGGAACCGTAGAAAGAGGCAAAACTGTCCGGAGGTGTGTGTGTGTGTGTGTGTGCGCGCGCAAGTCTGTGTGATATGCAAGTGTGTGCATAAAGCTTCGTGGCGGGTGGCTGTGAAGTTTGGAGAAGGGGTGTTGGCTGGCCCCCATGCAGACTTCCTTGCTCGGCCGTGGGGTCGACAGTGTCTCTGAAAGGCAGCATTGTCCCTCTCTGGGCCCTCTCCACTCTCCCTCTCTCCGGCAGAGTAAACACCAACTACAGCAGCTGAACAGGAGAGAGAGAGAGAGCGGAGAGGAGCGATGACCAAGGGGGCCACAGCGAGGATATATGAGGGTGAGGAGGAAGTGAGAGAGGAAGAGTCCTCAAAGAGAAGCTTGTTGTGTGTCCTCTTTAGCAATCTTCGTCACCTAGTTCATTGCATTAGCCTTTCCAGCCCGAGTCCCTTTGAAAAAAACCAACAAGAAAAATAAAAACCCGGATGTGTGTATTCCAGGGTGAAGTTGTAAGCTCTGAGAAAGGTAGGCTGGTTAGTGAAAGGGTGAGGTAGCACATATGGGGGGGGGGATCGGGTCAAACATGGGGTATATGTTTCAACACCTCGGTGCCCTGAGGCCGGGCTTACAAAGATCAGCGCTGACCCTTCTCCAACCGACTGATCTTTGGCCTGATCAGATCTGAGGCGATGAGGAGGATTGTGTTCCTGGTCTCAGTCCGGTTGGGCAGAAATGAGAGCCAATAAAAAGCATCAGAGAATGTAATGGCCGCGCAGTGTAAGATGATTATGTTACAGGATATAAAATTGTATTGTGCAATATTTTGTTTTCTGCAAGCGTTTCGGGAGCGAGAGAATGTGTGCGTGTGTGCGTGTGCGTGTGTGTGTGTGTGTGTGTGCGTGTGTGTGTGTGTGTGTGTGTGTGTGTGTGTGTGTGTGTGTGTGTGTGTGTGTGTGTGTGTGTGTGTGTGTGTGTGTGTGTGTGTGTGTGTGCTGCCCCCTCTGAGGTTGGCTGTAACTTAATCTCCCTCCTGCTGTGACCCTGGGAGGTGGTCTGTAGGAGGTAAGCCATCTCTCCCCAGGGCTCGCTGGCTCTCTTTCTCTCCATACACACACACACACACACACACACACACACACACACACACACACACACACACACACACACACACACACATGCACGGTACGAGAGAAAACAGCCAACAGAGCCAGAGAAAGAGAGCATGGTGGGAACGATAGCCGCGAACAGCTGATGGCATTAATGACTGTGATTCAAAAGAAGTTTAACATGTTGTGTTAAAACACTGGACAGTTGATGAGCTGTGATAAAACATTATATTACAGGCAGAAGGTAACAACTGCTGCAGGCCATGCTTTCATATTACATGGTAACCTTTTATCTTGGTAAATACTTCAACGTTATCAAGTGCAGATGGTGAGGCATCAACCAGCTGCTGCAGGTTTCACATCAAATGAGTTGAGAGGGAATCACTCTGAAAACTTCCCATGGTTATATTTGTTATGGTCTCACAAAAAAAAGTACACTTGAAGACTTTTACAATTCTTGTTTTCATTGCTGATGATTTTGTACACATACTTATTCGTATGTTAAAGAAAAGTGAGCAAAAACCAACTTAACACCACAGCCAATTGAACTAAATCCCACACGTGTGCTTTCATAAATATGTTTCCATCAGGTTTTGTAATTCTATGATGCTTAAAAATCCACAGACGCGGAGTCATTCGTGGCGAGACCTGCTGGGTTTTCCATCCAACAGGTGTGAAGGATGGAGTCAAAGGTCACTCAGTGAGGTGTGGGTGCGGCGTGACCTACGACCCCTCACAGATGGACTCAGCATCTGCAACCTGGACAAAGAAGAGAGTAACTATGCCGGCAAGTTTCCCAGCATGTTCATACACACTGCACTCCGTAGGTTTATTTGCAGCATCATGGCATTTGTGCTCTAACGACTCAATTCAATCAATCAATTTCATCTTATATTCTCCAAAACTGCATGTTATTTATTAAAAACATGGCTGAGGTGAATCGGGGCAAATGCCCAATTTTTCAAGAGTTTAGAAACTGGGACATGAGAAAACGGACCCAAAATGGTGCTTTTCTTCGCTTTTCCTTGTGTCATCGCTGACGTTTCTTGAGGTATTAACCACGAGTGACGCGACCCCACCTCTGCTGACACAGGCACACACCCGAGCCTCAGCCTGGGTTCTGCCCCCTGATGGATCACTCAACACGTACACACACGTACACACAACTTACAGATTTTTTTCCTGCTTCTGTCCTTCTCAGTTTGCCACCTCCTCAAACAGTAAACCTCAGTTTCCACTCGTCCTTCTCCTCAGGGCCTCTCATTCTCCTTATTCCATTATTCTGTTCTTTTTTACTTTTCTTTTTCTCTCACATGCCCCTGTTTTGTTTACACTTTAAGCTTTTTTTTGGTCCTCCTCTCACACCACAGTATTCTCTGACCTACACTGCAAATAGTTCACAAAATGACTTCCTGTATTCACAGTAATTGTTCAGAGTTAAATAACGTTGAGATTTTTAAGAAGTTGCATGATCTCAATTTTTTTCCACTTTTCTAACGTAAAGCTGCACCAGCCCTCTGTGACCCTGCTCCAAAGAGCCACACAGGATCTTTCATGAGATTATGTAATGGCAGCATGCATCGAGCCACATGCACATGAAAGGCGACTGAGGGAAAATAGGTTTCTGAAGTCACAACAGCTGGATTACAGAGACCGAGCGACACGTGCATTAACATGCTGCAGCACACGGAGAGACAAGAAAACACCAGTGAAAATGGGAAAATACAGCTCACAGAGATGAGATAGAGATGCAGAGAGGTACGAACCAGGCAGCAGAGGAGAAAAGAACATGCAACGGGAGGAAATAAAGGAAAAAAGTGGAGGATCAATGGAGGAAAGGAGGGAGAGAGTGCAACAGGAAGCTTCTCAGTAAGTTACTGATGGCCTCCAGCCAGGGCTTTCAGACACTGAGGAATTCCAGGCAGAAGGCAGGCAGGCAGGGAGGGAAGGTGCCAGGAGGGAGGGAGGCACAGAACGAGGAGGGCGGGTCGCCGTTGTGGTTTGTTGTCAAAAGGCAACTGCTACAAGACGAAAGAAGAAGAGACGCTCAAAGGAAAGCCCTTGTGTGGTCGGATAACAACACGTTGTTACGATGCACAACTTTGGTATGAACAGCAAAACTCTTGCAGTATGAATGTTACCTTCACTTGTGGTTTTATGCTCTGCTGCAAATTATGAGCTGTATAAGTACAACACTTACAACAATCATAACATTTTTGGGAATGCTTTCAACCATTACACCCATACTGAACAAGGTTTTAAGTGTTAATAAGTCTCCATCAGAACAATTTTGAACCACTTTCAATAACAACATCTTTGCAGTGTCGAGACAGATTGGACAACGGAGCACTTCTGCTCAGTCTGCCATGATGTCAGATTAAACCTTGAATGATCCATAAAAAGCCAGTTGACTGAGACTTCACATTGTGTCCATAAGCCTGATGACCTGCTAAACCAGAGATTATGACATGGCATGGTGACCTTAGTCAACTCTTAGTGTGGTAGGCAGGGGAGAGGTGAACAACATCCAGGAATTTATTTTAATTAAATCGAGTTTGCTTCTGAGTGAAAATACAGCAATGGAGAATTTGCTCTTTCTTGACAAAAGAGAAGAGGGAAGGTATAGCAGAGGAGCGAGACTACAAATTGGCATGAGGGTAGGAAACTTCCCCCTCAGCCATACGTCAATTTATTAGACTGCCTGGTAGCTGCTATATGACATGAACAGTATGTGATTGAAAGCCCACGTGCAGCAACATGTGTTTCGAGTCACTGGTTTGTTTTTCTCCCATCTACTCCTTGTCAGAATCACGTGAATTGCATATGTCTCTAATCAACTAAAAACAGTTTTAATCCATCGACTATCAGGACAGCAATTCATGTTAAACAGCGAATCCCCTGCAACCCAACCGAGGAAGATGACTCTGATCGTGTGGTGACTGATTAAGCAGTGAACCTATCCAACACTAATGCTAGAGGCACTTCACACGCCGGCACCGGAACCTTTGAAGAGTGGTGAGTAATCTTACAATAACGTGGGGCATTTCACAACATAGCACTTTTGCAGCGCAGCAAAGGGCAGCAGTAACCAATGATCGCAGCATGGGGCCTACCACCACCCGAGAGCGGAGGAGAGGATTGTTTTTTTCACTCAAGAAATGTGATTGACATCTCCACCATGGCTCACTTTGATCTCCCAATTACTCTCCTGGGTCTCTTTACACCCGGCGACCTATGAAATCGTATTCCCTCAAATGCTCACTTCTTCATCCCTCGTTCTCTTTGCCTCATACCTCCATATAAACAACAAACTGTCTGATTCATTTTTGGACATTATCCTAATTGTCTGTCATCACTCTTTCTCTCTTCCTTTCCCTATCCCTCACAGACCCCCCCTCCCCTCCTCTTTAGTCCATTCCTGTGGCCTCTCCCAACAGGCAGTGATGCAATCCTTCAACTCCTGCGTGCAATCACAGGGTCTGGAGTTGGCTCACCAGCCAAGCAGGGGCGTCGCCACACCACGCTCAGCAGGAAAGCAACAGGAGAGGAAAGAAGGGAGGTGGGGAGGCGAAAGAAAGAAAAGAAGGAATGAAGCCAGAGCGAGAGAGAGAGAGAGAGAGAGACAGACAGACAGAGAGAGAGCAAAACAGTCTGGGAGGCTGTGGGAGCTAGTGGTGGGCGATAGACTAAAAAGTACAGTGATAAAAGTTAACAGCCCAGTTTTACAGTTATTCAGGACTAAACTTTAGGTAAACATGTTGTTGTTTTGGGTGTATGTGGTGAGGTCTGTGGGGGGGGGGGGGGGGGGGGGGCGTCATAGATTGGGCCGTAGCATACCGATTGTATCATAACTTTTCTTAAGTGCGCTGGGGGAACTTCTGAATCGTTTTTGAATCTGGGTGAACAGTGCGCATTCTGAGCTCTTGTCCTCTCGTCAGCCCACGAACCAGCTGTGTCTGTTTTGCTGGGACTCCTGGATAGGATCTGTATTTCGGAAGTGACGGTTCTTCGCTACTCCCACACCAAATGCTGTCATTCTAGCTGACTCACGGCATTATTCTCACAGCTAGAGTTGCAGTATAAAATCAACGGATATTTGTCAAAGTGGCATTCTCCCCATATTTCTCTGGTTGGGCGGCTCAGATAACATGTTGGCACAGACTGTATACAGTGAATATGTAGAGGCATGCAGGGGATGCATGCAAAGCGTGATCTTATCAAACAAGATGCACTTAAACCAGCAACGAATGTGAGATTACGGCACTTTATAGGGCATTAAAAGTTTAAAAGTGTTGGTAAAGTCTTGTGCAGATGTACACACACACACACACACACACACACACAAAGGAACCCCACACACATTCAGCTTTACCGTTTTTTTGGAGAGGCAGACCTCCCCTGAAGGCAGCAGAAATGAGCACAAGGTCAGGTTAGGAATGTAAAGCACTGGCACCTGCCTGAATCTTTAAAATACCAGGTTTCCTCGGGGCACGCACGCATGCACGCACCTACAAACACAAAAGGCCTCTGCTGGCGGGCCACTCCCTAAACCTCAGGTCAGGATTACACCTCAAGAGAAATGACTTCAGCACAAAACAAAGGGAACAGGTGTCTTTGAGCAAAGTTTGACAATGGACACATTAACGTACATCAATAATTAACCACTACTGATGTAGGCTCCTTCTAAAATCTTACTAAGTGTATTTAGCATAAGCAATTAAACCCAAAAGGAGATTTCTATGTTTCTCTGCTTGAGAATCAGCATCAATTTGAAGAAGGTTCATGAATATCATCATCATTGCCTTTACCCCTTGAAAAAGTAAAGAATAAGGACACAAACTTCATTTCAACAACACTTGCGGGACCAATATGGTCTGCCTCCAACAACAACTTCAAGCAACCGTGTGAGAGCTAAGGGAGCCATGGTGCTTTTTGTTGAAAGACACATACGCGGCAGTGTGCAGTAGTACGCTGGCTCAGTGTTGTGGTGTTCGGGCCAGTTCAGAGTACTGTGGTACCGCTCCAGCTTTGGGAGGGGTGCGTCTGTCTCATAGTCATTTCCTGGACGGGGATATTATGGCACCACACGCATGAGAAACAAACCCTTTTCACAGCAACACACTGACCCCCACCACTTTCATTTGCTTGCAACTCAATAAGTCGAGGGTGTGCAGTGAAATCCCTGGGAAGCAGGTCTTCTTATTCAATAGCCGGGGTAATATGAGCTCAACAACAGCTTTATGCAACACGACCCCCCGGGGGCAAGGCGTGGGGTGGTGGGGGCTCTCTTTATTGCTCAGCAGTGTTGCTGAAGTTTAAGTCGGCGGTGTCGCAACTTTCTAACTTTTTCACCTCTGAATTTATGGCTACTGTTTATGGCTACTGTTTGTCTGTTGAAAGGGTTGATGACACCTGTGGTGCACTGAGAGGCGGAGAGAGATGCACTCCCGAACAGTGAGTGTCTCCATTTGTGGTTGTTTGCTAAAATGTGAGTCTATATGAGCTCACCAGTGTGTTTATGTACAAAGACGAGGATCGGGGCAGAGGTTCTGCTTTCCAAACCAAAGCATATTGAAAAGAGAACAAAACAGGAAGAGGGAGAAATACAAAACAGCAGAGAGCAATTAGTGGACTATGTGACGTGATGTGTGTGTTTGTGTGAGTTTTGCCGGGTGGGGGGGGTGTGGGGGGGGGGCACCGCAGGACGACTGGCATGGACTGCTTCTTTAAATCTGGGTGTGACCACCCCCACCCCCTCCGACGCACACATACTGTCTGCTATACCTCCATTCCAGCAATCCTCTCATGTGAGCTCTCATACATGTACACACCAGGCGTGTGTTCTCTTTTCTTCAAGAGGCTGTGCCAACTTAATGGCAGCCCTGTCGTCTCCTCCCTCACATGAAGCTCCTGCTTTCTCTGAGCAGCCCTCCGCCCCTCCTACCTCGGATGGCAATAACACAAGGTCAATATGACAGTCTTTTCAATACCCTCTTCTTTTTCCTCTCTTTGTCTTCATCTCCTCTCCTTTTCCCCCCCCCAGTATTTCTATGCTCAACTAAGTGACAGGCTCCACCCTGCAGCTTTCATCTTTTGCGGCTCCATCCAAGAGAGAGAAACAGAAAAAGAGAGCAGAGACAGATGCAAAGGGACAGATGGAGGGCGAGTGAGATGGCGACAGACAGAGTTGAGCATAATGCTGTAAAATGGAGCAGCTCGAAACTCTTGATTTAAATTTGTTGACACATCCAGTTCGTACGATCTGTCGGAACAAGAGTCACAAAGATCTGGAGCCGATTCCTCTTCCCATTTGGCCAGACATGCCAAACAGCTAATAGATCTGCTGTGGACGATGCAATCACACAGGATATCTGCAGTCTTGGAACGAATGAGACTTAAAAGAGAATCTCAATTAGTGCTGAAGGGCAAGGTGATGCTCGTGCTTCTGTACACCCTCGTGTCCTTGATCAATACTGACATTTAGATTCAGACGGAGAACAGCTAAGCCCACCATGACTGACAGCCACATTTATTGAGACCTGAGCAAACAAGCAGCCCAAAGGCAGCACTATAAATATTCAATATAACCCCTAAATTAACTTTTAGCAACCAAAGAAAAATGGTGACTCTGTTTCATCAAAGCATTGTCGGTCAGAATGACTCTTTATTACACTAAATGAAACCTACAAGTGAAAACATTTCTCAATTACATAAGGCTCCCTTGTAAGAAAAAAATGTGCATGGTACATATGAATTAAATTAGTGCTGGCAACATCGCCACAACACCACAGAGAAGGTAAACAGTTACAGTTTTTCCCCTCTCCCCTCTCTGTTTTACTGCACGTATACGATGGAGAGCCACTTATATAATGTACGTGTCACTCATGAAACTGGGGGCTCATGGAAAGTGGTGGACGAAAATGCAAGGGAGGGACGAAGGAAAAGAGGGAAGCAGAAGCAGAGTTTAAAAAAACAAAAAAACAAGGAGGAGATGGAGTCCCAGGGAACTGGGGATAGAGGGAAGAAGGAGGGAGGGTGGGACGAAGGGGGTGGTAGGAGGAGGGGGTGAAGGGGGCAAAGTCTGGAAGCGAGTTGACAGGACTGGATATGCCCAGACAGAGAGAGAGCCAGGCCCAGGCCCAGACTTGAGAACCTTATTTAAATTTCAGAAATGCTCAACACGTCTCTCCTTCATGCCCTTTTCTTAAACACTATCAGATCAGTTCTTTTACACTCCCCTTTCTCAGTGTGCTACTTACAGACATGGCCCCTCGTACCCACCTCCTCCCTTTCTTTTAATTTCGAACTACAAACACACACATGCATACCTCAGTCAGACTGAACTGCTGGAGTGCTGCTGAGCAAGTAAATAACAATACACACCAGCTGCGTCGTCATGTGAACCTGCATTGCTGAGAGCATATTGCTGTATGTCGCACACAGCTCCCTGAATTAAATCTGCTTTTACTTTCATCTACAGGTTAAATATTAAGTGCGGCACTGGAAACTTACAGGAAGCAGTAAAAATACTTTTCTAGTTCCTCCACCATTTGTGTCAGATCCTTTTCATTGCTTTTATTCTTCCATCTCTTAGCTCTCCTGCTTCAAATTTTACTCACCGACAGCACTCTGCCCTAGACTTGGTCTGCATTTTGTCTGCAGGGCTTTGCGAGCACAAATTTTCTCATCATAGAAACACTGAGTGTGGAGTGCACAAGGCGCATTGAAGAGAATAAGAAGAGGTAGGGTGGAGTAGTTGGAGTGAAGCACAGAGTTTGTCTGTGTTTATTTTGGAAATGCAGGCCTGCAGGCTTACAGCAAATGAAGTGACCCCTAAACTCCACCATGAAGGATCCCCGCAGACAGTAAAAGCTCAGCACTCACGTGGGATGTCCCACACAGGTGATTTAAAAAAAAAAAAAAGAAAAGAAAAAAAGAGCAGACCATATATCCTCACGGGTACACTTAAACCCACCCTGGAGACCTGGGAATGGTCTGCTCCAGGAGGAAACAGAGAGGCTGCGAGGTGATTAGTGGTTACAGTTTAACTGAAGAAAAATGCAGTGTGAGCGCCGGCCAACCAGGGAGCAACACACTGTGCACTGGTCTCCTTCACTTTGTAAGCCAGCATGAGTCAAGCCCTGTATCCGCTTTTGTCTATTCTTAACGCATCTGTCCAGGAGGGTTGCCATCGCCGCGCAATGACACATCACACTGCACCGCTCCAGAGTGCGACTGTGTCACTCCGCAGGCACATGGCAACGATTAGTGATCAGGGAGTTTGTGGAAAAAAAGTGGAAAGTTTTGGACTGTTGATGTTATGAAAGCTGAGACTAATTTACAGTCATTCTCAAGTTTAACTTAAGTTGAACTCGTTAATCTGGTCTGCTTTGTCTGATATTCTTATTGAGTCATATTAGCTGGTGACTTGTATTATAGCTTTTATCTATGACGAACAGAAACATCAGTTATTAAACCATCTTTCATTTATTCCGCTTTAACACGCAGGTCAGGGGCACCGAGGTTGATCCCAGCCGACTATGGGTGAATGTATGGTACAACCTGGACAAGTTCAATATGAGGCATAAACATTCATTGGATCTGTAATATACAAATCGTGTGGTCCCCTGTGTCTTTTACTTATTGTTTTATTTATTGTTCTCATTTATTTTATTGCTTTTTAAGCGTCTTTATTTTTCTATTTATTCTTTTGAATTGTTTTATTCTTATTTGTAGTTTCTTAATGTGTTTGTAGTTTTTCATCTGTTTTGATTATACTTATTTAGTGTTGGACTGTTTAGTTTTATGTGCAGTATGTGAAGCACTTTGTAAATGCTTCGTTTTTAAAAATGTGCTATATAAATAAAGTGGATTGGATTGGAAATGTATTTAGCAAATGATATTCATATTTTTCTTTCAAACAAGCATGAAGACTGTCACTTCGCACTGGGTTTGCCCAATGTAGCCCATTCTCTCACTCCAGCAACACCATGCCTTTCATTTGATAAGTAACAGTTTAACAGTGGCTGTATTTCACCTGTAACCACTTTATTACATCAATCGAAAAGCTGTTCAAATCAACTGTCTCCGTGTTCAAACGCAACAAAAGGCATGCAGCTGCCATGGGTAGCAAAAATTATTCCACTTTTGACATTAAAACCAGGCAGTTCCGACATTAAAAAGAATAAAGTGACTCTTGTCAGCGTGAAGACAAATACAAGTGTGCATCAGGTGCCTTGTTTTCACTGCATGCTGCCTCATTCACTGACCAATGTAATCCTCCCTCCCCTGCTGCTGAGTTGCCTTTCAGTGTGACCGTAATCCCTGGCAGCCATGGATCCCCGCTGTGATATTAATTCAAACACTCAGACCAGCTCTACCAGTGCGGCTTACATCACACCCACTTGCTGGTAGTAATATTGGTCCTCCTCAGAGTTGTTTCTTTTTTTGGGGGGGGCTCTAGAAAAACAACTTTTTGTTGTCACCTTAGATTGCAGGGGACAAATTATTTGTGGCGGCATTTGCCACAAGGTGAGAATCAATAAGAAAATATCCATCCTCTTATCAGATGCCGTGTATTTTTATCGGGTCAAGTTTAAAGTACAAGTGGGTTCCCAGCGTCCCTCCACAGCACGTCTCGTGGTTGCTCTCTGACGCAGGAATATGCCATTAGGGCCCACCTTTTCCACCATAAAACAGCTGCCTTTCTGAATGATGTCACACAGTTGCGGCGTGAGGCACAATCTCAAGGCGCCCGGAAAACTGAGGAGGGGGGGGAGGGTGTGTGAAATCCACACCCATGATTGGATTGCAAAGGCTGGCATCGTGGTGAGTCCTATGGAATACAGTCACTGGTGGACGAACTACAGCACATTATGATAGTTGGTGTCAAACTCGAACCAAAATTCTGCCCGAGCTGTTGCTGTCAGAAACTGTCCAAGCAGCGACATACGGACATGCATGTTGTCAGGACCAGAAAATATACAGTGAAAGAAAATTCTACAGACACACAAACATGTCGTATCGTCTGTGTGACCGCAGATGTCAGAGAAGCACAGCTGGAACACGACGGACATCTGGCTTTACGGTGGAGATGAGGGATTTTTTTCTTTTTTCTCCCTCTGCAGTGACTAAGTGCTGCGTGAGAGAGGCGTCGCCTGGATAACCAGGACTGATGGCGTTAGATGCCTCTCTGTCTGGCCCTGGTCTTTCTCTCAGATTTATCTTTTGCTTGACCTGAAGCTGAACTGATCATCAGCTGATTGGATAAACAATGCAGCAAGCAGCTCGTGGATGTGAGGAGCACCTGTGTGCACGGCTCAGGGACAGTTTATGGATTAAATAGCAGGGGCCTGAGAGAGGGAGGGAGTCAAAGTTCTCTCTTCAGAGGAAGCCTGCACGGCCTCTTTCACTGCTCCTCTTCCTCACATACTTTGAGAAAAGTCCAGTGGGCCTACGGCCAGACCACCTCCGGTCTCACATGTTTTCTATCGGACTAAGTCACCCACGTGTAATATTGTTCATAAAGCACTGCCCAGTCACCCTGGAAATATAGTAATTTTACTTCCATTCAAAATGTGTCCAGAGCCCCCAAGTGTGCCTCGATTTGCATTGTAGCCTAATGCTTTTTAATGATCGGGCCTTCTTTCCCTCCAGCACAGGCCTTGTTCGGTCTGCCTTGGCAGGGCTTTGCTCTCCCCTGGCATCTTCTGTAACAATGGGCCCATGGGAGGCAGCCAATGGGGAGAAGGTCCATCCCAAACCCCAGTTCCAGTGTGCACACAATTAGGCTCAGGGACAGTGGAATTGCTTAATTGGAGGAAAATAGCTCTTTATCTGGGCCTCTCCGCCTGCGCTCATCCTTGCCCCCCCGGACTACATGCTTGGCCTCAACTAATTTAGAGACAGATTAAACAAATATGATAGAATGAAAAGACAAGAGACTTCTCCCGTTTCATTCTCAGTGTGTTAAAAGAAAAAAAACATCTAAACTGAGGTTATGGAGCATTGCAAAGTGCTTGCAGTCATCTGCAGTCACATATTTACTGTTGTGATCAAAAGCATAGCTGCAAGCAAATACTTTCTGACTACAGCGCGCAACTGATGGAAGATTATTCTAATGAGGAGGGCACAATAAAATGCAACTTGTTTAATCAACAGATTTCGAGGTTGATGTTCATTTTCTTTCTTTCTCTTTTAAATGTACCAAAACATCACTGGTTTAAATGACTGCCAACAGTCTGCAGACGTTGAACTCTTTATCAGATGTTGTGGCAAACGTCACAGACTTCAGTATCTCACTCAACAGCTGGCTGAGATGGCTGATGTTCTGCCTTTATTTTATATATATATAGATAGACAGATATACATACATAAATGCTGAATATATATGATTATATAGGGCATGATCTGTGCCTGATAAGTGAGGAGTGGGCTGCTGGTTTCAGGGAGGTTGCACGGTTGAGACAGGCCGCCACCATTTGTGCACACACGCGCGCCGGTGGAAGCCGCGGACAGTGCGGGTTGTCCGAGCTGCAGGATTTCATTGCACCGCTGGAGAGAGAGAGTGTCTGTAAAATAGGTCACTGCCCTGTTTGAACCCGTGCGGCTTTTTCCACATCGCGGGGGCGCACGGAGACCAGCGTGGATACACACACGCGCGCACCCGTGCGCGCGTACACACGCATTTACACACGCACGCCAGGCGGACAATAAACTGAATTGACAGGCAGAGACCGGGTCGCTCCTCTGCTTACCTTACAGCGGAAAACGCCGCGGATGTCTCCGGCTCGGTCCCCGTCTCCCCGGCGCAAACTTCACGCGCAAAGTCCCGTGGCTCCAACAGCGTCCGTCAATCCGTCGTTTCTTTTTCTTCTTCTTCTTCTTCTTCTTCTCTCCCGATAACAACTAAACACACAGCTGACACGTCTTGAGAGAATATTACTATGTGTCTGGAGAGGCGGTCCGCTCCCAGACCATTGTCAGGTTTATTTCTCAGCATGAGGGGGGGGGATAGAACTAATACGCTCAAAACGCAGCGTCCGCGGCAGCTGTTTGGTTTAAATATCTGAGGGATGACAGCTCTGTCTGAGGTCGTGGGGGGGATTCTTTTGCATGTTATCAGGCAACTGGACACCGGTCGGGAGAAAAAAAGAAGTGTAAACACTCCAAAATCCGTCAAGACCCCCGGCTTCAGGAGCGCAAAGGTAATTTCTTCTTAAATTCAAAGCGCATCGCTTAATGGCAACGCTGGTCAAGTGGAGGTTTCCTCCGGGTGGTCGTGGTTCTCCAGGAAGGGTGGGGAGGGGGGGGGGGGGGGAGCGGGAGGGCAGCTCGGACCAGAGGGATGGCACGAAGTGGTGGGTAGGGTGGACAGGGCGGGTTGGCTGCGGGGTGTCGGGTTGGGTGGAGGGAGGGTGGGAGGATCGTCTCTTTTCCTCTTCGGTGCGTTTTTTTCCCTCTCTCTCTCTCTCTCTCTCTCTCTCGCTCTCTCTCTCTCTCTTTCTCTCTTTCTCTCTCTCCCCCCAGATGCCGAGGTGCGTGCGGGGCTTGCGCGCTTCCCGTCTGTCCCCGCGTCCCTTCTGCGTCCGCGCGCTCCGAGGAGAGACGCTGAGTGTTTGGTGTGGTAGTGGTAAGTCTCCCCCCACGACCGTCTGAATCGCACAGACAAGCCGCCCGGAGCCCAGCCAGCCAGCCAGCCCGTCAGGACCAGCCCAGAGTCTGCCAGCTCAGCGCATGCTTACTGCTCCGCCCATCCACCATGGGCAGTCCCCGGCTCCTCTCCAAACCCACCCCCCCATCTCCCCTCGCCCCTCTCCCCTTCTGTCCTCATGGCTATATCTCTCTCTCTCCAGCTCTCAGAGCAACACCCCTCGTGTTTTGTAGTCCTGCTAAATGTTTCCCTCCCCAGACGTTCTTTGGAGGAATCTATTCCCTCCTGTTGGCCACCACATCTGCTGCAACAGGCTGTCCCCCAGACGGTGAAAACACACTGATGTCATGGAAGCAGTCAGACTCTCTATTCCATTTATCACTCCTGCAAGAATCAAAACAACACGACATAAACTAGGAACCGCAGACTATATTTGTTTCCACTGATTCGGACATCCTGCAGAAAACACAGTAAAGAGAGTCTCTATAGTCCAGGGGTGTCACTTATTTTAATGCAGGGGTCACATTAGTCCCAATTCTGTATGGTGGCCGGAGCAATAATCTAACAATGTGACAATGTTTACGTAGATTTCTATTTTGTTTGTTTGTTTGTTGAAGTGCAAAGATGTGAGTAAGGTATGGAAAAGATTTAATTTCATGTCACACAGTTAATACCATTTTACAAAACCCGAACAATTCAAGCAAATTCCACCTACTGTAATAATATATTCAACATTGCTTTCTCATGCAAAATGCAGTTATATAATCACAAAATCAAGCTTTCTATTTGCAATATATTACATTCTTTTGCATATTCATGCTGACAGGAGTGACAATATTCCGGCAAAAGGAAAAAGGTGTCACTTCATCTGATCCTCAGGTTTCAGTGGAGCGTTACATAAACATCAAAATCCCTATTAGCAACAGCAGTTATATATAATTAAAGTATTCCAGTCAATATCCTGCAAGTTTGATTTGAGCCTTCAGGTTGGATTTCGGCCTCGGGGACTATTTGTTTCAGATCAGTGATTGTATTTACATGCAGTCCCTCCTCAAAATTTCAAAATCACAGTGTAACTTCAAATTTATTATCATTATATTGTTAAGAACTGTGGTGAATAACTACAGACTGGAGCATAGTTCTCAACTATGCGGTTCCTGCATAAACACTGGTCTTTAAGTTGAGGTCAGGTTTGTAAAAATAAAACAAAAAAACATAACTTCTCAAAAATAATTTTGCAAGCAAAAATAAAAAAATTTTGACTGTATAATATAATATTGAAATAAATATTTAGGAGTTTTGGAACTGTAGGCAGGCAAAATGACACCATCGTAATTTTTGAGACATTTAAAAACAAAATATACAAATCCAACGTCTGAATGTTATTATATTTGTCTCAGAGCATTATTCACAACCAACTAAATATAAATGTCTCAGTATTAAGTGCATCTCTTTTCTTGGCCACACATAAAATATACGAGGAAAAGAAATGTACCAATCGTATTAAACACCAGTCCAAAGGTTTAAGACTCCACTTATCTGGTACATTTTTAAACTGTCATGAAATTTCAACAGTTTGCCAACAATTTATCTTCATCTTTCAACTGCTGAAGTCATTCCTAATCCCATTTGGCTCCGACAACAACATCACAAGGTCAACAATCATGAAATAGTTTTACAAAAATAAAATTAAAGTAACTTTTTAGAATCCATTGTGGAACATGTTGCATGTGAAGTGAGTTTAAGATTACATTACACTAATAGCATAATGACAAAATAAGAAAAAGCAGAATTTACATTTAACAATAACTATGGCCATATTGGTGACTTCATCAATGAGATGTTCATTTGTACAGATTTATATTGTCCACTTTAAAAGTGTGTTTTAACAAGGCCTGTAATCCAGTGAGAAATTAGAAGCTGTCTGAAACACCGCAGACCTTTGTGAGATTCTCTACAAATCAATTGTTGTTCATATTTACACGCACAGGTGGAATTAGGAGTTATTCGGACATCACAAGGTGCTGCGAGATCACTTGCTTAAAGACAATTGTATTGATAAATCAGAATTGACACCTTTTGAAACAACTTTTAATGAAGGTACCCGACGAGCATTGTCGAAATCAATCTGCAACATGTGTCAGAGCTGTACGTCAGAGATGCGCGTCTGTATTGATCACATTGAACGATCAGCTGGATGAAAGTGTTCACCACAGGACTCACAGTTCTTTTCAGGGCCTCTTGAGGTTTTCACTTGCCACCACTAGAGGGCGGAAAACAACGTGGATGTGATTAGCCCCAGGAAACCTCTGGGTGTCAGTTTAATGGTAAAATGTCTGTTTCCGGACTGAATTGTTTAGTGTGTTAAAATAGATCTATTGTCATTAAAACCGCCCAATTATTCACATCTCCTGAGTCGTATTCCCAGATGTCTGCTCTCTAATATTCTATAATTTAGAGACCTCAGTTGAAATAAAGAAAACAACAGTTCATGTTTGTATTTGGTTATATGTATCAATCTCCTCACAGCAAAAGCGTTGTGACAAAACACTGTGAAACAAAACAAAACAAAACACAAAACAGTTGGTTTCTTGTTTAATGGAAACTAACTGTCTGGTAAAAAAAAATTTTTTTTTGCCATTTACTTGCTTATATATATATATATATATATATATATATATATATATATATATAATGGCTTATTTATATTGATGATAAAAAAGAAACATTATACATTTTTGGGCTATTTAACAAAAATAAATAAATGTCAATGTTCTAAACGTGTTGTAGTGTCTCTTCCTGTATGATGATGATTTCCAGCTGTTGTCTAACTGAATTGCAGAAGCTCTTGTTTGAGGACTGGTTACTAAAACCGCAAATGAAATTAAAAAAAATTAAAAAAACAGCACCTCTCCATGTTTTTACATTGTGGCTTTGGTATGTGTGTCTGTGCTGCAGGGCTTCATCTAAAATCTACACACACACACACACACCTAAAATGGTGAGTAGCAGTGATTAGACCGGCTGTGCAGCAGCAGCAGCAGCAGCAGATCCAGGCTGTCTGTCCCTAAAAGCCCTCCCCGGTGCGCTGTTGCTGCGCAGGCGGCGCTGCCAGCCCGTCAGCTGATCCTCTGCTAGAGTATCCGCCCCTGTGGCAGACAATCCCGCTCTTTATTTACTTATCAGTCTGAGCTGTCAAGGTGCAAATGACATTTTGGTGACTGCTGGCCTTTAAAGAAAGATTTAAAGAGTGAATCAAGGTGCATTTTGTTGTTGTTGTTGTTGTTATAACATGCATCAATCCAATTTGTTTTAATCAATGCTATGAACATTTAAGGGTTAAAATGGAAAGTGAAATGTAAATAAGATTAGGATTTTTTTTTTAATTAAAAGACTATATTTGATAATATACTGTACATTTATTTTTTTATTTTTTTTCTAGTTAAAGTCTGTATATCCCCTGTGCAGTCGGTGTGTTTGTGCGCTGGATGATCCTTTGTTTACGCGCAGTCCCCCCTCCCCTGTCTCTGCGGAAGGAGGCTTTTGGTAGTGCAGTGTGTGACTCCTACCAGCTGTTTCCCGCCTTGAAAGCCATCCGATCAGCTGCGCACACACACACACACACACGGTCATGCAGAGGGAGAAAGCAAAGGGGAGGGAGGGAGAGAGAGAGAGAGAGAGAAAGAGAGAGAGGTAGAGCGCCACACACAACGAGGGAACCCCATCAGCTGGAAGTCGAGTAACATTACAACTCTCAGCAGCCTGAAAGTACTACATTACACCGAAGAGGGATTCAGATCTCCTGTTAGAGCTTCACCCGCGTCTGATCACGGGATTTTTTTTATTGCTTTTATTCAACGGAGCGTGTTTTTTTTCTTTTCTTTTTCTTTTTTTTTTTTTTTTATAAGAGGGGGAGACCAAACTGGCGAGAGGCGAGCATGGAGTATTTCATGGTACCAGCTCAGAAGGTGCCCTCCTTGCAACATTTCAGGAAAACGGAGAAAGAAGTGATTGGTGGTCTCTGTAGGTGTGTATTCTTCACGCGATCCACGCCGCACGACCGTGTGTATGATTGTTATTATTGTTCCAAGTCATCTGGCGCGAGCACACACGCACTTAAGAGCGACGTCGCTGAGGCAACATGCTTGATGTGATCTGTTATTGTGTACACGACCCGCTCCCGGCCAGCTGCGGGCTTTATTTCACAACAAACGCTCGGGTTTTTGTGCCGCACATCACGGCGGGGCGCCCGCTCGGACCCCCGCACCCGCCGCGCGCCGTTATTTTGCACATTTTCCAGTGAAATCCGTGCATTTTGTGGCTAACAAACACAAACCACGTGGTTCCGTGCACGCCACGCTGCTGCTGCGCTCCGGAGCGCATCCCCGCATCCATTTATCCTCAAATAATCCCCCCTCCACCACTCCCCCCCACACCCCCCCCCCCCCCAGCCCTGTCTCCCGTGGGTGCCGAGATTTGCACCATACGTGGACGGGTCGTGCCAGGTGGCTTGTTGCGGTGCGATTGCGGGGTCTCGCAGGGGCTGCTGGTCTCCCGTCGCTGCGAGCTGAAGTTATTGTGGGTAGTGCGGCCATGCTTGTGGCTTCAGCTAAAAGTGACGGGGGGGTGTGGGGGGGGGGGGTTTCTGGTGTTTGTTTCTTGCCCCGTGGAGCCTTGTTTTCTTTCACCTCCCGCGTGTTAAAAATGCACGGCCGCTGTCCCAGGCGCCACCGTTTGAGGCGGCCGGGGTATTTCGGTGGCGTTCGAGCGCGTCCCGTGCGCGCCGCGGAGCCGCCTCCACTGCGTCTTTTCACCCCGCACCTCTGCCATGCTGCCTGCCGCATTGTTGTAATGGCGGAGGACACGGACAGGCTGCCTGAGCACGGAGCTGGTGTCAAGCCGTGGTGCGACACAGGCCGCGTGTTTGGAGGGGCGCATGGGGGGGGATCACATTTACCGTTGCGTGTCCGGTAAAGAGACTTTTAATGTTCGCGGGGAGGCCGGAAAAAATTAAAAGTAGCGTTATTAATAAGGGGGTGTGTGTGTTTGTCGCGGAAGGCCCCGTCGATACGTCCGCAGCCCTCTTTGAAGAGGGAGGCGGAGGGATCTGCTGCTGCTGGCAGAAAGGCATTCTGGGAAATGTAGTCGCTCTTTTCGTTTCAGCTAATTAGTGAATCAGAATAACATGTTATAAAGGTACGACTTAAGATGCAGAAAAGGGGGAGACAAGTCTTTATTTTTTTTATTTAATTACCACAAGGTACCACAAGGACACCCTTTAGTCCATCTTCTGTTGCAACTAATAGAAAATTATCTCAATTGTTTTAACATTACAACAACAACAAAAAGATTTATCTCTTAAGTTACCATTTGATCTGTAAAGTGGCAGCAAATTTCCAGTTGAATGACTCATTTTAATCGCATTGTACAAGTTTCATATTTTCATCTGGCTAGACAGGATCAGGCAGACTTTACATTTCCACATGGGCCACAATAAAAACTATTTCTGCTATAGAGTTAACTTCAGATCTCCAATCCCTCCACATGTATATTTTTGGACTTCCAAAGGAAACCATAGGGGGAACCTGCAAACTCCGCCGCATCCCGTGACCCCAGACTTGATCTTGGGGATTTTGTCACTCCAACGAGCGGGTACAAATCATTACACTGGCATACGTTTTGACTTCAGCTCTCCCCGGTATAAATATATTACTTAATAGGAAGCAGTGTTACATGACTTTCATTTGCTAGAGTTCGTCATCTGCATTGAATTGTCTTGTCTGTGGGAGATGATGGCTCACATTATGTCCACAAAAGAAGGGCAAAGCTTCAAATTTAGTGGAATAAGTACTTAAATGTCAACCAAATCAGAAAGAACTTCATGCTGTCTTTTTTTTTTTGTAGTATGAGCCCACAAGTTAATAATTATTCACTCGGTCAGATAAAATACTCACACGCTTCATCTTTAAACATTGAAAAAAAATACAGCAAACAGCCTGAAAAATAAAACGGCTGCATGTCAAACAGCATGTATATTCATTCATGTTTGTTAAATTCTTTTTCATTGGCTCTCTTATTGGTTGGTAATGCCCAGGCAACAGGCCTCATACAATGCCCGGGTCTGTTGTAAACATTAAACAAGGGACACTTTTTTAAAATTAACACAACCATAAACAATTGTCAACGAATAACTTTTATACGACTGAGTGCCGTGCTGCTTATAAAGACGTTTTAAGCTTCGACCTGTCCGCTTTGTGTCGGCACTTCCACTGCAGTGGTCCGTGTTTGGGAAGTTGGAGCTCAGTTGGCCGGTGTTGGCAGTGGATGTGTTTGTTGAATATACCACTGCAGTGTTGCTGCGTGTGTGTTTCATTTTGTGTCCCTGCACACACACACACACACACACAATACACACTCCTTTTCTCATCTGTGTCTGCACAATTGTTCCCAGTGTTTGCACTGAGGCAGCTGAGTCAGTACAGATAAGAGCTTGGCGAGAGAGGTCGCAGAGATACTGGAGCTGATACAGAGGATGCTATGGGAAGCTTGCAGAGAATTTCTCTATCAACTGAGTTTGTGTAGCGCTTATTGCATGTGACATGAGGGCTTCAACTTTTTCTTTTTAAAACCCAGAAAGTGTGCGAGTTGTTACTCTAAACCTGCGTAGGTTTGATACAAGCAGACTCCAGTCAACCAGTCAGGATTTCTGTGCAGCAGCAGTCACAGACTTTACATTTGTTTTTGTTTCTTGCTTTTTCATCTTTATCTCTCTTTAACTTTTTTTTTTTTCCTCCTCTGGCGTTCTCCCTCCAGTCTGGCCAACATTCCTCTGACCCCAGAAACAGCCCGGGACCAAGAGAGGCGAATCCGCAGGGAGATCGCCAACAGCAACGAGCGTCGGCGTATGCAGAGCATCAACTCCGGATTCCAGTCACTTAAAACACTCATCCCACACAGCGATGGAGAGAAGCTCAGCAAGGTGGGCCGTTAACAGATTCGAATGGGTTGCTGAGCTCACAGGTCTGAACCCGCTTTCATAACTCGATTGTGACGTTGTTCTTCAGGCCGCCATCCTGCAACAGACGGCGGAGTACATTTTTACTTTGGAGCAGGAGAAGACGCGGCTACTGCAGCAGAACAGTCAACTCAAACGAATCATTCAGGTGAAGCCCAATCACAACCTCCTCGCGAAGGCTTCAATGTGTTTTTCTGTCCTTAACTGTGATCAAACGTAACCATCTTTGATTTATTTTTTTGTTCCCACTGAAGGAGTTAAGTGGGTCCTCTCCCAAGAGGAGGCGTGCAGAGGAGAAAGACGAAGGGATCGGCTCTCCAGACATCCTTGAGGAGGAGAAGACTGAGGATTTACGGAGGGAGATGATCGAGCTGAGGCAGCAGCTGGAGAAAGAGCGCTCAGTCAGAATGATGCTGGAAGATCAGGTAACGGGGAGACAAACAACAACGCAGGAAGCACAATCTCAGCGGCCCGAGAGAGAGAGAGAGCGTTTGCTGATTGCTGTTATTTTGGCTTTGCGGTTATGTTATATTCTGTGCGTCAGATGCGTTCCCTGGATGCCCAGCTGTATCCTGAAAAACTGAAGGCGATCGCTCAGCAGTTCCAAGAACAGCAGGCCCAAGATCTTGTCCTTCTGCAGGGGCACAAGCAGCTGGAGAGGGACCTCACGCCAGCCCACAGCCCGCAGGTGAGAAGCATTTGCAAGTCACCGTGACTCATTTCAAGTGTAACACACTGAGGAGAAAAACGCCCTCGTGCTAATATTCACACTAAATGACAGAATAAGTCTGCACTGAACGAAAAAGACAGGTTTTTATCGTTCCTCGGTCGGCAGTTCAGTTGTCTTTTGATCTAAATCAAACAACAGCAAAACAAAAACCCGATGTAATTTGCGTTTCACACCAAAAATCTCTTCCTTTACTCTTCTCGTGAAGCAGTGTCAAATTTCATGACTCATCCTGCATTTTCACTAACCCTCCAACAGAAATGCACAGGCATCTCTCCGTACTAAATCCCACAGTCGTATCAGGATACTGGTTTGAACTGACTGAACAGTTGGCTACTGAGAGTAAATCAAATCTGGATTCACTTAGCTCTCAGACGTCTATTTTTAGTGCATGTCTGTTTTTTCATGTTTTAACAGATTCACGTTTTCTGGGACTTCTTGTATTCTGCAGATAACTTTTTTTTTTTTTTTTTTTTACTTAAAACCATTTTATTCTATATAACAGGTCAGATCAGGTGATTTGACTCAGCTCAAGTCAGTTAACTGAATACCCAGTCATGTCGATTAAATGAGTACTTTTCTTATTTATACTTAGTATTAACATACAAAATGTTGTGTTAACACGACAACAACATTTTTGGTGATTTGTACTGTGCAGGTAAAACTGGAGGAACATAAAGTATTAATTTTTTTCTAGTTATATTGTTGGACAGCATTAGTGCATCAAAGTTGGAAAAAACATCTTTGTAATTTTTTTAAAGAGTTTCACTTTGAAATACTTGACATTTTAGTGATTTCGTTCATCAAATACAAATGCCACAATATCTTTATTATCATGCGAGTTCCATTTTTCATTTGACATGATGAAGTGCTATGAGTCAATCATGTCAACTCATAAAACAAATGCACACACACACACACGTTAATCCATTAGTGCACTGTTGATTTCACAAAGACATAGTTGCACATGACAGTCCAGAGTTAGAGCTGTCAGCAGCTCGGGCAGATTTACAGTGTGTTAAATGATTCGCTCGCACGTCGTCCTGCCGTGCCTGTCTCCCGCCCCGACAGCGGCCCCGGTATCCTGTTTCTGCTGGCTTATCCCATCAGAACATGATGCCAAATCAATCTCCGCATGATGCATGCCCATCCACTCTTTGGGGCAGATGGCCACTCGTAATAAAAGATGATTGATACGTTCTACATTTGTCATTTGACACTGTGTGACTTACTAAGTGGAGCTTATTAATGTTGCTCATAAATTAAATCACGATCTACTATGGATTCAGTAATAATTAACTTCAAGGGAAAATTTGACTGTGGAGCTGATTTACTTTGTGGTTTTGTTGCCAACATGGTTTCTCTCAACTTTTGTACTTTTTTAGTTTTAACCTTTAATCCAGGTCAGACTATTTTCTTTACATCTTCAGTTGAACAGATTGTAATTACAAACGGCCGCAAATAATTTTTCCCGGAATTATATTTGAAAAGTTGGTAGCCATAGAACATTCTTTTTAAATTAAAATATCAAAACAATCAACACATTTAGCTCTTTTGCACCTTTCACGGTCTTTGATACAGTCGACCATAAAATTATCTTTTCAAAACTTCACAAATACGGTTTTCAGGATCTTGTTATCAGTGACTATCTAAGAAATAGGGAGCAGTACGTAACTATAAATGGCTACAGCTCTCACAGATCAAAGATTGAATACGGTGTGGCACAAGGATCAAATTTAGGGCTTTTTCTCTTTCGCATTTTTATGAATGATTTTTCTCTATGATCTGATTCAATACTCCCTATCTTATTTGCAGCCAACACCAATTTTGTCAAATATCACTTTGACTCTCTTAGAATAATAAACGCTAATTACACTGGTATATAGTATATTGTCTAATGTTGGCTGCCTCACATTCTTCTCCACTATATCATATACTTGTCAGACAAAAATGATTTTCAAGAACGGTTTCATGCTCCAGAAGTCAAGAGTCGGCTGCACCTCTGTTCAGAAAGTTTAAACTTCTACAAATTTCATCTGTTAATACTTTACAAATATGCAGATTCATGTATGAATGAGTTAATAATAAGCCAGACCTGTCTGGCACATTTTACAACTTCCCCTGTTACTTTCAGACGTTCACTCCGACACAGCACACCTGCAAACATCAACTTTCTATGAAATTTAGTTGAATCCTCTCAGAATAACATAAAATGCTTCTCTTTTATTGAAGACTAAAATATTTAGCTATTTGTTGTCCAAATAGGATCCCACATATACTATGTTGACATGTTTTAGGTCTTTAATAACTCCTTTGTTTGGGTTTTATGCTTGTTTGTTCCTTCATACTTTGTTATTTTATTTATAGAATCGTCACAGCAGATATTCAGACACTGAATGCTTTCCTGCGTAAACTTTTTGCATTAAGTGATAAAAACAAAGCATTAACGCATCAATTTTTAGTTTTGAGAACAAGAATAAACACAGTCCTTCGTCATTTGATTTGAATTGGCTGCTCAAAAGGCACCTTGACGACAAACATTGCCTCAAACTGATGAATTTTAATTCCCTCAAGACTCATTGTTTTCTGCCCAGCTGTTGTAGGAGGTTCTGGTTGAGATGACAACGAGGGAATAATCTATTCCGACTGCTTCCTTTCCCCAGGTGTTGGCCCCTGCTACGCCTCCTGCGCCTACACACCATGCCACGGTCATCGTCCCTGCTCCCGTGCAGACTCCCCAGCCCCATCACGTTACCGTGGTAACCATGGGCCCAACATCCGTGATCAACACAGTTTCCACATCTCGACAGAACCTGGACACCATCGTCCAGGTAAGATACGGGGGGCAAAAGCAGCTCTCAACGTTGGGTGTTTGTTGTGGAGGAGAACGCCAGGTGTGAACACTAGAGGGTGCTGTTGTCTGACGTCTCCCGTTTCCCCAGGCCATCCAGCACATCGAGGGCACCCAGGGGAAAGGATGTGCCGGGGAAGAGGAGCAGCGGAGGGCGGTGATCGTCAGCTCGGGTCGTGTCCTCTCCGATGCAGCGGCCTCAGACACGGCCTCAAACAGCGACGGGCCCGATGACTGTTCACTGCCTTGAGTTCATCCCCCGGCGTCAATTATAACGCACACACACGCACACACCAACACACAGAAAAGGCCCAGACAGACCCTGGGGCCATGGGAGGCGAGTAACTCATAGCGCTCTTGTTCAGTGGACATTTACAGGGCTGGTAGTCAGCTGTTGTTGTTTTTTTTTTTTTTTAAATACACACCATGTTGTACCGTGATAGGCGGCCCAGATAGGTTTACACATAGACATTTGTACATGCGGTGTGTCCTGCATCGTTTCTCCGCTTATCTTTGGCCCCCTCTGCTCTCTCATTCACTCACAAACTCGTTTTTTTTTTTTTTTTTCTTTTTAATGGCTAGATTAGCAGAGCGACTACTTCCCTCACTGATCTATGAATGCTCTGTCGTACTGGATACTAGTATTGCGAATGTCTGCTAAACATCTCTCTTAACTACCAGGACTGTTAATCTTTTTACGCGGCGCTAAAGCCATGTGACTGTGGATGAGGCGCCGTCACCACCCAAGCATCTTGGTGGACATCTTTTTAAACCTCCCTCACTTCCTGACCCACCTGAGCTGTTCTGGAGAGACACTGTGAGCTGAAAAGACTGTCCTGAAGTTCCAACTCCTCATTTTGAAACAACCCGTTATTTTACTTTGGTGATGTCGCCTTTTTTTTTTGTTTGTTTCTTTAAGTTCGGCAAAAATGGAGAATCTAAAATGCCGTTTTCACGGCTGCCTGGTGCTCATAGGAAAGACAAAGACAGTGCTCTTACCGGTTCACAACTTTTACTTGTTTTTATCCTGTTTATTTGTTGCCATCTTTGCTGGGCTGGGTTCCCCGCAATCCCACATATGTATTTGGTCTGTTCTTTTACTCGTGGCCTGTCAAAAAAACTCACAAAAAGAAAATGCTTTGCTAGATCATGACACTCTATCCTGTTTGGTATGAAAGCACCTGGCTTGTTAAATAAGCTAATCAGTGGGCCCTGTTGAGTAATATCCTAGTGTGTGTGTGCGTGTGTGCGTGTGTGTGTGCGTGTGTGTGTGCGCGTGCGTGCACGAGTAATGTGTCTCCTTTAGTGTTTTGAATCAGAGGGGCTTCATGGTGCTCTGGACTCTGGCAGTCTGCAAAAAGCACCACTGTTGCCTTGTACTTTAAAAAAAAAAAAGAAGAAGAAGAAAAAAAATCCCCCAAAAAAGAAAAAATTCGCACGTACAAATACGACTGACATACAATCACTTATTAGCTCGATCTTTCGAGCTTGTTTTATTTAGCCCCTATCAGTGTAGCTTTTGTCCAGATTGTGGGACACGTATCAAAGCTGAGTTTGCTTCAAATATGATGAAAGTGCCCGGTCATTGTTCTGAATGTGCCATGCAGGTGACTGGGCAGACTACACGTGCTCTATGCATTTTCCTTTTCTGTGCGCTTTCTGTCTTATTGTATCATGCTATTTACATGTTCCTTACAGCTTCCTTCTTTACGTGTTCATTTGCCTGCAACCCTCAGTTGATTTGAAGACATGTAGCGGAGGGAGGCAGCGGCTTGGCTTTGCCTTACTAACAGCCGGCGGGTGCCGGGAGGCACTGTGACGCCAGCCTTAACGCATCCCCCACCCCACCACCCCCGGGGTAATGTACACTTTATTTCGGCCCTTTGCTGGCCACTGGAATCCCTCACTTCACCCTCTACTATCAGGCCTGTGAACACCCGGGGTGTGTTGGAGAGTACAGTCCCAGTTCTTTTGTCTCATTCGCTTTCACGATGGAAAGCAGAAAGAAGGTCGCTAATGATACTAATTCCATTCAAGTTGTTTTTAAAATGTATCGTCTTCAAAAACGTGTATGTAAATGGACATTAAGTAGATTTTACATGTAAATTTGAGACTTGTTTTTCACCCGTAACGTCTGCTGTTAGGTTATGGGATGTAGAAAAGAAAAAAAATGAAATGTGAACATTCCATCATTTTTTTTACTCAATTTCAGCCGAAACTGAGCGTGTTTAGAGATTTGGTTCATTCAGTGCTTTTGACACATCACTGCAATTTTTAACATCGCATTTAATAATAGTCTTATCCCTTTGCATCAATGCATCGGCGGAGCTTTGAACACGCGTCATGATTTGTCATTGAATTACCCTTTAAAAAGATATTGATGTCAGCTGCACTGAAATGAGTGGAATTGAATCACGGGACATTTTGCTCAGTACTTCTCTTTTTAATGCATCCTCTGCTCTTTGAGGAGCTTCATTTTTGTTTTCCTCCTCTGAGCATCAGCAATACCAGTTTTCTGCTGAATCTCAGAGTTGCTCTATTTCCATCTGTTGCCATACACCAAGCTATTGTGTGTTCTGAAACATTGTGTGGACATATCGGATTATCAAGTTAAATGGGGGGGTGGGCCTGGGGATTCGCTAATCGGGGTAAAGATTACAAAGCACTTACTGTACTATACTGGAGTTTGCCTCTTTCTTTTGTATGAAGGGGCGTCTCCTCAGTTGAAGCTCTTGAGGTGATGAGTGAAAACGTGAAAACCGCACAGCTGTGTATCCCCACTTTCCCTCCATGTCCGGTCCTCCCACATCCTGCCCCCCCCCCCCCCCCCGTTTTTTTTAAACCTTTTTTTTTATTGTCTTTATTTGTCTATCTTGTTTTTTTTCACATTTTGCAGCTCCTATCTCCTCTCTATTTGTTTGTTCTGTGTACATGTTGTTCGACCTGTCATTGCATATGGTCATCGAGAAGCTATTTTCTTTGTTGTTTTTTTTGTTTCCTTCTTCTTTTTTTAAGAGAAATGTTTTGGGGATAAAGAGGCTTGTGCCTTTGTAAAGACAGAATAATAAAGTTTGTACTTTGTTTTTTAAAATGTTGGCCTTTTTTTGTGTGTGTGTTTTTTTTTAGTACATCAAATTAATATTTCACTTAGTAAACCGGTTCATTCAACCTACCGGTACTAGATTTCTGCAATTCTTTAGTTGGCCGTTGCTCCGGCAGTATAGTTGACGTCCAAGTGTCTGGTCCCTATTGGTGGATGGGACTTTGCGGCACCCTCCCCTCCCTCTCTAACTTGTGCTCAGCGGCTAAATTAAGACTGACCATCTACTGTGATGACTAAAGTGTACACCGGGGACAGTAGG
The DNA here is from genome assembly GCF_963422515.1 of Blennius ocellaris. Lineage (NCBI taxonomy): Eukaryota > Metazoa > Chordata > Actinopteri > Blenniiformes > Blenniidae > Blennius > Blennius ocellaris. Next base: position 6,559,120 of record NC_137665.1, read on the forward strand.
TGGCATCTCCTGCCGTCATCCGCGGACATACATTGATTCATTCCAAGTAGCGTGTTCACACCCTCACACATTCACTCACAGATACTCCTGGTTCTGGTGTCCAGCTGTTTAGTGTTTAGTCAATAATAATAATAATAAACTGCCGACGAACCAGTGCAGAAGAGTTTTGATATCATTGCACACTTTAATAGGACTCTCTGAAATGCTTGGTAATGAGACATGCACTTGTCTCACTGATTTTAGTACGTCTCAGTAGACGTAGAATCTGATGTCCTTTCCTGGCCTGCAAGGTGTTGATAAATTATGAATCAAATGAAAATTTCTCTACACTTTCCCTCGCCTCACTCTGAAGTGTTAACATGTGTTTACAGTATAAACATGAAAAGACGTTCGGTTGCAGAGGAGGAACAGTAGTTTATCGAAACAACCTATCATACTGGTTTTTATATGAAGAGACAATCAGATTGAACAAAATTGAGAAGAAGTCATAACTTAGCTCGCCGAAGTAGTTGTTCCTATCGAATTCTCCAGCTCTCAAAAGTAATATTATTGTAGTGTTGATGTGTCTAATTAGCTTATGATCTAATGATGTATTCAACAAATTGAAAAAAAACCCATCAGAAATTGCTGCTGTCTTTTTCATTTGTTCACAGATTTCTGGACTCGTGAAAAATCCACAAACCTGCTGCCTGCATCAATCAGGTGATATAAAAGTACACTAATGTTGTTTTGATGGGTAGCATGAATACAGCCTGACCGCTTGTTACAGTGGGACATTTTTCATGCATTTTGTGTTACTGCAGGTATAAACTAATGAGGAACTCCTACGGTCAACTTAATTAGCAGAAGAGACAGAAACTCAAAATGTTTCCATGTCGGACAAGCAATATGCTCACAAAAAAAATTCACTCACACAACCCATTATCTATATTGTTAATTTCACAATAGTCATCAGTAATGAATGTGTTACTGCCAAAAATAAAGACATTAAAGAAACATTATTCTCAACACTGGTAATGGGGATTTCAACTGTGTGTTGGGCTGCATTCATGACTGAAACAGGTTTAGATGCTGCTGGTTGCCAAAGCCCCCATTAACAAGGTAAACTTGGAGATGGAGAATCATTTGTATTTGTTGTTTGTCATTGACGAAGACTGAAAAAAAATCATGAGAAGCACAGATTTACATCCACAAATCAAGCCCCTCTCCCATGTCCTCAGGATTAAGGCTGTTTTAGGCTCAGCATTGAACACGCTGTGACGTTTGGACACACCATTTGGGACGGACATGCTCGAGTGAGAAACTCCTGCCATGTTTGGGGATTAATTTACAGTTGAGATGTTGATTCCCGAGGAATCGTGAGATTATGTTCGCCACACTGTGTCTGCTTGAGTGTGATAAAGTAGTAATCCTCCTAGCGTTCAGCAGTGTTGGGGATTTTTGGGCTGAGTCAGGGCTCTTTGTGTCCCAGACATACCCTCATCCCGGCTCCCTCATCCCTCTCTCTCTCTCTCTCTCTCTCTCTCTCTCTCTCTCTCTCTCTCTCTCTCTCTCTCTCTCTCTCTCTCTCTCTCTCTCTCTCTCTCTCTCTCTCTCTCTCTCTCTCTCTCTCTCTCTCTCTCTCTCTCTCTCTCTCTCTTACACACACACATATTACAGGAGGTAGGTGATCAAGCAAAAAAAGAGAAAAACAAACACCTTTCTGCTACACAGCTGTGTGTGATTAACTTAACACCTTCGTCTCATCGTGAGTGTCGTTCTGGTTTGAATCCTCATTAGGGTCTTCAATTGTGGAGCATATTTTATTTCAGTGTGTAAATTGCGTGCTGTTGGGCACTTCTTACTCGCTTTTTAATTTGAACAGATTTTCAGTTCTTAGTGAGGATGGTCATTTGAATGATTTCTGTCCTTGCTAATAGGTGAGTGATATTGGCCTTGTGCATGAGGATCAATGGTTACTCTCTAAAATAAAATGTTAACAAATTGCCATCAAGATTCTATTACAGTTACTGCACACTGATTTCAATGCTCTTTAACACGCAGTACTATGCCATTGAAAGTTATACAATATAGCTAAGGCTGTCTGCAATTGCGAGCCATGAAAACTCACGGGCTCAGGCTAAATTTAAGAAAGGAAAAAAAAAAAGAACAAAATGATAAAGCCTGTAGAAATCATTGACTTTTTTCAACATCATTTTGAAGGAATACCCAGTGGCAGAGACCAGGTTTCAAATCTTTTAGTCAATTTTCAGTTTTATTTAGTTCAAAAAAGAAAAAGGTAGATTTTGCTAAAAAAAAAAAAAAAATTCTAAACAGACACTGTTGGTATAAAAAGAAGATTGTATTTATGTTATTATTTCATTAACCAACGTTCATTTAGGCTGCAACTGGCTTCTTACCCGTGGGGTCAAATGTTAACATTTCTTTTCTATTCTATTTCGATGTTTTGGTAGCAAACGTTCACTCTGACCAAGAATGACATGCATGGGCAGATTGATGCTGCTCCACCGGTGAGAGGACAGACTCTGGCCTCGCCTTGATGTCCAATCCAAACCTGCAGCCTCTTTTAAAAGGAGAGTCAGCTGCTCTGTACATGTAGAGGCTGGTGTGACTCCTGTAACACCTCGAGCACACACACACACACACACGCACACACACACACACACACACACACACACACACACACATCTCAGTCCGTCCAGCAGCTGGCCCTCCCGGTGTCCCGCCCCTCCTCTCGGCGTGCACTTTAACCTTCCTGCCTTGGTATATATAGTCTGTGTGACTATCAGAGTTCTCCTGGCAGCCATCATGAAGGGTACAGTCTCAATCTGCTGTCTCCTCTCCCTGCTCGTTTTGCAGGCCACAGCAGGTAAGACTTGTAGGCGTTTTTGGTCAAAACAACCTTTTACAAAAAAAAAAAATTCTAACACTGTGGGAACTACCTGTGGTTGTTTACAAGTGCTGCAAATGAACGAAAGTGGTCAGGTGACAGTTTTAAAGAATGTGTGATGAAGTTTGTTGTATGTGTTGACTCTCGCTTGAGTATCCATTGAGTTTTCAATAATCTGATCGGGGGCAGGATGTAATGTGGCCAATGGCAGTTTCCTGGCAGGATTTATTTGTCGATTATGAGGAGCAGTTTGAATGACACTGGCTTTTCAAGGCAGAGGAGACCCCCAGCCAAGGATAGACACATGGAAATGTTACCCCGGTCTTTCTTTAACACTAAGACTATTTAAAAATCTGTCCCAGTTTGTAGTGACACAGCTGGCGCCATTTATTAATCATGAGCTTCGTTGACTCCTTCTTGTGATTTAATCTTTTCTAATGTCTTTTAAATAAGAAACAAATGAAATACTGTCATCTGAGTGGCTTCTGATGTATGAACCAATGTTCATATCACGTTTTTGATGAGGTTTTAAGAGGGTGAAGAGTTCAGGATCATTCGGAGCTGCTCAGCTCACACAGTGGACTGACAGCATGTCAGCTGTCCTAAAGCATGGGACCAGCTGATGGAAAGTCTAACTAAAGAGAGCAGAGCGGCCATGTGGGAACCTGAATGACGAGCTTTTCTCTTTGTACCCATTGATTCGATCGCTTTACGTCATCTTTTTTTTTCAATCTGTCCAATGAGAAGATGTTCCTTTCTATGGGCAGCATTCACCGTCACACTAAGACATAACACAAAAAAGCAAGATAACTTCCTGGATCACAATAAATGTGGTCACATGGCATATCAAGGGTTGAGCGTCGTGGAAACGTGATCACCCACAAGTCCTGGCATACGAAAGTGCCTGACTGGCGTCTGAATCGGGACTGACAACGTTGTGTTACCCTTGTCTGTCACCCCTGTCCGTCCTTGGGGTGGCGTTCAGCTCCGCAGCCCGGACCCAGGCCTTCATATTCCAGGCTGCTGTCAGGTGTCTAAGATTGGAAGGCCTCCTGAAACCTAACACTGTCCACTACAGTTCCTCCCTTCCTCCATTTGATGCCCTCACCCTCCCTCCCTCCTTTCCTCCTGACTCCTCACCCCCTCCCAGTCCTGTGCTTCCCTTTAGACATGCTGCACAGCTGCTGTCACTCTGCACGGTCACAATCACAATTTATTCCCAGCAGTTGGCCTTTTAGGGACATGCATTCTCCAGGTAGGAGGGGCCGTGGCTCTGACCCTTCCTTCAGGCCCATGCAGGTTACTTTTGGCGGTTCAGTCTGTCATTTATTCTAAACATAAAGCATAACCATAATGTGAATTGACATCTTGCTGCAGTGCACACATGCATTATGATTGTGATAACTGCTCGATGATCTCAGCTGTAAATCTGATGAATTCCACGTTTCCGAGAGTGTAAATATTTCAGTTCCTGATTGGTACAAGGAATTCTAGTGAAATAGCTACCTCTGCAGAGACGACCACAGGAATGTGAAATTGATCTGCCATCATTTCATCACACTTGTCAGGAAAACAGAGCAATCAGCATATTTTGCTTCTTTTTTTTTTTTTTAGAAACCTACCAAAGAGTTAGAACTCAGTGTTCTACAATTTTATTCCTTTGATTATTATGGTTTGGCCCTGTGAGCACACCTTTTAATACAATGATGGATCTAACAAGCTTGTAGTGCTGATACCTCCTCTGACTCAATCACAACAAAGACATTGTCTCTTTTTTTCTCCATGCATCCTGCATTGTTTGGATGTGATAACAAATAACCAGATGAATTCCCACTACTTCTCATTTCCACAGTTTTATTTGGGTCAACACTTAATAAAAAAAAAAAACACACGATAGTATTCTTTGAATTCTGAGTCATAATCCAACTTGACTGATACTCTATTCTAAACACATTTATTTGTGACCAGTTGACCAAGTCAGTGTTGAGAATCTAATTACAAAAAGAGATTTTGAGAACTGCTCAAATGCAGACTAGTGCAAAAGAAGTGCAGACCTTTGTGAAAATATATAGAATATTTCTGCCTTTCTTTAAATAGTCTCCCAAATACTCATCTGGGGTGGATTATTACTCCGGCTATAAATGCTTTGGAGTGTGGTTTTGGCTCATGCTGCATAATTATTCATATACAAATACGCATTGAATTATGCTTTTAAAAATAAATACTGACATCTGTGCCTTTTTGGAGCTTAGAAATGTTCTTTACACGAGTATGTTTATAGTTGGAGGTAATACTATCCATCATTAGTACTGTTATAACATCTCTGGCTCTCGCTGCAGACGGTGTGGGTGGGTGGGACGGGGGAGCACATTGAAAGTTAAAGGAGCATAGTGTCCACGTGATTTCCTCCGATGGCACGCAGCATGTCTGGGACATCCCACTGCGGGTAGTAGTAGAAGCGACACACACACGCACACACACACACACACACACACACACACACACACACACACACACACACACACACACACACACACACACACACACACACACACACACACACACACACACACACACACACACGCAGTCATACTAAACTGAAACACTACGCACTCCTCCTTAAGACTAACTCCCGCGAGTCCCAAGGGCGCCTGATGTCCTTTGCTGACCCTCTAACAGGAGAGCAGGGATAAAGGCACCAGATCAACACCTCAGCATAAAGTGCCTTTGCCCTCATGTCTTTCTTTGAGCCTGTTACTGCTCCTCATGTGGCTCTGTCAGTGACTTAGTTGAGGACTGTTGTGGCTCATATAAAAGTGGAACCCTGAGTTTGATGTGGATTTAGTTTTTTAACACAATGTGATTGCTTTAATGATTTATCAAGAACATATCTAGTGTATTTGCAAGTGTAAAAGCAATCAAATATACTCGAGTTGTATTACTTGCTGAAAGAATTTCCCAGGAAACGTGGCAATTTAGTTTTTTATAAGCCACAACTGTACACCCCTTTCACTCGCCCGGCTTGTGAAATATGTTGTCAAGTCTGTGAGATGTGACCGTCTCAGAGTCTCCAGACTGACTGAGAGTCAAAACCTTAAAATAGGCGTCAGTCACTCTGACCCCTCCTCTGTCCATCCTTTGACCCATTGTGGGGCTATTTCTGACTATGGGGGAGTACGAGCGCCACAAGCAGTGCCACCTGTTGCCATCTGTGGCCTCCTCTCACCACACCCCGCACACGCTCTGCTAACTGCTCTCATACCACCGAGCCTTTACGAGTTGAACGATCTCTTGCATTTTTTGGGTTACAGGTTAATTTAGTTTATTGCATTTATATGGAATTAATGTAGTTCAACTACTTCCATATTCTGCGAACCAAGATTTATGTAAAATGGTCATCCGATCTCTTCAAAAATGGATGAAATCAATCCCTCTCCATTGATCTCTCCACTGGAAACCCTTGGCCTTCAATTAAGGAGGCCTGAACCCCCCCCCACATCCCCAGGATAAACCCTTTCAGTGGGGGTTCCAGGCCTCCTGCCCTCATCGTGTTCGCTTTAATCTAATTTACCCCCACAGTGCTGCAAGTGGAACATGATCCTGGGGGTTTCACACGTATACAGACGCCTATTATATACAGTGTGAATACATATGATTGCAGGATTATATTAGGACACAAACATATATAAACATTTAATTTGAATTCATCAAATGTTTCTTTCTGAATAATTCTTTATTCAGTTTGTCATTTCTCGCAGTGTTTAATGATATGCAGAAATAGCTAAAATCATATTTCCATGCAGATGGGATCTTTACATACACAGATGTTTCACACTAAGCAGTTGTGTGACATTATTTTTGATGGAAAAATAGCACTACGTTACATCTATAGTTGTGGCATGACTTACCCCGAGGCAGCGGCGGGCTTAAATCACCGACATTCCTACGGGATGTGCCGACCCCGCCAGAATGTTTCCCCCAAACTGATTGAGGGTTGTGTGGCAACGGGCTCAGCGAGGACACATGGTCCCGGACGCAGATGTCCAGAGTTCAACTCCCATGGCGCCTGCAGGGTTAATTTTGTGCCTCGATGCAAGGGTCGCAGGCCGCATGCAACATTACCTCTCTGATCTCTGCAGAGTACAGTCCCGGGGCCTCCATCAGGGATCGACTGGATTGGAAGGTGTTAACAAGTTCACAGCAGTTAAGGCCCACTCAAGAGGCCGTGTGTTAAAAGACATGACTCCTCAGAGTGATGAGTCAAGTTACACAAGGTGAAGTAAGTTTTCTGCACAGTACCAAGCAGGTACAGTCACTCCAGGCCCGCCTGGACCGAATCTGATTCAGTGACAGTTAAGCTAATTATTAATTTTTAATTATATATTTCCACCTTACTCTTGGAATATCGATCCGTTATGCACATGCATGAAAGGTCAACGTAAAGGTAGATTTATTTTCCTCCCATGAAAATCTGAAATAATATGAAAGAACCATTTGTAACATACTTGAGATATAATAACAGTTTTTTTTTTTAAAAGGACTCCTCCCAGAAATAATCCAGAGCAGGTTTCCACAGGGGTTTATAAAATACCTCTGTTTTTAAATGCATTCAAATATTTAAAATGTCTTGATGCATTATCTGCTATGAAAATTTTTACTTTTTCTCTTACTTAGACACAGGTGTGGATCTGCTCGTGCACGTTTTCAGGGCTCCAGCATTACTCATACTCTTCTTTCAGACTGGTTACTGACCTTTCGGTTTCTCTTGTTCTTACACTGTGCTGGCCGCCACATTGCACGGGTCTATTTTTAGTTGGTTGACTGGAAGAAAATCAGCAGCGTTGCATTGTTTGTTAACCAGCAGTGTGTCGCGACAACCATACAGCAAAAAAAAGCATCGTTTGGGGCCTTGGTTAGAACTTTGAGAAGCTCTTATAAGGTCGCTTCACTGCGTACAGACTGACTTGCTCCGTTTGGATTTATGTATCAACTGTAAGGCCATCGCACCTACTGCCAATGCTTTTGAATGAATGAGAAAGAACTTTATTGAACTGGCTTTATGTAATCAGAAAAATCTAACGTGACTAGTTTTGCAGCTTACTTGAGGCTTGTAAACATTAGATGCACCTATAATTTTGGCCAAGGTAGCACGTCAATCTGAATGCTGGTCAGAAATGTAAAAAATGACCCACATGGTCAGTGGCGTTACTCCAGGTTGTGCGAGAGGATGCCACAACCTGAGCACTGAGATTTCTCGCAATGCGATCCAGTTTATTATTAGAAGAATAAAACGTCATCATCCATCTCTGTATTGATGAGGTATAGACACATTGTTTTGTGTTTAAGAAGCATAATGTTAATATTATTTGTGTTTGTGGCACGTTTTTGATGAAAAAGTCACATTTAAGTAAATAAATGTTTTATTCTAACTCAACATACTACTTGCAGTGCACAAAGACGAGCAAAACATCTTGTCTGTGCCTCTTTTCATCGCCCAGATCACTTTGTAAATTACCTCTAATTATAACTGTGCCAAGTCTTGTGTCTGTATGAGTCCATCAAACTTTAATTGTATGGGGCCAATCTAACAAGTGACAGAGTGATGAGACAGTGAGGAAAATGATCTAAGTTAATGTAAAGATGTGTGGATGCATAAATGTGACTGGAGTTGACAAGAAGAGTTGAAACATTTAAGAAAAAAGATTCAGATGCATCCCTTCAATTTGGTGGTTAATTCAGTTATTATTTTTGATTCATTTTATTATGTTTTGTTATTTAATCTGTTGTCATCTTCTTCTTGACAAATCACTTATTTAATAAAATTTTTACCTACTCGAATCGGTGAATCACTTTTTGTTATTTTTTGCATTTTGTATCAATTTGTATTTTAAAATACTCTTAATTTCAGTTTTAAATGCTTTCTGATCCTTCTTGCAGACTCAGATACTTTTGTGGAATTGCAATTTCAATTAATTCAATATGCCGCAGTTTGGAGACAATGCACTTGCAATTGTCTCTGCTATTTATTTACTTTTGACTAATTCAAGATTAAAAACGTAACTGGGGGTAGTCCAAGTGCCTGCCCACAGAAGTGGTGCATGCAATGTGCTTTGGAAAAAAAAAAAAAAAACATTCACAATATTCAGATCATAGGGTTCTTTTTTCCACATTTGAATACAAATTATATCTTCATTATCCCACTAGCATCTCAGCTGTAGCAGGTTTGTGTGAAGCAGAGGAGGGTGGGAGGTGTTATGGGGGGGGGCTCCTCTGAGGCCTGGGCACACAAGGACAGGCCTTGCAGCCTGACATCTCTGTGACTGGTGGTTAAAAATAGACGAGAAAAGACAGAGGATTGCACATCATTGTCTCATGCATATTACTGATGGGAACACTCAGTCCGGCTCTGCGTTCTCCTCCTCGCCTGTTATGAAACTGGGGAAGTCCCTATCTGTGCCTGTCTTATCTTTGCTGTTGCTATTAAGCCCATGGTGATGCCAAACACATCTTTGTCCGTTTATTTTCAGCATTTGCTTTCTAAATTAAGAGCTGATTGTACTAACAGCTGTGATTGAAGTAATCCGATATGTTTAAAAGTGGAGATGACCGTTGTACTTGTACCCCCCCCCCTCTCTCTCGGTCTCATCGACATACATACTTGAAATACTACAACTTTCATGAAAAAATTATTAATTATTCAAATGTAGGCTAATTTGTAAGGCATCAGCTCACATGCCCCTGAAAGAACTCAGGTTAACCTCATCACAAACCGTACACTTGGAACTTTACATAGTTTGTCTGTGGATTGAAGTGTAGTTTCATTGACCGTAGTGTGGGAGCTGCCATCTCCTGCTGCTTCACTTCACATGTTCAAGTGTCATTGAGGAAGACACGGTGTCCCAAAATATTTGCCCTGTATGCAGGGGGCAAAAATGCAAGTGACTCCATGTACCTTAAAAGAAATCACTCCTTCCTTTCACGCGGACAACCTTTTAAAAGGTTTTAACATGCATGCATTTATTATAAAGTTGTTCCATTACTTTGTTTGATTTATAAAAAAATAAAATAAAATTCTGCACAATATGGCTTTGAATCAGATGCATTGCTCATGCAAGGTGAGACTCGACACTGTTATCTCCAAAACTGATCATCCAGACTATAAAGCAAAGGCAAAACTGATTGAAGGGAGTATTATTTTTCTCTTTTTTTCTCATGGCCTTTGTTCGGGTTCTTTGTAGCAAAAGATCACACAGTAAAAGGCTGCACAGCATGAGGCTCAAATATCAGAATAATGTTCACCGGATGGGTGAATATCTGCTTTGCATTCAATACAAAACCTCTCACACAGTGTTTGCTATCAAATGTCATCGTATTACAGATAAATTCCCTGCAGGGCTGGAGCATAATGAAATACAATATATTGATTGTTGTAAATCCACAAATATCATCATACAGTATGAAATTCTGACCGAACACATATGGGTGACTGTCCACATCAAACTTATAAATTATACATAATTTATAACTGTTACTAGAATACTGTCAAAAACTAATCACCCATTTTTTTTTTTTATTTAAATCGTCCCTTTATCAGTCTATTACATATGTTATTTTATCCAGAGTGTATTAATGTTGCTGTTATTGTGTCATGTCTTCACAGAAGGGGAGGAAGAGTTCACCTCCACCCTGAGAGACAGATCACACATTGATGAGACGCTGCGACTTGCGGCTGAGGAGAAAGCAGGAGACTATGCAGGTGAGATCCAAACATGAAAGTGTTTCCTAAAAAAGTTCCACAAACTTACTGACAATCTTTTGGAAATGAGTGCGTCTCTTAACTTTAGTGTTTTCTTTTTAACTGATAAGAACTCCAGTAGGATCAATGCATCTTTTTATTGATTTTAAGAAAAATTGTTGTGGTCTTAATATGGTTGTATAGTCAAAAAAAGTTTTTTTTTAAATAATGTGTTAACCTGTAATTTAATTTTGTTTTAGCCTGGTGATGATCAAGGGGTTTTTCTTGGGGTTTTACGAAAATGATTATAAGTAACACTTGTGACAGCCACCAGCCATCACTGTATTCTAAAATTTTAATTAGCCTCAATAGGTAGAACAATTGGATTCTTTTTTATTTGCATTTTTGTTGTGGATATTGTTTGGATGTTGTGATTGGGATAATTGACAATGTCAAAGCAGTTCTTGTTTTGCACCCACTTACATGAAAGCTGCCCATATGGAATCACTTACAGAGTTAAGTTTATGAAGCCAACAAAACCAAGAGGAAACAATAACTCAAGAAGCATTTAAAAGCTTTATTCACACTTGATATTCTTTGGGTACTTTTAGGTAGTCCCTCAAAGTCTTGGTGCCCTCTTCCTGGATCCAGTTTTCTAACATATTAATGTTTTGTTTTGTTTTTCCTCTATCTTCCAGCGGCCCTACAGAAACTGCGAAATATCTACCACAACTCCATCAAGCCGATGGAGCAGGCTTACAAGTACAATGAGCTGAGGCAGCACGAGATCTCAGGTATCACTCCACACTTGGCGGTGTCTGCACTTTGCTTCACTTTGTCTGTTGTGTGGATTAATTTTTTTTATTTATTTATTTATTTTAGTCTGAGTGGCATTAATGAGTGATTTGTTGACATGTTTTTATACACGCATCATTGTTACACCATCAACTGATACACAGCAGCAAAAAAGTGTCTCAACTCTGTGGCTATTTTATAATGTGGCATTGTTTATCAAGCAACAAAACAATAAAGTTGTGTGTTTTTTTTTTATTGAGGAATATTTTTCTTTAAAAAAGAATTTTTTTTTTTAACATCGTAGTTGCATACTGTTTATTCTCAGTGAATTCATCTCCAAGCTGCACACTGAACCTCTACTTTCCCACAGTGAAATGAAGCTCGCCCTCTTGTGGCTTAGCATACATTGACTTTTGATTGTCCAATATCTCTAAATAAATGTTGTTGTTTTTTAAATAGGATAGTAACCCCCATTTATCACCTGACCACACAGGCACATCATTCATCTGTCGACCGACATGTTTGACACTTTGTCGGTCAAATATGGATCTAGATTCCAACCCATCAGTCCTACATTGTTACTCTACCCCTCCCTGTTGCTTGTAGAAACCTCACTCCTTCACCCTCTGTACGTCACCCCTCTGTACCTCACCCTCTCCCCCTGCTCTCTCCCATCCATCCCCGTCTCCTCCACTCCCCTCGTCTAACAGCCTACCCCGGACGAACCCTGGGGGACTCATCCACAGGTGGGTGTGGGCAGGGCTTACCTGTGCATGGCACTGCCTGAAGTGCTCTGCCCCCTTCCTTTCACCCTTCATTTACTTTCATGAATGGTTCACTTTGGCAGGAGCCTAAAAGTGATCCGTGAATGAAAGCTTCAAACAATGTGGAGTGGGAAGTTCCTGAGGAAAGAAGGTGCTAAATACTCAGGATATTCCGTTTGTGGATAGAATATTGTAAAACGGTCTACTGGTGAGAGGGAAGGTTTGTGTACTTAGGGGGATATATGTGATACATGGAGGGGGTTTGCATGTGCAGCTTTGGCTATAGCGAAGGACTTACAGGTTTGAGGAGGGGACACTGGTGGGAAAGGGTGGTCAGTGTTCAGCTCGGAGTGAATTGATCATCTTAAATGCCACCAAGATTTACAAATACCTCTTTTTTTCCCCCTTTTGTTTATTAAATTCTCAGTTGTTGTTGTTTATATTTGCATCATAAACGAATTCTGGCTCGGGACTTACATTGCAAAACTTTGCATCCCACCACCCCCCCCTACACCATGTCCACTCACAACACACATGGCAGCTTGGGATGACGCAGCTTTGCCTGAGGGCATTAAGACTATTGATTTTATTTTTTATATTTTGCCAAAATATGTAACCACTTCATTGTGTGTTGTGTGATTTGGCTGCTGTATCTAACTAAACTTTTTGTTATGTTAAAAAAAACAACCAACAACTTCATAACAGCTTCAACTGATTTTTGTTTTTTTTTGTGCCTATTTTTGTTTTTAAACCCTTTTTGAAAAAAAGCAAACAAACAAACAACCTTGTTCTTTGAATTGAGAGTGAAAGCACAAGTCAGAAGTCTATTTTGACCTGATCAGTGTTTTGGTTATAGCAAAGGTGATTTTAATACACGTCGACTTTTGGAAACAGATCCTCTGTTTCAGACTTTTTATATGCATCGCAGCATACCTGATTAGTGCATCAATTTTCATTGGGATGAAAGAAAAAAAGGTTCCTTCAATACCTTCAGACAATTTCCTGAGATTGTCTTCAGTGTGATATCTCCTCTCCCAACAGATGGTGAAATTACCTCCAAGCCCATGGTGCTGTTTCTGGGACCCTGGAGTGTAGGAAAGTCTTCCATGATCAATTACCTCCTGGGCTTGAGTGACAGCCCCTATCAGCTCTACACGGGTATAAAACACATCATTTTCACAGTCAATATTATAGTTAAACCCAGTTTTGAAGCTATGAAGTAAATTTAAAATTGCACCATGACTCTAAAGGTTTATGTTTTGATGACTTCTCGAACCATTTTGTCCTGCAGGAGCTGAGCCCACTACCTCTGAGTTTACTGTTATTATGCACGGGGAGAAGATCCGCTCGGTTGAAGGTATCGTTATGGCGGCAGACAGCTCTCGCTCTTTCTCTCCCCTGGAGAAGTTTGGCCAAAACTTCCTGGAAAAGCTCATCGGCATCGAAATGCCCCACAAGCTGCTCGAGCGAGTGACTTTTGTCGACACGCCGGGAATCATTGAGAACCGCAAGCAACAGGAGCGAGGTAAAGGGTTTTCCCCTTTGCTTTGCACCTTTTCAAATGCCAGAATTACAACACGAAACAACTCTGGATTTATAACTTCATTTCTTCTTCCATTAAGGCTATCCGTTCAACGATGTGTGCCAGTGGTTCATTGACCGGGCAGACCTCATCTTCGTCGTGTTCGATCCCACCAAGCTGGACGTTGGTCTTGAGCTGGAGATGCTCTTCCGGCAGCTGAAGGGTCGTGAGTCACAGATCCGCATCATCCTGAATAAGGCCGACAACCTGGTCACCCAGGACTTGATGAGAGTCTACGGAGCACTCTTTTGGAGCTTGGCTCCCCTCATCAATGTTACCGAGCCGCCTCGCGTCTACGTCAGCTCTTTCTGGCCGTACGATTATGCACCTGACACCAGCCGCGACCTCTTCAAAAAAGAGGAGATCTCCCTTCTGGAAGATCTGAACCAGGTGATTGAGAATCGGATGGAAAACAAGATTGCCTTCATCCGCCAACATGGCATCCGCGTGCGCATCCACGGCCTGCTGGTAGACCGCTACGTTCAGACCTTCAAGGAGAAGATGAGCTTCTTCAGCGATCCCGAGTTAGTCTTCAAGGAGATCGTGGACGAGCCAGACAAGTTCTACATTTTCAAATCCATCCTAGCCAAGACCAACGTCAGCAAGTTTGACCTGCCCAACCGCGACGCTTACCGTGACTTCTTCGGCGTCAATCCGGTCACCAACTTCAAGCCACTGTCGGCTCAGTGCTCCTACATCGGAGGCTGTCTTCTGGAAAAGATTGAGAAGGCAATCACAAATGAGCTGCCCGCCCTTCTAAGCAGCATTAACTCTGGAAAGCAGCCCGGCCTGTCAGCCTGTGAAACTACCGGCTGTGGTGAGAAGCCAAAGAATCGCTACCGAAAGAACTGAGGAACACAAAATAACTTGAGCGGAAGGAGAAAGAGGAGGTGAAGAGGAGGGGTCTGGTGGACGCCAACCCTGGTTTTGTCAGAATGCTTGTATTGTTGAGACAGAGAAGAGAAGCTTGTTGTTTTGTTTTTGTTCTGTTCCTCAGGAGAATAAGGGGAGGTGCATTTAGGGACGTTGAGAATGATGCAGATTGTGGGAGGGGGGGGGGGGGGAGGGGGGTTCATCGTCTGATAAGGCAGCTTAAGGACACAAGTGCTGAAAGAAATGAGAACACGCCAATGATCGCTGAGTTTCGCCAAAACACATGGCTCCCTCTCTCCCATGCACAATCACAACGGACTGTCTGGGACTTCGGGTTTGGGGAAATCATGAAGTGGAGAAAAGAAAGAATGTAAAAGAATAAATAACGTCAAATAAAAATTTTAAATCCTGAGACCGAAAATAGACAAACACCAGCTCCCTTGTATGTGAATAAAACAGGAAAAGAGAGAATTAGTTTTACATTGCAGCGGGTCAATTCCACAAAAGCTTCAAGTTGTTTTTGAAGTGGATTTATTGTGGGTGCTAACGAGGCCTTGGTGTTTGGGTAATCTCCAAACCTTTGCTTTTCAAATGGATTAACACTGCATGATGGATATCTCAGCCTATTTAACATACATGTAGTTTTCCTCTAACATTAACAAGCAAATGACATGTGAACCAATCTCGCCGCACATTAAACGAGGCCTTTCTTTCTCTTAGTTTTGTATGCCTGTGATTCTTGGTTGTTGACAACCTGTGAAATAGGTAGAGGTCAGGGTTCAAGGGTCAGAGTCTCCAGAGCAGAGTGGGTATGTTCATTCTGCTTCACTTCTTAAGTGTTCTGTTTCTGTTTGAGGCTATAAATTTGCAGAAGTTAACTCTTTTCCTACAATAATAAGCTTTTCAACCTGAGCGACCACAAAAAAAAACACCACGTGAATTATGTGCTTTAACTGTCTTTATCAATTTCTTCTGCAGGTTAGAAAGATATTTATTGATTTTTTTTTCTGTGTAACTTTAAGTACTCTGTACATGTGTCCAAAAAAAAAAGAAAGTAATCCTGCTGTGCATTTTAAATAATTACTGCAAGATTGTGATGGTAGATCTCTGTGATGATGGATATTTTTTAGCTTATGAAAGGTTTGATGGAGGAAAGGTGAAGTGGAGGACTCATCAGTTGACCCCTGACCTCTGTGGATAAGAAGGAACCGTCAACATGTCACGTAGAAAATGATACTTACAAAAGTGCAAGTTCTCAGACCTCAATGAAAATACTATGAGCGTGGCTTAGTAAGAGTCCCTAATTACCTGAAATCTAATCTGAAGAATTCATTGGCTCTGGGCAGCACTTTGCAGTCTTGTTAGTACCAAGAAGCTCGTCAGCAATCAGCGGAGACAGAAACTTGATATTGTTCAGCATCGTCACCAAGCCACACCACATAAACCTTTCCAAAGCTGTAGCCGGTCAAATTTTCCCTTCGATTTTTCAATGTTTAACATACTAAAAAAAACGTTATTTTGAATCGCTGTTGGTTTCTTACAGACCAACATTCAGTGGTCTGTGTATAATTAGACAGCTTATCTAACAAACCACTGGTGATTGGTTCATATTTACCACACAGACATGACATGTAGAAAGGGTCTTGTGCTTTAACTGGGCAAAACAATCAGATGAATACATTTTCCAAGAAACGCACATAGAAAGTAAGTCATTAAGGTAACTACAGCTCACTGCACCGCTGAATCAACTTAATGGACAAAAGCACTTCAAGTTCCTGCCATGTCCTTGTCTTTCTAACCATTAAGCTATGTGGTATATATATATATATATATATATATATATATATATATATATACACACACACACACATATAAATTATTAATATTAATAGTTTATTTTCCTTTTTAATCTGTTTGAGTGTGAGTGGTCCACTGGGTGTGTTTAGTATGTTTACACTGCAAATACAGAACATGCCCACCAGAGAGTGCTGTGTAAAAGAAGAAAGAAAAAGGAAGAGTCCACTCATCATAGCAAAGCTTTGTAGCATTATGTGGTTATGCTTTTAGTATATTTCAGTGTCATTGACCTTCATTAATTGGGTGTGTGTCTCCATTACGATAGTTGTTGGTTATTTTTCTTTTTTTTTCTGTTTTGGTATAAAGTTTCGATTAAACTTGGCCCAACTTTTGAAAGCGTGCTCGTCAAGAATAAAAACATCTGATCAATTTGTCAGCCAACCATTGTGCTTATTTATTTAATCGCCAAATAATATCTTTACTTTTCCAAATCAAAAGCCTCAATTTGATTTCCCATTTTTATGTTTTTTACTTTCACATCTATGCCTACATTAAGGCCTTATTTCTATTTCGTTTAATCACTTGATACTCACCATCTCTAGTAGTGTTTTGGAAGTTACCAGAAATTAGTGATTAGTTACAGTCAGTTGCATCTTCAAAAGGTAGTAGGTTATGTTATTGATTGAGAATTAATTGAGAACGATAGAAAACTGCATTTTTCGTTGTACATTTAGCAAACGTGAGTTAATGATAAATAAGTTGCTCTTCCTCCAATGAAAATAGATTTAGTGAAATTGTAACAAAGCCTTTCTTCATCAAAGAGATCCTCCAGTTACAACCAGCCGGCGGGCGACCTCAATGACCTGGAGTATTGCCGTCCATGAAGATGAAATTAGGCCTCTGTTGTTCCTGCAGGGACACAATGACTGAATTAATTATGTTATTCAGGTCGAATGGGCTTGTTTACTTCAAGTAAAGGCAAATACTGAAGATAACAGCCGGCTCATGAGCAAGGTCTTTGCTCTTGAACTGTTTTTCACAAATGACAAAAAAGATACTATCCAATGTGAATCATCGGAAATGTCAATGTATTACTAATTTTCACAGTTACTAACATGTCACTGATAAAAGGAGAGTAACTCTAAACGTGCTATCCCTGAAGCTTGAGGTTCTCCGATTGTCCATTTCCTTTAAGTTTTGGGTCTAAAAGAATGACATTTTCCCTCAGCTGCAATGCACCAACAGTTTGTCGTGACTGGTCGTGGGGAGGGGTGTGCGTGAGATGGAAGGAGTGAAAATATATTTGGATGTTGATAATTGTCTCCCAACTTTCCCCTGAAATTCTGGTTTGAGTTCTTTTGGGTTCCTCTATGAATTTGCTCCTGCTATTCTTCAAGCATTATTTTTCAGGAAAAAAACAGTATATAAATAGAAGTTATGATATAGAGGAAATGCATGTAGTCATTTAATGACATTAAAAAGACATTTTCTTTTTATTTAAATAAAACGTCTTCTCACTCTGGCAAAAAAGCAATTCCAATAGTTTGAAGCAAAACACAAAAACAGACATTATGAAACTATAAGCGGCCCATTATATGTTTCCAAACAGCTACGGTCTCCAATAAAAGCTGCATTGTGTTAATTCAATGCGTATCCCAGTTTCCCCAAAAAAAGTGAAAGAATGAATAATGAATTAAGTGTTTTTAAAAACTAGTTAAAATGACTCGTGAATCCCATAACCACAGTTTATTCACAAATTACACAGAATGTGTAGATGACTGTGTGTGTGTGAGAGTGTGTGTGAGTGTGTGTGTGTGTGTGTGTGGGGGGGGTAAAGAAAAAGTTGTATTTTCATTTATGAAACTCCTCTAAAATTCCTCTATGCGGTGCAAAGCCTCACTATCCCTGCGGCTCAGCATAATAATCCGCCCATAAGAAGCAAATCTTTTCATTTTATTCTGTAGTTCCCTTCCACACAGGTGGACTGCAAGAGAAAAGGCACAGTTCCCATTGCAGACCCTTTCACGTAAAGCTGCTGCACTGCCTGCAGGGGGCTGCTGCTGCTTAACACTCTCTCGGGCTACTGAATAAAAAATTAAGCATTAAAGCTGAATGTTCTTCGACCTACAATGCAGCACATATACTTTGCTTACTGTAGATTCGTGGTGTGATTGGATTAATTAAACATTTCAATTATAAAAAAAATTTTGCAGTCATTTATTCATATGAAATTAATCAAATTGGGGAAATATATGTACATTTGCTTCATTTATTTAGTTTTTCGTTCCATCTTGATATCTTGGTCACAATATGTTGGCATCTGTCTATCATAAAGTAAATCTTAATGAAATTGGAAGAAGTTGAGCGGTGGGGAGTAAAAGTCGGTAGAGGGGCTTGGAAAGCAGAGTTTCAGCCCATTGCCAAAGACATGGTTGTCTCCACCCACCCCTAAAATAGCCTTCGTGCTCGCCACCATTCAGCCTTTTCTTTTTTAACCAAGCGTCTGTAGCCCTCCCCTCCATCTCCCAGCCCCCTCCCCTGCCTGCCAACCAGCAGACAGCCCAGTCAAGGTAACAGCAACCACAAAACGGATAAAGAGGAAATTTATTTTCAATACAAAACACCACAAATGTTAAGAAAACATCAACTTGACACTATCTCAAATACCTCACAATGGATAATGTGATTCTTAAACTATGGTTGTCTTAAGTGTCACTTAGTTTTGTCACTCAAACTAACATCTGTCTATATAAACAATGCGTGTATCTTATTTTAAATGAACATTATTGAAATTGTGAGTAATATGAGAAGCATAACAAGTACTGGCTATTTTTGCGGTACAGGGCATGACGATTTTATTTTGATCGTATTTCCAAGTTGAGTGCATCGGTTAGTCAGACTGACTCAGAATCAAAATACACAGAATGGTTTAGTAATGATAATAGTTTACCCTTGCCACCTTGGAATAAACATGAATGAATCCCAAAGACACTAAACTAGGGTGTGACTATGCTAAGACAAATCATATATTATTGGGTGCTTTAAGATGTTTTTGAGACGGGTTTCCTATTGAAATCATCAAAGAATAGACTTTAGAAAAGAAGTCTCAAGTGTTGCACTCTTGCCAAGCAGGGAGAAATCCCCAGTTTGAGCACATGGGCCTTTCAGTTCAGAGTTTGCCTCTGCAAACATACGTTTTTAAACACCCATGTTTTGTTTCGTGTGTCTGAGGTTAATTTGTGACTCTGAATGTGCCCATGAGCGCTCTCTCTCACATACTTTCATAACCACTGTTTCAGATAAGGAAAAGGAAGTATTTCACATAGTTAATGCAAACAAGAAGGAAACAAGAGACTGCTTGTGTGTCGTGACTCTCAGCTTTTCCGTTTTAAGACGCACCATTACGCACAGCTTTTATTTCTTAAAGGTAACACCGGAAGTCTTCTTTATGTTTTTCAGGTGCGCCTCTCTCGCATACACACGCACACAAACACACACACACACTCACGCCTGACAGTTCAGCGCTCAGAAGATGGTGGTTGTTGCGACCACCGCGTTGCCCGCGGCGCCTGGTTAGCGCGTAGCGTCTCAGCCTGTCGAGGCGCACAGATGATGGTCCGACCACCCAGAGAGATAAAAGACAATCTGATGTGACTGCGAGCGTTTCGGGGTGGGAGGACGGGCAGGATGGGAGGACGCAGCAGCCCCGATTTGTCATGTTAGTCTTGGAGTAATTATATGGACGTATGTCGATATCCTCTCAAGCACACATGCAATTCAATTAAAGTGGCCGGATCCGGCAGTGTGCGCCAACCCTGTGGGACTGTCGGGGGGGTGTTTGTGAGTGGTGGGGGTCGTGGAGCGTAGGTGGAGACCTTTTAATTAGCCCAACTCTCTCCGGGCTACTGTCGTCTGGCGTTCACCGTGGGGGACGGAGCTGTCGTGGGCAAACTTTAACTTCAGGTACGAGGAAGGGCAGGACGAGACTTCGTGTCGGACTGACGGGCAATCTGGATAATTCACTGGAGCGCACTGTGACGATGGATTGGCGACATTTGGAGTGACAGCGGATAACCAAAGCTGGTGCACAGCCTCGGTGTGCGTGTGTTTTTGCGCGCGCGCGGGCGTGTGTGTGTGTATGACAGACATTAAGCTCTCGCAAAAGATCCAAACGGTTCCGTGTGTGCGCGCGAGTGAGTGTGTGTTTCCTGCGCGCTGCACTTCGTGCGTCTGACTCCTGCAGCACGAAATCCTCTCAGTTTCGAGACGCAGCGGCGGTGGATGCTCCAGACTGCCGGTCAGGAAAGGACGGGGCTCCGTGAGCAAAATAAATAAATAAGTACACGCGATTTAAAGGCCTGCAGCGAGGAGCGTTCAGGTAAACAAAAGCTCCGGAGGCAGTCCGTGAGTTTTTGCGCTCATGTCCCCGCTATCCCGTGTTGATCTACGCCTTAAATTAAAAATGCTTTGCGGCGAGGATGGTAAACGGCGCATCTCGAATCGAAGACTTGAGCTGACTTGTGTTAAAATAAGTTTTTTTGGCGCAGTTCTGCACAAAAAAAGCATGGATTAGACCCGGAGGGATTGTCAGAAGGACTTGGACTTGGAGAAGATTGAATGGATACACCGGACTGGACATGGATCAGTAACGAAAGTACGCTATCAAACCTGCAACGGGATTTAGCAGTTATAAAAGACGCATCTTATTTATTGCCTTGTATTCAAGCTGTGGGGTTTTCTGCGTTTTGCACGAACTACTTTATGGTTTCCTCGATTTTCCCATTTACTTTTCAATGAATGAAACAAAGTAGAAGCTGCAGAGTGGACTTGTATTGGAGCAAAGGAGACAGCGATTGCACCTTCTGGCGTCAGGAGCGTCCAAACAGACGGGAATGTAGAGGAATGCGGGGATTGACGTCAAGCGCAGCAATAATGAACTACTATGAAAAGTTTGGATGGTTTGCTGGCATTCCCACAGCCAGGGCACAACAAGCAGAGTGAAATTTTCTCTGGAGTACTTTGTTTGTTCTCAGTTTTTCCACTCTAAATATATATCAGACTAGTTGGTATACTGGGGCCACATACTTTGCCTTACTCCTTCGTTTTGTCATAAATAATTGTGCCTTCTGCCTAACCTTTGATTTACGATCGACTTAAAGACAGCATGGCATCCCCACAGCATCAGCAACTGCTGCCTCACAACACAGAAGTGAGCTGTGACTCAAGTGGAGATGGAGGCGTCTCTGTTAGAATTGGCAGCAGTGTCAAACACAAACACGGAGGCGGGCCACTCAGTTCAATCGGTGGGGGCTTCATCGGGGGAGCCAAGCACTGCAAGTACAGCATTTCCTCTAGCTGTAGCTCGGGAGAGTCTGGAGGGAGGAGGCCAGTCGTCAAAAGTTTTCGAGCCCAGCGGAGGATGCCTCAGCTTTTCGAGAGATCTGCAGGTCATTTCTGGGATCCAAAGTTTGACTCTTCAATTCTGGAAGAGGCCTGCAGAGAACGGTGTTTCCCTCAGACTCAGCGTCGCTTCCGCTATGTGCTCTTTTACCTGCTCGCTGCCGGTTTCCTCTGGGGATTGTACTTCGCCGCCAACCCCTCCCGCTGTGATAGGGCTGTTTTCCTCCTCCCCACTGCTTCCTTCCTCCTTTTCTGTATCCTTCTCTTCCTTTTAACTTTTACCAAGCTCTACTCTCGCTGCTACAACCAAGCGTCTCTGCTGCTCATCTTTGTGACCTTCATCCTGACTCTGGCCCCCCAGATCCAGACATCCATCTTCAAAGAACAAGAATCTCCCACATCTACACTTGATGTGGAGGAGTTCAGTGGCATTGGGCCCGAATACAACCTGTCGTATGACAAGCTTGTGGAAGAACGCACCTGGTCCCCTTGCCTTTCACCTGTCGGCAGCTTCTCCCTCTGCATTGAAGTTCTTCTTCTGCTATACAGTGTTCTCCATATCCGTCTCTATGCCTCAGTCCTGCTCGGGTTTCTCTATTCTGTCTTTTTTGAGAGTTTGGGCTGGCTGCACCTGACCCATACTGGGCAGAACTGGAGCTTCACCTCTCCTTTAGGCTGGGAAACACTAAGCTGGTTTGGCCCAGCCAAAGCCTTGCTCCACCTTTGTGCTCATGCCATCGGCATCCATCTGTTCATCATGTCCGAGGTGCGGTCACGCAGCACTTTTCTCAAGGTGGGACAAGCTATCATGCATGGAAAAGATCTGGAGGTAGAGAAAGCCTTGAAAGAGCGAATGATCCACTCTGTTATGCCCAGACTTGTGGCCGATGAGCTAATGAAGCAGGGCGATGAGGAGATAGGAGATAACTCAGTTAAGCGTTACTCCACCAGCGGTGCAGCTGCTGCCATCTCCAGCCCTAAAAACAATAAGCGGAAGAAAACTTCCATCCCCCGGGGCCAGATCATCTTCAGGCCGTTCAACATGAAACGGATGGAGCCCGTCAGCATCCTCTTTGCGGACATTGTGGGTTTCACCAAAATGTCTGCCAACAAATCTGCTCATGCACTTGTTGGACTTTTAAATGATTTGTTTGGACGTTTTGATAGGCTTTGTGAGATCACTGGCTGCGAAAAGATCAGCACTCTCGGAGACTGTTACTATTGTGTGGCTGGTTGTCCTGAGCCAAGAGCTGATCATGCCTATTGCTGCGTGGAAATGGGCCTGGGCATGATTCAAGCAATTGAACAGTTCTGCCAGGAGAAGAGAGAAATGGTGAACATGCGGGTGGGCGTCCACACTGGCACTGTGCTGTGTGGGATCTTGGGCATGAAGCGCTTCAAGTTTGACGTCTGGTCCAATGATGTCAATCTGGCAAATCTGATGGAACAACTGGGCGTGGCAGGAAAGGTCCACCTTTCACAGGCCACAGCCAACTTCCTGGACGACCGCTACCAGCACGAAGATGGACAGGTCATCGAGCGAATCGGACAGAGTGTCGTGGCTGAGCAGCTCAAAGGTAAGCTCTGACAATGAATGACGGTGTTGAGTAGACATGGAGTGAATCAATTGTGTGACGATTTTAATACTGCTGCTCCCATTTTACATTGTTGCTTACACCTGCCTCGACCATGAGTGACATAGGCCATATACTATGTGGTCAAAATAACACGTTACATTAGGGTGTACACCATTTGAGAGCATAATCAAGAAGT
Source organism: Blennius ocellaris (assembly GCF_963422515.1). Lineage (NCBI taxonomy): Eukaryota > Metazoa > Chordata > Actinopteri > Blenniiformes > Blenniidae > Blennius > Blennius ocellaris. Next base: position 6,582,729 of record NC_137665.1, read on the forward strand.
TTCCAATGGAAAACAATAATTTAGCATTGATGTTCAAACTTTAAAAATGTTGGAAAGAAAGCACACTTGATTGATCCCCTCGGGGAAAGTGCTGTGGCAGTGGGCTGCCACCGTCATATCTATTTAGTATGTTCAGCAGTACTTGTTACCACTCACACAGAAAACTTCCCATCAAGAGAGCATATAAGATGTTCACCTCTCGGGTAGATTAAAAATGTGACAAAAGCAAAGGCATTTGTTCTGTTGAAGGCTAGTGAAACACAGGGCTTCATCATCATCATCATCATCATCATCGTGTGTCATGCCCAGGACTCGTACACGGACAGAAACTGGAGTTTGTTATGAGTGCCCTCTGTGGCGTTGGTGTTGTGACTGTATCGCAGACAGACGCCATCTTCTTTCCCGTCCCTCCCTTCACCGTGTCTCTGCACACTCTTTGTTCTCTTTGCTCAATTACATTGCCTTCCAGACGTCCTCAATGTGTCCTGTTCTCTTAACCTCGCTCTGAACCTCAGGGATTGCTTTACAACTTGATGCTACTGTCTGCCTCTCTAATAGTTTTGCCTGCAGCTTTATCTTCACCTCTCTGTCTTTTCTTCCCCTGCCTTTAAACTGCCTCACTGCGGCTTCTATTTGATATATTTATGCAAATGGCCTCAGTGTGGCTAAATGCTGGCTTAATGGCTCTTTTCATCATTTAAGGCCTGCTGATCCATTATCATCCATTGTAAGTGAAGTGACTGTCTGACTAAGGTTTTGCAGATGGCGTTTGTCTGCCCTTTTGAATTAGCTCTTCAGTTGTTTTTTTTGTTTTTTTTTGACTGAGTTACCTCGAAGGCTGCCTATCTTATTCTACTAGATGTACAGTATATCAGACAGGGTTAAGTACGAAATGGCAATTCACACAAATTACCAATTCAAGCATACACATGAATAATTTGTGGGTATGAATGATCAATTTATTTCAATGCCCACAGGACATTTAGCAAATAGAACATGTTCCTTTACATCGATACTGTTGCCAGCAAAAATAAGATTGAGTGAAAGCCTCTTTTGTTTACCAGCGACAACAGGTGATTTATGGGCTTCATGTCTCAGATTAATCAGTCCTTATTTTTCATTGTCAGCATGCATGTGTTATCCTCGGTTTGCTATTTTCCAACTTCCACTCGCCGTATCTTAACGGTTTTCTTGGCTCCATCATGTATACAATTGTCTGTTAAGATCGATCCTCTTGCTGTTGCTTCGTGCCATTGAGCGAGCTGGCTGTTGGATGAGGAGTTGTTCTCCAATGCTATAAAATATTCTTCTGTTTCGTTCAGTGTGCGTAACTCACTTTGGTAGCATTGCTGCCAGGAATGGATCCTGGCGAGGTCTGGTCCTTGTTGTTTAACTCAGGAGTAAATTGCTCTGAACTAGGACACCAGTCTCTCTCTGTTTGCCCTCCATCTATTTTTGATATCCTTTCAGAGTAAGTGTGATATTTTAGATTTTCACAAAGTGCCTGTGAGTGTTTTCACTGCTCCACTGAAACTTCAAGTCACGTATTTTTCTCTCGTCCACCCGTGTGCGTTCACAAAAGCCCTCCGCTGTAAGCTATTTATGGTTGATTGTAGCTGAGGTTTGCATGGAGTGCTGCTGCACGTGGTCAGTTAAGTGTTACAGCTGCATCTGTTGCCCCTCCACTGTGGGGCTGAACATACTGTAAATTGAAATGCTGTGCTTATAATATTACATCTCAACGATGTAAGGCACTTGGACATCATTTTAGATTGGCGTGGATTTTTTTCCCCCCTGGTTCTGTAAAGTGCAGTTAATAAAACATCACCATGTCCATGTTCCAAATAAGGAGTGTCTGACTAAACCTAATTAAATCTTTGTTTACCAGTATACATATATATAAGTATAAGAAAAAAAACAACCCACGATAAATAATGCGCTTCAATGAAAAGGAGAGCTCCTCCAAGATGAAAAGTCATAGATATTTCACGGCCAAAATAAACTTGATTAAATTAACGAAATCCCCAAATATTTAGGTTTCAAAATACCACCCAAAAATACCAATAAAATAACAAAGACTCAGGAGAAGATCGAAGGTGAAAATATAATTTGTACCAAAAGAATTGGGACTGTTGATAGTTCTTTCATCATAACAGTTTATTGGAAGAAAGTATTCTATATGTTAAGCAGTTGAAAACTACACATTCTACAAAATATGCATTTGGTGGGTGTTTAGATGGATGGGATGAGACTACAGTAGTGTAGAATGAATTCTAATGAATGAAGTATATATTAGGTACAGGTTGAATCAAACCGTTTTTGTACATTTTCCATACGGCAAATAGGAGCTGGAAGAGATTCCATATCAGTGTAAAGCACCTGTCTTATTTCTTTCCTTAGGTGCCTAACACAGAATGATTGCACCTGCAGAAGAGTATCCCTCTGGAGGAGACTGTGTGTGTGTTGCCCTATTATTTTTCAGCAGAAAGCAAAAATCCCCACATGGATCCAAGCATTTTTCTTCTCTCCTTCACAAAGTCATTGTTTTTAGGGGAAGGTAAAACCTTTTCTGCTGCTGTTGACTGATGATTGTGGATTATTGTAAAACTAAAAAATGATAGTGCAGGCATAATCTGTAATAGTATTACTTGATTATCAGCTTTCAAAAGTAGTGCTCAAACTGCTTCAGTAATTTAGTGAAAGCAGCTATGATTTGTATTATTCTCATCATCTAAAGATGTGAAAACATTCTTCTTATTGTGACAAACATCCCTGAAAGAGTCTTGCAGTGCAGAGCTCTAATGGTGATTTATTTGCTTCTAGCGGTTACTATTGCTGCTTTGCTGCGTTTACTCCCACTGCTCTCATCGTGTGATTTCTGACCACAGCGGGGCAGATTTTTCTGAGCCAAAACGCACTAAAGCCCCACCGCAAGCGAGCTGTTCAGCACCACCGAAGTGACAGACATACTACATGGAGTCTAATGGCCCCTATGTGTGGATCATTTTAATTGGAGTTTTGGCCAAATTCAAGGCAGAGTTTCCATCCGTGTGTCTTGCAAATGGCTGTATCCATCTTGGGGTGGCAGAGTGCTGGGGGCAAGGAGGGGTACATTCTGGACATTAGAGATTAAAGGCATTTATTCAAATACTTGGAATGTGGACATTTCCATCCCGGGGTGTTGTTGAGTGTATTTGAAAACATTCTCACTAATTCCAAGAAACACCCTTATCTCAATTTTCTTAGCCTCCTATGTCCTCCTGAATTCATTAACTCAGCTGTGGGGAAGAAATATATTTGCCAAATATCCCCAAAATCACTGCAATAAAGGGGTAATTGCTGTGTTTTCCTTTGGTTTGTGTTGCTGCTCGTTTCTGCTGTCCCAAAATGAACCCCCCCCCCCCCAAAAAAAAAGAAAGATCTCTTACTGTCGGTCTAAAAGGGTTTTTGTCGCTCTTCATACTTCTCCCTCATTTGTATGCACCTTATCTCCACTTCCTGGTTGTGAATCTTTCAGGCTGGAGCTGTACCTTAAACTGAATGAATAATAAGAGAGAGATCGTAATGAGTGGTGGAAACTCTGGCTTTGATGATGTGAAGAACACTTTAATTAATTTCAGCTCCTGACAGCTTTTTTTTGGTAAAAATTCTGAGCTCCTGTCCACTAAGGTTCATGTTTTTTTTCTCTCTCTCTATATATATATATATATCTTATTGAACCAAACTGCTTCATCTTACTGCATGTTCTCATATTCAGTTTGAAAATGTAAGATTGACCTTTTTGTAAGTCGTACTGCTGAGCAAAGCTGTTTGAAGCAGCTCCATACAGTATTACCTTTTCTCACGCCGCTCTCCTCTCATTGCACTGCAGCAGATTGCTAATTAAGCAAGACTGAGTAATCTCCTAGGCTAAAGTGATTAATGTTAGCAATTCTCTATCATGATATCTGCCCACGCTGGCCTGGTGCTATCCTGACCCCAGAGCGCTTCAGCTGCCTTCCAGCCAGTCGGTTTTTTTTTTTTTTTTTTTAATCACGGCAAATCATATTGATTGCCTGTAATGAGGCTGTCATGGCTTTGTTTATTTATGGGGAGGCAACAAGGGAGATGGCAAGAACAAAAAGTTTCATGTCATGCAGATATCAAAGAAGCTAAGTAATGCCAAAGGTTGTGCAATCGGTAGCACAGAGGACACTTTGTGTTGTGGTCAGTGGCGTTCATATATTTGGCTCATTTCCTGGCCTTCAGAAGAATGATTGACGAGTTACATTATGATTTACTCAAGCACAAAGAAGAGCTTCGCAGCGAATGGTCCTCGTAATGAAGGCCCTGCTTCCGTCTATTGACGTCACGTCACTTCTTGCCTTGCAGCAGTTATTGGTTATCGAGACGACCATTTGCACATTGTGGAGACACGATCACACGTTCATTTCCACACATTCCGGCTGCGCCGTGTGAATGCTGTTCCACAGGGATGTGCCATCAGTTAGCAAAAGTGCAGGGTATTTGCCCGAATCTCAGTGGAGGATTGCTTATAATGGCTGTTACCTGTGACCTTGGCCACGAGAAAGGAGATTGGTTTATGAGGTTATGTTTAAAGAAGCAACACTGTGACAAATGAAGGTGAGAGAGATGATGGAAAGTGCACAACCGTGGGTCTGGGGAACTGGAGCTACGTTTCTTTGCTCAGTTGTTTACACTGTTGAGAAGAACTGTGTCATTGATTACATTCGTAATTATTTCTTTTATGAGTTTGTTACACAGGAATAAAATGGAATGATTATAAAAATCACCAAGAAATAAAAAGGTTGATCTTCTGTGAAACTGTGCAATTGCATCTACAACACCCAGTTTATATGAAACCGGAGCCTCTTTGTAATGTCGACAACTAAATGTTTGAATGACAAACCGACCGTCAGCTGTTTTTGAACATGTTTGAAAATCCATATTTAGCTTCTACAGATCAGCTGTAAAATCACTTCAAATGTAGTGTGCCCACATCTCTGTGGGGCCGCGTTAAACACTATCACATAACATAAACACGCCACCTTATACCAATTAGATTAAATGTTCTGCTGATAGTAGTGTCGGCTCTTGGCAGGCAGGAGGGACGCAAGCTGAGAAGAGAGATGATTTTACCCCGTTCTCTATAAACTTGGATAATGTTGATCGCTGACATGAGGTGTCACAAAATAAATCTGCCACTTCTTCATGCCATCGTAATTCTATCTTTACTGTATTTGTGTAGCAGTTATTGTAGCTGTACCTACCGTGTGATTGCTTCCATTGATGCAAATGACAGGTTTTTATATCGCCACGATCTTCATGATAAGGCCACATCCAAGAATCTGTGAATCCATCCATCCATTTGTTATCCCGCTTTATCAGACTTAAGGTTATACTGGGTTTCGGAAGGGATCGGCTGACTATCAACAAAGGCAGAGAGAAGCACATGACGGGGCACATTAAGAGAGCCAGACACGTATACATACACTTTCACCTTTGGGAAATGTCTCACCATCATTTAATCTCATATTCTTTTTTTTCTTCTTCTTTTTTTGACTGTGGGAGGAAATTGGACTACTGGGAGAAAAGCTATATACACAGCAAGATTGCCACAGAAAAGCTTGGACGGATGTCTGATTGTGAGGCGAGAGTCGTAACGTGTGCGTGTGCGTGTGCGTGTGCGTGTGCGTGTGCGTGTGTGTGTGTCCTCTGTCTACTTGACCAAAAATTGAAACGCTTTGACTTTTTCACCCTAGTATATACACAGCTGTCTTCTCCTCCTGCCGGCAGTCAAATACCTGGCATAGTTTTCACCTCGACTCTTGAGCCCAAATCAGCATGCACACACAGACACACACACACACACACACACACACACATCTGACTCAACTGTCTAAAGACGAGGAGGGTTGATGGTGAAGTGGACTCTATAGCCACTGGAGTGGCCTAAATGCTCGGCGGGGTTATAGGAGGGATGTTGTTTAGAGCGTAGTGTTGGTAGGTTGCGGTGGTTAACAAGGTTCTTAAAATAAGCGGTAAGCACATAAATGGATTAGTATTAGAATGAATTCCGTGCTTTTGTAGTAGCCGTTTCATTAGACATCCCAGAGGAGGACACAACTGCGCCAAAGCTGCCAAGGGAATGAAATGGCCAACCTTCATTTTGCGCTGCCCGAGCTCTGGCGAGAACACCTTGGCTCTCCATGGTGGATTACAGCGCTGCCCAGAGAATAATGGCTTAATACATCACACGACATTGTACAGTGTCACTCTGCACTGGGGATTATAGTTCAGCGCAGCATGGCACTGTGGCCTGCAGCAATGCAATCTTACTATTTATCGCATTTGTCTTCATCATACTGAACAAATCTGCACACCCTCACCAGCACGCTTTGTAAACATGGGGCCATCATGGCAAGGTTACTGAAGGTCTACGACATGGTGATTAGCTGAATTATATAGCGGCGTTCAATTAGGTTATCTGCTGTGTCAAGCTGTGACTCAGCAGGTTGACAGAATCCCTCATTTAGGTGAAACGTGCATCAAGGGTATTGCTTGCTGCTTTGGCCCAGCCGTCAGTCACAGATTTGTACTCACCGTCTGGATCAAGAGAAGAAAACTGAAAATCACATAATTTCAAGAAGCTACAAATAACCTTATCAGCTGAGCCTTGTGGTCTTTCTGCTCGGGTGATACTGTTAAAGATTTTGCTCTGAATATCCATGTTTCCTGTTGTGCTCTATGTCCTCCTGAAGGCGACAGCTGTCCTATAGGCCCACTGCTCAGGTGTTACACCTCCATCTATCCTGACAGTGATAAAACCCCAGGGGCACAGTGGATGAGAGAACCTGATAACAGCCACACAGCTGTCAGTCTAATAAGAAGCCACCCTTTACAAGTCGCTGACATGGTTGAATCTGCCGAGCAAACAGCGTATGTAGCCTCCGCAGTGGAACATGATATGAAACATGTTGCCTCGCGGACGGTTTGACTTTGTTCAGATGTCTCTTGGCTTTTTTCCCTCATCTCAGTTTGATATGAGTGTGAAGCCAAGATAACGTGTTACTGGTGAGAACTGAGCGGCTGTGTCTCGGTTGGTAGAATGATCCTCTCTGAATCAGAAGCTTGCAGGTTCGATTCCCCACCGTGCTCTATCCACATGTAGAAGTATCCTTGAGCAAGACACTGCACTTCAAACTGCTCCCAATGGATGCATTGAGCACCTTGCATAGCAGTCGCCTCCATTTTTGTGTGAGTGCAATCCATTTGGCATCGGCTGTACTGCAGGTATTCCTTTAATATTGCTACTTTGTGTTTTAAAAAGTCACCAGTGCTGCAAGATGTCATTTAAATAACTTTATTTCAATTCATATTATTAGAACAATTTCAGTGAAGAAAATAGATGTGTTGAATTGTAGTAAAACTGTATGAAAGAAAGGAATGAACAACATTGTTGGACTTTTTTTTTTTTATGATCAATCAGAAATTATCCACAAACACAATTTTGCTATAGACTCTGGAAAAGTGGTGGAAAAATATGATTTTCCTCGTAATCTAGTAAACCCATAGCATTTAAGAGTGTAACATGTAGACTCACCTGAGGCATGTCACAGGCTTCATCGTTTTGAAAAACACATCTGTCCGTCCCTGGTAACTGTTCGTTTATGCTCTCGGGTATCTGATCCGTTGAGTTGGTAGTGTATAGTGAGCTTTGTGTTTGTGTTTGAGTCGCTCCATTAGGACATTGAACTACTGGGTTAATGCAGGTAAACTAATGTAGTGCAGCCATGCATTGATCTGTCTATTATTCCATGTCACTCAAAGAGGTTGGGTGCAGTGGAGGAACGAGAGTGTGCTGATCTGAAGGATAGTTGATATAACAGCAAGTGTTCTTGATCTAAAGTCCACAAAGAATTTTGGACATATGCAGAACTTTTTTTTTTTTTTTTTGTCATAAAACGGTGCATGAAAGGATACACATCAAGGATAATACTTGACGCACAGTTTGAAAAACACATTTCTATGAATGGGAAATGCATGCAAACCCGATTACCAACAGAATTACAATCTTTTCAGAGCCTTATTTGGGGGCAAAACTGAGACATTTAAAAAAACAAAAAAAAACAAACCTGAGGATAATGTCAACAATTCCAAAACACAGTGAGGATTTGTATAGGAATTATCAGGCGGCTTTCTTACAGACAGCATGTAGCAGGCCAATTTGTTATGCAGTAGGAGTTTTCACATATGCAAATGTGAGCTGAAGATCAGCTTGTACATTCTCCTGCAAACATGACTTTCCCTCCTGTGGAGAGTGCACCAGAATAAAAATGAAACAGGCACAGTGGAAACGAGGAAAAGACGCCGGAGACTATGGTCATAGCGAAAAAAAAACAAGGCTGAATGAAATGGAAAAGTAAGATGGAATGATGGATAGTTGTCTCTTTAAGGTCTGTCCCATTCAGTCGGGGCTTATGTGCCGCCGATTTCTCCAATCATAACACCCTCAGCATAACACTGCACATGGGGTAGGGACGACTCCCATCTGCAGCCACACACACACACACACACACACACTAATTCCAGTTCAGCACTCTGGGCCTGCAAAGGCTAATTGCCATGGCAACGGGCCATTGAAAGGGGGTGAGGGTCAGTTGGCTCTTTTTAGACAGAAGGACTGGTGCGCTGATGAACAGAAAGGGGCCAAACTGATTTTATTCAACTAAATCTTTGCCTTTGGCATTGTGAGAAAACTAAAGCTAGTTAGGCCTTCCCATTTCTTCAAAGGACATCTACAAAGAGACAAATTGCATGCACTCTTGAGCCAAATAATTGTAAATCTTAAAAAAAAAAGAGCCAAAGAATGCATAAGTGGATTTTTTTCTTCAGCAGTTGTTATCTCAGTTTGTGATTTTTATTGAGATCTCCGCGGGCACAGTTTTAGCTCTACTGTGCTGAACTAAAGTAGCTCTCTTGTGGTCGCTCAGACACTCGGGTGATAAATTGCTATCATGAGTCATTGATGCATCCTAAGCTTTTTTTTTTTTTTTTTCTTCTCCCTTTTGTGATCAAGGGCACAAATGCCAACACTCCTCTTAACAGATGCACACCAGCTTTTCGTGGCATTGATGCATGGCGCGCTCTTAAGGTGGCACACTATAACCTCCAAGTGCACCGCCACCGCACACTGCTCAGCCATGAACGCTCACTTTTGCACTTTTTGGTCAGGAGTGCTAACTGCAAAACCCCCACACGCACGCAGCCACACCCTGTCCTTTGTTTGTGGGCTGTAGTCACTCGTTAGGGCGCACAGTGGGAGTGAATGTGTGATAAATGGCTGTGTGAATTATGAATGAGGGATGATGATGATGGGGAGCCAGCGCCAGCCGGAGCCTGCTGCTTGCAGCGCTCAGCGTGCACAGATCGACTGCACAGTCGTATGTGTGCGTGTGTGTGTGCAACGTGGAATGGAAGTGTGATCGATTCCTCAAACGCTTGTGTTTTTATGTTTACTCTGCACATGCATTTCTGATGGATTGTGTTTCCAGAGATTCCGCCTGTGAAATGAATGTTGGGTAATCCGAGTCCAGTTTTAGCCTGATCCTCTTAGCGGTGAAGAGAGTATATTGAAACGCTTGTCTCTCACACCCAGCCTGTGGTTCTATTAGACACTTTTTTTTTTTTTGCCTTCTATTTGAGCAGTTAATTTCCCGCACTGCTGTTTATACTGCATTTTTTTTTTCTTTGTAAATCGTGTCATGGATATTACGTTTCCTATAAACCAAAAGCATTATTCCCTATCCCCTATACCCGAACCATGGTTTAAATCCCTTCCCACAATCTGTGTCTCTCTGTACTTTTCTTTGCAAGTATCCCCTCGCCCCAACCAAGCCACCTCTGAGCCTGGTTCTGCAGGTTTCTTCCTGCCAAAAGGGAAATTTTCCTTTCCACCATCACTTGTGCATGCTCCAATGGAATTGTTGGGTTTTTCTTTGTAAAAATGCCTTTTAAATGACTGTTTTGCATTTGGTGCTGAAAAATTAAAAGGGGAATTGGATTGATTATTTGTGTGAATGGTGATAGGTAAACCTGAACCGTAGTTTATGTATCCCTCCCTTCTGCCTAATCATTTTGACCCCAGAGGGGATCAAATCAATGTCTCTTGGCGAATGAAAGTACTTCAGCTCAAAAACATAAAAAATATTTTAAAAGTGAAGCCGAGCTGTCATCTGTCACATATAATGACATATACATGAAAGTGAAACTCCTACACTACACAATCGACTCGTCAATTTTTGGTTGAATTCTGATTCATTTTTGTTTTCAGCCGATCCATATAGCAATAAATTCCATTTGTTGTTGTGTGACAGCTTTGAAAAATGCCGTCTCCTTTTTTATTTGTTTTTCTGCATTGCAACATTCTATGATTCCTTTCACTAAAAACACAACATTTTCGATTCTCTTATTTGAGTTTTAAATTTTCTTTCATTTTTTTTGAACGATCAACATTGTGTTGGTGTGAGTAGAGGGTTTATTACGTTCATATTTATGACTATCGCCACTATAAGCGATATCAGTGTGTTTATACAGTGAAACAGTCCAATGTGTCAATAGGCTGATTTGTATTTGGTTGAAATGTGGAAAACGTTTCTTTTTAGCATTAAAAAATGAAGGATTACTCAATTTAATATCGGGGAACGATGAGCTTATCACAAGGGAAAACAATTACTTCATAAACATTTGGGCTCCAGTCGAGTCATTTCTGGATTAAATGTTATCTTCACTGTCAGACTGCACATCAATCCATCAGTCTTCTATACTTCTTCATAATAACTTTTATTTGGAGGCGCCTTTCTCAACACTCAAGGATACTGTACAATCATTCTTCATTCAGTCTTGCTCTGGAGCTGATCAGCACTAACTGTGTGATCTTACTCTTTCTGTTGCTGCTTTCAAGCTCCAACCCTTGTCTATTCCTCCCGTACTGCTTCATCCTTGCTGCCATCCACAGCATTTGAGATGTTGCATTTGGAGCAGCTTGTCTACAGCAGTGTCCAGCACTTATAGCTCGGTGCTCATCTATTATCAATTAATTTTTCATCGCAAGCCAACATGTTTGACTGTCAGGTGTTCCTGAATTGTATCCACCATGTTCCTCTCGTTTCTGAGGTTCCCATGCTTTTGCAACCCTGGCAGCGGAATATTACAATATATAAGCAAGAAAAACAAATCTTAGACCAGGACTGTAAATATTCTGTTGAGCCATGGACACTTAATGTTTAGTCTGTATTTAAAGTGTAAATATGACTTTTTTTCTTGATGAAATTAGCATTGCAGGCATGAATGACAGGATAACATTCTGATCATGTGTTGATTTAGTTTTTACCTCTTTTGATCAATTTGGTGACAATAGCACTCACTTGTAACCGCATTCTCATAATCAATGCGATGTTTTGTTTTGTTTTTTTCCCCCCCAGCCGTGTATATCTGGTGTGTCCATTTCATCTCCCGTATGGACTGAAGTCCCTGCCTCCGGCTCATCCTCTCCGTTGGCTTAAGTTCACGGCAGCCCTCCTGCCTCCTTTCTAGCTGTCAGCTGCTCCTGCAGCCACATACTTTATAGCCCCAGGAATCCCCCTGTGCTGTCACTCCTAAAGGCCATTGCTGGCTTATGTGTGTGCGCGCTAAGTACTTGATATATTCCCAACGGGGGTCATCCCCCACCCTTTTATCACTTTCATTTTGTCACTTCATTTTTTTTTTCTTCTGTCGTCGCTTCGTTTTTCCTCCCTCCATCTTGATGCCGTCTCATTCGCTAACTGTTGAGTCATCGTGCCGCATCTGCTGTTTTTCAAATGGCACCTTTATCAACAGTGAAACATTACAGCAATGTTTATGCAAGCAGGTCTCATATCAAACTGCTCCCTGTTCACCTTATTGAGCCGTGAGAATTAATAAACATGTCATTGCTGCTTTTCGTTGGGATGAAAGTCACAATGCAAACGCAAACATACATACACTCTGTTTGTTTTGGGGGCTTTTCTGTGGTTTTTCTATGTGGTAGAAGCTCATGTTGTTACGGGCATCCTGATTTACTCGTGCTTTATCATTGGCCTGTTCTAGATAAAGAGTCCTCACGAAATGTGCTCGGCAGATCGTTCGCATTTTACCATCAACCCCCGTGAGGACGCCATCACTCGCAATGGCGATTGAACAAAATCTGCAGAAGGCGAGGACAGGTGGCGTACGGGAGGGAGGGAGGATTGTTCTTCGCTATGATCATCAACCCCGCAGCCACAAAAGTGGCCACTAATCAATACGGGAGTAGTGTTTGTAACTGTGGGTCAATAGCGTCTCTGACTGAGATTGTTTAGCATGTGATAAAATCGAACTTCAATTATAAACACGACTGAAAAGGAAAAATGCCTGACAGTTAATTAGTGGTGCACGTTTAATCATCTTTTTTTGGGGTCTGTCTTTAACTGATTTTAAAACTATGACTGAATATCACATTGGCGGGTTTTTTTAGGGACCTCTTCAATTTTGTGTCACCGCACTTTATGGGATTCATATTGTACAGGGTTATGTTGCAAAGGGTAATACGGGTTTATTGGGAATATATAAAACATATTGAGACTTAGCTGACATACCAAGGCCAAGAACAGAGATCATCCCAGGATAAAGCATTAATCCAATACAATAAAAATGCAGTTTAATGATACATTATATAACAGTTTTTCCTTAAAGGAGGACTGATCTTTTTTGTATTTATGCTCTTTGCCAGACATTTTCTAGTCTACTGCCTCACTCATAGACAGAATAAATTATTAAATGTTGTTACATAGATTAAAGCAGGGGTTTACATAAGTGGTAGTGAAATGTGGGAGGATGAGCACCGCGCAAAGCGGGAAAACCATATTATTACAGGTTTGTCACTAAACAAACTAGTTTTTGTTCAATGCTGACTTTCTAATGATTTTCACTTCTAAAAGGTTATTATTAATAACATCTGGGATTCATGGGCATTAAAAAAAACAAAGTTTCTTACTCCCATTGAGATACTTTTCAATAGATTAGTGTCAATGATTTTTTTTATTATATTTATTGAATCTAAATGTATTTACTGTTGGTTTTGTATAAAAGTTTGTATTATAATTTCAATTAGTCTCCATTACAAAACTCTAAAATGTGTATTTTATTCAAATAATAAAATGGTTTTAACCCATATCTATTTGTTTTTCATCATGATTTCTTCTCAAAATTAAGAAAACATTGCTGGGAAAAAAAATCTTTAGCCCCCCCAAATTTTTTCTGCTGTTGCCCGGCCCCAAACTTTAAACATCCCTCAATTAACGTGTTTTCTATTGTATTTTAAGATGTGTTATTTGTTTTTACAATGTAGTTATTATAATCGCATTCATTTTATGTATATACTGTATAAAAACAGATTCAATTAGGCCTTTATTTCAATTCAAAGGTTATGAAAATGATACGTTTTTGCTATTAAAAATCCTCGATAAAGAGACTCATTGCGGGGGGGGAAATCAGCCGTTTAGACAGATGTGCTGAATAGTAAAGTAGCCATATGGTCATCATTATGTGCGAGGGGGAAAGCAGAATGGGAAATTAGCATTCACAGGGCTGCTTGTGGGTGAAGGGTGAAGGAAGATGGTGTTTTAAAAAGATGAGATGGAAAGAGAAGAGCCCTCTATGCTTGCGATGAGGCAAATGGATATCAGCGTGAAAACAAAAGAACATGGAGGATAGTTAGGTTAGAGGCAGAGAGAGAGAGAGAGAGAGAGAGAGAGAGAGAGAGAGAGCAGGGGAACGAAAGAGACACAGTGAGCCTGTGAGTGCGATTGACAAACGGGGGAGAAAATACAGGCCAGTGAGCAAAGGAGAAGGGGGGGGGGGGGGGGTGTTAAAGATTTTGGAGGGATGTCAACTGTATCTATTGTTCTGCCAGCAGACCGTGGCGGCCTGGGATTGTCGATGGATGGAGGGATCGGAGGCACGGAATACAAAAAAAGAGCGCAGGGAGCATGCGAGACAGACGCAGCCAAGCGAGAGTTAAAGACTTTGGAGAGATGTCAAGTGTTGCTATTGTCGTTTTGAGTGAGCCACGGTCGGGCCTGATTGAAGCCAGACAAAAAGCAGAAACCGAATATGGACAGTTTGTTTAAGTGCCACTTTTGTTTATGTCAGTGGCAGACCAAAAAGAAGGGAAGGATATTGTTTGAATCTCTTGATTGCGACAGGAAGAACGACCCCAGAGTGGCCTGTTGTGCCGACAGAGCGTGTGTAAGCAGAGAAGAACTGTGACGTAGTTCACAGTTTGGACACACGTTTTCATGGAAAGCTGGAGCTGAGAAAGCCCAGGTGTTGTAGAGGACCTGCTGTTTCTTTTCTAGGAGCTGCGGCTTATATAACTTGCGCTGAGAGGTCACTGCGGGTTATCGTGGGTCCGAGTGTTTGAGAGCTCTGTTGATTTAGCTGTGCTTCACAGAGTTTGGCGTGTACACATTAGAAGTGGCTTCAGCTCGACACAGTCTGCAGCATTGTGTTTGCCAAGTATTTGGTGCAACTTCAGAAATGTTTAGTCGTGTTCTGTCTTTAGAAATGGAGAGTTTTTCCTCCTACATGGGTACTACAAGAAGTCCAACCCTACTGCACGGGATTACAATCATTGTGCAACCTTAAATACTTATACAAACCACCATGATCTGTTTGGCAAAAGTTAAAGGAAGAAAAACTACAATTGCACAAGTAATAAATTACCTGGGAAAAACATGTGCTGCTTCAAATCTGTTTTTGGTTTTCAGGTGAAGTAAATGAAATGGATTTAGAAACGGGAAGCTTCTGCTCTATTGTACTAACAAAGATAAACTTAAAAAAAATTGAGCAGCTAAGAAATACATCAAAACTTTGAGCAAAACTTTCATTTTGAAGTTGCCTCACAATCACTGCTTCCTCTCACATTGTTATATTCTGGTAAAATGCTAAGATTTTGAACAGGAGATGCTGCAGCATTTCATTCCAACTTCAGTCAATCAATCAAACTGTATTTATATAACACTTTTAGTACAATAAAATGCAGCATAAAATGCTCAACAGGGTTAAAATAAAAACAGAGTGAAACCCACCCACCTGCCCATTGTACGGAGATATCGAAGATAACATAAATGAAAAATTCAAAAATCTTCCAAGGTAAGAGTGAAAGGGGAACATTAGTTAAGAGCCTTAATTAATAATAATAAAAAAAAGCAAGGTCTTGAGCCTGCCTTGAAAAACATGACAGTTCTCTGCAGCCCTCAGGTTCTTCAGCAGGCTTTTTCATAAACGAGGTGCAAATTACTGGAAAGCAGCCTCACCATAGGTTCTTGTATTAACGGTGGGAGTGATTAGAAGGCCGGTGCCGGAGGACCCGAGTGTTCGTGATAGGCCAAAAGATTAAAGTAAATCTGTAAGATAAGAAGGCGCAAGACAATTAAGACCTTTGAAAACAATAAAAAGAACCTTAAAATGAATTCGAAACAACATGGGGAGCCAATGCAATACCTTTAAAACTGATGTAATGTGCTTTCTGGGCTGGTTTAAAACTGGCACCCAGGTTCTTTACTTGATCTGATGTTTTTAATGACACTACCTAAATGTTTCTCTCTCCCAGCTCTAGAACC
Source organism: Blennius ocellaris (assembly GCF_963422515.1). NCBI lineage: Eukaryota > Metazoa > Chordata > Actinopteri > Blenniiformes > Blenniidae > Blennius > Blennius ocellaris. The sequence goes on from NC_137665.1 coordinate 6,598,412, forward strand.
GATAAGTAAAACTTCAGTTTTGTCTGATATTACATAGTGTAGATCATTTCTTTGTAGCAACGATGCTTGTCAATGCTGGAACCTCTGTATTGTTGGATATATTACTGTTATGGAACACATACAGTTAACAATCTGTTTGCCTGTTATATTTGTGTGTGTGTGTGTGTGTGTGTTCAGTCAATAGAGAAATGTGTGAAACATCCCTTTCTATATATTATTCATAAGGCAGTGTGTGTAATCAACAAAGACGGCATGTTAACCAGCCTTCCTGTGTCTTAATGGATAAAAGATTAAGTTGTCACTCATTATTTGAAGCGAGTCGTCATTCTGTCTTACATGTTGTTTGGCTCCCCACAAGGAACTTGTGCTCCGGAGAAGTTTTCAGCTTTGAAGGGGAAGGTCACTGCTCACCCTCCTCTCCCAACTCCCACTCATCTCTGCTTCTCCTTTGCTGTCAGAAATGACTGCTGGAGTCGAGTCCCCCATGCGATTCCTTATGAAAAATGCATGTGTGTCATTCATGCTTTTTCTGATTGAATGGGTTCACACAGAGATAGCAGAGACATTCTTTTCCACCATCACCACAAACCAACATTCAAAGATGCTCTATTCTTTCAAATGTTTCTCCTTTAAACATTTTTTTTTTTTTTTTTTTACCTCTGTGCAATCTCTCACTCTCTTTGACCCATTCTGTCCTCTGTGTCACAATAATGAAGTTCTCCTAAGCAGCCTGTCATGCTGTACAGGTTTTCCTCTTGTTCCTGCTGTCCTCTTCCCCCCCCCAACAGGGACAGGATGTGCAGTATATTGCTGGATGGAGACACAGTGGAGGCAGGAGGAGGAGGAGATTGTGGCTGGCATTGCCAAATGGCATGAAGAACTGCACAGCCTCGCAGTGCTTGTTTCCCTGCGCCACCTGCTCCACTGCCCTCCTGCTCCGGTACCTGGCCCCGCAAAGCAAACCTGTCATTATGGGAAGATCAGCCACCTGGTGTGTGCGTGTGCGTGCGCACTTTTCCTTATTTCTAACCACCGAAATCTGTTTGCACTGTTGCATTACGGGGCCAAATAAAGGTACAACATGAGGTAAAGTCAGAGTAAGTAGTTAGGACTAAATTGGCTAAATTGACAGTGGTTTTTTTTTAAACACAACTTGTGGGCGTATTTGTCTGGTTCTTCTGCACAGGTGTGGAAATCAGGTTGATTCCCACACAAACCCCTGGGGATTCACGCCTCCGTGCGAAGAAATTGAGGTCGCCATAGGAAAATTCATTACATTATTAAGGGAGGCTGGAATAAGGTTAGGTAATCGATGCCTTGTAGTTTTGGCTCTTCTTGGAAAAGGTCTGCAGGAAGTCCATGAAAGTCAATGCAATGACCCTCAGAAAGTAACAAGTGTGTGCGCGTACGTGCATGAGAGCACTGTGTCTCGCATATCTGCCAAACATCCATCTCTCTTTGTTGCCCTGTTTATTCACTGGTGTTAATGAACCTCGCTGGGAGCATCGTTGGCTTCACAGCCTCACTTGAATCAGAAGAGAGAAATGGGGGGGGAAAAAAAGGTTTGAGATTATATGCTCAATATATTCAATGTTGGTGCAGTGGTCATGTTTATTTTTTCCTTATCCTTTCCCATTCATGTTTTCCACTTTCACACTCATAATAAAGGTAATATCTAATAAAACACCACCAGTCCATCACATTCAGACACTTTTACCATTAAATCCATTGTAAATATGTGCATTTTACCATTTGACAGCTTGTCAGTTGTTTGTTTATTATGTTTTGATTGGAGACAATTCTTGATATTTATTACTCTTGAATATTCTCATTTTATATCTTTTGTGCAGTATGGAGCTGCTGTAAAAACTGAATTCCCCTATATGGGATGAATAAATTCGTATCCCCGTTCCCGTTAGTAACACGTTGTTGTAACACAAGATTTTGTCTTTTGGCTGTAGTAGATAGGACTATCCACAGAGCAAAGTGGATAGTCCTCTCTTTTTTAATGTCAACAAGTTCAGGTGCAGTGTACCTCTGTGAAAATGTATGGGTGAATGCTTGGGTACAATGGCTCTTCATTATTTTGCTGCTGGTGAGTTTACATAAGATGCCGCATATTGTTTCCTGTGGTTTACATTTCACATAGTTGTTGCTCTTTTCTTTTCTTTTTTTCCCGTAGCATTATAAACCAGTCCCAGTTTGCTCTTTATGCAGCAGAATGCCATTAATTACATCCTGATGATGTCAGAGATATGGTGAAAACTGTGGACGTATCAAGGTTAGTCCTAAAGATGAATGGTTAAGGTTAGAATTAGGGGCTTATCACAATGAGTCAATGCACTGTCCTAATAAGGACACACAAAATTGTGTGTGATGAATAATTATTATTTTTTTTTAATCTGCATATTTGTTTGGCTCACTCAATCTCTGCACAAATTCACTCTGAACACTGTGCAAAGAGGGTTCAGGGGCAACCATTGTCCCACAAGAGCTGGGACGTGCTCTGACGAGGTGAGAGGAAGGGAGGGGTAGAGGTGACGCTGTTATTTGTTTGTAAAGTGTTTTCTCGTGTCGCTCTCGTCTGTCCTGAACAAAGGGAGATAATGTGACTGGGCTCTCATGGGGAAAGGTTATCTTCTGTTCCCTGTCAGCCGATCGCACAAGGCAGGACTCTTCAAGTCCCGCAAACGTTTAAAAGCTGTCACTAATGATGCTTTTCAATTAGCCCAAGGTCATTGGAGACACAACCAACACACTCGTACCTGCTTCAGAGAGCGTCACGCAGATGTGACGTGACAGACAGATTGTCAAAAGCAGAGACGTTCAGCAGGAAAGCAACCGGAGACATCAGCTGGAATATAGAGAAGTTTCCAGACCTCCCCCCCCCCCCCCATGACAAGACCTTTAGAGCTCAGCTTTAGTGTTTTTTTTTTTTGTTTGTTTTTATGTATTGTGGAGTCAGCTGTGGGTCAGAGCCTGAAGCTACTGTCCGAAAACGCTAAAAACTCCACACAGTTGAATTAGGGCCACTTTGTAGTGTAGTACTCTTGCCACATGGTGAGATCGTTGTTGGGCGGGTTGAACCCGTCTCTGTGGAGTTTGCATAATCTCCCTGTACGCCACAAAAAAATACATTTGAGGTTAATTATTAACCCCAAATTGTCCCGAGTTGTGATTGGGAGTATGTGTTGTTGACCTGAAGTGGTATATATGGATGAGTTTAAGGTTGGATTGTAAAGATGAGACATTGTTTGTCTCCATATAGACAGAGGTGGATGGAAAACAAAGAGCTGCATGTAAACTAATGGAATTGCTCCCTGAAACACTCAGATATTCCACAAGTCTATTTCAATTCCTCCATTCTGGCATGTGAAGTAATTCTCTGAAACAGCCTGTCCGATGCAATCAATCTAATGTATGTCCTCAATAACCTGCAGAGGACAGACATGGATTTCTGACCCATTTTTTTCCCCTCCTTGGTAACATACCAATGGGTCAGTGGTGTCTTGATTCAGAGCAAAGTGTCTAGTTCGGTTTTGGCTTGAGATCTTTTCCATGTGGTGTTTTTCATGTTCTTGCTGTGCATGCACGAGATTTCTATCAGTACTCCACGGCTGTTATTGTATTCTTCACTTACGTACATTTCTATTTTGAGTTTGGATGTTTTCTCTGCAGCGTTCTTTTCTAACATGTTTAAAATGGTCTTTTTTTTACTCTAATGTTTCTAATATTGGCTCTGTTCATTTCATTCACCGTGAAATATTCTCTGCTTCACAGTCGTTTTCTTTTTTTTTCTCCACTCCAGTAGTGTGCAGGAATGCACATTATTAAGCTTGAAATACTTCATTATCTTTAATAAGCACATACTGTATTGGGGAATAGAGGCTGAATGGTCCACTGCTTTCAGTTAAGACGGATTTGGCACGGCCCCCAACTTTTACAGTTTTATTATTAGTCTGCGGGCGCCTTTTGCTTTTCATTACACGATTAGCATTTACCATGACTCAAAACATATTAATAAATAATGAACTATGGTTGGCTTACTTGAGTATTTATGTAGGCTTAAGGCTGAAGAGGACGTGATGTTTATCTGAATTAATGCTCCAAGTCTGATTTTTAAAAAGACAACAAAATGGTTACATTTCATAGTCACATTTCACTCACCTTTTCAAAGAAAGAGCGTCTGATGCATCTTTACCTGTGGTACTCAAGCAAGTTAAGAGGGTGCTGAGTGCCAATGGAATTCAACATATGGGAGAAAATGGAAGAAGACAGAAAAGACAGAATGGGAGGGGAAAAGCAACCCAGTTGACCCAAGAGCATAAACAGAATTCAACGTGTATCATAGTCGGAGGCAGAACATAATTTAATTAGCCAGCTAATGGAATCACACAGTGCTGTGTGTGTGCATTGCGAGCATTTATGTCTCTGGGTCTGACTTAAGCGCACTGTCACATATTCTCATTTTCAGAGGCAGTCAAAAGCTCTCCGCGGTCTCCTGCTGCCTCTTCTCATCGGTGCTGCCACTCTGCATCACTGGCGCGGGGAATTAGTTTGTTGTTAGTGCCGTTTTCTGCCTTCATTTCCCATCTCTGACTCTCATCCACCTGGCTATCGATCTAGTTACAGTGAAGTCGTCCATCTACACCTCCACTTGTGTTTCTATGTCGGCTTGACAGGGTGTGTAGGTGGTTTGAGTGGGTGTTTTTGTGAGTTGCACTTGTGTTTACTTAGTTTTGCGTTTGCTCTTTTCAAAAATGATTTTGTACATATTTTGCTTTTGCGTTTCAATCTTTCAAACTCAGACTGCATGCTCATGTGCCACACGTATGTGTGGTCTTTGTCACAGATTGGAGGCCCTGGTTGGCTCAGTAGAGACAGTGACACGCCTGACTGAGGTGCTCAGTGGAGACAATGCTCGGAGCCCGCGGCTGCAGGTTCGCTGACAGTTGAATAATGCGGCGACGCACACGGTCACAGCTACTTACCTGTGCGTCTGACAGATAACTGTTACTGTGGTAGTCGCTTGTCACAACACGGCGATGCAGACAGTGAAAGGCTGAAGAAGAGTTCAGTCACACACACTCGGTCTTTTCCTCAGTATGTGAAATTCGACGGTTATGGATTCGAAGCCCTGGAGTTCAGCTGACTGTGTGTTTATGATTATATCACCGCACCAATATTGGCAGGAAAACCCCAAACAAGAAGTGAGCCATATGTCTGCAAGAACAAATATGTTCATTGCTCAGTTGGGAGCGTCTTCTACACTATCCTGTGTATATGTTCATTTTGTTGGTCATGTCAAGTCTGATTCTCCTTTAATGAGTGAATCTCATAGTTGAACAAATCTGTTTTTAAATAGTACTTAAAGCATTCATGTGGTCATTGCATGGTTCGGCCAAGGTCTTTGCTAAACTTTTCAAGCGGTAGGATTTGATGAGAAAAAGTCACAGAAATACACAGTATATGCTCGAACATACACACCACATACTTTGTTGGGGTGATGGACACGTAGTGATAGAATACACAGGTGTTCAAACATTTAGCGGATACCTGTTGAATGTGAACATGGCTCAGACATCAGATGTGAAGATAAAAAAATAATACAAAATTCATATAGCTGTATCCAAGATTCATGCTCTCATTGTAGAGAAAGTCACAAAGAATATAGATGAATATGCAGTCATACACATACACAATACATACATTTATCCTCAGGCTATGCAAGAGGAGAAGCGGAATATATATGAGGATGAGAAATGACTAAGTATGTAATAACCTGTAAATTTATACTATGCATACATGTTGAGAAAATAGAATTGACTCATGTGCCCGTCCTTGGTTTTACACGTAGGAAAGATTGATATTCACTGTTTCTTCCCTCTTAAAACCTTTTCATTTATTTCACAGTCCTGAGTATGTCCCGATACAGCTCTACAGCCACCACTTTTCTCATCTCTGCAGAGATTATGAAACCCAGCGTGGCCCTGGTACAATTACGTCTGAAAATAAGAACTGATCTTTCACTGACACCCTCCCTCTTTTTCTCTTACTTTCTGTTTCGCTTCGCAGGCCTCAAGACATACCTGATTTCTGGCAGAAAGATAGAGCCTCATTCTCACTGCAACTGCTCCCAGATGGGATTGTCCGGGCCAGAGCACGCCGATCCTCGATGTCCGACGGCCCGAGTGTACACCCCCGACGGAGCCCCCTCGGCCTGCACCATCCCCCCAGAGAGGGCAAAGGTTAGTGGTAGCTATCTCATAGAAAAATCTGTGAAATTCTCAAATATGTCGGTTTATTTCTGGGATCTTTTATCATTGCGCATCCACATTGCCTGAGGAAGAACTGTGAGCTCTCGCACTGCACATCTTTGATATCGTCTTTGCCCTCTGTGTACTTTTGTGTTGGTGTATCAGAGCTGTGATAAAAAAATGTTAGTTTTTTTTACACGCAATGCGGTTTACATGGCGTTGTGTGAAAAGGCATCCATATATTTGCCTGTTGCATTCATTGTAACCTTGTGCACCATGTTTATTTAATTCTGTCGTCTCTTGGTGTGACTGCATGTTTTCACACTCGCTCCATGTGAACCCTCCCTTCTCCTTGACTCAATTAGAGTCTGAATCTGAGAACAAAAGAAGGATATCTCATTAATTAAGCAGTGAAAAGCGCTGTTCTCTCTCATAATAAGACGACATAATAACTGACCTTTAGTACTAATTAACCCAACATGTCCATACATGAACGTCTCCTTGGTGCTGCCTTCAAGTTTTTCCGTTTGCGTCCAAATTATAGCCTACAACAAGGTAATGGACTGGCCAAAGCCCCGCAACACATTAGTCCTTTTAATTACCATCAAACCGCTGCACTAATGTGCAAGGGTCACATGAAATGAGCTCTCTCTCAACACACAAGCACTCCATGGTGCCTAGAAAGATCTCTTAGCTCTCTGATGATACAGGCAGACGGGCAAAGTGTAGTCAATAGAGGGAAAAAAGGAGGGATCGGGAAGAAAGAATGTCGAGGTGCTAAAGAATTCATACATGTCATCAGTATGGTAATGAATTATCTCAAGCAGAAAAACTGGAAGCCTATAGGTCTCCAGCCTGCAAGCCTAGGACTGATGACCTCTCATTAACTGCCTTGGAAATTGTGCGTGACTTTCACACAAATTCAGATAGAGCTCACACTGAACCGTCGGGCATCATCAAAAGGCTTATTAAATTTGAGTGTGTGAAAGGACCTTTAGGGCAGCCGTGGTAATAAATGTTTGCATGTTCAATTATAGTGCAAAAGCCTTCTGTTTATATTTACATTAGGGAGGGTGTAGAGACATATTTGAGCATGTGAATGTACTGTATCTGTGTCATGGTCAATCATACCACAATATAACTATAACAACACACTCAAATGACCCTGAGCCAATACAGACCTCCTACACACCACTTTCACGTTTTTCCTACTGCTGCTGTTAACATCCTCCTCACTGGTACAAGATATAGATTGAAATCTCGACAGATGCAAAGGAAATTATTTTAACCTCTCAAGGTTGTGTTTAAGTGACATGTGCAATCATCTTTGTTGCAATGATCCATTGCCTGTGCTCTTGTGGTAGCTGTGTTGTCATATCAGCACCCTCTATCTCGAGCATCTTTTCATGTTCTTCTCTGCTCGTGTGCCGTCCTTGATCTGTATCTCTCGGTTTATAAATTCTCTTTCTTCTTTTCTGTCCCCATATGCTGCATCTCCCTCTGTATTGCCTCCGCGTTAGTCCCCTTGTCTATCCTGCAGTGTGACGCTTATAGCAGTGGAGGATCAAGTTGTGGAGGAAGGTGTGGTGCACAATGGCTGCCATGATGATCACAAGGCCAGTATCAGCAAGGTCAGCCTGTTATTATTTATACTCTCTTACTAAAATGTATCACGTTTTTATATTCAGAAAGGGTTCATATGTTCCTTCAGGATATTATATTTGATGTCACCATATTGGGGCATTGTGCTCGATCTCTGGTTGCAATTATTTAAGCCCAGAAGTAAAATGAGCGTCTTAAAAATAGTTCAAGAAAATGGAACTCCACGAGTCCTAGTTAAAACGTGTCACTTTCATTTAAATTGCCTCGGCTTTGAATTGTACTCACCCTATCTTTGCCATTATATACCATTGTTCACCTATTTAAAAGAATAAATAGTTCTTTTTACCACGCGTCCCTTTTTAGAAATGAAGGACCTCTCTCTCCGCTGTCCTCCCCAGGAGTGCTCCAATCTCAAGTGTTCTCCAGCAGTGTCTGGAGGGCGCAGCACCAAGGCTCTGAATGGCCTGCTCAGTCCTCGACTCGAGGCCTTGAACAACAGCCAGACTTCGCTGTGTGAGATGCTGCAAGAGAAAGAGAAGAAGACCTGGAGCGGCGGAGCCATGGGCATGGACCACTCAGTGCTAATCCCTCTTCGGTCAAAGAACTTCAGGGAGAGGAGTGATGCTCACTTTGTTGATGTTATCAAAGAGGACAGGTAATTAAAATTGATGATGATCCAATGAACCTGCTCATTACTATTTTCAAAGTGGTGATTTTCAGTTTCAGGGGTGAAATTCAATCTAAACTTCATGTATTTGCAATGTTTCAAGTGTAGTCATTGTGTCTGACGTCTGGCATTTCCTTTGTCCGTGACAGTCTGATGAAGGACTATTTCTACAAGCCGCCCATAAACAAACTGAGCCTCACCTTCCTGGAGAGGAGCCTGGAGTCTGCTTACCGGATAAACTACCAGGAGGAGGTGAGTGTGCAACATGTGCCGTGAGATCCTTACACCATTTGTCGTATGAGGGTGTCTTTACTTTATTATCTTGATGTAAAGGTACCTTAGATCAGAGTGGTATCCCCTATTAGTCAAGGTTTTACAACTCCTGTCTTTTCATGATGCATTCCCTGATACGTCTCATGTCACCATATACTATCATGTGAATATTAGGTTTCTAAAGTTTTCATTTGCATTGTTTGCGTGTCTGAGTCTTGTCTGGAAAACCTGTTTGCGCTGCAATATGGCTAGACTAGTCAAGACTGCGGCAAAGAGAAATCACTGCAGGACCTCAAGAGAGAGTTTACGTTGGGCTGTGAGGTCCTCTGCTGGTGTGATTTCAAAAGTGCACCTTCAAAAGTCGGCTGCTGGTGTTAAGTGATCATAGCTGAGATTCATTCTAATTGCAACAATATGATTAATTGCCAAAATAAAGAATTCAAATTAGTTTTATAGATCCCTCATGGTTAAATATTTGAAAAGCTTTTCATTCATCCTTAATCACATTTAAAGTGAAACAGTGTTAGTGCAGTTTACTTGGTGACTCTCAATTTACCACACATCGGAATCATCCCTAAAATCCCCCCAAAAAACTGTGTAGAAGACGAATGAATGGATAATGCATAATCGAATCATTGTTGGCCTCATCTGTTATATTACATTGTATTTTCTGACTCCTACTTGCTTGTTTTCTCTCGCAGGTGGAGACCCAAGCAGCGGTGCAGACATTTGCCAGTCCGACTTTCAGCTCTTTCCTGGACATGCTGCTTTGCTGTTCAGTCTTTCTGGCTCTCTCCTTGGCATGTTTTCTTCAGCCGCTTGTTACTCAGCAGAGCCTGTCCTCACCGGCACTCATTCTGACAGCTGTAGCTGCCCTGTTCGAGGCTGTGGCTCTGCTGTTCGCCACACGGTGAGATAGTGCAAAGGTGGAATCCCAATCACGTTTCAGCTCCATGCCAGTGAAACTGTCTGAAAACCCCTCTGTGTGGACATTGAGAGAAGTGCATGAAGAACATGAAGTGTTGGCTTCATCAGTGTTCCCTATGAGTTTTAGACGTATGATTCCTTTGCTGGAGGAAGGGAAAGGGTTTATGTTTTCATAATGTCAACTAGTGACTGTTGCAAGCTCTTGCTTGTAATAGTTCAGATTTGTCATCAGCATGGTTAGTTTACATGATAATTGCATGGGAATATTGCTGATAGCAAAGTGCCTTCTGCTTTCCAATGGAAATATTGAGTGGGAAGTGTACTCGCATCTGAATATAATTACAATATATTGGGTGGGGAGAAGAGAATTGAGAGGGAAAGAGAGGAGAAAATGTGGGCATTGTTACTTATGAATACTCGGCTAATCCATGTATTCCATGTATTATAGATAAGAGCATCAAATGAAAACAACCAACAATTCATCAGCGTATAAGTAAATACTGAGTAATGTTTGAGTCGGATATATTGTATTGGGCATTCAAAGCTCTGATCATTTGAGGCAGATGCTTTGAGAATCCAATCATTTGATTTTAATATTACCAAGAACTGATCAGGTTGAGGTCAAACTAAATGCTCCAGTTTGTGTCATTCTAATACACCGCAGTCATCTCTATCATTTATGCTGTACTCTTCTTCTTCTCCAGCATGGCTTTCTATCTGGACAGCGCTCTGAGCTGCACACGACTACTGATGACAGGTATCTCAGGCTGGATCGTGCGTCACATCATTGGAGCCTTTCTGGTCTCCCTCCCTGTTGTAGCAGTCTTCTGCCATGTCACCTGTGGCAAACAACTCTCCATTCAGGTGATCATCAGTTTCCTTTGTTCTTTATTTTTAGAAATACATCATAACATTATTAATCATTTGCCATTGTCTCCATTGGTGTTGGGGGACATTCTGTTTGTCCAAGTACCTGATTGGCCACGTACATAATTATACGTAATAGATTTTTCTCATTTTGCTTTCCTCTCTGCATCTTTCCCCAGTTTACCATGTTCATCTGCTGCGCCGTCATCATCTCTATCATTCAGTATTGTAACTTCTGCCAGCTCAGCTACTGGATGCGCTCCAGTCTTGCAACATTGGTGGGGATAGGACTGCTTACCTTGCTCTTTAACTCCCCCTGCAGGTAGGATTTTTCTGTTTACTCGACATAAACTGTTGGTAGGGAGAAACTGAAGCGGGTGCACCAGAATTTTTTTTTTTTTTCACAGTGTTTTTCGTGCCGGGTAAAGATGTCTTACCAAAATTTTAAATAGCAGCAGAAGTATATTTTTGTTTTGTTGCAGACTGTGATAAATATCTTTATTTGAAATATAAACAGGTGTCATTTATGTTTTATCTCTTGCAGTGTTGCTCAGAGTTTGCTCTTCTGGTAAGTATGATAGTTAAAATCCTTGCCAAAAAATAAATGCGATATTTTGATAAAATGTTTACCACGGTGGCACGACGGTTTCAGTGGTTAATTCTGTCACTCAATGGCGAGAATGATTTGAACGTGATGGCCAACAGATCCTTTCTGTATTTAATGTTTCGCCCAGTTACTTATGCTTGACGCAATGCCCACAAATTCACAACATTGGGTTTAATGGGCCTTTGAAATTGCACATACATGTGACATGTTTTGAAGCAGTAATGGAAAAAGATGTACCTTGTTCACCCTGTGTAACCATGACAAGGTACAACTGCAATCCCTCAATCATAGTCTGGATAATGTCAAAATGGATTTTAGATACATGGATGGAAACATATCATGAATGGGAAGATGAGTGTACCAACAATGCAGCTAAAGAGCTCAGTAAAAGTCAAGTACATCTGTGCTTATTTTAAGTACATTCGCTTGTGCAATATGGACTAATAGATTTTTGTAAGGTGCTTGCAGTTTTTTTTTTTTTTTTTTAAATCTTCCTGCAGCTCAAATGAGTTACTGCCTTGGAGCGATGGAAGCTCTGTTTATTTTGGCAAGAAAAATGTTTGCGTGAGGCCTACGTTTGTCTCCTTTCTTCGAATATTTTCTCCCACTTCATGGTGTTTGTCTCCTTTCTGAAACAGGTCTGATGGCCAAAGGAACACAAGCAACAGCTCCATCGCCCCGTCTGACGACTTTGTGGAGTCTGAACCGCAGCCACGCCCACAGGACCTGCTCGGCCCTGAAGCCTGCGTGGCCTTTTTTCTCCTCCTTCTATTGGTCTGGTTCCTTAATCGTGAGTTTGAGGTCAGTTATCGCCTTCATTACCATGGCAATGTGGAAGCTGATCAACACCGCATCAAGATTCAGAACATGAGGGACCAGGCCGACTGGCTCCTTCGCAACATCATTCCCATCCACGTCGCTGAGCAACTTAAGGTCACCCAGAGCTACTCAAAAAATCACGACAACGTGGGTGTGATATTTGCCAGCATTGTTAACTTCAGTGAGTTTTATGAGGAGAGCTACGAGGGAGGCAAGGAGTGCTACCGTGTCCTCAATGAGCTAATCGGTGACTTCGACGAGCTCTTGCGGAAGCCCCTCTTCGGTAATATTGAAAAGATCAAGACCATCGGAGCTACCTACATGGCGGCGGCAGGACTCAACGCTCAGCAGTGTGCAGACGCAGCGCATCCTCACGCCCACCTCCGCGCCCTCTTTGAATTTGCACTGGAAATGATGCGCGTGGTGGATGACTTCAACAAGAACATGCTGGGCTTTGGCTTTAAGCTTCGCATCGGCTTCAATCACGGGCCCCTGACGGCGGGCGTGATTGGCACCACGAAGCTCCTCTACGACATCTGGGGCGACACGGTCAACATCGCGAGTCGCATGGATACGACGGGCGTGGAGTGTCGCGTACAGGTCAGCGAGGAGAGCTACTGTGTGCTCAGTGGCATGGATTATGATTTCGATTATCGCGGCACGGTGAACGTAAAAGGCAAAGGGCAGATGAAGACCTTCCTTTACCCGAAAAGCAGTGACAGTGGCCCCGTGCCTCAGTACCAGCTCTCTGTCTCGCCTGAGATCCGAGCACAGGTGGATGGCAGCATTGGGCGCTCCCCCACTGATGAGATCGCCAGCATGGTGCCCGCATCCAGCGCTACGAACAGTAACAGCACAATAGTGCCCAGCGCCAGCACTGGTTCCTCTGCTGCAACAGGACTTAGCCACGTGAAAGACGCCGCGGACAGACGTCCTGTGGTGAAAACCTCTCTCGCCAAGCGGTCCGTTTCTCACAGCGGCCTCACGTCCATACCTGCAATGTGTCTTGAACGGCCTCCTCCGAATAATAAGCAGCTCCTCATCTCGCCATCAGTCCAACAAGCTACATCTCACAATTCAACCAACTCCCAGCAAGACAACAAAAAGGACAATGACCATGATGGTAGCATCACTGTCGGAGAATTAACGAGACTTTAAAAATTCACAACAATGGCACTTTTATTTATAACCTTGTACCCTTTAAGCTCTTGGTCCTGCCAGGCGAACGTGCAGATTGGTTGTACATCTCTACATTTGGCCCTCCTGGAGGTAGAGGCAGAGTATGTGGATAGACCCGCCAGCCTCCTCTCGTCTGCTAGAACGCAAGTGTAAATATGATCCGCATATGTTCTCGAGGGTACCGGGTGGACCATCAGGGGGTTCTCGGGCAGGAACACAGAAAATGGGAAGATGAGTTGAATGAACATTTTCATGCCTGCTACAGCTCCCATTTTCTGTTATTTACTTACTTGATTATCTTTACACCTTCAATCTTAATTATTTCTTCATGTCTTTTAAGTGCCTTTAGAGTAGAACAATGTGTAGGGAAAACATAAAGGGAAAACTGTAATTTTGTAAATTACAAAAACTTTTTTTGGGGGAAAAAAGAAGCTTTGCTTTTGTTACAGGTTTACTTTTTAATCTATGTTTTGCTGAGATAGCTTTGCCTTTTATCGAGTATGGGAGCGACAGTAAGAGGCGTCTCAAGTAAAGTAAAGCAAAGGGAAAGAAAACAAGATGTTACCAGATATTTCCATTAGTAAAATCTGCACTACAATGTTGCATAGCCTGTGCCCATGTTGTTCTTATAAACCAGAGAACCCATCCAGAAATGTACAGCAGGGACTAATCAGTACAGGCAATACAGGCTAAGGACAGACGAGGCTGAGCGGTATGAGTGTATTTGCATGCCTGTAATGTCTGGCTGTCTGTGTTTGTATGTATGTGGAGGTGATCTTGCCTTTAGTGTGAGTTACTCAAATAACTTGATGAAACTTTAGGATTACAAAAACTTAAACAACAGCGTTGCAGGGAGTTAAAAAAATAAAAATAAAAACTTGTTTGCTGATGTGGCAGCTTTTCTATCGTCCTCTCTAAGATCTATGTATTGCCTCAGCACTGAGGCATGATGGCTCCTATCTACATTTAATCAGCATGCTTGCACCATTATAGGATATCTGCTACTAATATTTGTGCCCCGACCCATGATCCAGACTGGTGCGAGAACTCAATGCTGTGTTATTGTTGATGAATCCTACAAGGCGTTACAGTAGGGAGTCTGGAGCTCTGACTTCAGATGGATTAGAGAAAACCACTGCCTCGGTTTGCTGTGGATTACACTGTGTATTAGTTGATAGTGCTTTAAAGACATTGATAATCAAAAGGGAACTTCTCTAACACCATCTTAATGTGTTTATTTGTGCTGAAAGGAGACGGGATGCAAACAGCTGGATGATTTTGCTGCTTTATGCTTTCATCAGCATGTAACTTAATATAACAGCACTGTGGATGCAAAGACAGTGCACCAAATGTATTTTATATCCCTATATGTTTTTCTGCTTTTTATTCCAAGACTTAATTCTATGTTCTAACATCAGATTATTACTTGTCTGTCTCACTGTGACACTTTTGTCTTTTTGTGTTTCTTGCTAAGAGGACTGTGTGCTCAGAGGCAAAAAACAACAACAAAAAACCCACATTAAAATCTGCTTGAATGCCATGTTATTGACATTCACATAATGAGGGGGAAATTATGAATATTCCCCCCAAAAAATCATTTTGAAATTATTGAATAACCTATTTATGTACATTCTTTGTTTTCCATCTGTGGAGTTCGGGTATCATGTGCCTTTAACTTTGAACTCGTACATTTTTCTTTCTTTTGCTTGAAATCAAGACAATTAATGCTTCTCAAAATGTATAATTCTGATGAAGTTGTCGAAGATGATGACATTTGAGTAGTGCCTTTTCTTGATGTTTCCAATTCGAAGTAAGCATCATACATGTTTATTATCTTTAACAGGGGTGGTCACACCAAGTCATTACAACTGATGAGGAAAACAAAGGGGTTTCAGTTAATGTTTCTCTTTTTTGACACTTCTTTTTCATTTCACTGTCATCCAAACAGAGGAGATCTGGCTTTTCAGTCTAATAGCAGTGGTTTGAATGGATATTTTTCTTGTATTTGCTTATGAGCACACAACCCTTGTACCAGCCTACAATTAATGTTTTTTTTTGCAAACAATAAAGGGAATAATTGTTAATTGTTATTATTAAAGGTTAAGTGCTCAAAAGTTGTGATAATAAGTGTTGGATAAAGTATACAAGCTACTTTTTCTTTTTGTTCTGTAAATTTTGATAAGGTGTTTTGAACAATCTGCTATTTTTTCTTACGAACTCTGAACATTTTGAAGACAAACCGAAATGACGACTTAAGTGTGTTAAGTTACAGATCTGTGAACATATCTGATGATTTTGTTTGATTTATTGAGATGAAGTGACATTCTGAATCCTCAGAGTGGCACATAGGGAAAATGTCGATGCCAAAGAATGTCATTGCCATCTCTTGGATTGTGACCGTCAGTTCTGGTAACCTCTTTGTTTGCAGGTTTGTTGTGCACATGCAAAAGTCATTTATACTCACTGTTAAAACAAAATTGCACAAGGCACTCACTTTTTATGTACATTATGCCTTTATATTGTATAGTATCTGAGCATTTTCTATTATTTATATAAGCGCATGTTCTAGACTATTGAATCAGCTTAAAAAAATGGTAATTTTAACAACATTTAAATAATACTTGTACGTTCTGCATGTGTGTAAAAACAATGTATGAGTGTTTGTAAAACTGTGTGATTGTGTATATTCTGGGAGATGCGCTAATCTTAGAGGGAATGTGATTTGGACTTTTTAGTCTACTTTTTATTATGGCAAAAAGTCTGATAAGGCTCCAATCAAAAGTGAAGACATTTTCCTTTGATGTTAAAACTAGCCTAATAAAATGCTTACAAGACATCTGCTGGTAGGTAGTATTGGGCTAGACTGCTACTGTGCCACCAGGTTTTAATGAACTGTTGCTTTATTTGGATATGTTTTTTGTATATAGCACGCTAATAGGTCAAGTGAAACTTAATATTGAATAAAGTCAGTTGCTGGGAAATGTTGTCCAGTTGAATTTATAGCCTTTTATATCAGCCCATTAACTTTTGATGGATCTAAACACAAAAGTATGATCACTTGTGTATTGCAAACAGCTTTGAGGTGCTTTTATCTGACTTCAGTATTTTGTTTTTATTTTGCTATGACCTTTAAGCAAGAGCTAGAGACAGTGTAATGTTTTTTTTTAAAGGGCTTTGTGACCATAGATTCATATCAATTATAATAACTGTGCTATCTACAAGTACGTACATTGCAAACAATGCAATGATGACTTTTTAAAATCCACTCAAATATTACCTCGACAGTGGGTATCAACTTGTTTATGTGTTTTTAATAATAAGCCGGTTTTATTCAGACATGTATAAGTAATAATTATCCTTATAATATGACATTTACAATAGCCTTCTTCGTTTTTCAAGATTATTTAATCATAAATTATTGTACAAGTATCACTGTACTAAATGTGTATTGGGATATTCCTAAAACTCTAATTTGTTTCATTTCATCTGCTTGTATATAAGTATATATCTTTCTACTTTTTAGAAACAATAAAACAATGTAATTTCCCAACAACCGGTGCAAGTAACGGACAGCGCATAGACAAATGTATTATGTTCAAACATGTTAATAATGCACAAATAAAAGAAAATGCATACTGCACATATAACTGTAAAATTCTCAGTCATCCAGGTTGTGAATTACATTTTTGAGGTTTCACCTCACATTCATGAACTTTGTGATACAAATACATATATATCTATTATTAAGGATTCAATAAAATTTTTGTACCATATGGTTAAGTAATAATAATAATAATAATGAGTATTATCTTAGTATTTTAGTCACGACTTGCATTGTATTAAGTCTTCAAAAGCATCTCTTTAAGATATTTATTCCATTTTAATGACATAACTAATACATTTATAAAGTCATATGTAGAACATTTTGCCTAAAATGTTGGTGTGTAAAAATTAAAAACATGAAATTTTCGCGCTTCACGTGGGTTCATAAAAAAAAAAAAAAAAAAAAAGGGTATGTTGTCGCTGTGCCTGTGGGTGCTTTTTAATGTGCATATCATTCTAAAGAAGATTTTCACCTTCCGATTTAAATGAAATGTGACTGAAGCTAAAATTTGAAAGCACTTTTTAACATTTAAAAAAAAGTATTTTATTTTGTGTCCACCTCTCGAGGCAACTTGACGTACGTCCACATGACGCACGGTGGGGCACAGGTTACGTCAGGGCGTCACAGCGCGACGCACCCCCCCCCCCCCTCCCCCCCTTCCCCCCAGTCTAGCTGGGAAGAAAAAAAAAAAAAAACTTTTTTGTATCGGAGGAATCAACAGCCGCCATCTTGACGCGGCTCAGAATCGGGATTTCGGGGGGAGCATTAATTTTAAAAACCTCTCGGAGCTCCCCGGACGGCGTTCAAAGGCCTTTTTCTTCCACTGAATCGAAGCCTTAGATGTTCCGATGAGGATTAATCCGAACATGTGAGGGTTAAACGGGTTATTGTCGTCTAGAGAGCCCACTGTATATTTGATTTCCCTTTTAGCGAGCGCCGCTTCTCGCCGTATCTCCGTCCAGAGACGTTGGATTTACCGGCAGACAGCGACGGGAAAAATAATCCGCCTCATAGAAAATATTTTTTGATTTTTGATCTTTTTATTTGGGCCAAGAACCGATTTTATGGCCGCTCGTTTCGTCGGCGAAAAAAATGATTCTGCACAGACGTGAAACCGACGATCTGCGGAGAAAGGGAATCGCTTACGCGGTTTGTAATATTTTATGAATGATTTTTATTTATTTTTCTCGAAGCAAAATAATTTTTGGACGTGATTATTGAGGATAATTATGTGGGTGTTGGGTGTTGGATTATCATGGGGTGATCTTCGGCGGCGGAGCGTGGCGCTGTTGCCTCTCTTTTGAATCCCTTTTCTCCGGGCAGCGTTTTCGTCTGTCTGCCAGCCGAGAAAAGAGAAGAAAAAAAAAACCTGTTAAATTACCCCTCAACACGCAACATTACTACAAGTCACCGATAATTACAAGCCAGTGGGCAACGATTTCGACCGATCCTGCGTATTTTTGTTTTTTTATATATATATATTTCACTCTATATTGCCACCCATTCATAACACTCGAGCAGGATGGCTGACAATCTGCTGGATGTCGGACCCCCCACCGCAAAGCGACCCAAGCTCAATTCACCCCTCTCGGGATCCGATGGCCCAGGTAAGGACCGGACACTGCTTTTACACTCAACATAATAACTTACAATGAAGTTGATGTTAAATAAACATGCACTCGGCTTGGTTTTGCTTCTTCCCTTTTTTTTTTTTAAGCGACACTCAACGCGTCTCGCCGGTCACTTCAGCGGAATGTGCGAATGTGACAGTAAAACTGCCTGACCGTCTCCGATCTGAAACGTTTCGATCCTATAAGCAGGCATTTGATGTCAGAACATGAGCAGACTCGCAGCATCTCCATCGGGAGGATGTTCACTGTTCAACAGGCAGTTTACTCCAACTTTACAGCGTTGCATGGTTGGGAGATTGACTCTTTTTGAAAGTTAGAATCGTGGAAAACTCACCAGAGATGGATGTGGATAAAAAAAAGTGGACGTTTCATCTGGATGCGTCTCGTTTCCCAGGCACGAGAAAAAACGGCTTCCTCATCCATTAAGAGAGGCTCCCCCCCCCCCCCCTCCAGCCTCCCTGCCCAGATAAAATTGCTGTTCGTGGATCTGTTGAGTTGTTGAAATTGGCGTCTTTCAAGTTGACACTTGGGCTCGGCAGAATAACTTTAACCTTTGTTGTGTGATTGGATGATAGTCAGCCTGCCCATGAAGGCTCAGCCCTGCTCCATCCAGCCATATGATTGAATTAAGTCAGCCACAACACTGAATGGGGAAGCATCTAACTTCCCCCCCCTTGAGGATCTCTCCTCGAAGGCAGCCCAAGGGTCTACATCCTCATGAGTCCAACCTGCTATACAGCTTTTCTGTTATTTAGAGGACTTTGTGCTGTCAAAAAAGAATAAAGTTGTAAGTGTCTTTCGTACACACTCCCAATGTCATTCACTACAACTGGTTTATTACTCACCTTTCAATATTTTCTATACAATTTACTGTTGTCGGTATTGTGTCTTGTTTTTAAACCTTTCAAGCAACATCGTGAGAATGTTACAAGCATATCTGGAAAAGATTTTAGCCGCATAACAAGCTCTTGTCCATCATGAAACTATAGACGGCATTTTAAAAGAACTACTGTTGTGCTTAAAGGTGATTGTTAATATTTCATCAGTTTCCAAGTGGTGCATTTTAGATAATCAAACTGTTAAATTAAAAGTGTTGTATAACTGAACCCAAATGGAGAGTTCAATTAAAGATGACATCCAAAGTTTGACAGGCATCTAGAGGTTTGGTTCTCCAACCATCTTGTTAGAAACGGTAATTATTACTTACACAACCAAAGTTCATCTAAATTTTTGCAGCTGGAACTTAAACACCATTTCAATCTCGTATTGCAGGAACCAATTGTTCATGAAAGAAATAATTTAATCTGGCCAACTCTTGTACAAGAGAAGAATATAGATGCTTGGAAAGTTGATTTAGGATTTTTGTGTGAGCATCTGTTCTTCCATTTTCGATATTGCAAGTTGGATTCACAGGGTGCTTAAGCCAAACCCAGCCGACTGTGGGGGCAGGCAGAATACATCACAGGGAAAACAGAGACAGATCACACACTCTTCTGACAATTTAGAGTCACCAATCAGCCTTCAAGAGTACCCAGAGAAAACCCACACATACACAGGGAGAACATGCAGCCGAAACCCAAAAAGTACTCAAAACCAAACCTCGACTCGTAACTTGAAGTGTTTTCGTTATGACGTTAAAGACTGCTCACTACTACACTATGGTATAGACCTTTATGAAAAACAATTTAATGTTAATAAAAGATAAATTGTCAGGGCTGAAAACACTTCAACTTTCCAAATCTTAACAGTCCTCCAATCTTTTTCCATTTCTAAACTCATAAAACTGTCACGGTCGCATGAGCTGCTGAAGTAAGTCCCGGAATTGATCTCGCTGAAAGTCCTCCATCTCCAGCCACTACAGGTGATCTTCTAGGAGGGGGTGACAGGAACTTTCACTAGGCAATAAAGCAGGCTGGCACTGGGCCTCCTCCCCCACCGCTGCCAGAAATCAGTTTCTTTCTCAGCTGACATGCATGCAGCAAGCATTGACTAAAAGTCTCTCCAGATTGGCTCTCCTCTGGCGCTCTGATTTACGCTCCATGGTCCTTATGCTTTTTTGCATGGTTGTTCACACTGCCATCAGACTCCAGTGTGAGTGGTCTATGCCCATGATTTGCTCTCTCTGTGCAGAAAAGGACATGACGTCACATCCAGCAGGCAGTGTTTGTAAAAAAATTTTTTTTTTTTTAAAATACCATATTGATCTGAATATAAGAATAAAATAGAGGCTGGATTTAGTTTTTTCCCAAATACCAGTCTTGTTACAGGGATGGGGTTTTCTTATAACCAGCGTTGTCATATATTTGGACTCATCCGGTAAATTCAGATGCTACTTTTCAGCGTGTGTGTATATTAATTCTGATGTTAATGTGCAAGGGGCTGAATTATCATGGTAGTGAAAGGAAGAAGATTAAGATCGAGCACAACTTTTAATGATGGTTTTCTATAGACCTGTATAGGAGGTATGTGTCGATTCAAAGTTTCAGCCGTCGTATGATCTGCCAAATAGGCATGACCTGATTTGTGTTGCCAGATTAGATGGTTTTCCGACCAATCGGGCTCCTATTGAAC
This sequence comes from Blennius ocellaris, assembly GCF_963422515.1. Lineage (NCBI taxonomy): Eukaryota > Metazoa > Chordata > Actinopteri > Blenniiformes > Blenniidae > Blennius > Blennius ocellaris. Next base: position 6,619,416 of record NC_137665.1, read on the forward strand.
TTGTCTGATTGCGCTGTTTGTGGGGAGCCTGTTCGTGTTACCTTTGTTCTTGGTCTTTTTTTTTTTTTTTTAAGCATATGATAGTTTTACACTTTTAACATGAGTTCATACAGAGGTTGCGATTGAGGCTGGGTTTGTGTGTTTGGGCTGGAAACAGCGAGTCAGATCTGGCAACCCTGGAGAAGATGCGGCTTCCGCTTGCAGTACCATATGCTAATGTTTCTGGTTGATTTATCGCTATGGCTCGTAGAATCGTTGTCGTTCAACCATATCAATTTGAACCATCCTCGGATCCAGAAGGACAGACTCCCAAAGAAGCTCAGACTCTGCGGCTGCAGCAGGACATTTCAGAGTGGTGGGTTAAAACTGTCGTGTGCCTGAATAGGTTATTTATTTTTGGTCAATGTTTTGTTATAGTTACTACCAAACAGCTGACGTTGCCTGTGGGAGGGGGTCAAAGGGAGTATTCACCTCCAGAGGGAGTGGTTATTTCCCCATTTGATGTCACGAAGGGAAAAGCTCTGAATCACCTGCATGAGCACACATTCGCTAAAAAGTGAAGCAAGCAAGTGAGGAAGATACCAGACTTTCTTCACTTCTGGGTCCTCATACACAGGCTGTGGGGACACATATCACTGTTAGAAAACCATTGCAAAATTAATTTTGCATAATATTTTAAGAAACAAAAAAAAAAGCACAATTATGCTCTTTCCATTTGGTTGTTATGTAAACAATGTCTGGCTTGTGAAAAAATAAAGTGAGCAGTAAAATGAATTCAAGTTCCATGGGTGGTATAAACATAAATTCCAATGCTTGATATCATTACATCACAGTTGTGTTGAACATTCGACATTAGGTGCTCTTAATTCATTTCAAAAAGCACTTGTGCCAAGACTTCACATGGTGGCAATTATCACAGCAATGTCTGTGCAATGGATAAATCATTTATTAGTAGTAGTGTGGCACATTCCAACGACAACTGCTTTAAAACACATTGAACCTGCTGCACAGAGAACCGACGCTCACAGGCACAGATTAGCAGTCTTTGAGGTAAATGTTAATGTGTGACAGTTTTTATGGCACTCCAGTCTCGTGTGCCTGTAATGCGTTTGTGCCTGTGGCCACAACCCAGTGTCAGACTGGTTCTTCACTTGCATGGCTGAGTGGGCGTGTCTGCCGCAGGCCAGAGGCAGCATGACGCTTCACCTCGCGGGATGTCCTCGGCCCCGCCTGCACGTCTGACTACTAACCCCTGGGTGTGCATTCTTCGGACGTGTTAGCATGGCTGCGCATTGTGATCAGATCAGCGAAAAGGTGCCTTTCAATAGCCCGGCGACATGATGGCAGACGACACTGGATCTGCTACCTAATGTCTCATCTGAGGTGGAACTGATGAACATGAGATGGGTTGGTGTTGCTAGCTGCAAACCAGACGTCATTTTTCTCCCTTTCTGTTAACCCTGCGACCCAACACAGGATGCAAGACCCGCTTTATTCATTCAGACCTCTGCGTCCAACTGCCAAAAGGCAATACATTTTTTTTTTTTTTTTTAATTCAGCACCCCTGCCCTAAATATATTTTGGGCTGTTTCTTTTAATGGTTGTGGTTTTCAGCAAATAACTGCAGCCTCCAGATTTGACATGGACTGTGTGGCACTAATTTTGTACATCTTGAAGTCATCACAGTTTTTCTCATAAAACACCATATTAAAAGTTCTACAAATGTGCCGCCACTCAAATGTGATTTAAAAAAAACCCAAGCACGCTGCATTTCCGTAGTTCAAGGATCTCAATTTTCTTATTTTTCTGCTACTAAATGTATCAGTGTGATAAAGTAAGTTTTATATACTCATTTCTGTCCTTTTAGAGCTCCAATAGAAAATGTAAAGCTGTGCTTAAATCATGTATGAATTTATATATTTTTATTCTGTTCTCCATGAACAGGGTCTAACATTTATGCATCAACCGAGTGACTGTAACAAGGTTTTAGTAAAGGTCACATAAAAGATCAACATGTTCTGTGGTGTACAATGGCAACTGTTGGAGTTGCATTCATGCCCCACATAATAACAAATGAGAAAATGTGTGACTTGTATAATGCAGCAAACCCCATTTTTGAGACAGAAGATTGGAAAAGCAAACAGTTGCGGTGATTTGACTTGCTTATAGGGGCGTGTTGGGTATCTTTGATGCAAGTACTTCACTTTATACTCCAGTATGTTTTTATCTTAATATTAAACAGTATTGATATGGGTTTTTTTTTCCAGGCGGTGGGAATTTTTGCTTGTATGTTTTGGTGCTGATGCCTCTGTTTGTCCAATTGGGGTCCATGTAAACGGCACTTTGGATTCCTTCTTGCTGTCAGAGCTGTGTGTGCATGTCTGTTACGTAATGCCATCACATGATACTTTTTTTTAGATAAAGACAAGTGACCATACTTTGAAGCATCTGCATTCTTTCTTTATCCTTTCGCTAATAAATGTACATTGATGACTGTAGAATCATTAATCGAAATACTATGAGAAATTTATTTTTAAACTGGCAAACAGGAAAACGTGACTTTGGTCAGTATGGTGCTTCTCTATGTATTTTATCACGTGTACATTTCTACACAAGAATGGTCAAAATATCCCAAGATAACAGTTTAACTTGTGATATTGCATTCAATACCTGAAAGGTTAAAGAGATTAAAAGCTTTTAAATAGTTTAAAGGATTAATAGATGTAAATTGGAAATAGTTGTTCAACCAAGTCCATGATGAACACAATCTCAAGCTAACAAATCTATCTTCAATAATGGCAGGCTTCTGGATGTGTATGTCACAAATGGTCAAATGTCACTGTGCAAAGCATTATGGGATTGATCCAGTGACTGAGTCAGATGGTACTTCTGATGCATATAAACCTGTCCCATCAATCTGACCACCCTATTTCTAGTTGCTGTAAACGAGACCATCTGATCTACCAATCAGAAAGAATTTTAAATACAACTCTTTTGTGTGTTCTGTCCTTGTCCCGGCATTACAAATCTTCATTGCTGACAAGCTTTGCCCATTCTGTAAAGAAAAAAAAAAAGCCCTTCATTCATGCTCCAAACACACAGTGATGAATGATGGTGTTCCTGGTCTTTGAGAATACAGGCCCCAAAATACTAACAGATAAGCAAACATTGATTCTACCGGTGCCCCGAGACAGCAGTCTAATCAAAATGTTGTCCTTGCAAAGATTTACAGCCACGTACATTCATACACCGATCAAACATAACCTCGTTATCGTGGCACCTGCCAGTGGATGAGACATATCAGGTTTACTGCATGATTTATCTCATCCTCCAGTGGGTGAACATGTAGTCACTATGTTGTGGTAAAAGCTGGGGAAAAAAATGGAACAAGCATCAAAATTTAGGCGAGTTTGACGAGGACCAATTTGTGATGGCGAGACTTCTGTGTTCGAGCGTTTCAAACATCGAAGCGCTGCATTGGTCAGTAGCTATCGAAAGATTTCCAGGGACAGGTTCATGGGTGGCTAAGGTTCCTTGATGCATGTGGTCTTGTGGCCCCACCTTCCAACTCGGAGGAATTTCGGGGCCTGCTGCTAACATCTCGGTGCGAGATACCACCACACAAAATCACAGCTCTATTGGGAGTCCATGGGGTTGGTTTGTCAACCAAAAGACAAACCTACATATTATTAGGCAGGTGGTCGTAATGTTATGGCCCATCGTTGTATTAGCTGATGTGGTCGGTAGTGTTGCTTTATAGACTATGTGGCCACTGCAATCTAAAATATTGGATTTCCAATATATAATAATCTATTTTATATGAGTTTGTGCTTGATTGGCCCTTCAATGGCTCGAGACTTAACTTTTCCCCCCCCGGATGTATAGTTAGCTTTATGTTTTGTAAGTCCCATGTTATGTAGACTGTTGTCATTCCTTGGTGACTTTGTTCTGTCAACTTCGAGGAAGTCGAGGGAATGTTTCGCCATTTGCGTTTTCCGCCTCTCTGACTCAAGTCAGCCAGCAGAAGTCGACTGAACAGCCCGTTATTATCTCCCAGACTGAAGAGACTAATTGAAAATTCTCATTCGACTGCTGAAAAGATTTGGGTGAATTACTGCTCAATAGCAGCCGTGTCCTCTCCTCTTCAGGTGAGAACAGTGCAACTCAAAAATGTGGATCCTCTGGCTCGTGAATGTTCGGTTGTCACCGCTCGCCGTGTAAATTACTCTCATTGCACTGACATGATGACTGAACTCGCGCTGCAATTTCAGATTTTTTTCAAATGAGTTCATAGTGAAGGCAACTTCTCAAGTGTGCGTCTCCTCTGTGGAATGAAAATGCCTCAAGAAATCTGCAGGTGCTCGCACTCAACCATCCTTATCTTGTGCGGTTCTGACACTTGTTGCTCTGAGCTTAAGCACAGTGCTGGTATTTAATTTTAAGCCTGAGGAGGTAATGTCTGAGTTGATATTAATTGCCAGTCCGTATTCCATTCTCTACCAATGTAATTACCACAGACGCTGCGCTCGGCGCCAGGGCGGGCGTGGCTGTGCTGATAAGATTTATTGGCCAACACACGCGTGCCCTCACGTGATGGACCTTGGTTTAAGTGTGATTTGGATGGTGGTCTTTATTGTTGTTCCCTTTATGTTATCCGTGTATGGACTTGTCATATTGATTTTTCTACACCGACAACAATGTGCAGAGAGCTTCAGAGAAAAACCTTTGCATTCGCAGCTTCTCTGCCCTTCCTCTCATATGATATCAAGCTGCTTACTTGAGATCAGTTTTCATTTGGTCTGATGTGCAAAAACGTCTAATCAATCACTGCGCAGGTTCTACCTATTCCGATTGGAATTGTTCAGAATGAGATTAGCCAATATCTTTGCATCCTCTCGTTTGTAAAGGTCGAAGAACTTGGTCGTTTGTGTTGGCCCAAGTCCATTATCCAATGTCTGAACTCAACTGAGGTGTCACAGTAAGGATGTCCCGATCTTATTGGCAGTATTGGTTTGTAGGTGATTGTAGCATTTCTTTCCAATTGATTGGCAATAATCAAGTTAAAGTGATCGTCTCGTCTTTTGTCTTTCATTTGCTCATTTGTTTAATGGCAACAGCTCTTAACTGATCACCGTTTGCAACATGCCGTAGACACAAATGGAACCACCCCACCATAGCAGCATCAGCAACACAGTGACTAAAATGTCAGCGGTGTGGAAAAAATGTCAAAGTACAAAAGAAGTCGGTGGCCTGTAGCAATGTTGCAATATCTGTAATACCAGTGCCTCAGGAGATGGAAGCTTTAGAGATTTGTTCAATACAAACAAGTGGATTCAACGACTTAAAAGTAAAGACAATATGGTGTTTGTGGTCCGAGGGCAGTGCGGCTGTGTCCAAAGCAATTGCCCCCCCAAAGTCGGCGAGGAAGCGAAGGAGTCTATCTGAGAAAGTGAACTGCGATCCACTGTAAGCAGACCAAGCTGAGCTTGTGTGAAAGCATCCCATGAGTTATTGATGTCTCACTTTGAGAAACCTGGACTAATATAGTGCTCTTGGACATCAAGGCGTAAGGAAAGACACTTGCGTGTGGCCAGACCAGCACAGGCTTGAATTGTCCTCCATAGTCTCAAATAATCCATTTTGTTGCACAGCAGTTTTCCATCTGCCTGTGTGACTGGCAGAGAAGCCAACGTGGGATGTTTTCTTTGGCTACGGCTTTTTTCCCCTATTGTTTCTTGGGACTACCCACGCATCCATTGCGTCTGTGAGCACATATAACACAATGTGAACTCCAACTTAAACATTTATAAATACGCGGAGCAGCAGAGGTAGTGGAATCCGAGTTCACCCTCACGCTGATCTCTTTTTCCCTGGGAGGGAACAAATCTCCAAGTAGGTATTTTGTAACAAATTGGTCCAGTCTGCGAAGTTCAATGACACACTGACTTGAATTGTATTGGTCATCGATACATAAATGCAAAAGTTCCGATTTTCTTTACGATTGTATGTAACCAGGCTTGGATTTAATTCCCATTTATATGAATTAAATCTATACAGGCCCTGCATCTTCAGTGTTCCGAAAGTACTTTTTCACTGGTGACAGATGGTTTGATATACCAGGAAGCTATCGAAAACAATAGTTTCATTCGGAACTTAATGTTTTCACACTTTCTCTGTTTTGTTGGTTTGTTCAGTCAGACTTGTGTGCACTTGCCTGTTGTGTGCCATTTTTTTTCAGGGTGTGAAAGCAAAGCAGACAGCCATGTGACTATGTGATGGAAGATATTTAACGAGAATTCAATTATTTCTTTGGTCTCGGGTCTTGCTGAAGGAGCGATCTGTAAATTTAGTCATATCAAAGTGCTAAGATTGGTAACCACAGTGGGATATAAGAGCAACTGTTTGTGAATGAAGAGAGTTGTTGCCTTGAAAGGAAATTAAAGCAGATGTGTGTTTCAGTTATGTCCCAAGTGCATTTTGGATGTTGATTAATAGAAAATGGGGGGAAAAAGAGAATTGATCATCATGTTCACATGGTTGAACCAATGCTTCAAATATAAGAATCTACCAGGATGAGGATTTAGTTTTCTGGACAACAAACTGACCATTTGTTAAGGTTATTGAGCACTCTGTTGTCGAATTGTCCTCTTGACTGTCTCTGTGTGTCAAGTCGAAACGGTTGTATTAATATTGTTTTTCTGTTTGTTACTGGTTAAAGCAGATGTATTATTGTTGGCTGATTCTTACTTCAATTTATCCTTATTGTTCCCCAGATCTTGTGTCGCTGTTTGACCTAGAAAATGACCTCCCAGATGAGCTCATCCCCAACGGAGACCTGGCAATGGGAATGTCCTCAAATGGCGGCCCGAGTGGAGGAGGCCCCGGCCTCAACTCCATCGTTCCCGACGCTGCTGCCAAACACAAGCAGCTGTCTGAGCTCCTGCGACCAGGAAGCTCCTCCATATTGGGCGGCGGCCTCAACTCTGCCGGCCCCCAGCAGGGGGGCATGGTGGGAAACCAGCTCGGCGCCGTGCTTGGTAAAAGTCCACTGAGGCAAGGCTCGCCGAATCACCAGTCTCCCCAGGGCCAGAAAGGCGGCGGCGCTGCTGGACAAGGCAACGGAAATGCAGGCATGGCCTTCAGCCAGGCCATGCTGAACAGTGGGCAGGGTCACGGAGTCATGGGCCAGGCGGGGCCCGTGATGAACGGGGCCATGGGACCAGCGGGGAGGGGCCGACCCGGGCCTGGCATGCAGTACCAGAGTCAGGGCATGCAGGGGGCCCAAGTAGGAGCAGGACCGGGCGTTGGAGGCAGCGTGCTGGCAGAGACCCTCACCCAAGGAGGGCCACAGTTGGGTGCACACAACACGTTGAACGCTCAGCAAGCTGGAAACATGAATAAGGTAAGGTTCAAGATTAATTACGTTCACGAGTAACCTGTTGTGTACTGAGGACATGTAAAACGTTACTGATAATATGATACCACTGATAAAAAGGCATTCATTCTCACTGGTGTTGAAGATGATGTGGACCCAGTTTTAAATACATATAAACTGACTTTAACCAAACTTCAATGTATTCAACCATGTTCATCATGAAACCTAACGGTGTATGTAAAGTTGCAGTGGTAACATACAACCAATATATATTTGTAAACTGGGCATCTTCAAAAATGGTTGTATTCCTGGTGGCTAGTCTCTCTGTTGAACACTCAAACACAAGTTCAAGCTCGTCATATTCTGTTGAGTGCTTTATCGTCTCAAACACTAATTGATTTAAATATTTCAGGTGCTTACTCGTGAGGGGGGGTAGAGCTTTAATCGCTTGGCAGAATAATCACTCGCAGCTAATGGTAACGATCATAGTCCCCGAAGCTGTAGTTTACAAATGATAGTGTCATCAGCATTCTTGTTCTTGATATAAAAGCCAATGTTTACATTTGTCTCACGAAATAATGACAACGTTTTTCTTACTCACTTTCGCCAAGATATTTGTGTCATTACTTGGTTCACACTTGAAATAAATGTTTTTTGATGTGTTACACCTCCATCAATAATAAATTACCGTCTCAAGATGTGTATAATGCAACAATGAGTCGAAAACGTTTCCTACAGAAAACTTCAAGCCATTTTAAACGTTAGTCCCCCGCCCCCCCCAAAAATCATTAACAACATTTTCTAGTTTCGAAATCCATCGAGCCATGAATAATTGGGTGGCTTTCCGAGCGGCGGCGCGGCGCTCTTGCCTGCCGACACTCCCCCTGTAATAAGTGCAGATCATCAAGTGGGAGAACCCGTCTGTGAGGAGGCTGAATGTGTGAATGAGAGGGAGGCAAGCAGGCAAGCATCTGTGTGTCTGTGCAGTGGAGGGGGAGGGGCAAGGCAGCAGTGCAGCACTCCGCTCAGCTGTCCTGCAAGCTGCTCTTTCTCTCCGCGGCGCACTCGCTCGCTCGCTCGTTCTCGCCGCCGCTCCGATCGCAACGGAGGAAAGCAGGCGGAAGGCAGGGGGCGAGTTCAAGCCGAGAGTAGTAATGCAATGGCAGTGGGTACGGGTGCAAGCGTTCACCGAACCCAGCCTTTGAGTCACACGTTTTAATTTCCATAAAGGAATGTAGTATGGTCTCAGTGACAACTTAAAACGGTGCAAATCACTGTTCTGCTTCAAAAAAACAGTAAAAAGAAAAATGATTAATGGTTACAATGAACAATAATTTCTGTTACTTTCTGTTTTGTTTGGTTGGGTTTTTCTCATGTATTACGACTGCTATGTTTATTATTATTATTATTTTCTTTTTTTCCTCTTTTTTCTTTCTTTTCTTTTCTTCTCCAGTTGTGTTTAAAAAAAAATTTGAATATATTTTTTGTATCACTGGTGTCTGGGGTAGCCGCACGGGTTTTTAAGGGATAGGCTGAATTAAGCCTTGGCTTCAGCCTATACCCATTTCGGTTGCAAGTATATTGTGGTGCACTTATACTGAAACTGTAACCGAAATAAACCATTCATTCATTCATTCATTCATTGGTATTGTAATGTCAACAACTTGAACGTTCCTGAGGTTATACTAAAGTACAACGCTTGTCTTTTAAGAGAAAACACAGTTATTTTCTCTTAACTAATCAGAAACCCCCCACAAAGATTTACGTTTGTCTTAAGACCAGTTTATAAATGATATCAAATCATGAATCTCATGTCGTCTTTTTTCACATTAATTCCTCATTTTGCGCAAGTCTTCAGAAGGTTAGATCATAAACAATTCAATTGAATTCACTTTCTTTGGTTGAATCTTAGCTGGATGAATGAGAATATGCATATACACTGGAGTTAAGATATTTTTAAACATGAATGAACAGTTATGATTGCAGGGTTGTATATAAAGACCTATCTATTTTGTTCTCCACTTGCATTAATGATTTCGCTGCCTATGATTCCCATCAGAAGATGACGGCAAAATCCTTTGATGTGAAAATATCTTAATTGACCAAAATCTGTCTGATTAAGCTACATGTGATCTCTGGTTTTCACTCGATCTGTGAGAATTGGATGCTAGGGTTTTGTTGGATATTGAAATATATCTTTTCAAGTGTGTTTTGTCAGGTCTGCTGTTGAACTTGTCCTTAGTTACTGTAATTAAAGCCCCACCACCCGTCGCATGTGATGAAAATAATTCAACATAAAGGGGATACGTCAGTCAGAGGGGCGATAGCCACCCGGGCAATGTGCGTACTGCTCCACAGGACTGAGTGATCTTTGGGCGCGTTCACATTTCCCTGTTTGATCCGGACCAGCGTTCTCTTCAGGGAGTTTCTGGGAAAGACTGTATCGTTTGGGCATCTTCAAACACTTCCCTGAACTCTGAATTGGATCTGAAAAAACAAAAAAATGGTCTCGAGATGGGATGATATATGCATTTGCACATTTGAATTTTTTTCTCAGTGATTCTCACACAGCAAGTTTTGATCGACTCCCACCCTCCTTGATCTTAAACTGGAATGCAAAATGTTTCCACTCAGCTGTCCTGAACGTGATACGGGCGCCACTGGGTGCAGGCGAGGGGGGTTGAACCGGGGTCCGTGAAGACGGAACAAATTTCTAACTCAAAGTCTTTTGAACCAAGACTTTTGTTTTAGGTTTGAATTTTAAGAAATGTCAAAATGAATATGAGGTGATTGCAATATCAATGAACGGATAGTTTTCTTCAACATATTTTTCAGCCCATTTAAAACCAGTGAATTTGTGTTTTTCTTATAAAGTGCATTAATAAAACGGCATTAAGTGTTGCTTTGCTATGAACGAAAAAGTGATATACCCACCAAGTGATGAGCCACAGTCTGATGCACAGAGATTAGTACAAGAGGAGAGTCCGACACACGTTGCTGCTAAATTCTAAAGGTGTAATGAATTGTTGTCTCATCATAGGCCAAATTTTAAAATGACAATATTGCTTACAGTGAAGAAATAAAAAAAAAAAAAAAAAAATCGCCATTTTGATTCAAGCTTGATCTCTTTCGCTGCCCTTTTATTCAATGGTTGAATGGTCAATCAGTTCCAAAGATAAAAGTTATTCATTAGACAAAGTTCTTAAAATGGGATGACTGTTTACTGTGTACATTGGATTTTTTTACTTATTAACACCACAAAGTTTCCGACATCGCGAACCAAACTACACAACATCACATGGTGCAGCCTGTAATAACAAACTCAATTTGAGCGAGACGTGTATGTAGCCTCAGCCAGAATTGCCCTTTGGCTTCAACTGATTACCCCGTGGCAAAGAAAAACACCTCTGAGTGAATACAGATGTGTGATTTGTGTGACGGTTTTTATATATGCACCATCAAATGTCGAGTAATACTTTGCATGATGTGAACATCTTTGGACCTGACTGTTACTTTGTCCCAGTTTAGTGAGAGTTCAATCTGCCTAAATTCTATTTTTTTTTTTTTTTACTTTTTAGCATTTATTTTAAGTGCTTTATATATTTTATTCTTGTCTTTTGTTTACGAATTTATTGTCTGTGAATTTGTCTTAATATCACATTTTAAATCGTTTGTTGAGCAAGTTGAACTTTCCCAAACTGCATGAAAGGAGCTTTACATATATTGATTGATCGATTGATCGATACCCTCTGTCCTGTTTGCCACCTGTAGATGGCGATGTCAGGGGCTTCATTTGGCGGGCAGTATGGTCAGACCGGGGTCCAGCAGATGGGGGCAGCGGGTGTCAACGCCCAACAACTCCAGAACAAGGCGGCTCTTTCCAACAACCTGCCCCAGTTCCCTGCCGAGCTGAAGGGAGCCGGTAGTGTGCCAAACATGGTGAGTGTCTAACTGGTCCTTTAAAAAAAAAAAAAAAAAGAAAGAAAGATGGAAAAGGTCACTCGGTTGAGATGTACGACAAAAATTCATTCGATTCATTAAAGCCGCTGCCGTCGCACATTCACTGCAGGAGCTTGAGCTTTTGTCCTGCTGTAATTTCCACCGCAGCCTTTTAAAAGAAATGCTGTGAATTCAGGTTGTTCGTGAGTCGCCCGGTGAGTGGGTGGGCGCTCGCTCGGCTGTTGCTCGCGATTGGTGGATTGGCCGTCGCCGATGATTCATCAGACAGATGCGTCGTCACACCTCAGATGTTAGCGAGTTCAGGGTGAAGCGGGGACAGCACACGTCTGGTCCTCTGCTCCCATCTGCTTGTTCAACAGGTGCGAGATAAACCGCACATATTGTCCTGCATGCAAGCAGATTTTTTTTTTTTTTTTTTTTTTTTTTTAGTACTTGTGGCTGATTGGTGTTTAATTTTCTCCTCTTGCCCTGCACTCTGCTCTCCACTGCGTGTCAACTGAGGCTCTGTAAATTGCAGCAAATGGCCGCCATCTGGTGCTGGTGCCCTTTTTAATACCATTTGTCAGAGTGGCTTTACCGCTCCAGTCGGCTGGAGAAATCCCCATTGCCCAGGTAAAACATGCAAACAGAAGGACGTGGATTCCCCGAATCAAACTGGCGCTATTTCTCTTTGCGTGGCGTTTGCCACGCGCCGGTGCCCTCCTAAAAACTCGGACTGTGGCGTTGCCTCATCCCCCACATGCGACGTGACCCCCGTCTAACCCGTCGGTGTTTCTCCGCACTCTCTCTCTCTCTCTCTCTCCAGTCGCAGATGCAGCAGCAGGTAGCGTCGATGGGGATGGTCCCCGGGGCAGGTGGCGTATCAGCGGGCCCGACGGCCGACCCCGAGAAGCGAAAGCTCATTCAGCAGCAGCTGGTCCTGCTGCTCCACGCACACAAGTGCCAGCGGCGAGAGCAGGCCAACGGGGACTTGCGGGCCTGCACTCTGCCCCACTGCCGCACCATGAAGAACGTACTCAACCACATGACCCATTGCCAGGCCGGCAAGTCCTGCCAGGGTGAGTGGAAGTGGAAGAAAACGTCAACTTGTCGGTCGGTTACTTTGCGAGGTACAGGACGGAACGGTTTTACGTTGAAACGTTCAGTGATCTCTCTCTCCTCGGCTGCATGAACGCTGAAGTCAGTAACTCTCAATAGAAACCTCCCACAAAGTAGTTTTCCTGCATTATGTACACTAAAGGTATGGCACTGTATGAGAAAGGAGTGGCAGAAGGTATCAGAGGGTCATGTACGAGTACCAGAGGTGGATGAGACCAAGGTCCTGGATTCAGAAGGCTGAGCAGAGACGGTGGGTGATGGATGTTGGAGATAGAATTGCCAGGCAAGAGGAGGAGGACATGGGAGATGATTGGTTTAACAGTAGAGGTGGGGCAGATTACCCCCCCCCCCCCCAACCCCCAATGTCGACCCCCCGAAGGCAGCAGCCGGTAGACAAAGAAGAAGATTTACACTAAAGACAGTTAGATCCTGGAGGGCCTGACAGATTAAGTGCATGTTATAATTGTAGCCGGCTCTGTGCCATTTGATTTACAAACTACAGGACACGCTCAGTAGAAAGTGTCTCATCCAGACACCTTTTAGCACCTGCTACCTTTGGCTTTCCAGCGTAATTAATTACTCTCTTATATGTCGTTGACCACTGACCAAAGAAGTTAAATGAACTCAACAGACAATTTAATGTCAGTGGTTGTATTACTTGGTACAATCTGAAGCAGGATCTGTTGTTAGCAGGTCTCTTGTTTAACGCTTGAGCAGAGCCACTCATCTCCCTCCAGTCAATAACTCCCAGTGACTGACGGTGTAAGCAGTTTATTCTCTTTTACACTGCTGTCATGATGATTGTGTTCCATTTGGACATTTATCCTGGCAGGCAGCAGCTTCGCTCTCGCAGCTGTGGGCTTTGGTTGGAGGTCACGCGTGCTCGGTGACCTTTGAACTGCCATGTTTATACTGGATAAACACTAATAGTGAATGGAAAATTGAATTTATAGCTTTACAACATGCGCACTGTTTGCTCGTTGAGTTTTGCCGCCCTAATGCGTCATTACCGGCTCTCCGCGTTTATTTCAGTGGCTCTCGTTGTGTGCGGGTCGAGTGCGTTTTGTTTTCCTCTTCGTGCAGCGGCGAAGCACCTGTCGTCCGTCTGACTCTCCGTTTCGTCTGCCGCTCATTCTCCTCCAGTGGCCCACTGTGCATCGTCCAGACAGATCATCTCTCACTGGAAGAACTGCACGCGGCACGACTGTCCCGTCTGCTTGCCTTTGAAGAACGCAAGTGACAAGAGGAACCAGCAGCGTGAGTAACGTCTTGCCTCCTCTCGTTCGTCAGTTAACCTCGAATAGGACGACTTAAAAACTCCCCGAACGTCGCATTTTGGAATCGTCTGAAAATCCTGGGAACCTTGTGCACTGCTTAACAAAGCAGTCGCCGGCAGCCTGAAGTGCCGAGTGTGTAGTATGGAGTGGTGCCACCTGCAGGTTGCACGTCCCAGCTACAACGCTGTGCTGGCTCGGCCGCGGCTCGAGAGCCGACAGTGAGAGGATTCCTGTGGAAAGGCTGGGCCCGTAATCTGACACCCAGGGGAGGGGCTGGGCGGCTCTGCTATCAGTGGGGGCAGGGTCTCGGGGCGGCGTGCACTCTAATTGGCTGAAACGCCCTATGACAGATTTAAATCCCCCTCCGAGGCAGCGTGCTCCCTGTCAGCAGTCAACACAGCAGGGAGCAGCGCAGGGACTTTAAATGGAGGAACAAGAAGACATGTTTTTTTTGCACGGAGTCTCTCTCTTTTTTTTTTTTTTTTTCTTCTGAGAAAAATCCATTGCAATATAAATGTTTTGGGGATTTTTATGATATGGACAATTACTACATTGTTTTGGTTTGTTCAATAGTCACTATTAATTTTTCAAATTATACGTTTCGAACAAGATTCATCAAGACGAATTAAGAAAGAAATCCATGTTTGATGTTTCATCATTGATAATATCAATAAGTTGATATTGTCTTATTACTTAAAACAAATGTTTCCTTTTAAATTAGCTGTCAATTGTCAGAGTTTTTGCCAATTTTACATTTAAACCAAATGATTTATTTTCCCACTTGTTACACTTGCATATAGTTTTGCAGATACAATTGCTTTTTGCAATCATTCATCTGTGAAAAGGCTGTGATTAAAGGATATTTTAAGGCCTTTAGATATAAGGTCTTTTTTGATGGAGAATAAAATCTATTTTGGGGTAGAACTGAATTATCAGTACAATGTTTCACAATTCAAACCTTAAATATCTTTGATTGGAAAAAATGTTTGCACAATTTCTATGAACACTTTATACCATCCTATTGATTCTTGATTTACACAAATAAACACTACTGTCCTATACAATATTATATTTGTTAGTCTATAAGAAATATGTAGAGGTGAAGAGGTTATCATATATAGTCACTGACTTAATACGAGTTTAAGAGTTTTGGGGAAAAAGTTTGAGATTCTGAAGACTTTTTACTTTTATGATTGAGTGATGCCATCTTGATATTTATTCTAACATTGTAAGGTTGCACTCATACAATATTCATAATGATAATCATAAAATTATGATTAGGTATGAAATAACAAGTCCTTGGTACGAAGGCCTCAGTCATCAGAGGCCTATTAGCCTTGTACTGCGTTAGCATTGATATTGTCATTTCCATATCTCGTCTCTCCAGCCATGTTGAATTCTCCCGGGGCCGGCCTGCAGAACGCCATCAACACAGTCGGACAAGGCCAGCCGAGTGCCACAGCCATCAACAGTGCTGCCACACACATAGATCCCAGCTCCATGCAGAGGGCGTACGCAGCCTTGGGTCTGCCGTACGGCAACCAGTCCTCTGCTCAGGGCCAGGGTCCAGCTCAGCAGAACCCCCAGGGGCCCCAGCACCAGCAGCTACGGAACATGAACGCCCTCGGTACAAAAGAAGGAGGACTTCACTGTTACCCACCCCTCCCGCACAACAAGTGCTCTGCTGATTTATTTGGGAATTTGTTTTTCTCAGGAGCTAATCAGATGAACCAGATGGCAGGGGGTATGGGAAACGCTTCCGCAGACCAGACGGGCCTGCACCCGGACTCCTCGCTATCCACACTCAACAAGTGAGACCTGTCATTTCGCTCTGAGGAACCCACCGTCTTGACTCTTAACAGTTCAGCCAGCGGTGTATCCATAGTGGGCGTGTTTTTGTTTTTAATGGATGACATTGCAATTTTGCTTGTGTTGCAGTCAGCTGATGCCAGATGGGTCAGTAGTAGGAGGTATGGGAAACCTGCCTGCTGCCACCCCTCTCTCTGCTTCTGGGGTGAGGAAGGCCTGGCACGAACACGTCACTCAGGACCTGCGCACTCACCTGGTGCACAAACTGTAAGTCCGACGGGGGAAAAAAAAAAGTTGCTTTGCAGACACTGAAGTTAGTGGTACATAAAGTCACTGTCCGTTTAATTTCTTTCAGAGTACAAGCCATATTCCCCACCCCGGACCCTGCAGCACTGAAGGACCGACGAATGGAAAACCTGGTCGCTTATGCACGCAAGGTCGAGGGCGACATGTACGAGTCGGCTAACAGCAGGGTAATTCAATATACTGCATCCATATTCTGTTTATACCAAACCATGTTTTTTTTTTGTGTGAAAAAAAAAAACAAGTTTCCCATTGATCATTCTTTTGAATGTATTTATTTGTCTTATCCTCTCACTAGGATGAGTACTACCACTTTCTGGCAGAAAAGATCTACAAGATCCAGAAGGAGCTGGAGGAGAAGAGGCGTTCGCGGCTTAAGAAGCAGCCCGGCATGGTGGGCACAGTCGGACCGCAGCAGCCCGGGATGGCTCAACCCAACTCCATGGGCCCAGGGCAGGCTGTTCGACCTCCAAGTGAGTAACTCCTCTTCCAGAGCTGTGGCTACAAGTATTTTTCAAATTGGATATTTCCGAAAAAAAAAAATTATTCTGACAACAACTTTGGAAGGAACTTTTTTTTTTTTTTAAATCCTAATTTCTTTCAGATGGACCTGCCCCGATGCCCAGCATGCCAAGTCAGCTAATGAATCGTATGCAGGTGCCCCAAGGTATGCTGATGGCTGGTACATGCACAGTTATTCCATGTTGGTTGGTGGTAAAAGGACGTTTGTATTGCAAAGATGCTTCCCCGAACATTTAACACTATTTAATTACTTTGGACCTGGGATTTGAACATAATCTCGGTTAAACCCCCCTGCCAGCCCAGTAATAGGCAGAATATTAAATTAATAGAACTCCCAAGTATTTTCAGCAGGTAGATAATTGTGTATCTGGTCCCACAGGAATCAATCAGTTTAACCCAATGGCAATGCAGAATGCACAGATGTCTCAGGCGCCCATGGGAGCGAGGGCTCCCTCCCCCATGAACCACCCACAGCAGATGAACATGAGCTCTGTGCCAGCGGTTAGTATCTGTCTTGCTGTAATTTTCCTTCTCCTTTTTTCCCCCCAAGCAAATGCTTTTGCTGAGACCCATCGTCCTTAGTTCGTGTCCTAAATGGGATCTTTTTGTTGCCATTTTTTGCAAGGTTTGCCTTGTTTCCTCAGCGTTGGCTTGTTTCACTAATCGTTTATTTCTAACTCCGTTGCTACCTAATTTACCACAAACAATGCTCTGCTTCTTTGTCTGTGAACAATCTTTAATGAAGCGATTTCTTAAACATCGGTTATTCCTGGTTGTTGTTCACCACCTAGTATTTATAAGCGACGGCACAGGTTGAATAGACGACGGCACTAGTTTAAGCCGTGGTTACAATTATTGAACATGGGAGTCCTATTGGTTCGTCATGTCTCTTTTTTAATTGCTTTCACCTTCCAGATGGGTATGTCCCCGTCAAGAATGGCACAAAGTCAAGGAATGATGGGTAATCATGCCAATAACATGGTGCCGCAGCCGGCCAACCAAGGCCAGTTCCTGCCGCAGGGCCAGTTTCCTGTAACTGCAGGTGGAGCGATGAATGTGGGCATGGGACAGGCCATGTCACAGACTGCCGTCTCACAGGTGAGACTATATTCTGTGCGGCTGTGAGACAGGTGCACCTAAACCTGGATGAGCACGTTCCGGTTTGAACGGCTCCCTCATAGCGTTAGTACGCGCCTGCGTTTGTGTGTTGTGTATTGCTTTGCTAATAGTGCGTCCCTCTTTGTTCCAGCAGCAACAAAACTCTAACCTTCCTATGAATGCTCTGGGCTCTCTTGGCTCCCAGCTGCCTTGTGGCCCCGCAGCCCAGCCCACACTGGGTCCCACCCCACCGCCCAATGCCTCTGCTGGCCTGCAGCCTCAGCCTCAGCAGCAGCAACAGCAGCAACAGCAGCAACCGCCGCCGCAGCAGCAGCAGCAGCAGCAACAGCAACAGCAGCTTCAGCCTCAGCAGCATCATACTCCCACACAGGCCCAGGTGCCTCCACAGCCTTCCACCCCCGCCTCCACAGGGGGTCCTTCCTCCACTCCTACCCACATACCCAGTAATCTCCCTGGCCCGCCCTCGGCCATGGGAACGCCACCCGACCCTTCCCAGCCTCTGACGCCTGCGCAGCCCCAAACAGACCCCGCCAGCCAGATAAAGCAGCCCAGCTCAGTGCAGGCCCAGCACCCCAGCACACCGGTGAGACGCCCGGCCAGCTCCCAAAGCAGCTGCTTTCCAACTTGCTCATGCTTTCACCAGCTTCCATTAAAGTGCTCGTCACAGATCTTCTCGTCTGTTGTAAACTGAAACCATCAGCATTTGTGATCAGAGTGTCACTTTCTCTCGTTGAAGTTATCCCAGGCTGCAGCAAGCATCGACAACAGAGTGCCGACCCCCGGCTCCGTGGCTGAGTTAAGCTCCCAGCAGGCCATGCCTGAAATGAGCGGCACCGAAGTGAAGCCTGAAATAAAAGATGAAGATGACGACAGCAACTCTGGGAAAAAGCAAAGCGATATCAAAATGGAGGTATGAGCTTCATTTTGAACACCATTGACTTGTGAGCTTTCATAAAAAGCAGCCAGGCTGCAAATATCGAGCTTGAAATGGAAGTTTATCTTGTGATCATGGTAGACTCATAGTTGGACCAATACAGTATTTATTTGATGGTTTCCTGACTCCTCAGTCTTTAGCGTGTTAATGCTTCTTGTGCCCATGTAGCAGGATGACGAAACCAAACCTCCGCTGGTGAAAAAGGAGGAGCCAGACGCAGCAGAACCAAAGCAGGAACCAATGGAAACCGAGGAGAAGAAGCCAGAGGTGAAGGCTGAACCCAAAGAAGAGGAGGAGAGTGGGGCCAACAGTACAACCACTTCCCCCTCTCAGAACCGTAAAAAGAGTAAGAGCACTCATCTCATGTGAACTTTAGGTGGAAAAGGCAAAGATTTCTCTTCCTCCCCTTTTTAAAAAAAAAGTGCCTTTGAAAAAAACACCACAAAGAAAATGTACCTTTTTTTACTGGGTTTTATCGAAAATTAAATACTAGTGCCATGTATTAGTTGAAATAATCTTTTATGAGGATTTTTGGTAAGATTGTCAACTCTTGACTCGTGCTCAGTGAAAGTTTAAACTATTGTGTATGTCTTAATAGTCACATCTGTTATCTGTGTATCTTATAATATTTTCTGTGCAGTTTTCAAGCCGGAGGAGCTGAGACAAGCCCTCATGCCAACACTCGAGGCCCTCTACAGACAAGACCCCGAGTCACTGCCATTCAGACAACCTGTAGACCCCATGCTACTGGGAATCCCTGTAAGTCCCCGCTACTATGGTGCGTGCACGAATTCTCAGGTCGTCTGTGCCTTTCTGGAAATGCTTCTCCCCTGCTTCCGCTCCCGCAGGACTACTTTGACATAGTGAAGAACCCCGTCGACTTATCCACCATCAAGCGAAAGCTGGACACGGGTCAGTACCAGGAGCCGTGGCAGTACGTGGACGACGTGTGGCTCATGTTCAACAACGCCTGGCTGTACAACCGCAAAACCTCCCGCGTCTACAAGTATTGCACCAAACTGGCAGAAGTGTTTGAATCCGAGATCGATCCCGTCATGCAGGGTCTGGGCTACTGCTGCGGCAGGAAGGTGAGGCGCTACGATATCTGAGCGAAATGTGTTGACGCTCGGTGCCAAAACGGCTGTCACGGTGACGTCCGACTGAAATGTGTTTGTTTTCCTTCACAGTACGAATTCTCGCCCCAGACACTGTGTTGCTATGGTAAACAGTTGTGTACCATCTCCAGAGATGGGACCTACTTCAGCTACCAGAACAGGTACGAATGCATGCCGAAGTCCGTATAGAACATTTCCCTGATGGGAACATGTTAACCCGCCGACTGAGAGTGGCTTAATGTGGTCTGGCCACATTGTGCTCATGATCAGTGTCGTCTTCCTACATTTGTGCACAGAAGCTCCCCCTTCTGTGTAAAACATGTTATTGCACCTTTATATTGCTCCACGGTTAATTTGCTGCACTTATGGCTCAGGATCTTAAAGAGATCATAGGTTTTAAAAAAGAAATATTTTTGAGCATTCAGTGGGTTTGTTGTCGAGAACATCTGGGCAAGATCGAATGCATTTCAATGTGTTGCATGAAATCGCCCATAGCTCCTGTGCTGCATGTGTGTAGGTTACATTTAGGCACAATAAGCAGCTGTCTGTCTTCTCGACATGGCGAGATTACTAATTACAATTCAGGATATTTATTACTTAAAATAAAAAAAAATAAAAAGTCTTGATTATGTTCTATAAAATCTACATTTTAAAAATGATTTGACAGGTTCCCATGCTGCAAAGCTCTAGTATTGACTTCATTAAAATGAATTTGGTTATCGTTCTGGACTCGACCACATCATCCATTCATCAGCTCTTGGTGCATGTTGCTAATGTCCTCGTGTCACAAATGATTGTTGGTTTTGTCATTTTTCCTTCTGCAGCTTGCAGTTTGATGATGTTGAATAGCCATTTGTTGTTGACAATCATTATACTATCTTTATTATCCTCGCATGTTGTCCTTTGTTTTTTTTGTTTATTTCCCTAGCTTGAATGAATGACTGGATCATGATCATTTCCATTGTGACTTAATGTGTATCGCTGCCTCTGTGTGTGTCTGTGTGTGTGTCTCTTGTCTGTCCGCTGCTTGTTCTCGTCCGTTCACTCTGCCTTCTGCCACCCGTACGCCGGTTTGCCTGTGCTGCTACTGTGTGTGCTGGCTGCAGTTCACCCAAATATGGCCTTATTGCCGACAGGTATCACTTCTGTGAGAAGTGCTTCAATGAGATCCAGGGCAACAGTGTGACCCTGGGGGACGACCCGGCACAGCCTCAGACGTAAGTTACCAGGCCTGGAGGTCTGAACACTGGCCAGTGATCATCAAGAAGACTGAAGACTCTTTCTGTGGAAGGGAGCTAAATTCTCAGGAGCCAATATGAACTTCCTTGTCTCTCTTTTTTTTTTTTTCTTTCTTTCTGTGCAGCATGATATCGAAAGATCAGTTTGAAAAGAAGAAAAATGACATGTTGGACCATGAACCGTAAGCATTGTAGCTACAGGTGATCAATTCTGTTCTTGTTCTTTGCAAAAGCCAGAAATTAATCTGTTTCTCCCTGAAGGTTTGTTGAATGTAAAGACTGCGGACGAAAGATGCATCAGATCTGTGTGCTGCATTACGATGTCATTTGGCCATCAGGGTAAGTTTGACTATTTTGACCTTAATTGACCATCGTTACTGTAATTTGAAGCTAAACAGTTTGATCTTTCTTGTTTCAGCTTTATATGTGATAACTGTCTGAAGATGTCCAACAAAACCAGAAAGGATAACAAGTTTTGTGCCAAAAGTAAGTTTTGTCTGCAGTAAAACGGTAATGTGTTACTTTTTTGAAACTTGAGCTGATTCTGAATATGCGTGTGTGTTTGTGAAGGGTTGCAGACCACGAGATTGGGGTCGTACATAGAAGACCGAGTGAACAAGTACTTGAAGAGGCAGAACCACCCAGAAGCCGGCGAGGTGTTTGTGCGAGTGGTTGCCAGCTCCGACAAAACAGTGGAGGTTAAGCCTGGTATGAAGTCTAGGTAAGCTTCTCACCGGTTTGATTTTTTTAAAATTCAATTTCAGTGTTAAGCCAAGATTGGCAGGAAGATTGGATACATTTCTAATCAGATGGCAGCTTGATGCTGCTGAAAAACAATCCTGAAAAGACGTGTTGGAACATTTTAAGAAAATACTCTCAATTTTTGTCTATTTTCATATTAGATTACGCCTAAATGTTGTTTCACCTCTGGGTTGTTTTTTTTCTCACAGGTTTGTAGACTCAGGCGAGATGATGGAGAACTTCCCTTACAGAACCAAAGCACTTTTTGCATTTGAGGAGATAGACGGAGTTGACGTCTGTTTCTTCGGCATGCACGTCCAGGAGTACGGCTCGGATTGCCCGTTTCCAAATACCAGGTGAAACTACAGTAAAAGAAGCGCCCTCATGTAAAAGTACTTGATTTCTATGTGCTTGTTTAATATTTTTGTTCCTCCCCCCCCCCCCCCCCCCCCCCAGACGGGTTTACATATCATACCTCGACAGTATTCACTTCTTCAAGCCACGTTTGCTCAGGACTGCAGTATATCACGAGATCTTGATAGGTTACCTGGAGTACGTGAAGAAACTTGGGTAGGTGGAAATCTCCCTCCACACAGTTCCGTGTTTTCAGTGCAGTTTTGGCTCAAATACTTGTCGTCCACAGCTACGTGACCGGTCACATCTGGGCCTGTCCACCCAGTGAAGGAGACGACTACATTTTCCACTGCCATCCTGCTGACCAGAAGATCCCCAAACCCAAGAGGCTCCAGGAGTGGTACAGGAAGATGCTGGACAAGGCGTTTGCTGAGCGGATCATACATGACTACAAGGTCAGGAAATCTCTGAAGAATCGTGCTTTGTGGCCACACCGAGACGCCGACGAGATCCACGCATACCCGATTTATTCAGTGTCGCAATCAGCTGGATCCTGTTATAGGTGACACAGGATTGAAGGCAGGCCGAGTATGTGAGGTCTATTCATAGACTGCAGTACAGAAAAGTGTGTTCCCTCTTCCCGAGCTGAGAGAAGAGAAGGACGTTGGTCATTTTTCTCGATTGGTCAGAAATTGAAAAGCAAAGCATTCCACCGACTGTCCTTCTTATTTTTCCATCTGCTCAGAATTATGACTTGACCAGAAATGACTAGCACTGACAAATTTGTTACGTCTTGAGACATATGATTCCACCATAACACTCGCAAACAGTTTGGAGTCACAGCGAGCATTGTGGAGTGAGCCAGCGCTTCCAGAGAAACTGCTCAGTCACAGAACATGCAAATCCCTTCAGGTTACACCAGGAAGATGTCGGTCACAGTATTAACTGCTTCTATATCCTGCCTCATTTATGATCATTTCTGTGTCAGCAGTGTTTGGATCCCGACTTTAACTAGTTTTGCAGGTTTGATCCCTTCACAGTAGGTTCATGTAGATGTTTTCCACTTTTTCCAAAACAACTTTGGAATAATTACATGCATGTGGCGTCAATTTAACAATTACCAGTGAATGTTTCCCTGTTTTGTTTTACTGAAAGACAAAAAAAGGATTTCCGATAAACATAAAATGCCCTTCAGCATTGTGGGTTATTAAATTACCTCATATTTTTTTAATTTCTTTTGATGTTGAAATTGGCCTCATATTCGTCAGCATCAGTTCACCTTGCCTTTAACCATTTATTTATAATGTTGTAAACATATATATTTACTCCATCTTTACGTATAATTACCGTGGAAACATTAACATCTGGTTTTGTGTTGAGACAAATTTCTAGATTGTGTGTAAATTCCTACATACGACGCACAGCTTGGAAACTTCTTGTCTGATGAGATCCTTGTCTGAATCTTTCTTCAGGACATTTTCAAGCAGGCGACAGAAGACAGACTGACCAGCGCCAACGAGCTGCCGTACTTTGAGGGCGACTTTTGGCCCAATGTACTTGAGGAGAGCATCAAGGAGCTGGAGCAGGAGGAGGAGGAAAGGAAGAAAGAGGAGAACACAGCCTCTTCTGAGATGACAGAGGTAAGTTGGCTCAGTCTGAATCGCGCGTTTTCTCACGCGACATTTTATCATCCTCAAGCAGATCGTTATATGAAAGCCCTCAGCAACCTCTCGGGTTAATTGAGTAGTCTCATCTCACTCATGTTCACCCTTTGTTCCTGCTGAATGTTTGCCTTTGTCTGTTAACAGGGAGCCCAGGCTGACAGCAAGAATGCCAAAAAGAAGAATAACAAGAAAACCAACAAAAATAAGAGCAGCATCAGTCGAGCCAATAAGAAAAAGCCTGGGATGCCAAATGTAGCCAACGATCTGTCGCAGAAGCTCTACGCCACGATGGAGAAACATAAGGAGGTGGGAAAGTTAACGAGTCGTGTCTTTTTCCATTCTTGTCTCAAACTGAGCTGGTCGACGCAGCGCAGATGAGCTTTTTGCACATTGCAAAGCTTCATGGGTCCTTCTGCTGGTTCAATCAAAATATATTCATAAAAAGCTGAATTAGTTCTTTTTCGTGCAGTATTTTTGTGCATAGTGTAACATGAAGAAGAGGAGAATGCAGAGATTGGGGAGATGCAAACTATTCAATTCAACTTTATTTATGTAGCACCCCATACAGCACAGTCAGTCATTTCTCGGTGCTTTTAACAGGGGAAAAACCCAACAAATCACTTGCTCCGGGAGGTTGAAGCAATGTCGTAAGTCTGTATTGGTCGTCTCACTGCATCGCATTACAAGGCATCTTTGTCTCCCTGATCATGAGACACTTGTCTGGACATCTCTCGCTGTTCAATATACATGACTACAAACAAAGGGATTAGAAAACCATCATTGTCATTAAAACTCACCTCCGCACGTCTTGTCCTTTTGCCGTCAGGTATTTTTTGTCATCCACCTCCAAACCGGGCCCGTCCTGAACACTTTGCCGCCCATAATGGACCCTGACCCTCTGCTGACCTGTGACCTGATGGACGGACGTGATGCCTTTTTGACCCTGGCCCGGGACAAACACTGGGAGTTCAGCTCTCTGCGGAGGTGCAAGTGGAGCACCATGTGCATGTTGGTGGAGCTGCACAACCAGGGCCAGGACCGCTTTGTTTACACCTGCAACGAGTGCAAGCACCACGTGGAGACCCGTTGGCACTGCACTGTTTGCGAGGTAAGCCTCTCTGCAGTAACTCTACATCAGATAATGTGCCGTCTGAGCTGGTATCGGGTGTTATTTAACACAATTCTAAACCCAACGTTTTTGTTTTTTTTCCCCGTCTTCAGGATTACGACCTATGCATTAACTGCTACAAAGCTACAGGCCATGAGCACCAGATGGTGAAGTGGGGCCTAGGTTTGGACGACGACAGCAACAATCAGGGTGGCGAGGCCTCCAAGAGCCCTCAGGAGAGCCGCCGCCTCAGCATCCAGCGCTGCATCCAGTCGCTGGTCCACGCCTGCCAGTGCCGCAACGCCAACTGCTCCCTGCCTTCGTGCCAGAAGATGAAACGGGTGGTGCAGCACACCAAGGGCTGCAAGCGCAAGACCAACGGCGGCTGCCCCGTGTGCAAGCAGCTTATCGCTTTGTGCTGCTACCATGCCAAGCACTGCCAGGAGAACAAGTGTCCCGTTCCCTTCTGTCTCAACATTAAGCACAAGCTTTGTCAGCAGCAGCTGCAGCAGAGGCTCCAGCAGGCTCAAATGATGCGCCGCCGAATGGCCACGATGGCCGGACGAGGTATGCCCATGCCGTCGCCACCTACCTCAGCTGCCCCCGATACCCCCAATTCAGTGCAGCAGCCCCACACACCCCAGACTCCCCAGCCCATGCCCAACCAGCCCCAAGCGCAGCAGCAGCAGCCACCAAACCCTGCCAATATGGCCCAAGGCTTCCCCAACAACGGCCGCAGCAGTCAGCCCCCAACGCCGGTGCCGCAGGGAAAACCAGGGCCCCAGTCATCTCCGCTCCATCAGCAACAATCGCCTATGAGTAACATGGTACATCAACAGCAGCCTCCACCTCCACAGCAGCAGCAGCAGCAGCAGCAGCCACTGCTGGCGGCCCTGAAAGTGGCCAGACAGATTGAGATGGTAGCCAAGGCGAAGCAGCAGCAGCAACAGCAGCAGCAACAGCAGCAGCAGCAGCAACAGCAACAGCAGCAGCAACAGCAACAGCAGCAGCAGCAGCAACAGCAGCAGCAGCAGCAGCAGAGTTATGCCATGAACGGAATACCCATGAACCACCCGCGCATGATGGGGCCCATGCAGGGCCAGATGCAGATGATGCAGGGGCCGCGGGGCCCTCAGGTGATGCAGGCCATGCAGCAGGGCCAGTGGGGTCCAGGGATGCAAAATCCCATGCAGAGCCCACAGGGCCACCAGCAACAGGTGGCTCCTCAACAAGGCCCCATGGCCCCGATGCCCCAACAGACTCCGCTCATGCAGAGGCCCGTGATGCCTCAGCAACAGTCTCTCCAAATGCCCGGGGTAATGCCCCCTCAGGGGCCTCCACAGCAGGCCATGGCGCCCCAGCAGCAGAACATGCCGCGGGGCATGCCAGGTAACATTGCCCCAAGCGCCCTGCAGGAATTACTGCGCACTCTGAAATCTCCAAGCTCGCCACAGCAGCAGCAGCAGGTCCTCAGCATCCTCAAGTCCAACCCCCACCTCATGGCTGCCTTCATCAAACAGCGGACAGCCAAGTACCAGGCCAACCAGCCTCAGCAGCAGCAACAGGCCCCGCAGCAGAATCCTCAAGCCATGCTGGGGGCCCAGGCAGGTATGCAGGCCATGGCGGCCATGGCGAACCAGGTTCAGAGACCTGGGATGGCGCCTCCGCAACAAGCAGGGCCCCAGAGCATGGCGCCCATGGGCCCTCAAGGCCAGATGATGAGCGCTGCGCAGAATGGCAACCCTCAGCTGTACCGCAGACAACAGCTGCTCAGGATGCAGCAGCAGGGAGGCTTGCCTCAGGGCCACGGGCAGTTCCCCCAGCAGCAGCAGGGGCCGGCGAGCTACTCCCAGCTCCGTATGCAGCAGCAAATGGCTATGCAAGGAGGCGGAGGTCCCATGGGGCAGCATCCTCCCACGTCCCAAATGGGCCAGCCGGGCATGGGAATGGACGGGCCCCAGAATCTCCTCCAGCACCGCATGCTTCAGCAGCAGCAGCAGCAGCAGCAGATGATGAAGCAGCAGATGGGCTCGCCGGCGCAGGCCAACTCCATGAGTCCACAACCGCACATGCTCCAAGGCCAAGCCCCGGGCGGCGCTCACTTACCCGGGCAGGCAATGGCAAACACCCTGGGAAACCAAGTGCGCTCCCCAGCCCCAGTGCAATCGCCCCGCCCACCGTCGCAGCAGGCCCCTCATTCCAGTCCCTCCCCACGGATACAACCCCAGCCGTCACCGCAGCACGGGGCCCTCCACTCCGGCTCCCCCCACCACAGCCTCGGAGGTCCCATGTCGGGATCTATGGAGCAAGGACACATGGGGACCCCAGAGCAGAGCGCCATGCTCCCGCAGCTCAACACACCAAACCGAGGGGGCCTGAGCAATGACATGGGCATGGTGGGGGACACGACGGGAGACACGCTAGAAAAGTTTGTTGAAGGATTGTAGCATTTGGAGACAGAAGAAAGGCCTTGTTGTGTTTTCAGCTCATCATTTTTGTACTTGCTGG
The DNA here is from genome assembly GCF_963422515.1 of Blennius ocellaris. NCBI lineage: Eukaryota > Metazoa > Chordata > Actinopteri > Blenniiformes > Blenniidae > Blennius > Blennius ocellaris. The sequence goes on from NC_137665.1 coordinate 6,646,541, forward strand.
TGTAAACAAACAAAAAAAAAGAAGAAAAAAATGCTAGAAGAATTACAAACGAGTCTTACAAGGCCTACGAACTGTGAACTTTCCCTCAACCGGGGACTACTTTTTCTTACAACACACAGAGTGGTTTAATAATTGCTGTTGAAAAGATGAAAACATAGACACAAAGAATATATTTTTGGTTCAGACCAGCCTTGCAAAACTTTGCCCTGGTTTCTGTGTTGTTTTAATTTGTCTTTCTTTTGTTATGCTCTGGTATTGACTTTTTTTAGAAAATGAAACTTCCCAAAAAACAGATATTTCATTTTAATATTCCTTTTTTTTTTATTTTGTACCTTTGCAAATTAATGTTGTATTTGTGTTTAAAAAAGAAAAAAGAAAAAAAAAAAGACTGTAAAGTAATTTGTCTGGGGAATTATTTGCCAGGTTTCACCTCTTGCTCAGTTCCTCGTTCCTGGCTAATTTATTATAATATGCCATTTTTCAAAAGGGACTGTCTTTAGGAAAGCCTTAATTTCTTTCCTGTTTGCAGAGTCTAAAGGAGATTAACGTATTTGTATAGATCTAGGAACTATTGCACACACCCAAACACCAAACGCAGGTGGAGGAGAAGCCTGCGTCGAAGCTTGTTCATGTTCTCCAGTGCCGGAATGTTCTTTCTACTGGCCTGAGCCCTTGTTTGTCTTGCAGATGTCCATAAGTTGCTTTGTCTCTCTTTCAGTCTAACGAAAGTCTCATTAAGTACTGAACCTCTTTTGCCTGTGGTGGGAAAATTACTTGTTTGACTGCTGATTTGTGTTCGGAGAGAGTTTTGTGCATCATAATCTCTCGCATTAAACTTGAATTGATGATGAACTGTTCTCTAATGTAAATCACACAGCTAGACAGTACTGTAAATATGCAGAAAATAAGAATGAAATCACTGTACAAACTGGTTCAAATGGCTCATTTCGTACTTATATACCATATTGTTAAATAAACCTGTGTGCCACAGACTCCGCCTCTCTCTTCTATGCTTCAGGAATTTTCTCATATATATTTCAGTTGATTTTCTTAAGTTTATCTGAGCTGAGATCTGAGAAACTGGAGTACCTGAAGGAGAACATGCAAACTCCAACACGCATGGATCAGACCTGTATTTAAACCGGCTGTGAGACAAGTGTTTAATGACTTCGGCAGTGAGAAAGTCTTGGTTTCTATGCTGGACTTGCATGTTCTCCTCTGGTTGTTAATTTGTAAAATGTGTGAATGAGTGTGTGGTTGTCTGTCTCTGTGTGTTTAACCTGTGATGAACTGACGACTTGTCCGGGGTGTATCTTTCCCTTGCCACTAGTGAGCTGAGGTTTGCTCCAGTGCCTAAACAGGATTAAATGGTCTAAAAGATGAATGGAAATAAAACAATTTTGTCCTAATATTGTCTAGATTTTAATTTAGAAAGTGGGTGTATCAGAACATAAATACAAATTAATGGACGATTCCGTGAGGGTTCTTTTCAATAACTAATGTCAAACTTCATTTTTTACTGGATGACCTCAGAAGAGAGTTGTAAAGTTCTCTCTTTCTCGTCAGGCAGATGACGGACGCCTCAGTTACGTCATTTTCACGCGCAGTCGCGGGTCCTGTCAGCACAGTTGTCAGGCGTGTGTCCCTGAGACGGTCGTCCTCGTACTCTTTTCCCCCATTTCTTCTTCTTTTTTCCCCCCTCTTGTGTGTCATTATGTCCCGGTGTCTGTCACTGGCCCGCTTCGCCCTCGGTTCCGCTCACAGAGCCGCCCCGCGGCTCGTGTCGCGGCTCAGCACGCGAACTTTGTGTCGCGCCTCCACAGCAGGTGAGCTGTTAGCAGCGTTAGCATCGATAGCATCGAGCAGCTGTAGAATCACAGCTGCTGCTTCATGAAACTGCTGGACTCCTTCACTTATCTGCATTTTACAAGTTTTAAAAGAGCTGGTTGTGCGAGTCACAACCCCTCACGAGAGCACGCAGCAGCAATACGTTTGATACGAAACTCCAACAAGGCATGAAATGTTACATCAGACTGAGCTTCAAAGTCAGATGTCAATACAAACACCTCGAGATCTGACCTTTACAATATCAACAAGCTTTCGGGAACACAATGCAATCACATAGTAAACTTGAACATTTTCTGATTCATTATCTTTTAAATCAGCACTCAGTTGCAGCGATAATATTGTATAATACTGAATGTTAGTTAAGTCATTTTACAGTTGATATTGCCAGAGATCCTCTATATTTATTTGCAGAATATGCATAGTACTAAAGCTTTACATGCAGATGACACACTGTTATTTGATAGTTTTACTGCTATGTGACTGTTGGAGTTCAATTGAGTGAATATATCATGTGGAGCTTCCATTTGTAGTTATTATTGATCACAAATATGTTGATGTCAAAGATTCTACCATGTGTCGTTATCGTCAAAGAGACACTGTTACTCCAGTGAGTACAGAAACCAAAATGACATTTTTAAATACTGTCTCTACATTATGGAATTAGTCTGAAGGACTTCAGAAGAATATTATAAAAAATCAACAATGTCAGAAGAATGTCCACTTGATTTGTATTCTGTGGTATAAATGTCTTTTTCATGTGCCAGGATATTGTTTGTTTATGTGATTTCAGAATTTTTTTTTTATGGAAAACATTTTTCCTTAATGACCGGAACATTTAATCTGATCCAGTCTCCATTTCTACTTTCAAGCGATTGGATTGTGAACATATGTTTCGCTTAATGTTGCAAGTATTTTCCATAACTGAGTCAAATTCAGAACGGGAACCGTCTCAATGCAAAACCTCCTGTGTCTCCTCCCGTCCTCAGGCTGGCAGGTTGCACAGCAGAGGAAGTGGAGCAGTCGTCCCGGCGTCTGGAGCTCGGAGCGCACCGGCCTCGGCGTCAGCCAGCGCTCTCACTACAGCACACAGGAGGCTGAGAAGGAGCCAGAAGAGGAGCCTCTGCACACCATCATCAGCGATACAGAGTCTGTTCAAGGTTGCCGCTCCCGCGTGTTTTCTTCTGCAGCTTCTCGTTTCGTGTTAAACCGACACCGACGTGAACGCTGCTTCCCCTCTTCTCTCCAGGTACTTTCTCCAAACATGAATTTCAAGCTGAAACTAAAAAGCTGCTGGATATTGTTGCCAGGTCTCTGTACTCTGAGAAAGAGGTAAGAAGTGCAGCGAAGCAGGTACTATTTTACTTCCGTGTACGTTCACTGATTGTGACTGATTCTCTCGTGGCTTCGTCGACTGTCAGGTTTTCATCAGGGAGCTGATTTCTAATAGCAGCGACGCCCTGGAGAAACTCCGCCACAAGTTGATGACGGCAGACGGTCAAACGGCCCCGATGGAGCTTCACCTGCAGACCGACGCTGCAAAGGGGACGTTCACCATCCAGGTGCTCTACTGTTTGTGGAAGAACATGTTCTGTGACTTCACAGAGGAGAAATAAAACGGGATACGATTATATTCATCCATCAGGAAGTCAGATTAGTCAGTTTCTCTTTGTGTGTCAACTTGACATGGGAGCTCAGTTCCACACAGACAATCACCGTCTCGTCTAGATTTTACCCATTCATGCTTTATGTGAGTATTTACTTGAACTATGTATCGACCAGAAACCGAGTCGTGATATGACCAAGTGTAACTTCTTTCGCTCATGTTTTTGATTGAGAATATCTACAATATTTCGGTTTAAGTCTCACAACATGCGTAGATTCACTATTTTGGAGTGACGGAGGATTTTTCTGGATTCCGACAGGACACGGGAATTGGCATGACCCAGGAGGAGCTGGTGGCCAATCTGGGGACGATCGCCCGCTCCGGGTCCAAGGTGGGCTGTTGGTGCACTCCTCCCTGTTGTGTCATTTTATATTCGTCTGTGTGATGCGTCCTGCTGATCTCTCTCTCTCTCTCTCTCTCTCTCTCGGCCTTCTCTGCATTGCAGGCGTTTCTGGACGCACTGCAGAACCAGGCCGAAGCCAGCAGCACCATCATCGGCCAGTTTGGAGTGGGATTTTATTCTGCCTTCATGGTGGCCGACTGCGTGGACGTCTACTCCCGCTCGGCTGAACCCGACGCACCCGGATACAAGTGGTCCTCCGACGGGTGAGAGCAGGAAGACGAGGACGATGGCTTTAAACATCTGTGAAACGAGTGTAAAAACCACGAACACGCCGACTTGTGTCTCATCAGCTCTGGAGTCTTTGAGATCGCTGAAGCCGGCGGCGTTCAGCAGGGAACCAAGATTGTGCTGCATCTCAAAGACGACTGCAAGGAGTTTTCCGCAGAGGACAGAGTCAAAGGTGGGACAGCGTCTTGTTTCGTTGACCACTCATCGGTGCAGCGAGGAGGGCTGCACGCTGAACATGTGATGGGACATGACAGGATTTGTCTGATGAGTGGCACTAAGTGATCTGATGCACTTGTGATGTGATTTCTGTTTCAGAGGTTGTAACCAAGTACAGCAACTTTGTGAGTTTCCCTATTTTCCTGAATGGACGGAGGCTCAACACGTTGCAGGTGAGTTTCTCCGCCTCTGGGGTGCTGCTGGTCTTGGTTTCGGGATTTTTTAATTCAATTCGGAACACTTCTGTGTAACACTGAATATATGCCTTGAATTAACCAAATTCTAAAGTACAAGCAAAGTAAATGATTGGACTTCCTGTGGTGTAGAGTTTATTATGGTTCTAATAGTTCCCTTTCACACCGCAGGCCTTGTGGACGATGGAGCCGAAAGAGATCAGCGACTGGCAACACGAGGAGTTCTACCGCTACATCGCTCAGGCCTACGATCGGCCACGCTACACGCTGCACTACCGCGCCGACGCCCCGCTCAACATCCGGAGCATCTTTTACGTCCCCGAGACGGTGAGAAGGGTGATCCGTTTCTCTTTGCAATGCTTCGGTTTCGTTGTGTTCCCTTCAGTTTTAAGGTATCTCATGATGAATCACGAGAAGTTACTTCCTCACGTTTTACGTATTGGTAATTAAGACACGACTGGTAAACGACGTGTTTGCCAACAGAAGCCGAGCATGTTCGACGTGAGCAGGGAGATGGGCTCCAGTGTGGCGCTGTACAGCAGGAAGGTTCTGATCCAGACCAAAGCAGCCGACATCCTGCCGAAGTGGCTGCGCTTCCTGCGAGGTCTGCACCCGCCTCTTCCTCTCTTCTGCCTTCACATCCAGGAACTCATGTCTCTGATGAGATGAGGAAGTGTGTGTGTGTGTGTGTGTGTGCAGGTGTGGTGGACAGTGAGGACATTCCTCTGAACTTGAGCAGAGAGCTGCTGCAGGAGAGCGCCCTCATCAGGTACACCACCAGCATTGCGCCATTGATTTGATATATTTTTCATTCACAGGCAAAATATTATTTATTGAATCGCTGTTTGCATACATGTAGAATACATCCATCTCTAAGCTTTTTTTTTATTTTTATTTTTTTATTGTGAAAATCAGAAGGATCATTGATGGCGCTTTCATCTCATAAATACACGACTTTGTTCTTCTTTCTCCAGGAAGCTTCGTGACGTTCTCCAGCAGAGGATCATCCGCTTCCTGTTGGACCAGAGCAAGAAGGAGCCCGAGAAGTACAACAGCTTCTTTGAGGACTACAGCCTCTTCATGAGAGAAGGCATCGTCACCACGCAGGAACAAGACGTCAAGGTCGCCGTCTTTGGTTTCTCCTGGGGGGGCGTCACGAGCACATCGGCAGGATCAGAGATTCTTTTTTTTTCTCTCGATCAGCTCAGCCGTTATAATTTCAGTCTTCTGGAACTATTTTAGTCGAAATAGTCCAATGGCCTCAGTAGAGTTGTGATGGGAGAAGCTTTGCCTCCTTTTTTTTTTTTTTTTGCCATTTCTCTCCAAAGTATAAATTCCGAAAGTTTCGGAGCTGCATTCAGGTTTTGCCAGTTTCCTTTTCGTGAATGGATGGCGCACGCTTATGACTTTATTCTCGCAAAATCACGTCGAGTCACGTACGACGTCGGGCTGCTTATGTTTTCATCGTTCAATCTGCACACAGTAAACTTCATGTCGTACAGTGTGGCTAAAGTCCTTCCAAGTGTTTCTAACTGGTGATTTCGCGGATGGATTTGCAGGAGGACATCGCAAAGCTGTTGCGCTTCGAGTCTTCGGCTTTGCCAGCCGGGCAGCACACCAACCTGATGGAGTACGGCTCCCGCATGAAGGCCGGCTCCCGCAACATCTACTACCTGTGCGCCCCCAACCGACACCTGGCAGAGCACTCGCCTTACTACGAGGCCATGAAGAAGAAGGACATGGAGGTGAGGCGCTCGCATTGGACCCGACAGGAACTGGAACTTACGGAGACTTTCGGTCGTGGAGGAGGAAATTCTGCGGAGCGCGTAAATGTCGCTTCTCCGCCGATTTGCAGGTGCTGTTCTGCTACGAGCAGTTCGACGAGCTGACTCTGCTCCACCTCCGGGAGTTCGAGAAGAAGAAGCTGATCTCGGTGGAGACGGACATCGTGGTGGATCACTACAAGGAGGAGAAGTACGAAGACAGCAAGCCAGGTCGGCCGTCTGCTCTCTACTCATTAGTGGGTCGGCTTGCGTTGTCGGAACTGAACCCCTGAAATGTGTCTGTCTCCTCTGCCCTGCAGCGGCGGAGCGTCTCACGCAGGAGCAGTCCGACGACCTCATGGCCTGGATGAAGAACTGCCTCGGCCCCAGAGTCACTAACGTCAAGGTAATAAAACGGACCGCCGCTTCACCGCGACACCGAGAAAGCAAGAACCAAAATGTGAAATTCCAACTTTTGCGTGTGCCCCCAGCTGACCCCTCGCCTGGACACCCACCCCGCCATGATCACAGTGCTGGAGATGGGCGCAGCACGCCACTTCCTGCGAACCCAGCAGCTGGCCCGCACGGCCGAGGAGCGGGCCCAGTTACTGCAGCCCACGCTGGAAATCAACGCCGGGTGAGGGATTGATACGTGGGTGTCGTTAGAAAGAAATCCTGTTGAAACTCTAATAACACGTTTTTTTTTTTTAACTAATCACTGTTTTCTAGACACGATCTGATCAAGAAGATGCACACACTGAAGGACACCAACTCCGAGCTGGCTGGATTGTTACTGGAACAGGTAACAAGTGTCACTCGTTTCTGTTTTCATCTGTGGCCTTTGCTTTCCTTCATGTCTATTTGTCAGCAAAAAAAAAAAAGAAAACGAGCACAATGGAAAATCCAGCAGTCTAATAATCTTCTAATCTGTTACCATTTCAGGAGAAACTCCACCAATAATTGACACAAACACCGTGTTGAGATTAGTGTTTCTTTTTTATTGGCAAGCCTCTGAAATATCTGTTCTCTCAGGCAGTGAAAATCATTTCAAGGACATAAATGAGTTGGGAGACAAATGAATTGGTTCATTGTTGAAATCACTGTGGAGCTGGTGAGTGAAGACTTGATTGCACAGTAACCACTCTGCTCTTCATCTTGTTTTTCAGATTTATGACAATGCCATGATCGCAGCCGGCCTGAACGACGACCCCCGGCCGATGATCTCCCGCCTCACCGACCTCCTGACCAAAGCTCTGGAGAAGCACTGAGCGCCGTGAAGACGTGTTGCTACAGACTTTGGCCTTTAGCCGAAGGCCGAGAACTGAAAGGACCCGACAGGTTCATCTGAAGCTGGAAAAGAAAAATCCTCTGGAGTTTTTCCCTCTTTTATTTTTTTTGTTTGTTTTACCAAATGGCAGATGAAAAGAAAAAAAACAAAGGATTTAAAAAAAAAACATCTTTATGCCCTCTAGCCTCATCTCGGTGAGTTTAGTGTGTGGTAATCCCTTCTTGGTGGTCAGTGACGTTCCCTTCATGCTTCAACACGGCGTTTTTCAAGGTGCGCTCGTTTTCGGCACTAAAGTAAAGTGTCGGGCCGAAGGTCCACCACATCCTGAACACTGGGTACAAACTGTTACCTCTTTTCCGTCCTGTGCTCTCCCTAATGTCTTCATCCTTTTTCATTATTTAATGATACATCCACTCTTGATTTTATGTTTCACAAGCAAGTTAATCTTAAATCCTGGATGTGATGAATAATCAGACTGAAACTCTGCAGTTCATGTGATGTAAAACAAAACGCGGCGAGTGTCTATGGAGCCTGTTCACGTCGACATTAAAGCCAATAAACACGGAGTCGTCAAAGTGTCGCTTTAAAATAAAAAGTCAGGTTTATTAAAATGGGTAACATCTCTTGAAGACGGCGCCCTCCGGTGTGCGGCCCGTCTCCTGCTGTGCGTCTTGACGAGATGGGTGAACCTGCAGATTGAAGGCAAAGCGTTCAAGTCAAGTCCCCGTGCGACGGCGTCGCGGCGCCTCCGGTCCGTCTGGACCACGTCGGGGGGCGCTCGGACCCGTCAGACCTGCCCAGGCTTCGTCTGCGAGCCGTCCTGCCTCAGGTGTCGCCTCCCACAAGCCGCCGCCCAGCGTCAGGAGAGCTTGTCGATGTTGGCCAGGAAGCGCTGGGCCCACCACTCGTCCAGGTCGATGGCCACGAAGTCTGGGAAACCAGACGAGTCGACGTTAGACGCGATTGAAAGTCTTTGTTCTTTGCACATTTTAAAGATCGATCCATCTGAAATAGTATTTCTTAAAATGGGATTCAATCTTTGTTCCCACGCTGGTTGATGGGACGACACCACAAGTTATTTGCCACCTGCCAAGATTTCAAATCCTATTTTTTTTTAGACATAATTTGACTTGTTTTAAAAGTTATTTACTTATTTTTAGTCCTTGCTTTTACAGTATAGTCTCAAAACTAAGATTTCTTATACAGCAAAATTGACATTAAAAAAATAAATCATGCATTTTACATGATTTTCTTCTACAATATAGTGTTAGTATCTTGGGCTTGTTGCAGTGTACTACTTAAGTCCATTTGTCAATTGTAAAACACTGATCTTTGGAAAACCTCTGCACTCAGTACAGATATGTACGTATCTCCACTTGAAGACAGCTATGCTGAGGTGTTTTCTGTGTTTCGGAAAAGGCGTGTATAACAACATTTTCATGGTGTGTGGCGCCACCTGGAGGTAACGGTTGGTTTAATTTGGTAAAGGATTGGAAAGAGAGAATCTATGCCAATCAACCTAAAACGCATGATTTAGGACCTTGAGAGGAAACCACAGCAGCCAGGGTTCCAACCCAGAGCTGATGAGAGCGAACCACTACTCCATGGCGAGGCCCACATAGGAATGTGTTTTGTTTTCTGACTGCATGAAACTTTAGAAGAATTATAGATTCTTCAGAAAAAAACAGTAAAAACTGATTTGGAACATTGATTGCCATTTCATTCACAACCACACTGATTAGTGTTTTGGTTCAGGAGTGGTGAAACGAGATGGGGAATTAAACTGCCAACCTCAGGATTAGGAGGCAACCAGTTCTACCAGCTGAGCCACAACTACATTTCAGGAAACAGGTGATTCTTTGTTTCTCTTTTATACAAGATTCGTCTCTTTCTCTGGGACTTTGGAGCATATATATATATATGCTCAGCTAAAGACACATTAAAAGGCATTTTCAAAATATAAAATGTGTTTTATTAACTGTCTGCATTGAAAAGAAATGGTCCCAATCCCACTTGCCCCAAACATTTTTTTTCTTATTCAAATCACTTTTACTTTACATTTCCAGACATTTAAAAAAAAATCTTTAGGGTGGTGCTCCTCAGCTGCCCCCGTTATGTGTCGCCACATTTATTTTATTGAGAGATTTGAATACGTTTAACACGAATATGTATCTGTACATCATTTTTATTAATGCCAAAAATCAAAGGCTTATATTTTGTTCACCTGTGTTCTATTGTCTAAGTTATCTCGGGTTCAGGTGTATTATTCACTATATAACTACATGAGATCAATGGACGGCGCTTGGATATTGATTAACTGTTTTATTGCAGGTTTTTTGGTCTCAGACCTTTGTTATGACCGACAAGTACGATATGGTAGCGTGAAAAAAAAAGATTACTAAACAACATAATAAATCTGTAATCATAAGGAACAATATCATGGAAACCGTTTATGGCCACTAGTAATGTTGAATCTCAGTGTTGTTTTAGGAGACACCGAGTATATACTGCACTCTGGTGGATATAACGAGGTACTGCAGCTAATATTTTAAACCAAGTTTGTTCACTATTTTTGGTATAGAGCTTCAAAATTAAATCAGTTGATCAATTAAATATTGAATACGTGTTGCAAGGAAAAAAAGCTTAGTCTTTTTACATGGTTGAGCACTTCTAAATCCTACTATATCCCTGTAATTTAATCTATTTGTCGTGTTAAACTGTGTTTTTACGTGGTTTATTGATTAAGCGCACAAGATGCTCGATTAATTATTTCCAAATCGGCGGGAGTCGGCTCATCTCTCCTGCACGACGGGTTTGAGTCTTCCAGCTGGACGGATCAGCCTCACCTCCACTAATCCTCACTATGGTTGGCCGTCACGAACCAGTGCAGACGACCGGTCCCGGGGTCACGGGCCGAGAGGCTCGGGGGGGCGGGGAGACGACGCCGTGGTCGTTCACTCACCGTCCGTGTGCCGGCTGGGCGTCGTCTCTTTGTAGTGGACCGCTGTGCGAGCCGCCTCTGGCTCCTTCTGCTGCTGCGCCACTTCCTGCCAGGCTGAAAACACAACGCCGTCAGTACGGCCAGGCGTCCTCATCTGTCCTTAGTTAAAAAGTAAACAAATAATAAAAAAAGAAAAAGAATATTGTCCCCCCCCCCCCCCCCCGCCCCTTCAGAGATACACCCAGTGTTAAACAAGTAAAGTCCAGAAGGGCGGTCCCGCCCACTCAATGTTTGTGTTTCAAATAATGACACCTGTGCACGTGTGTGTGTGTGTGTGCATGTGTGTGTGCGTGAGTGATTATATCTCTGCTGCAGTCTGTCCTCCCTCCTTTCCGTCCCTCGTGCTGCAGGACGTCAGACTGGAGCTGAAGGTTCACGACCTCTGACTTTTGTTCCCCATCAAGTCTGCACTGAGTGGATTAGCTCCACGTCTGATATCGCCTCGTTTGTTTAGTCCCACCCGATCGCGTTCTCAGACTCTCGCCACCCCTCGACTCTGCTCCTGCAGAGGTGTCTCATGAATAAAACTCGTGAAGTTATAGGTTTGATGTGCTGCGGCGCAAAATGTATCCCTGAATGGTTTTAACCTGAAAAGGTCAAGCGCTGGACCTTCTTTGTGTCCTTGTCCTCTCAACTACAAGGTTGCTCAAGTTGTTTATGAGCTTCTGTGGCCGAGCTCCAATGCCAGCAGGACAGAGAAAGTAAAAAAAAAAAAGAAAAAAACAAAAGTGCTGAGCCGGTGCAGTCTCCAGGAGACCGGACAGGCCCGTGAATGTTAAAACTACGGCCACACTTCAAAAAGTGGGTCAGCGTGTGGAATCGGCAAAACCTTTCAAGCAGCCTCAAGTAAGCGGTGGGATTACATCTGAACCACAACAACAACAACAAAACAAAGCAGTTCTCCTGGGCCATTGTTGCCCGGGTGGGTCAGAGGGGTGTGAAGTGTTGGGTGTGAGAGGATTTCATTATATCAGTGTTGGAGCAGCTGTGTGGGTGAGGCCTGGGAGGGGGAGGAGGCTCCAACAAACTCTGATCACCCACAACAATGTCATTCACAAAACAAAAAAAACAAAAAAACCCAACAGGCAGCGGCGTGCAGGGGGTGTTTGGTTACGACCGGACGACGAGGAAGGGCTCATCTTCCTCACCGTCGTAGACGAACTTGACGTTTTCCTCGTGGGAAGGAGTGAAGCTCTCGTCACGCTGGCTGTCATCGGAGAGCGCCGGCGTGGGGTGGTGGTACTTCTTACCGTTCAGGCGGTTGAAAACTATCTTGGGTGCAGGAAGGCTGGAGGGAATATAGAGGAGGAGGGGGGGGGGACAAAAACAGGGTTTTAGTGGCTCTTCCATTGAGGCAGTCAAGAGATTACAACAGCTGCATGAAGGACCATGTGCCATTACTCCTTCCAACCCCCCCCACCCCTCTCTCTCTCTCTCTCTCTCTCTCTCCCAAGGTCACACACAAACACACACATGGCCTGCTCGGCTGGTTCAAAGTCAGGAAAGCAGACAGGCTGAGCAATGAGGAAGCGGGAGCGTGTGGCGTGTTTAGAGGGGATCAGTGATGAACAAACAAACGAGTCTGTCTCCAGCTGATGACGTCCACTGCTGCCACTCAACAACCTGCACAAGTTTACCTGATAAACCTGTGAATCATTGAAGTCACATCAGAACATGGTGGCGTCTCTTACTTACTCCGGCATGCTCCAGGATGTCTGTTTGTGCTTAAAATCATTAATCTTGCTGTCCAGCTGCTGAGTGGGCCCTAAAATCAACATAAGACAAATATTAAGTTTCTTTAAAAAAAAAATAAAAAAATGAATAAAAGTAAGTAAATAGTAAGAACGTTACAGTCAACGCTTTCATAAACATACCTGTCCTCCGCTGGGTGACCAGTTTGCTGGGACCTCTTGAAATTGTGTACATCACGCGCAGGGAGGTTCACCTGGACGTCCCAAGTTTGGCTCTTTAAAAGTACAAAAAAAAAGAAGAAAAAAAACCCCACCGAATCTTCGTCTTCTTGTCGGGACTCGTTCAAGAGCAGCACATCGCTCCACACCGGCCTCGGGTTCAGTCACGGTGTGTTGCCTCAGCTCCGCCGAGCTTGCGCGAGCAGTTTTGTAACCAGTTTTGTAAAGACGCGTGCCGCGCGCTTCAGGCTCTGCGCGACGTGCTGCCGGCTCGACTCTCCGCGCGCATATCCCACGCGACACGTCTTCCCCTCGTTGCTGCTCTTCGACGCCCGCGTCCCTCTCGCCACCGTGTAATGAGGCAGACCGCACGAGTCACTTTGAGGCTCGAGCTCGTCCCCCGTCCTGCCACAATGTCACACAACCTGAAACAGCCGCTGTCATTCACAAGACGCTGCGCGCAGACGCACGCCGCGACGTCGCGACACGCCCCCCGCGTGCGCTTTTAAAGAGACAGCGTTTCCTCGTGGGAGACGTTATAAAACTGCCCGACACTGATTTCAATATTTTTCATTATTTTAAATAGAAACTCTTTTTTTTTTTTTTTTTTTTTAAAGAAAAAGACAAAAAAAGATTGACGATGCCAGAGCTGCCTTGCTGAAACTGTCCGGTGTTAAAACTCGGTGCTATAGTTTAGTCAACAGTATGTTTTCATAAATTTCACGATATTTTTAAAACTTCCTGCAGGCCGTTTTAAAATTAACTTGGGGCCACAGGTTAGACATTTCTTGATTTAGTTTCTAATAGAAGTCAGGATACATTCTTTAAGTTCCAAATCATGTGAAACGATTGGCATCGCTGATACTTTTTGAGATTTTCTGTGAAGGTCTAGTTTATTATGGATGATATGCTGAACTGAGAAAAACCTTTTTCCAGCAGGTAGATGGTGCTGCAAAACACTCCCACTGTCTTTCGGCTTGCTCTGTTTGAAGAAATGCATTAAACTGCTATTATTGGCATTATGCAAGATCCCATAAGCAGCCAACTGTCTGATTAACATGGCGGCACTTTAACTGCTCATTCAAGTAAATGCCTGCAGTTGATCATAAGACCTTATATCCAAAGCAGTTTGCAGATAAATCCCTCTGAAACTCCATCTCTCTCCCAAAGGTCTGTCCTATGGTCAGTTAGTGGTGGTGCTTGTGTTTGGTGTGGTGCGGCAGCTGCAGCATCCGTCCCTGCAGTTTTGTATACAGACTCTAACATTTTCTACAATTAAAGCTGAGTTTTGTTTTCACACTGTGTTGTAGAAGATGGGTGGATTCACTTGCAGCCGTTTGTGTCTCTGAGAAGCCCCCATCAGATAGAAATCTCTGTGTTTACAGTGCACACACCAGCAGTCAGGTGCACAGGACAGTTAATTCACACTCAGTTCACTTTACAGTGTAACCAGGCTTTATTAGTAATGTTGGTTCAAGTAAAAAAAAAGAAAAAAAAGTGTTTCATCAAAAACACTCACATTGACATTAAAATGATCTACAATACAAAGAAATAAAAGCTTCCTTTCTTTTTTTAGTGAAAGCTCCAAAAAACAAGAAGTATGAAAGGTTATTTTCTATCAAAGATGGACAATGACATGTCTAGATGCAATGATTTATAGAGATTTCTTGTCATACTTTTAACCTTGCATCAACTGAAGCACAGCTTGATGAAGAAATAAAAACCTCACGATAACTAAAAAGTTAATTAAAATAAATTTAATGAATTCATTAATCAATAAAAGAATAATTCACAAAACCTCAAGATTATTTTACAACTCTCCCTCTCTAATGAAAAAAAACGTATCCGCAATCATGTATCATGAGCATATTTAAATAAAACTACTATGACAAACTATCTGTACACATCAGCTCGTACTGTCATCATCTTGCAGCTTTAGGAATTAAATACATGTCACAAAGCATCTTATCTATTTGCGCAAAAGACAAATGGAAGGCAGGTTTCCAAACTATACAATCCAAAGTATGTTTACATCCATTCGCAGGATATTCTCTATAAATGAAGTTCATGATTAGTTAAATGTCAAGTATGACGCTAAAATGTAAAGCGACGGCTAAATACAATGACGTGTTCTTAAAGGTGCAAACAGAGCTCATGGAAGATCAGATCAGCGCAGTCGGTAGAAAAGATCTTTAGGTAGCGTAATCCTAATCCCTGATCCAGACGAGGTGGAGGTAGTGCTGCTGGTACTGGGTTAGGAACGAGACGGAACTAAGCCTTCATGGTTGAATGTGACCGTTGAGCTCGGGAGGAAAATGTGTATCCCAGCTACAAATCACTGCATGTTTTTAACCTTTTAACCTTTAGATCACAACTTCTGGGTTCCTTCCACCTAAAGTGATTTTATCCACGCATTTCATTGGTTTAAAACTTGGAAAAGGGGAGAAACCCCTGTGTTCGTCTTTTATTTTCCATCTTTCCAGTTTCCTCGCTCATTTCAAAGATCATGCATGTTAGGTTGGATATCCCTGTATGTCCTAAAACACTATTTACATGTGTGTACATGTCATTCAGAGATGAGGATCGCAGTCTTCCAGCAGGCTGTCGGTGATGTAGCTGATCTTCAGCACGTTGTGATAGTAGTCCTTCTCCACAGCGGAGTTCACGGTCCAGCCGACCACCTCCACACCTCGCGCCGCCCAGTACTCAACGTAATCCCTGGTTTGAAGAAAACGATAAGGAATCTGAATGAATACAGTTTCCTTCCTGAGAAGGACAAAACCCTTTTCAGTGGAAACGTGACACAAAACAGCGAATCCAGAGATTACCGATGACTTCGGACGAAGTCGTAGTTTTAATAACTACTATATATACGTATAAAAATCAGGCTTGTAATGATTTCCTGGCAAGTGAATTGAAAAGATACAGAATCACTTTGTTTTCATCACATATATGATGCTGAAATGAGTGGTAGGGTGTATGAAATGGTCAGAAAATATCCCAGATGCAGGTTCTTGTTATTAGTTCTGTGAAACCAGCCATGTTTTCACATTATTATTGACATTTCTGTGTTAAACTTCTCATACGTTGACAGGAACAGTGGTGCATTTTGTTCCTTCACAATAAAAAAAAGCAACTCTTTTAATTGCAATGCACCGGAAACCAGTGATAAAAAAAACAAAAAACATCTGATAAAAATCACACTAATAGCCTAAGAAACCTTTCATTGTCGATCCCACATTAAACTGTAAGACTGAATATTGTATGACAGGGTCGCCAAAAGTTCATCCTCACAATCTACAGGCCGAACTCTGACTGAGCACATGAACCACGAAGATTTATGAGAAACATGGATGTTAATTTATTGAGAAGCTTTGTCTTTTCTTTAAATCTTCATGCACATATTTGATAGCTTCACCTTGACAAAGCGATTTGAGGCCATTTGAAATGACACCTTGTTATAAAATGTGTTTAAATGATCATCATTCTACCATTACCGCATTAACCACTTAATGTGCTGCAACTTAATCATTTATTCATCTCTGAAAGTTGGTTCCGGGGCTGTAAAGTATAGAGAAAAAGGGGCTGCTTGTTCCCTGCAGTGCATATTTTTAAGCCATATTACAGATCCACATTTTTATTTTACTGCTATAAAATGTCCTTATTCTTGTCGCAGATGCTTTTTGACCTGCAGTTTCATTTTTTTAGGTTTTGCATCCATTTTGCTTCGTATGAACTGATGCTTAGAGAAAGAAGTTATTTTCTGTGTGCCATTTTTCAGTTTTTCAGAAAACTTCACTGACGTTTGATTTCACATGTGAAAACACAATAAATGTTGCTTCTCGAGCATGAACGGGAGTTCCGCACTGACGGCACTCGTTTCGGCTACAAAACCTGAAAACACCCACTGTGAAATGAAATCTTTCTGCACGAGGATGGCAGAGATGCCGCACAGCTTCCACAGTATGTGGTGGTGCGCCCAGTCCAGCAGGACGTCCAGGAGTCCGGTCCACAGCTGGCCCCAGTGGGACAGGGTCCGGGGAGTGCCGTCCCCGAAGCGGCTCAGCCTCCAGGGCTGGTGGGTGAGAGCTGTGACCACCGAGGGGTCAGTCTGACGCATCTGAGGGCCGGAGAGGATTCAAACTCAGCAAGACATGGTGACGAATTCAGAAACTAAAAGGAGCAGCTGTCGTGCGATGGAACTAAACGGAGCAGCAAGTTTGCTGAGACTTTCATTCAATAATGTCATCAAACATTAAACAATATCTTTAAAAGAAGACAATGGATATATTCTTTACTAAGGTAGTATTTTCCTTACCTTGTAGATGACTTTGGGTTCAAATGAGGAAACAATGCTGGAGTTGTAAAGGACCGGGAACTTCTTATACATCTCATGAAGCACTGCAGCCGCCTGAAAATGTTTTGAAAACTCAATAAAAACATAAAAAAATTACAAACTGGAACAAAACATAGCTTTGTATTTAACCGTACCTGAAATCTTAGTGAAAGTCTTTAATAATCCATGTGATAAAATGTGATATATAAATGTATAGATTTGTTTTGGTTTTTTTAATAAAAGGGATGTATGGTGCATACACCATGATATGCATGAAAACCTGAATAAATGGAGGCTCAACAGGAAAATAATTGTTCCACCCAACATCGACTTGGAATTTCATGTAATTCCGCCGGTAGTAATACAATTGTAATTGAGTCAGTACAATTATTTATGAGAAACATTTTTATTCCTTTTTTTGCCCTGATCTTCCCATCAGTCATCACTTCAATGTTAATCTCATACATTTCCCCCATCGTTGTTCCAGATCACATTTTACTCTGGTGTGTTTTCTACCTGATCAGGTTGACCTTTCACGTCGAAGAATATGACCATCTGATGTTTGACACATTCCTGCACGGCCTCCTGCAGAGTTGGAACCTTCTCGCCACTAAACCGGTCCCTGGAAGACAAAGAAACAAGGTGTCATATATTATGTCACTTATTGTAAATATGTGGAACGCAACAGGGGAATTTCCTTAACTCAGTGTTAATGACAGGTACCGAGCATACGATCAAATGTTACAGCAGGTGGATTTTTATCCATCCATCCATCCATCCATCCATTGGCTACCGCTTTATCCGGGGCCGGGTCGCGGAGGCAGCAGTCTGAGCAGAGTTGCCCAGACTTCCCTCGCCCCAGACACTTCCTCCAGCTCCTCCGGTGGCACCCCAAGGCGTTCCCAGGCCAGCCGAGAGACATAGTCCCTCCAGCGTGTCCTGGGTCTGCCCCGAGGCCTCCTACCGGAGGGACATGCCCGAAACAGGGGGGCATCCGAAATAGATGCCCGAGCCACCTCAGCTGGCTCCTCTCGATGTGGAGGGGCAGCGGCTCTACTCCGAGCTCCTCCCTGGTGACTGAGCTCCTCACCCTATCTCTAAGGGTACGCCCAGCCACCCTACGGAGGAAGCTCATTTCAGCCGCTTGTATCCGAGATCTCGTTCTTTCGGTCATGACCCATAGTTCATGACCATAGGTGAGGGTAGGAACGAAGATCGACCGGTAAATCGAGAGCTTCGCTTTTTGGCTCAGCTCCTTCTTCACCACGACGGACCGATACAACGTCCGCATGACTGCAGACGCTGCACCGATCCGCCTGTCGATCTCACGCTCCATCTTTCCCCCACTCGTGAACAAGACCCCAAGATACTTAAACTCCTCCACTTGGGACAAGGGCACTCCACCGACCTGGAGGGGGCAAGCCACCTTTTTCCGGTCGAGAACCATGGCCTCGGATTTAGAGGTGCTGATCGTCATCCCAGCTGCTTCACACTCGGCTGCGAACCGTGTCAGTGCACGCTGGAGATCCAGGCTTGATGGGGCCAACAGAACCACATCATCCGCAAATAGCAGAGATGAGATTCTGTGGTCCCCAAACCGGACCCCCTCTGGCCCCCGGCTGTGCCTAGAAATTCTGTCCATATATATGATGAACAGAACCGGTGACAAAGGACACCCCTGCCGGAGGCCAACGTGCACAGGAAACAGGTCCGACTTACTGCCGGCAATGCGAACCAGACTCCTGCTCCGGGAATACAAGGACCGAACAGCCCTCAACAAGGGACCCCGGACTCCGTACTCCCGGAGCACCCCCCACAGGACATCTCGGGGGACGCGGTCGAACGCCTTCTCCAGATCCACAAAACACATGTGGACTGGTTGGGCGAACTCCCACGAACCCTCAAGCACCTGGTGGAGGGTATAGAGCTGGTCCAGTGTTCCACGACCAGGACGAAAACCGCATTGTTCCTCTTGGATCCGAGGTTCGACTAACGGCCGGACCCTCCTCTCCAGTACCCTGGAATAGACTTTCCCGGGGAGGCTGAGGAGTGTGAGGTGGATTTTTAGTTTCAATCAAAATGATGACAACACATGACATTTCTGTGTTTTGTCCCTTTAGCGCAGGGAAACATCTTTAAATGCACCCGATTGATCATTCAACTTAAAAATATGAACATTTGGGAGAAAAAATGAATGAAAATGAAAGATTGTCTCATGATAGTTGATCCAGTGCATTCGAGCGTCTGCTCATCTTTATTTTTATTACTGTTTTTATCAGTAACATAAACCCAGTAAAGTTAAGTGCGTAGGTTGTTTTATAGCCACCCATTATCTTCGGGCTAAAAATGGTCGAATGTGTGTGACTTTGATCAATTTCACCTTAAAATCATCGATTTTACTATATATGAATGGAATCTCTTTTTAGTTATCAACTGACATTTAAAAACCACAAAAGACCTATTTTGTAAGATATCCAGAAATTTCAGTACATTTCATTCCCATGAGAGAAAAAACAACCCATATGATGAGTTTGAAGTATTTAAATAATTAAAATATTCAGATAAAAAGAAGAACTTGAGTGCAAAAAAACTATTTGGAAACACAAACTTGGTTAGTTTCTACCTAAGTACCACATTATTTATGCATTTTGTCAACAAACTATCCCTACATTTTTAATTCCTAAAACAGAGTTAGACTTGTTTAAATAACAGTGTGTGTTGTTATGTACTTCAGCCTGTGTCGAGCTGCAGCATCCAGCCTCCTGAGTTGAACAAGCTGCAGTTTACTGACTGGTCCGGACCCATTGGTGGTGCGATCCACCGTCTCGTCATGCATCAGCACCGGCACGCCTTCCGATGTAAAGCTCAGGTCCAGTTCCACTCCAGTTGCCCCGTTTCTGCTGGCCTGAAGAAAACATAGTAAAAACACTGTAAAATAGCAGCTGTATTGTTAAGCTGAGGGTAAAATTAAGCAAACAGAATTTTTTCTTCTTCTACTTCTTTTGGGTTTAACGGCAGTTTACATCCATAAAAGTGGCAAGAGGAATTCCCAGCACTGCCGTGATTGGGATTCTTTGAACTTTTTCTTAGATGGGTTCATGCTCATGTGGGTGTTGTGGGTAGTGAGAGGGTTGGCAGGCTTCTCCAAGAAAGCCACGGCCAAAGCAACTAAACAGTCGTCAGGGTGGGAAAGCTGCTGATAAGAGAGAGAGGGAAACAGTCAACAGGGACGATGAGAGAGGTGGGAAACAATGTGGGTTGATAAAACCAGCAGATGACGGTAATGCAACTTAAAGGATGCAAACTGCTGTTAAACCCGAAAGAAGAAGACCCAGACTCCATTGTATCCTAAAGAGCTGATAGTCCCATATCAGCCCATGAGAACACTTGGTTCTGAGAGTGCTGGCTCACTGGAGGTTCTTAGGTTTTCCAAAAATAGAGGAGTTGTGGAGCTCGCCCAGCCTTTGGCACACAGTTGGAACGCCATCTTGTTGCAGAGTCTGAAATATTGGCAGATGAAATAGTCCAGGTGCTGAAGGAAGCTGAGAGTTTTAAGAAAAGTCCAGAGACCCGAAGGAAGCGCCTGAATGTCGCGACAGGAAAGACGAAAGCTCTATTTTTGCAAAGAACTTTGTAGAAGTCAGTGCTGGAGAAGGCTTTGCAAGGTGGTTCAACTCTCCCATCATCAATACTAGAGCTTGTTGAAAACATAAAGCAACAATGGAGATAAAGACTGTGACATTATGCCACAACAAATGCCAACCGTAATCAAAGCTAAAGGTGGTCCAACGAAATATTGGTTATGGTTCATTAGATAGCCTACACACATTGACAAATGGCAATATTTGTAGGATTTAACCCCCTGGACAGGGCTAGGCTAAAATTCGGAGTCTGACCTCTCTGATCGCTGCCACGGTGTTCTCCGGAGCGTCGTGTCCGCCTCCGCGGTGCGCCACCACCGGCACGCCGCCGGAGAGGCTCCGGGGCCGCAGGACGCGGCCGGCCTGGTCCGCCGGTACCGGCGGGAAGCGGAACGTCACCAGGAAGACGTAGAGGAAGGCGGTGAGGAGGGAGGAACCCGTGGCGCTCCTCGTCATCCCAAACACCAGCACAAACAGCACCGAGAAATACAGCGCCTCGTCCCCGACCTGCAGCATCGCGACAGGAGGAAGAGGAGGAGGAGGAAGAAGAGGAGAGATCAGCAGGAGGATGAAGCTCAGGAGGAGGAGGAGGATGGATGGATGCAGCTGACTACATGATGCTGAGCCAGCGAGCAGATCGGAAATCAGCAGTTTCACGTCAGGACTTTGCAGAGGAGGAGGAGGAGACAAAGGAGGAAGAGGAGGAAGAGGAGGAAAGGGACACGGAATGTAGGGGACAGAGGAAGGTGCTCTGGTCAGATGACACTTGCTTTTTGGAGAAAGCCAAAGCCGAGACCTTCACCCTATTGAAAATCTCTGGCATGAATCCACAAATTAAAAACAAATCCTACATGGCATTTGAGCATAACATATGCCTTAATGTCAGATAACTGTGTGTGTGTATATATATATATATATATATATATATATATATATATATATATATATATATATATATATATATATATATATATATATATATATATATATATATATATATATATATATATATATATATATATATATATATATATATATATATATATGTGTGTGTGTATATATATATGTGTGTGTGTGTGTGTGTGTGTGTATATATATATATATATATCCTAGACAGATGGATGGTTATTCTGAAGGCACTTTCAGCCTCCTCTAAATCAGAAGACACAAGAATCAGAATCAAGAAGAAGAATCTGCACAAAGGTGTCTTTATGCTGCTTGGTTGGTAGAGTGCTCGTCTCTAAGTCGGAAGGTTGCAGGTTCGATTTTGCTTCTCCTGCTGCCCAACATATTGGAGTGTAAAGTTTTTGTCAGATGGCAGAGGAGGTTAAAAGTCCATCTAAGAGAGAATTCGCTTTAGAGGAATAAAGGTTGGGAACCACTGCAATAAAAGATAGATCAAACACTTCCACACTAAAAATAAAACTGGTTTCTTTAAGATGAACTCTTTATTTTTATTATGAGTTGAAGAAATACATTTATGCAAACCACAGGTATAAATCACTACAAATTCTAAGAAACACTAAGAAAAGATGCTGTTTCTTTAAAGGCACACGCGTCAGTCTCCGAGTTTCTTCAAGATGTGTTTCAGGTCAGTCGGGACATGTTGC
Source organism: Blennius ocellaris (assembly GCF_963422515.1). Taxonomy (NCBI): domain Eukaryota; kingdom Metazoa; phylum Chordata; class Actinopteri; order Blenniiformes; family Blenniidae; genus Blennius; species Blennius ocellaris. Next base: position 6,668,642 of record NC_137665.1, read on the forward strand.
TGTGGTCTGAGTAGAAAGGGAACTGATGTGCTGCAGCAGCTGGTCACAGTAGAGAGGACTCCTCTGTCTGTCCCTCGCAGCCTCCACTTCCCTCCGCAGAAGTCCCGGATGGACTGAGCTGCCTATCTTTAGGATTTCTACACGATCAAGAACAGAAAGGGGGAAAACAACAACAACAGCAACACAAAACTGTTAATACCAAACATCAACCATTTCTATAAACAGTAATAGGAAAAAAGTCTTAATTTCAACATCTAATTTCTTTTCTCATAATAATGTTCTAATAGTATTGGGTTATGGATATTGAGAATGACTATGTCCTGTTATTATTTGCATTTTGGAAATACCAGCTTTTTGGAAATTGAGCATTTATAGGTCATTCAAATGTGAAATCAAAATGGCCAGTCTACCGAGTCCTGCTATTAGAATCATAATGTAACAAGCTGCCAATCATTAATACTATATCTACGTTGCACTTGCATGTTTTTTTGAGTTGGTGTGGATGAGAGAGAGAGGGAGAGAGAGAGAGAGAGAGAGAGAGACGGTGTGCGTCCTCTCTGGTAAATCTTCTTTCAAAGAGCACATCACCAGCAGGTGGCGGTGATGAACTGCAGAAATACAGCCACTGTGTCCACACACGTGACGGTTCCCTGTCCGTCCAGGGGGGGGGGGGGGGGGGGGGGGGGGCGATAGACCCACAGTCTTTCCATGATTGTTCCCAGATTACCTGGTGACTTCTGGAGGAATATCGAATTACCTCAGTTGCTGTCAGTGCTTCGGGAAGGACAATGCACAAGTGCAGTTCCCGTGGTTGACGTGCCACCAGTGTGTAGGAGTTCGCTCATGTAAACTCATCACTTGATACCCGCCTTTGTTCTTCAAGGAGATGGAGGGGATTTTGGCCTTTGTGTATACTGTACTCAGGTGGGGTGGATGCATGGATGGGCTGAGCTTTGAATTAAAGGAGAACAATGGCGGCTTGTGGGAAGTGAGCGACGCTCGTGCCAGCACGGAGGGAAGCAGGGATGAGAGGGAGGGAATGGCAGTGGTGTCCATCATTCTGTCGGGACATGTTGCCGACATCCAGCCACTTCACAGATATGCGTTTGAAATACAAGAAGCATAAGAATAGGATCAACGATTAAAGCACCGAGGGGAGGGAGCGGAAGAATGGGCGTCGGGAGGGCAGAAAACAAAGCTTCAAACGGAAACGTGCATGAGAAGCAGGAATGCTGCCACTTTTTTTTGAGGGGGGGGGGGGGGGGGGGGCAGCCGGTCATGGCTGCTGTTGGATCCAGACGATCACTCAGCGAGAAGTGAGGTCATCTTGTTTCACAAAGCGATTCCGAGCACTGTCCTCCCTGAGCATCACTTTGACGACCTGGGGTGTCCACAAAGGCCTTTTTAGATTTAAGCCATCATGTTATGAAGTCGGTGAGTTTTTAGAAGAGCGAGTTAAAATATATTATTTTGCTTCATGAATGTGAAAAACCCCCCACTGTGCAGTGCTTTGACATTGCTGAAGTTGTGAAATGAGCTATGTAAGAATGTTTTGCCCAAGCCAAGGACGTTTTAACAAATGGACAGGGCAAGATGAGGTCTGGATTACAATCCCACCTCGGCCCTTGTTCAAGCCCAGGTTGGTCTTGGAGGCTGGAGGTTGTGTGGAGCTTGGATGCGCTGGTTTCCTCCCACAGTCCAAAAAACTTGAATGTGGCACTAATTGTTGACTCTGAATTGACTGCAGATGTGAATGTGAGTGTGTGAGATTGCCCGTGTGTGTGTGTGTGTGTGTGTGTGTGTGTGTGTGTGTGTGTGTGTGTGTGTGTGTGTGTGTGTGTGTGTGTGTGTGTGTGTGTGTGAGTGTGTGTGTGTGTGTGTGTGTGTGTGTGTGTGCATTTGCCCTGTGATGAATTGACAGGCTGTTCAGAGTTTGTCTTCACTTAAAACCGGCCCAGACCTGGTGCAGCACCTGGAGACCGTCAGCTGGATGAAGCGGTTTAGAAGACGAATGAATGGGGATCGAATCACAAACATCGGCACTGGAAGCTGACCTACTCTACCGACTGATCTAGAACCACCTGGAAAGCTCAATCTTGAACTTGATCTATAATTATGCCTCTGACTCAGCTGTTTTATCCAATTTATATTAATTGTACTGTTAATATCTGGTCTTATAAAGCACTGGACAACAGCTGTTTTGAATTTGTTCTGTAGAAATAAACTTGAAATTTTAATCCTCGTCGGCTCGTTAGTTTCTTTGCAAAGAGAAATCCTAAAGCACACAGCTTCATGTTTTATAAACATCATATACTTTCTCTAAAAGAGCTACTGTTTATTTTTAACCAATCTGATTGAAACAGGATTATGTTGTGCACTCGTTCAGAGTCATTTTAAGCGCTGGATTTGGTGTCATGATATTTATCTGAGGCAGCACGTTTGTGTCGGTGCGATCAACTTGAAATAAAATAAACAGCCCATAACTGTGGAAACTTCAGCAATATGCCAGCCAATCCCACACTGCAAGTCATTTTCATGCTCCTTCACGTGAGTTACATGTTAAGGAAGTTTAAGGTATATTAGGGCTGAGCCTGACCGACAATAACCGTTAGAATAGATTCAGGGTTTGGATAATTCATGGGACTTGTTGAAAAAGAAGAATACAGACTTGAGCTTTGAATTCACCGTTGCAGAAAATGTTGTTGTAACTCAGCTGAAATGTAAGGAATCAAAACTATAAACCACAAACCTACTCAGACCGCAGGTAAAACGGCAAGGTCACACATGCTTGGCATCTTTCAAACATCGATGATCTTCGCAAGCATTTCACGACGTAGTTTCCAAGATGCACATCCCAAAACTATTCAACTGCATCTGGTGAGAATCAGAACGAAGTTCCCTCTCTTTTCTTCACTACGTCTCTCTGAAGATGGCGAGTCCTTTTATCACCGACTACTGCATCAGTGCTCACCTTCGTCCTGTCAAAAGTAATGACAGCGAACAGCCAGGCGAGCAGGAGGCAGCGAAAAATCTTGAATAACAGTGCTCTGGAATTTCCACCGATACATCAACAAAACCCAGCTGCCACAGAGAAGCGAGGGTACAAGAAGAGGAAGAGAGTCCGACAGATAAAAGACGGGGGACGGGGGGGGGGGATTAAGTGGGATGGTCTGAACACAGATGTGGAAAGGTGGGGAGACGGTCCTCATGTGGTTGTCATTAGGTGCAATGGTAGTAGAAAGGGGGTCCTGAGTGGAGAAGCAGAGATTTGCCACACACACACACACACACACTAACCCAGGTATATCCATACACTGACAGGAGAGAGCTTGCATATTAACCTATGAAATGAGTCTCAGGTGGGTACTTATTCATATCTGGATCTTGTATCTAACTCCTGAAGCCCACCGCCGGCCGGCCCAGCCGCTCATGGGTGCACTTGGCAGTTGGAACTGTTCACGGTGCACCGAGTGATAAATTGCGTGGAAAAGTGGGATCATGCTTTTGAAATAAGGGAGTGGAGGGTCTGCTGGCAGAGTGCCCGCACTGCAATCTGACGTTTGATAGAGGACACCCCAAATTCCTCTCATCCCCCTGTGAGTGTCACGGACGCAGCAGGCTGGTCTGTAGTGCATTACACCTAAACTCTGCTTTCATCGCGGCCTATTTCTCAAATAGCCGAAGCAGAAGGTCCATCGCACGTCATCATTTGAATCGTATTAAGTGCGTGCATATGGACGTCTTATCAGGAAGAGGCACTGAGGTTTTTTTCCGTGTGGAATAAAAAAAAAAAAAAAGACTTTAGGAGTAACGACATAAAATGATTCGTCAAGCATCATTCTTATGTTGAACAATGCTAAATCTGAAAGACATTAAGTCTACCGTATATTGAGTACATCAGGAACACATTCCTTCAGTGCTTTGTTGTTTTTAACTCAACTCGTCCATTTTTGCATTAACCTTCACCAAAGCACAATTACACCTGCAACTATTAGGGTGTCACTATCAATCAGCACTCTAGCGTCATCCCTGGGTCTGTTTCGTCTCACCGAGAGTTTGCTCCTGTACTGAGCTGTCTGGGTCGTCCAGGTACAGGACGAGCTGCTGAAAGACGAGCTGGAGGTGAGCAGAGCAGATCTCAGGGTTGTAGTCTTTGGTCAGGCTGGACAGCCATGATCCAAGTGTCTGCAGAGCCATGGCCCGGACCTCCTCGCTGCTGTCGTCCAGTCGCTTCAACAACTCTGTGGAGAGGAAGAAGAAAAAAAAACCAAACAAAAACCCGATGCATTAGACGAGATGAAAAAGAGCGTAAAACTCCGTGGAACATGCATGTACGTACAAATGCTAGTATGGAGTTTTGAATTATCGTGTGTGTGTCAGTGTTTGTCTCCTACCAGGGTAGATCTTGTTGAGCGCGTCGTGGCGCAGGCGGGTTCCTATGAGCCTGAGCATTGCGGAAAGAGAGCGACAAGCCAACAGTCGACTCGTCTTTGAGTCCTCGTCCAATGCTGACAAAACCCGAAGACTCAGCTTTTCCTCCACGCACAGAAGCTACACGCAAAGAAAATCAGAGGTCAAACCCAGCACCACCTGGTTTTACCTTTAACATTGCTTTTAGTGCGACCGGCAGGCCTGGATTAGCGTGTACAGTCACATGGATGTGGAGCCTGATTTTGGGAGCACGGCGAAGACTGATGTTCTCATCACACCAGCAGATGAGAAACAGAGGTAATGGACAAACAAGGTGAAGCTGAAAGCAACGGAGCCACAGCCAAGAGGTGATGGCCAAAACCTCTGTCACCCCGTGTGTGTTTGTTATCGAGACCATGAAGGCAAAACAATTTTTTTTTACAAAAGAAAAAGAAAAAAGGAGTGAAAGGAGCGGGAGGGAAAGCGGAGGAAAAATTTGGCAGCGAAAGTATCCGGGATTACATCAGTGACAAATGTGAGGGTGCCAAGTGTAACTAGAGCTGCTAATTGTTTTCACAGGGAGCAGTGAGGAAACAGTGTTCGAAATGAAAGGCTGTTTGATTTGTCCGTGAAAACACACGCACACACACGCACACGCACACACACACACACACACACACACACACACACACACACACACACACACACACACACACACACACACACACACACACACACACACACACACACACACACACACACACACACACACACACACACCGTACTGTTGCTACATCTGTCGGGACATGCTGATTCGATCTCGACTCCACTCGACTTCTAAAACCTGATCTTTTTCAAAGTAACGCGGCTTTATTTAGTCGCCACATCCACGGCTTCCCTCCGCTCGTGGGGACGTGTGCGCAGAGGCAGCTTCATGACAAACACTTAAAACAGCACACACTGACGCCCGTGTTCACATTGTCCCCCAGATGTGTGCGCCGCCTTGTAGTTAACGACGTGCGAATAGAAGAGGCGCCTGAGCCGGTCTCAACCGGTCACTCTCGCGCAGGCAGCCAGATGTGCGTGCAATTGGTGCAAAACGCGCATACTGTAACTCAGCACATGCTCTGACAGGCAGGTGCAAGGGCATGTTCCGGTGATAGTTCCTTCATATAACAGGGCCCCGGGACAGTGGGGGCATTGTTCCCCGGGGACAAAGGTATGTGGACCCGGTTGCCCTCGTGTACACCTGCGACCTACTGCGGCCAACTCTTTCGACCATGGGGGCAAAGATGGGGGGGGGGTTCCTAGATTTGGCTGCGTATTTTAACGTAAGATAGACAGACTAGAGAATTTGAAGCGATTGTCAGAACCAAGGAGAAGGGGGGGGTGTTACAAAAATGCAGCACCAGAACTTCCCCTTTATAGCTGAGTGAATAAAAACTGTTTTTGTCAGATTGGAGATTAAAGACACATATTACTGGAGAGGCTCACATCCGGTGTTTGCTTCCAAAGCCTTGCAAGGGTAGGGAACAAAATATATGATAAAAAAAAAAAAAATAGTCAGCTTTTTTTAATTTGCTTTTGTGCATGCGGATGGATTTCATTGGTTTAATTGACTAAAGTGTTAACCTGCATTACGTCTGCAGTGCGAGTGTGTAAGTTTACCTGCCCAGGTGAGACGGCCCCTCCATGCAGCAGGGCAAACAGGCAGCTGAGGGCTGCAGTGCGTACGGCAGCGGCAGTGCGTCCCGCCTGCCACACCAGATTAGGAAGCAGGGTGTCGCATAGGAACTTCTCGGACTCCTCACGAAAGTGCCTGGAACCACACATCAACCGGACGGACAAGATGCATCACGTTGAGAGCTTTGATATTCATATATTGTACGAGCAGCAGCAGAAAAATGGCACCACAATCGCCGTTTGTTCAAACAGTGTGCGACAGATGACAAAAATCAGGAGCACTGACTATAAAATGTCCTTCTTTGCTCTCTTTCTATGCTCTACACTTTCTTTTTTATGTATTCACTCACAGCCAGAGTCTGCAATGCCCTTTACTGGCAAACATCTCCAAGCTGCCTTTTGCCTTTGGCTGTTCAGCTGGTTTACCAATAAACTTCTATGTACTGTACGTGGTAAACTATGTTGTGATGTGCCAGTGCCAATAGGGGGAGTTAGCGTGCCAGTAATGCAGCCACAACTGTGCTGCTGTATTCGCTCAGTGGCTTCCTCTTGACAGGTGTTGACAGATCACCATGAGTGACGCCAGCGGATGGAAAGACACATTTCCATGCTACGGGGACGGTGTCCAGTGGAAAGAAGAGTACGATTTTTTACCTTAGTTGCACATTTATGCACAAACAAACTCCAGGTTCGAGTGGATTTCGACTGTAAATCTCATCGGGGGCCGTCTGTATGATGTTTGCGAAGCAAGTGCGCAGTAAACTAAGCTATGAAGCTGAAATCCTGAGAAAAACAACATGTGTTGGGATCATTATGTCATGTGCCGAAACGGTTACTCAATGAGGTTGTTTTGCGAACTTCAGCAAGGTCCGATTGTGTGCATATCGTGTTGCAAAGAACTTTCGACTGATCGAGCCGTAAAGTCGAAGCATCAAAATAAGATTCAGCTTGAAAAGTATAAAGAACTATGTTTAATATCATGTTTGCATTTAATTTCATCTTGTACATATAACACCTTTGTGGAAATTCCCAACCCCAGAGAGTGTGCTATTGATATATAATAAAAAATCCTCTCTCGCGCTGAAAAAAAAAGAAAGGAAACACTATTTGGTCACTTGTACCTGTTTTATGTGCACAGAGTTTATGTTCAAGCCTGACTTTTAAAATACATTTCAGGAGGGAATATTTCAACCTGAAAGCATCACTGCTTGGACTGGGAGGAAAAACACATCAGCAGTACCTCAGTACTCAGATTTCTGCATAATCGTGTGTTTTTATGATTGCCAACAATTTACCGACATACAGAAGAGAGAAAAAGAAATGCAGAAGTTACCAGATATACTCATTTCCACAATCCTTTCTTTGAAAGTCATTCCAGCAAGGTGAACTTCTGCATCAGATCTCTTTGATGAACGCAAAATTGGACCTGCTTTGATCCACGTTACAAATATATCTACCGTACAATCTTGAAGTTTTCTGACAAAAAGAAAAACCACAAGTGGATTGCATTTTTTTTTGTACGTGACTTGAAATTAAGCACAAAGGGAGGTATCTTAGGCAGTTCATACATAACATGAAAGCACACTCTCTTATCTCCATTGCACGTGGGCCATGGGTTTGGCCTGCCACATCTCGGCAAAAAGCATTAACTTTCACTTGTTATGCATCACCTTCTACTTATGTTTCGTATCCAGCTTTGTAATCATAGAACGCAACTCCACATGAAACAAAAAAATTATGAGCGAATACGGATGACAGGCACTTACAGATATATATATATATATATATATAAAAAAAAAAAAAAAACTTTCCCTCTCTGCTCGCTCCATCCCCGAGCTGTCATTATGTCATTCTGATTGAAGAACAAAGAAAAGAGCTTTTCTCTACGACTATCCTTGTCCTCTTGATGACATACAGTACGTGTGGCCCCCAAGTTCAAGCTATAAATCATGAATGGGGAGATGCGATGAGCATGAATGGAAATGTTATGGCAGACTGCACAACCCCACATAGTGCGAGTTAAGCATTTGTATGAAACCTTTTGAAGGTATAACATGATTTCTGTCTTCTCAGGGCTTTGTGATTACCGGAGATATACCTCAGGAATGAAAGAAGCAGTTAGCAGTGCAGGTGGCCACATTGACAGCGACGAAGAAACAGAGACATCTTTTGTCTAAATAGGCTTTTTGGTTTGGGAAAAAAAAAAAAAAAAAAAAAAACTGATGAAAGCTGAATTTTCCGACCTCCACATTTTTTGGGCAAAGCTGCCAGTATATTCTGGCTCGAGGACACTTCCTGTTTTTTTTTGTGTGTGACAAATTTCACTGACAAGGATATTATTTCATCTTAGATTCTTTACACTTTGGCCAAGTCGACGAAACAGTATTTTCATTGTGTTCCCATATAAAAGATGACCCGTGTGCTTTCCTGTAATAACCCAACTTTGCCGTGAAAGACCATTCTTGCTGTGAGGCTACGGTTCATTTCAAATCACCATGGCAACGCCACAGACAGAGTTTGTCTCTCCTGATCGACAGGAGCAGCTGCTGTGATCACTGGCGGCCTCAGGTTTAATGCATTCCCTCAGTGGAGCTCTGAGTCCAGGCTGAAGGCTGCACAGCTGAGGGCTCAGAGGAGGGGGGGGGGGGGGGGGGGGGCGCAGTCACCTCCTGGTGTCAGAAATTCCTGCTGTCCTACTTTCTTTATCAGTCAATGACCAGTCCAATTACAGATGAGAGATTCGGACAATATGTGCCATGTTTTTCTTTCAGCGAGAGGCGTTTTCCACTAATCCCAGCAACTCTGATACTCCCCGAGAGACCATTTTAACTCGGATGGGACATTTTACAATGGAGGTTATCGTTCTAGGAAACACAGTGCATCTTATCATTAATTATACCTGAATCAACACTGGACGTTGAAGCTAACAGGGCCATTTTAATGTTGTTTTCAATGTAATATTTTTAACTGTCAAATATTTCATTATGGACCTTTTGGTGTCTTCATGAAACAAAACTCATTATTATTACAATCCCTGAATCAACTGCATCCAAGGTTCTTTGTGTGCTTTTTGAGGATTGTAATGTTACCAGATTGTTTGGGTCAATAAAGGGTGAAGTCAAAAAGAATGTGAGCAGGGTCATATATAAAAAAAAAAAAGACCAGGCGGATAGTTAGATGGATTCTTACAAATCACAGAGGTTAAAGCTCATTGTGACATCATGCAGTGATTAATTCGGAGGTGGGCAATTGATTTTCCAGATGGGCCACATGAAAAACTCGGCTTACTGTGGATGGCCGAGCCATGGGTTTTGTCCAGTTCGACTCAATATAAATAAAATGGAACAGGTCTGGAATAATTGGGAGGAATTTTAACTGACATGTAAAATCATGCATCTCTCTCACCCCTTGGAATCCAGTGTGTTGCTTGCGTCCAGGAGCGACTTGGCAAGCATCGTGAAAATGCTCATCCTCATTTCTGGGTCTTTTTGTGGTTGTAGACAGTTTTGGAGAAGAGGCATCAGTTGGCTTAAAAACTCCCCAATCACCGGACCTATAACCCACAAACACACACCCACGTACAAACACACACACAATGATTCATTACAATTATGATTTTGAAACAGAGACAAGGTTGGCTGCATATAAACCAGCTGGGGGGGGTTATTCACTTGTGAATACATTTGAGTAATTTATCTGTTGTTATTATGCATCATTTTCAAGTTTTACAGTGAGGACAAAAACGACTAGAAACAGACACCAAGATGTTATGCGCTTCCTTTCAACCTTCTGTTTCAACCTCTCCTCACATCTTGTGTTGTGTATCAAAAACACTGAATACATTTTAAAGCAGAGAATTGCTCGTCTCACTGTCACAAAATACGGCCATTAATGTGACTTAAGCAAGGGGTTGAAATCAGAAAGCTGTGCCACCCAAGTCATTATATCTAACATTTGTTTTAATAGCTTTTTTTTCCCTTCCTCTGAGCTGATGATTGAATGACGAACACAAATCAGCACAAAGACTCTCTGTGTGAAGCTGCGACCAAAAGCCTTGTGTTATTGAGACTTCAAGGGACTGTTAAGACGGTGACACTGTGTGCAAAGGAAATGAATCAGAACATGATCTTTGCGTGACCAAACGTGTCCATACAAATGTCTTTTACAGGAAATGACAAACTCACAGTGCAAGCATTCCCAGTTAGAGTCATGCCCACACACTTATTCCAACAAAGTCTGCGTGCATATTTACAGAACTATATATATAAAATGAACTCTGTGTGTGCGTGTGTGTCTGTGTGATAAGTGTCCACACCCTGTTTGGACTCTGACTTGTACAGAAGTGGAACGAGACGGAGGAAATCCTGACACTGTCTGGGGATGTTGGCCAGCCTCATAAAAAGATACAAGAAAAATGATAAATCAGCAGAAGAGAAAGAAAGCTCATTTTAATCCAAAAGATTCCAGCGACCCGAAGAATATGACTTATCACCTGAGGTGTTTGAATAGATATCTGCTGATTATCTTATAGTGGCTGCATTTAACACATGGACTGTTTAAGACCGGGGGAATGTTTCTTGTGCCTGAGCTAAGCACTGGCAGCAACATTTCAAAAGGAGAGAGAGAGAGAGAGCTCTTGTTTCAAGGTTCACACAACTGGACTTTCTGACACGCTCTGAAAAACAAGGCTGAGGAGGATATGACAGGGCAATAATTATTCCCGTCTCCAACAAACAGAGTCTGTGAAGACATGATGAGCAAGCAAAGTGACCAGTTCTCAGTTGTCATATTAACTACTGACAATTGTCCAGTGGGGAGGAATTTAAACTGACTCATTTGCACTTCAAACAAGGTGGCCAGACAGTGCCAGTTCTGATGCCCGTAGCAAAGTCTTTCAGTTGTTGTAATAAACAAACGATTATGCATGCAAGAAAGAAACTTACAGATGGAGCAGCAGTCAGTGAGTAAAACACACATAACCTTTGTGGGGCCTTCCCATTGACTCAATGCATTCTCGAGCCCACCGCCCTAACCTTAACCATCACAACTGAGTGACCAACCTCTAAACCCTTGACCACAATTGTAACTTTAGCAATAAAACCACCTCTTAACCCTCAAATACATCTAAATCAGTGTGGGGCCCGACAACGTTAGCTGGAAAAGGTGGTTACCACAAGTTTAACACAGTCTAAGTCTTGAGCACCCAGAAACAGACCACACACAGACATGCATGTACAAACACAGGTTAACAGCTTGATCATCGTGTCTGGGAGGACGGCAGCAGTAACACAACCTTAACTAATGGGCATCTGAACGCTCAAACCGTGTTGCTACCTTTTTGTAAAAGTGCTCGGTTTCATGGGGTCAAACAAATTGATTCCCACCACATAGATGGGGTCCAACGCACACACACACACACACACACACACACACACACACACACACACACACACACACACACACACACACACACACACACACACACACACACACACACACACACACACACACACACACACACACACACACACACACACACACACACACACACACACACAGCTTCAAAGTGGCCTTGATCCAGGAGAAGGTCAAGAGCGGGCAGTTCTTGCTGCTGTTTGATGTAGTGACCTCAGTGGGGACCTTGAATGGACTGGTCAGTCAGGGTGTGTGTGTGTGTGAGAGAGAGAGAGAGAGAGAGAGAGAGAGAGAGAGAGAGAAAGAGACAGATAGAGAGTGAGAGAGTGAGAGAGAGAGGATTAGAGGAGTGCCCAGCTGCCCAGTCAATTAGACGGAGAGGTGAGGGAGCGAAAAAGGGATGGAGATATGGAGATGAAAGCATGGCACAGGGAGGTGGTGATAGTGGAGGATTACATGGCATAAAGGGAGGTAATGTGGAGTCTCAGGACCAAATCAAGGGTCAGAGCTCTTTAACCCCTCGTGACACACACACATATGCAAGCACGGACTAAGTGCTTTAGGCGAGTCTGAGACAGATCTGGTAACTAACAAACAGAGGGCGACACAGGGATTAGCCAAAGTCAGGAGGCCAAACGGCACTAATGACAGCTCTGTTATTTTGTGAGTGGGTGTTACACCATGAGGAACAACCTGCAACAATGTGTGAGAAGTACTATCAATGATTGCATGATAGGTATTGGTCAGTTACAACCACATTCTGAATTGTATCGGTGATAAAAAGAACCAGCCACATGAAAATAAAATGATAGTTATTATTATATTAACCATGTCAGTTGAAGTGAATCTATGCTTAAATGACTGTTTCAAATATGATACATCATGTGGTGTCTAAACAAGCAAACCAAGCGCAAACCTCAGTTTCTGCAGCACGTCTGACCACTTCTTAGGCACACAGGTTTTCAGGTCTCACCTGACTGCGTGACTATGATGTGCACAGTTGGAGCCTTTGTGGGGAGTAACTGGACCAAGTGTTGACAGAGGTAGACAGCCAGTCCAGCAGCAGGCCCATGTGCTGCCTATAGAGCTCCGTCGCTGAGTCCAGACCTTGCACTTCACACAAAAACTGTACGCTTCCCATAGCCTGAGGGGGGGGGGGGGCAAAACAAAATGTTATCAACTATGTTATATATTTCCGGTGAAAACTCAGGTGGGAGTCAAAGCTTACGGAAGTTGTCAAAATAGAATAACAAAGCTCAACATTGTCTTGAAGTTGACCACTTTTGTTGCTTTGTTATAATTTCAGGATTTCTTTAGGCTTTGCTCACATGGCAGGCACAACATGATCATGTAACATCATGGGGGGGGGAAGAGAGCGTCAGACATGACAATGTCTCACACATAAAATAGAGTCACAAAAACCCGGACAGACAGGATGTCACAAATGTAAGGAATCCATAACACACATAAAAACAAGTAAGTACAGATGGAAGAGTTGGGAGAAAAGGGCAGGAATGAGATAGCGAGTAATTAGCAGACCTTCGAGGGCAAGGGAATTGACCTTTGGGGCACTTCATAGCTCCCTACAGAGTCCCTTCGGGATGGACAGGCACAGAGACATTGTCTGAGTCACAGATCGGCATGTTCAGAAGAGAGAAGGACGGCCCTGAGCTGTCTGTTGATGGGAAAGACGAGACCGATTTCTGGGAAAACAAGTTTTGCTTTTCCTCTGGGTCCCGGAATGCTCAGGGCCATTCTCACCCTCCTTCTCTTTCTTAATTCATATTGTCCCGTCTCTTTCACTAATATTGCCCCCTGTGTGTTATACACGGATGCAGACAGACATAAACACACAGTCGCACTGGTGAGCCCTTGTGGTTGTCTGCAGAGCATCTGTGCCAGTTTCTTCCCGCTCGTCTCTCTGTCATTATCTGACAATAGTAGTGAGAAGTGAGATGACATGTTGACCCGAGATACCGTTTGCTTCACTCGTCATTGTTCTTGTGTGTCTGTCAGTGTGGGGGCTGACCACAAGTGGAAAGCTAGAGTTTGTGGCTTGAAGGAGGTGGTAACGAGAATATGATGAAGGCAAAAACTGTTAACAATCCAAATCTCTCCATTTGATTTTCCCTCTATTTCTGTCTGTCTCGCTCTTTCTCCACATTTCCCTCGCTTCCTTTCACCCAACACTGGATTTTAAAGTTCCACTCCAAAGGTACAATTTCGGCTCCCCTGGCTAAGTGGGTAATTATATTGTTGGCCATGCCCACTTTGAACCAGTACAAATGCTTACATTCTTTGAATAGCTGCCTTGCTTCATAAAACCCATGTACCTTTCTAGTAAAAATGGATGGAAATAGAAAATGGAAGGGGAAAAAAAAAAAAAGTATAGTTTTTGAAGCTGGTCCCACCTGTCTGGAACAAAGTAATGGCAGAGCTGCAGGAAGTGTCTCGGATTATATTTTCACACAACTCAAGCCTTCTCACCTTTTCACTGAGCTGAGGCTCATTGGAGAGGCTCTGGACAGTGACCAGCACCTGCAGCAGCTGCAGACTGACACTGCCACAGTCTGACTCACACTGAAGCAACAGCGTATCCACACAGGCCAACAACTGCTCCAAGTACATAGCCTGCAAAAGAGAGAGAAGAGGAACATTAAAAAAGAAAAAGAAAAAAAAGATTGTCCCACCTGGTTTGTTACACATGTGGGACCTGTTGGAACAATCCTGTTGGACTCATGCATATTTATTGAGGAACATCAGACTGGAGGGATCATCAATTCACATTTTGGGTTTGATTTTAGTCATTACTCCCTTTTTTTTTTTCTGTTACTGCACATGTAGTCATCTATTCACTGCAGCACTTATACGTGGCCACGTCGCTTTGCAAAAACATGTTTATAATCACTGCATTAAATAATACAACCACCTGAGTCCTCTGATGAACAAGAAAGCCTAACTGCGAGGACTTACATTTAACCTCTGGGCATGAGTGCGTGTGATTGCTGTCACTTCTCAGTCAGTGTTGTGGTGAGCTCATGTTTAGACAAAGACCTCCAGCTCAAGCTAATTTCCATGCCATCAGTGGGATCATGGCCTCTTTTCCTGTTTTCACGGGGCTTGTCATTAGAGCCTCGTGGGGAGGAGGGGGAAGTGTGTCCAGGAGTGAGCCAGAGTGTTGTGTTTTTGTACGTGAGGGGCTGAGCTGCGGGGTGGCCTTCAGGTGTTCCCGCTCGTCTGGTTGATGCGCTGACATGGTCATGGGGGGGGGGGGGGGGGAGACTGCGTGAGCAAGAAATACTGAATTCCATCCTCATCTGCTCACTCGCTTGAAACATGGAATCCTTTTGTCTACTTGTCAGGCAAATAGCAGATCACTTTCACTAGGGGGTGCAATGTCTTTTCAAACATTTCAGCTGCTATTGTGCAGCAAAGCTTGGCACTTAGCTGCAGGAAAAGCACTGTGTTAAGCCAAGAAGATGCTCAGAGCATTACAAAAGCAATAAATTGTGAGGAAGGTACTTTCAGCTAGTGAAACACACGAGTGAACGTTTTCATTTACAGCAGTGGCTTTGACCACAGACTGGAAAAAAGGTTAGATTAAGAACTTTCCTCCGGCTGTCTGAATCGACATTACGCTTCCATGCCGAAACCACAACCTGCCTTCCCGTCGTTAGGTGACTGCTTTGGATCAAACCTTTGAAACAGCTTGCCCACAACACGGTGCACCGGTGTTAAAAAGGCTCCACGCGTCATTGATGTGGGGGGAAATCCCTGCCTGTGACCGTACCATTCACTGGCACATAAATGCAGCAAGGGGCACCAGTCGAGCAGCAGTGGAAATAACGTGACAAACAGTGGCAGACACAGACATTAGTGTACACACATACAGACAAGCATTTTATACATGCACAGAAAACAACCATTAAGGAGCGCGCTGAGAGTGAGAAAGAGGGAGAGCGGAAAAAGTGGTGCCGAGTAATAACTAGGTGGACACCTGGAGCCAGGCGAAATACACCTGGTTTCATTGGCCTGGGCACGCTTCAGGGGCCTCATTACACAGCGTGTGTGCGCATCTGTCCACTACTGGATACATCAATTACACCTACACAACTCCTCTTTAAAGACCTATACCAGGCGAAGGATTCCTATCCAGTGGGGAGCGCACCCCCCACCCCCCCTCCACTGATGTTCCTATGGCAACAGGGAAACAAACACTGCCAGTGAATGCAATACTGGCTCCTTGCACTCAGGTAAAGTTTGCCGGTTCAATTGGACAGTATTCAAGTGCCTTAAAGTGCAAATACATTGCAGGTGACAATTCATTTACACATTCAGCAGAATACCTAAAAGAATGCTCAGAAGTTTCTTCATGCAGAGACAAGGAGAAACTAGAGAACCCTTCTTTGTACCTCTGCCCTACTTTTATGCTAAAATAGCCATAAATAATCTTTCCAAATCACAAAGCTCGCTTTGTCTTACAATTTTATCAATTTGCTTCAGCCTATCTATGATACCAATGTCACCAAGGCAACCTAAAACATCATGACACTCTTCTGTGTGAAGTGTGTGTGAAGGCGAGCGTTCGCTAATCCCCAGTGGAATACCCCTTCAGAAAAGGGAAACTTGCATGTGATACATCAGCAAACACCACATATAAATCACACACGGGGCCTGAGAAGATGGTGGCTTCCTTAACCGCAGGCTCTTTTTGATTTCCTCTGGAGAGACTGACATCATCTTCAACTTTTGACCAGTGTTTTTGTTTTGTTTTTTCTTCACTGAGCATCTGTCATATATGTTTGCCTTTCTGAAATAAAGGAAAGAAATCAGAGAGGAAAGAATTGAAGCGGTTACATTGTGCAGAAGCATGATGTATCAGGTTTCAAATCTTCGGCACCCCATGGTGTTTTCTAGCTCCCCACCTGGTTCTTTTGAGATTATAACCCTAACCCTTTAAACCTGATTTTGTCAAATTATCTTTTTTTTATGGTTCAACTGGCATACTACACCAAAGTTGGATCAGAACAAACCTATTGTTGAAACATTCTAAGTTGTCTAAATTATTATTCTTTTTAAAAGCGACAGAGTCTATGTGTGCCGATGTGTACTGTCTGCCTGCAGATCAGCAAACTGTTATTAAACAAAAGTAATACACACTAGGAAGGTCAGACAGGCAGACAACACGTCCCATTTCTAGTAATGTGATTTACGGCTACACGCCGATCTGGCCCTTTGCCCTGCAATGAATTCTGCCTGTTGTCCAAGAATGCTGCAGGTGCATTGTCTGGGGAAACTCTTGAATCACAATGCTGTAGGCTTTGCCCTCGGAAACACAGACGCAGACAATGACAGAAGAAGATAGATGGTGGAACAGACAGAGAGGAAGCAGAGGTCTGCCTGCATCTGTGTGAAAGCATGTGACTGTCCCGTCCTGTTAATTCACCCTCTGGTTAACCCTGCCACATAGTGACGATGGAGGACAGAAGGAGGTCAGTTTCCCTACTCATTTATCACCGGCCTTGACTATCCAGGCTTTGAAATTTCAGGGATCCTTTTAATGGTGTGGCTAAGCCACAGTCTGGTACTGACACCTAACTTACGGCTTTAAAAAAAAAAAGAAAGAAGCCAATATCCTTTGTTTGCTCTAAAGGATCAAAGCAGCTATGGAGAGGTCAATGAATGTAGTTGATTTTTTTTTTTTTGTTATTATCTCGTGGGAGGAAATTCTTTCTGGCCTCTCTGAGAGGGGGACGAGTTCATGGGGATGGGCGAGTCAATGGTGCAGCACGATCAGAAAATAGCTCTTTGTTATTATGAGTTTAAAAGGGAAGCATATTTGCTGCAAAAAGGAAAAGAAACATGACTGACCCAGCTTGACAAGATTGGGGTTTTTCCACTGGTAGGTGGTTATTTACATAGAAACTACAAGGAGAGTTTAAATATTTGAAAGAAAAAAAAAAATCCTGCGAGGAAAAAATATATAGTTTCAAAGTTGCATGTGAGCAGAGACGGTTCGATCAAAGGCTGCTGTGTAACTGAAAAGAAAAACAGATGGTCTGACTGCCACTTTAGTAGGGTAGAGCTATTAGAGAATTACTCAACACTATACCCACAGAGCCCACTGTGTACAGTAGTGCTATTGAAACTCTTGAAGGCGCTTTAGCTTAAGCCTTTTAAAGGATGTGGCATCTTATCATCAAAATTATTTTTATAAGGGACCAACTGGGAATGAAATATATAGGCTGCCCGCTGTCGCATCACTGCCAAAAATAAGAGTGCTAAGATACACAGTGAAGGTACAAAATGACTTTCTATGACTGCCAAGATCGCCTATCAAGACTTGAGGAGAAACAGCTGGTTCACACAAATCCCAGGGGAAATCAAGAGCGGGTACAGTAAGAGCAGTACGACAGTGGAGGGGAGCGAGCAAAGCTTGCTTCGAAACATGCCTGAATTACGGTTTCAGAACTTTAAACAACAACTTGATTCCCCCGCCCTCGATAAACATGACAGGTGTTGATACTCGGCTAAAGCCACGATGTCAGCAAGAGCATTAGGATGTGTTTAGAGTGGGTGTGAAGAAGGTCGGCAGTATTACTGGAACAACAGTCATTCGCAGGTAAATAAGTTCAAATCAATGTCAACCACAACTGAACCCAAACTTCCCCCTCTTGTGCTAACCTGTTGATATTCCTGGCAGACCTCGGGCTGGGTTAGAGTGCTGGCAATCTGCTGGAGATGTGGTTTCAGGAGCGGTCTGGAGCAGCCGCCCAGCACGGCAGCCAGCACCATGAGGGGGGCCCAGGGGTGAGAGGACGAGTGTGGGGTTGTCACATGTTCAAGCAGCAACTTGAGGAAAACGGGCGGAGGGACAAACGTCCCAAGGAGTTTAGCAGCGGCCAGGCACTGGTGTCGGATAGAGAGAGAGACAGTCAGAACAGAGACATAAACATGGGAGTTTTGAACAGGGATGAGGACATAAAGTGTTTTTATAATTTGCCACACATCAAAGATTTTTGCTGGATCCTCCTATGTAAACAGGAGTATACCAAGTCCCCGAACTGCGCTTTGCTTTGTCTAAATTTAGGACGCACACACACGACGCCAAATCTGCTGACTCAGCGGATGCTTTCCTGGAATTGTTTCGATTCGTTCGTGTTTGTCCGGAGATCGGTATTACATAATCCCATATCTGAGTCGATGTTTATTGGAACTTACATTGCTGACGACGTCTTGCTCTGTGTCGGTACAGGCCCGGTAGAGCGTGGCCAGGAGAGGCTGCAGATGCTGGGTGCTGTGGTCCTCAGCATGGAGGAGCAGCACAGAAAGAAGCTGAGAGGTCCTGACCCGTGTCGGGACCAGCCAGTCGGTCACATCATGGCTGATGGCTGGGACCAGCCTCCCGAGGTTTCTCACTACCAGCTCTCTGCAACCTAAGCCTGGACGCTCCACTGGAGGAGAAAAGTAAACATTAACCACAGTCCAATTCTAGGTAAGTGGGGTGTATGAGACAGATGGCTGGATGAAACAAAAAAAATTTCAACAATTCCCATGTCAAATTTTGCCCCGACGTATATGTTCTCTACATACATTTTTTTTTATGAAACACATTCTTCACTAGACTTCTACTGTTGAACTCCAGCGCACTTCTCGCTTGCACTGTTTTCTCCTCCTTCTATAGGCCAACTGAAAAGAAGCCAGAACTGAAAAGATGACAGTGATAAATCAGAGAAACACATCAGAACAAGACCAAACAAGACCCCTCCTGCTTGTCTGACAGTGACCTCTTCACACTGGGAGGCCTGGCAGATTTACGATGGCAAGCGAGAGAAGCACAAAGAGGGAGGGAAGGAGAGAGAGTCTCTTTCTTTATCATTCATTTCCTTTCCTGTCTCGAGGCAGACACAGCGTTGATCCATACTGCCAAATGTGTAATTGCCAGACTTGGAAAGTAATCAAAATGCAAAGCCCAGAACCTGCATAAATCACTTGTGTATCTTAGCCACATAGAATGAGTTAGACTTTATGTGTTGACCATGTTCACGTTGACACTTATTCCTGGCCCTGAGGCAGACACTTATCTTTCCAAGCCACTGCCTGTCCTAACAAAAAAGCTGTCAAATACAGCATTTTTTTTTTTTTTTACTGTATGTTATAGCTGTGGACAGCTGGAATAAAAAAGATAAGATTTAATGCATTACCTAAAGTGCAGTTATTACACTGATGTGCAGCTGAAGAAACATTGGGACGACTTTGATGGTTTGTAGTTTAGATAAAGAGATGAACTTAAATGACACATCTGTTGAAAACACCCTCTTTATATAATGGAGTAGAGTTCAAAGCAGTGCAGTAACGGCAATGACTCTCGCTGTCTATGAGGGAAAGTCATAGGAAAAAAAAAGACTATTTTTAGAGGATTTTTCTTTTGACTGGATTGTTTTATTTTTATTTTTACATATTCTATTTTTTGGGCTCTTTTTTTGCTCTTGTTTAGATATTTACATATGTTTACATATTTTAATTCCTTAATTTTATAAGTTCTGCACCTTTTACCTTGAGCTGTTGTAAGTTTGTGTTTCCCCCTGGGGAGGAATAATGCTCTCCACTCTCTCCTCTCTAAACGGCGGGGCTGGGGTGGACCACTTTGCAAGTGACTGACCTTCTTGTGGAAAGTGTGGCGGCGGAGCGAGAAGGAAATCCATCTTGTCCTTGATGTCGTCCTCATTCTCCTTCTCCCACTGCAAGCCTACCTGCCTCCACAAATCAGCTGCTAGAAGCCTACAAGGAACGACGATAAGTCATTGTGGTCAGTCCTATGCGTTTGACATTTTTATGAGTGTGCGTCGAAAAATGTCAAAACAGCAAACAACCCAAACTCCTAAGAGATTGTGTAAATGTGTGAAAAGCTGACTAAAACATGATGAAATGATTTGCAATTCTCACAGCCCACATACACGTTTTTTTTTTTCAGAATGTGGAATTACGAATGCATTAGAGAGTGTGAATGTAAACCTTATTTCAGGGATCTCGTCACTGATGCTGCTCAGCAGGAGTGGGATGAGTTTGTGGAAATACGAGTAACGATCTCTCAGGCGTAACAACCAGTCACCCACGACAGCAGTCACTGCTTTCCTCACCTGGACAAGAAATTGAGAGCAACTGTAATTTAACACATGCATGTTTTCACTTCAGAGCTATACTATTATTTTGTCAACACCTAGAAAAAACGCTGAAGGCAAGAGAGACAAGAAAAACTAAACAAAACATAACAGTTACACGTACACCTGGGCCAAAAAGTTAATTATTTACAAGAACACAACCTGAGGTGAGTCGTCAAACAGTCTCTGTGCCAGGTGAGAGACGACGTCATCCATGTTTTTCCCACTGCCATGCTGAATGACTGCCCCAGTGGCTTCGATGACAGACACTCGTACCCTGGAGTGCTGATGAGCAATCGTCTGCATTAGAGGCTTGACAAGACTCTCTGCTTGCATGTGAAAGTGCTCTGAGGAGAAATGCATGGAATGAATTCCAGTTCATCGTGGTCATACACTTATGTAAAACACTTTTGTATCGTTAAAGTAAATGAACCATAGGACTGTGGTTACCACACTGCCATTAAACACATTCAAATGTCTATTAGTAATTTCTGTGTCTATAACAATTTTTTCTTTGCATAACCAGTGTCCAACAACTCCAACATTCAACAACAGCAAACAGTGACTTAATCCTTAAAGACTATTAACTGGTCATTTTGATGTTTATGTCCATTGAAAGGAAATGTGGACGTATTCAGTGTCAGTGTCGAAATAAACTAAAACAAACAAAGATTTGCCATAATCAGTGTGAGACACAGGAACTTTGTTTAAATGCATTTGTCCAACTTTAAGACGAAGACATGACAACGGGGCGCCTCTGACAAACGTTTGTCTGTTACCATGGCAACCTGACTGACCAACAAAAGACACGTTTTACCAACCTGGCACACACTTCGCAAAATTCACGGTACATTTGCAACTTTCTCTTTTAACATCCGGGAAAGGGTCCACGATGGTTCTCTGCAGTATGCTGATCACTTCGTTCAGATAAGGCGCTAAGTGTCTTCCGCACACCTCCACCGTCAGAGACAGCAGCTCCATGGTGGACAGCCGCAGCTCCTCCGCAGGCTCCAGAGCCTCTTTCTCCCCAAACCGCTGTGCCAGACAGGGTACAAGATAAGGCAGCGACTCCTCCGGCTTGGGAACACATCGAATGAACTCTGTTATCGTCGCTATCGTGGTTTCTCGGCACCGCTCCATCGGGTCTGACAGACATTTGAGTAGAGGCTTCAGGAGAGCAGCGAATACTTCCTGTAAAACTCCGCCAGAGAGCTCCTTGTCTACCGTCTCCCTTTTTATCGCCTCGATGGCTCTTTTTCGCGTCGCTTTGTTGTCTTCGTTGAGACAGTTTAAGTGCCGAGAGAGCCCTCTCAGCACTTCTGAAGCAGCATGTTGCTCTCCTGCCTCCGTGGCTGCCATCTTGGCTGTCACTATGGCAACCGACAGCTGCACGACAAACAAACGACTGCTTTACGATTCAAAACCGTGAACCTTTATTAACAATGACACACAATACATATCGATACTACTACAATTACTACTACTACTACTATTAATAAACTTCATCTATCAGCACCTTTCAAGGCAAGGCAAATTTCTTGATATAGCGCCATTCAGACAGAAGGTAATTCACACTTTACAAAGATATAAAAGAAACACATTAAGACAAGATGATTAAGAATCTTAATATTCAATGCGATTCAAATAAGATGATAAATAAATAAAAAAAATTATTAAGATACAGGTAATAGAATAAGTAAAATCTATTGTATGTTGGAAATCCTGCGGACATTCGGGTGTTAAGACCTGATTTAAAAGCAGTGAGTGTCAGAAGGTGTTCAGGAAGTTTCCACCACAGGTGAGACCCATTGCAACCAAATGCTACTTTAGCTTATTTCCTTTCCGACTCTGGAAACACTTAGTAAACCTCTTCCTGATTACCTCAGGGGTCTGGATGTTTCATATTCTACTAGTAAATCTGGGATGTATTCACGCGAAGACACCTAAGGTCATTGTACATAATAAACATGTTAAAAACCAAAAAGTAAAAAACAATGTACTTCCTACTATGTAGGAAGGACGCCCACAACTCATCAGTTTCTCATTTCCATTCACCCTTGAGCTCAAACTCTCTATTGGCAGACCCCTGAAGATGTTCCCATGGTTAATCGCCTGGACATTTCTTTTTCACAAAGAACGACAAACAAAGTGTTGTATGATGGTTGTAATAAATAATAATAAAAACAATCACAATTGTCGGTCTTTTTAACATGGGGGCATTTAGATTTGGCAGTCAGAATATTTAATGAATCTTCATGTGCGGTTACAGTGCCAATGGCATGCCGCATGTGTACATACTTAGAGCAAGGGCAGTTGTAGTTATGTGTGTTCAATTCCACAGTGAAGTTTTCACAAGAATCAAACTATGTCAGCCAATTTATATCAGTTTCAACTTCTGCCACATCTCCATCAAATTCATATGATAGTTGCACATGCAATTTGTGTGTGTGTGTGTGTGTGTGTGTGTGTGTGTGTGTGTGTGTGTGTGTGTGTGTGTGTGTGTGTGTGTGTGTGTGTGTGTGTGTGTGTGTGTGTGTGTGTGTGTGTGGGTGTGTAAACGCACGTGTGTGTTGAATAGTGACGCAGTTGTCAGTGCTATCGGTTGGATGGATGGATGGATGGATGGATGGATGGATGGATGGATGGATACCTAACAAGAGTAGAGAAAGATTTGGCAATAGCGCCAATCATGAGTAGTGCACTCTTTCTTTGCAGAGAGCTTTGGGAAGAAAGACAAAAACAAGCTCATCAAAGGTCACTTTTGGACTCTAGGAAGCATAGTATATTTACAATTTCACAGCTGAATCAATGAACATGTATGGTCATGTCCTTTAATCAATATAGCTGAGGAATTAAAAAAAAAAAAATCTAACCATGAAAGATAGCACAACAGACGCTGTTTGGGCGTGTGTTTCCTTTAAAGGGTTTTTTTTACCTGCAGGTCCGCGTGCTCGCCGCCGCCGGCCTCATGAGAGGCGCTCGTGAGAGAGACGACAGATTGACGTCACCGGGACTGACGCAGAGCGAGCCGCGGCGGAGGAGAGGGAGCAGCAGCAGCAGCAGCAGCAACAGCAGCAGCAGCAGCAGCAGCAGCAGCAGCAGCAGCATCCCAGCCCAGAAACAGCCCCCTCCACCTGCTCCTGCCGCCACCAGCGAGCAGCTTTCTCACTGAGCATCCTCCACAGAACAACGGTAGGGACACAAACCCACTGGATCCGCGTTCCACGGGGTCAGCGCGTGAGAGCGTGACCTCTGCTCGTTACGTTCACGATGCTGACAGCCGCATCCCCCCCCCCCCCCTTCTGCTTCTTCTTCTTCTTCCTCTCGTTGTGGTTTTGGTTGTCATTGCGAGGCTAGCGATGCTAGCCGCGTTAGCCGTTTCCTCTGAATGCAGTTAAACAGGTGCTCAGTTTCATCACAAGCTCCTCAGTTTAAACTTGACAAAACTGCTCCGCGCAGACGCTGCTGGGGTGTTTATTGTGGAGATCGATAGATAGATGTACACCCACCCACCCCCACCCTCGACCTTAAGCAATGTATTATTATTATTTATTCTGCAGAACTAACCATGTCATAGACGTATACGTCCCTATGAGGAAGTGAAACGGTGGTTTCCAGTTAGCTAGCTGCAGCTGCTCACTCTTCCAGGCTTGCTATGAGACACATAATCTATAGTTTCATGGTACATCGACATGATCGTTGCTATTTTCTTACACAGTTATACAATTAACCTGTTCCGTCAACTATATACCCACCAATTATACACAGTACTCATGGAGCCTGGAAAACAGCAGTGAGGATGAAGTGTGTTTATTTTTGGATCAAAAGTTGTGTTTTTGCAAAGTGTTTAAACAGGCCTGCAGAATATAAACAATATCATATTTAATTAAAGGTGATGGCATTTTAAAGCAGTTTAGTTCAGGAGCCACAAACTCAATTTCATCTTGGATGGGCCGGACAGATATAATAGTGCAATAACAACCTTTCAAATCAAACTGATGTTTTTATTTGTTGTGGTGCAGAGTGGAAATCGTTTTTGCGAAACCAAACAGTGACTGCACTCTCAACATAAAGGCAACGTTTACGAAGCCTTCGTGTAGTGAATACAGTGAAATGTCCCCCCTAAAAAAACCTTGTTTTTACAAACTCACCCTGACATATTTCAACCAAGGTATTTAAAATCGAAAGATTATCTTGTCTTCTTCAACGACACATCCAATCATCATCATGGAGTATTTATTTGAGGTCCTTTACAGACAACATGTATCACCATCAAAAGATAAAGTCACCCCTTTCCTACAATTCATCATCATGAGCTCTCCTCATAGCTGACAGTATGTGCTCCCAAATTTGCCCCCTCCGGCCCATCGCTCTGTTCTCCTCACCCCGTCCTCACCCCTTGCTGCACTGCTTTACCCCCACCCCCACCCCCCTGTTCTGCTTTCCGTCCCCTCCTCTCATGGTCCACCCTGTTTTCTCCTACTGCCACAGAGATAAAAGATAAGATGGCCACCTCCTCCTCCACTCTGGAAGAAGACGAGAGTTTGAAGGGCTGTGAAATTTTTGTGCAGAAGCACAACATCCAGCAGATCCTCAAAGAGTGCATTGTGAACCTCTGCATCGCTAAGCCTGAGCGTCCTATGAAGTTCCTGCGGGAGCATTTTGAAAAGCTGGAGAAGGTTGGTGATCACAAAAGTTCAAGTTTATGTGCCTGTCTGACTTTGGGTTTGTCACTTTGAGTGTCTGTTTGCAATGTTGGCGTCTTTGTAGAAAATTCAGTGTGTACTGCGCTTTAAAGTGTTTATTACCATGTCTGTTTTACATTTACTTTCATTGCATCGTGTGGAAGCTATTAAATACTATTTCCTGCCAGATTTATTTTTTTGTCCTTTTGTTATAGGATAAAAATACATGTTTTGGAGCAAGTGTGCTGGTGTTTCTGCTGTTTTATTCGTAATATTTGACGAACAGAGGAATCACATTTTAGCGAGTTTCAATGTAAGAAACAGATTGCCTTGAAACGGTCATAATAGGGCTTTTATTTTCCATCCTATAATAGGAGAATCCATTAGGGAGTTTGTGAAGGGGCACCCATAAAAGGCCAGTGTCCTGCCGGGAGACAGCACACTTTTTGTGTCTGCCTGCATGTCTGCGTGTCTGGTTGTAAGCAGACGGTCAACAGAAGTGAAATATTCATTAAAAGACGGAATCCTCACAGGCGTGAGCGGGCTTTTGTGAGGAGAGAATAGGAGTAATTATTGCTCGAAAACACACATCAAAACTGGGGCAGCCTCAGTAGCACTTTCCTGTGGCCCACAAACAATGTGACAGCTCAGTGTGTGTGTGTGTGTGCGTGTGTGTGTGTCTGTGTGTGTGTGCGTGCACATATCAATAGCAGCAAGATCTTTTTGAAGGCTTTGATCATTTCTCGTGTAATTTTAAAATGAACAACATGAAATGGACAGTCAGACGCTGCAGATTGGAAAAAAAAAAGAAATGTTTAACCGTCGTTGAATGGGCACAGATTGACTACGTGAATGAAGTTTTATCCCAATGAGCGTCTCTGTGTTTTTCGTTGTTCGTCGGTTTGTCTTTGACGCACTTGGGTACTTTGCTCACGAGTGGATCATGAGGTTTCTACACTTGAACAACGGGCGCCACTCTTCGCCTGCTGCTGCATGAAGGTCATCAAGGTGTTTGAGATGTAGCCGTGGGCCGTCGGCGGTGGCCTGGGGGAGAGTTCGGCTTTAGAAAGAAACTCCCAACAAGAGGAGTGATTATGAGAAAAGATCAGATACAGCAAGAATGAAAAAAAAAAAAAAAGAACCACAGTTCATCATAATGTCTGTAGGAGGATCTTTAGCTCTGCTACAGTGATATACGTGTGTTGTAGCATGTGAGACTTGTCTGATATGATCAATATTTCTGAGAAATATCAGTGTTTTAAAGTCTTTTAAACACATACGTCTCCCGAAAACGAACAAAGCAATGATAGTGTAGCTGCAGCTGTTAATGGAGACTGTAGTGCTGCATAGTTAGAGAGGCAGCAGGAATACTAATAGGGCAGACCTCAGGAGGAAATCTGAGTTACGAGTGAAACATGCTATACGTTCACATCGAGCGCATCTGCCTCACGCGCAGCCAATCGCACAATAACAAATGAGGTGTTTGTAAATCTTTATCATGGTGTATTTTTAGAGTAGGAAAGATGAATGAGAATTTACCCATCTCGCTGTCATGTAAATATCTTGCATGGAAAAGAAAATAGGCCAAATTCATATAAACTGGGACAGAGACAATGTGTTACGATGGTTTGGTGGGAAAAATATAATAATGCACATACATTGCATATTTTACTCTGGGCAGCACATAGGTGATATTTATTGTGATAAACCCTGACGAGGGCAACAGAAGCTACATTTTTCTTGTAGGTGTTATGGATAAATATACACACATAAAATAAATTATATGCAATAATGCAAAATGACTTGCGATGAATACACACGTAAACATGCAATACTGCAATGCTTGTCATTGTGCTCAGGGATTTAGCTTTGCCTTACATTGTGTTTGCTCTCCGTCATAAAAAGTTTGTCGTATTAATATCGTTCATGTTTATATTGCGATGGAGGTAGATTTGCGAGACATCAGGCAGCCTTAGCATGGAGCACAATTTTTTTATTTTTTTATTTTTTCACATCGACCTTACCCATCCTACATTCATCTGTAGACTCTCATCATATTCTAATAATAATATTCAGTCACTCTTCAACCTGCACTGTTGCTGGCTGCTCCAATGTAATTGAGATTTGATGTTTTTGTCTC
Organism: Blennius ocellaris; assembly: GCF_963422515.1. Lineage (NCBI taxonomy): Eukaryota > Metazoa > Chordata > Actinopteri > Blenniiformes > Blenniidae > Blennius > Blennius ocellaris. The sequence goes on from NC_137665.1 coordinate 6,696,136, forward strand.
ACCCTGGGAGTAATATGTCTTCTTCACTTCAGTCTGTACATACAAAATAAATACCTGCACGAATTGACAAAGCCTTAATATATCTGTCGGCATCATGCTTACGTATTTTGCAAAAAGCCAAAAACCAAGAGAGACCCGTGGTTGCCACTCGTCTGCACTCATAAAAAGCACGTTTTCAAGAGATGTAATTCTGAAGTGTGTCAGACGTGTATATCAATGCTTGCACATTTTGACCCTGTAATAGTATGTCATTACTGCTTCTTGTGTCCTTGGTGTTTTATTCTGGTGTGGTGACCCCAGAAAGGAGCAGCTGAAAGACAATCATTTTAAGGTATTTCTGTGTACCCGTCAAGCAATTTTGAATTGCCTGTTGCCTGAAAAGTACCACATAAATAAACTGGCTTTATGCAATGTGTGCAGGATCAAAACGGCATCTTTTAGGGTTAAAAAAGATATAATGTGCTGTTTTGGGTGCAGACCATGTTATGTTGCTGAATCGTGGTCAGACAAATGACTTGGTGTGTTTAAAAGGTTTGAAAAAAAAAAAAAAAACAACAACAACAAAACAGCAGACTTGCAGGACTGCGTCGTCCACAGTTGCCCAACATTATTCCAGCCAGCCTGCTCAAATCTCTGCTTATGCTGTCAGGTCGGCCACTCGAGGGATTGACACGGGCCTTGGATGCTTCGGCGCTGTCCCACTTATTTAAGAGGCTTATTGTGTTTCTTTTCTCATGCACATGGCAACCGGTGGGACAGTATTTAATTTTATTTATTTTTTATCCAACAAGCCTTGTCATTTTAATTCAAATTTACGGATGAAACAGTAATACCATTTTGAGTTTTCTTTGAATCCATCTGTTCCAAAGAAAAATTTTCTTCATCACAGGAATTCAGGTCTTTCGCAACAAAAAAAGTTCCGTTAAAGGAATACACTATCTTGTGAAAGTTGTCTAAACTCTATGTAGCTTCTCTTTAGGTCGAGAAGTTATTTTGAGCATTCCTCTGTTTTCCAGTCTGTACGTTCATGTGTTTGTTTCTTTTTAATCTCTTGCAACTATTGCTGTCATCAGTCGCAGCCAACAAAAGGTGGTAACCTCGGCAACGGTAGAGGACGACTTGATAGATATACAATTTCTGTCCTGTGTTCAATGAGCCCCTTTATTCAGAGAAGTTTACTCTCCTTGTCCACCACTGTGTCCAAGCCTCTCTGTGTTCCAGTTAGATAACTGGGGTATTATTTCTCCCCCTTTTCCAGACCTGACCTCCTTTCACAGGATACTTTTCATGGAGCACTTGCAATCTTATCTTGGAACATCTCCCCCCCTGTCTTCATTCCCCTATTGTCTGCCCTTCTTGTTTTGTCCACTTCAAAGTTTTCTTTTCTTTCAGTATTTTTTAAATTCGGTATAAATATGAAATACATCAGTTCTTTTTAAAAAATTTTTTAATACATAATAACATGTCTTGATTAGTTGTCTGATGTTGTGAATGTCATAATAACAGGCATCAGGCTCCGTTTCATCCTGCCTATTTATACATGGTAATGATGTCTTTTATCAGAACAATGCACGCTTCAATTTGTCATCTCTATTAGTTTAGCTAAGAGTGTAATTACAGACAATTAAACTTCAATTTTATAATAGAACCATAAAGACAAAGCATTTCACCGTATTATGTATTTTATTGGTGATAGTGAGTTTGTCACTGTTACTGACTGCAAAATCTCAGAACCATTTTCATTCACAGAGGACAATTTTTGAATTATTCTCTACATGTATTGGCTTGTTTTAGGAAATTACAGATGATTTGAGGGAATTAGTAAAGCACTGATTAGGATTTACGAGGCGATCATGTGCTCAGGAAGTGAACACTCCTGCAGAAGTGAATTTTAAAGGGGTTTTATACAGCTTTTCAACACTTTCACATGGGTCTCGTTAGTCTAACAACGTTGGTTCCAAATCCAACTTTTCCTTGATTTTCTTCCATTTGAATATTGGCTTATAGGAGCTACATTCAGAATCTGCTGTGTCTGTGTGAGCTGGCCTGACTCCGCCCACACATGCCCATCTTGGGAAGAGGAGGAAGTACTTCCTCTCGTGGTGCCATGTGCCCTCAGCAGTGCTGCATAATTGGGGAGGAGTCAAAGGGAGAGCCTGCCTTGATTGAGATTGGCTAAACCCCTCATGACACTATATAGGGTTTGATTTCTGATTTGCTCGTTGGAGGAATGCACTTTTTAAAAATTGAAACAAGCCAAAGAGAGAGATGACAGCCCTTCTTCACTTCTGGGGCGTCATTCCCAGGTTTGTGGGTGCATATTACTGTTGGATAACTATTAGAAAATACAATGAAAATACGTAATAATTTTGTTGAAACGTGGTCGAATTTTGTCTTAGTGAAGTGATTATATGCCCGGTTTTGTCCCCACGGCCACTGCCTACATGTTAAATTGATTTCATTCTCTTGATGAAACCACTGATATACAGCTCCAATCTTTCTTGGAAAAGAACTCTTCATTTCTCTTTAGTGTTTTAAAACTACAAACCACCCGTGCACTGCCGTTAGGTAGCAGGGCTGTTCGTTTAGGTTCGCCATGGAGTGATTTAATGGAGCGCTGAGCCCTCGGATGGAGTTCGTGGAGGATGTTATAAAACATTCACGTGTTCCAGCAAATGCAGGGAAGGCAAGCACAATATGGAACATGGTCTGTCACAGTCAAAGCTTTTGGTGAAAGAAAAAGCAAAATAAATGGCGAGAGAGGCCAGCTGGCTTCCTTGCAAGCAGCACCATCCAAATGTGGCATCACTGAACGTAATTCTGTATAAAAAAGAAAAAGAAAAAAGAATGTCACTCAGTGTGGGAAGTAGGCAGCTTGCACCACAGATGTTTCGTGTAGTTTGGCACATTTGTGTCTTCAAACTGTTTTTCCTTGCTCCTTCTGTTGAAAGTTTGTTCTGTCCTGCCCACATGTCATGAGCTTCACCCCTCTCTCCTCACATGATAACATATAGACTCCCTCCTCTTTACATAACGCACCACCTGCGCCCTTCGGTGCAATGACAGGCTTCACTCCACAACCCCATCTGCATGCATGTGACACCTCAGCATAGTCTGGAAGTACCATATTTTCATATGTGATCTTAGCTACAAAGCTTTTGATCTCATGATATGTTAGTTTGGTTGTCTCCAATTTTCTTTCGTTGCCTTTGATTTGCCTGGCCCCAGGGGGAAAGGGGGTGGGTTGTTTGCTGTAAACCATTTATGGAAAGTTAACCAGAGCCGCCTTTGTAATTCTGAGCCACGTAAACATTCCTGACGTACATTTTCTTTGGGGGTTTCAGTTTCATGAAATATCTTCATTGACTTCCACTGTATTTATGACATTATTCTAAGAGCAGACAGTTGTTGGTAAACTGCCTCACTGCCATAAGCTTTTTACTGAGTGAACATGTAGCAGAACATCTACTCACTCAGTGGCAATTTCTGCCTGCTTGTAATTTGAGTACAGAGTGATTATTGTCGTGTTGTGTGAAATGTTGTTTCGATCAGAATGCGCCTCTGTTCTTCGCAGCCGCAGGGGTTATCATAAGTTTGTGTCCCATGCTTCACTTCTGGCTTTTTACAGTTTTTCTTTTATGCCTCTTGTTCCTCGTGCTATTTCTCAGTCCTCACTCGCTCCATCTTTGTACAGTTTTTTTTTTCTTATGTCAAGAATCACCCTTTTTTTTGTCCATTTTCATCTTTTTACCCAACGATATACCATATTTTCCCATACAGATATTGGACAAAACACGTTCACATTTAAACCCATGATAATCAAAATCAAGGGTGAACTACTTGTGTCATTGGTGGAAGGCGAGAGGGTGAGCTACAATTATTGGGTGATCCACCAGTACATGAAAGCTGCTCGGCACTTGATTGAATTGTTTTGAAGATTTATTGAAGTGCCACTTCTTGTATAGTATTCGCTCATTCTTCCAAATAAAGTGCTTTTTCTCTTGCCCCCTAATTTATAAAAGCTGTGGGCTGTTTTCTTTTTCCCTGTTTTTTTTTTTATGTTTTTCAACTCTTTGTGGCCTCAGGCACTCAGAAGTTGTTGGCATAGCAGGACGAGACAGTTCATAATATGCAATGTATTTTTGATTACCTGTTGGGTTTAGGTTGCTAAACAGAGTCCATGTCAATGTCTGTGATTGAGTTAGAAACAGTGGTTCTTCCTGAATCTAGTTTTAATTACTCTGAGAAAGACTGATTGGTTTCATTTTCTATTATCATAATAGAAGCATCTATAAGCCCTGGAAAGTGACAAAAATGGATTCCCGAAATGTCAGTGTCATGTTTGCATTGCGAGGGTGTCTGTTTATGTCTTTGAAGCCGGTGGTAGTACATTCTGTAAAGCTCAACACGGCTTCATCAAGCATGTCAGGAAGAACAAACGCAAGCGCTGCCAAATCAGCCCTGCTTGTGAACGATCCCATCACGTTGCATTATGGGAGAGGATTCTTTGTTCCATGTCTTTCACTGTATCAGTCAATCAGCCGCTGCCCCCCCCCCCCCCCCCCCCCCCCTCTCCCCTGTAAAATGAGAAGGCATTATGTGCTGCCAGCCATTCAGCTGTCACCAGGGACTATCATAACAATTTCACCAGTCCCTTCAAAGGCCTCTGATTGACAATTCGTCAGGAGGGTTTAGTTGTTTGTTGAGTCTGCTGAGAGCATTTAAGAAGGAGACTCAGTGTGGCTTTGAATCAGCTTCCCTATCTTTTCCTCTGTCATTGTCCCTCATTTTGTACATTGGTTTTATTTGTCAGTACAAATTGTGAAAATTCAGTGTAGTTCTGCGAAATATACATTAAAAAAAATAAATTAAAAATGACATTAAAGTGTAACGAGCGTCCTCACTCGGCCCAGTCACTCAGCACCATCATGCTGGAGTGGGTCGTCTGTCAGATCAGCCCAGGTTGTGCGCAGTGACCCCGACTTAAACCTCCTCCACCCAAGCTCACTCGGGGCCTCTGCAGGTAAAATCGGAGCCCAGTCCCCGTCTCCGTGGTGGTCCTTCTTTGTCTTCTCTCATCTGCCCGTTGCATCCTTTCACCTTCCTCTACCGGCCCACAGTTTTTTGCGAAAGCAGAGACTCCACAGGACTGTAACAAAACATGTTCATCCGAGCTGTCAAACATTGTTACATCCCAGAACAACACTGTTTAAAGACAGTATTTCCTTTCGTGATTAGGCAGCGTCTTCTCGTTTTTGCAAGCAGTACACACGATTCTCAGGCTACCCGTTTTTTGTGAATCTTGAATAAAAAGTGTATTTGTTCTTGTTGATGAAATCTTAGCAAGTCAATTATGGAAATGTATGCTTTGTGATTAGGAGATTCAGCTCGAATGTATAAAATGTATGCAAGTTGGATTTGCACGAACATAATGATGTATATTAAATACTGTGCGGCACTAGAACAATGAAAGATGTCTGACTGAGGCAATACAAGCGCGAGGACTCTATACCCAATTTTTGCTTAGAGCTGGAGTGAGACTGCCTCAGTCTGTTTGCTGAGAACAAGAGTTTGTATCACGGCGTTACCTTTTCTTAAGATGTTGGGTTGATGTAAAAGTTCACTCTTGCCAGATTTGATCAACTCAATATCGAGTTAACGTTTTCAGATAGTGAAACAGGGTCGTTAGCGGCAGGCCTAATACAGCAGTGAACTTTCTGTCTATTGTTGTGCTGTAATGGTGTGGAACAGAGTGATGAGTTGACTGTTAGCTTCTCTGGTGGATCAGCTCTGCATGCTTCATTACCTGTATGTGTGTGTGTGTGTGTGTGTTTGTGCGTCACTTTGTTTTGTTTTTTGTTCACTTGCATGCTCTCAGCCTCAGCAGTCGAGAGAGAGACTGTCTGTGCCATTGAACGAGGGCAGGGATATCCGAAGGTAACCTTTTTTTTTTGGGGGGGGGGGGGGTAAATAAGAGACATTTTTAGTCGGACTGCTGATGTTTTACTATTTTTAATTTTTTTTCTGACTGATATAAAAAAAAAAAACGAACTTTGTGGAAGAATAGTTCTTTTGAGGTGTTTATGCTTTGAACTCACTGATCCTTTCGGATGGGTTGAATGGTTTGGCGCTGAACAGGATGAATGGCTGGGCTCATTAATACTGGTTAGTCACACAGTCATTTGGATGAGAGGTAGTCATACCTTTTGTTCATGTCAGTTTGGTGCAAATTGGTTCAAACTCGGATAGACCTTTTTAATAGGACTCGTCATCCATAGATGAGTTCAAATTGGAATTAATGATGGTTTTAATAAAAGTTACTTTATGTGGCGAGGGCGTGTGTGGGATTGGATTTGTGTCATCCTTTGTCTACGCTGTCATTGTTTAATCTCTGGTCCGAGGTCCTTCTGTCACTGATTCAAAGCACACTTTTCGAAAACGCCTCTGTGTCTTGCTTACGCCTGTGTCCTCTGTCTCATCTCCTCTCCCTCCCCCTCTGTCCTCTCTTTCTGGCACACAGCCGCTGATGATGACGCAGAGAGAGCAGAGGAAAGGAGGAGAGAGAGAGAGAGAGAGAGAGAGACTCTAATAGAGGGCAAAAGCACTCATTCTAGAGTTGAACATCACTTTGTAAATAAACAGCATAGAACCGAAGGAATCATGTTAAAATAGATTTGGCTTTTAGAAAAAAAAAAGGACAGAATGGCATTAAAACATAGATGGCTTTATTTTTTCTTTCTTTTGACCAGGCATACAGAAATTCTCAATCAGTAAAGGCTTTGTCTTTGTCGTCTGGGAGGATCTTTTGCTCACTTTACACAGATAAGGGCTTCAATGTTGTGTAGTTTTACATTCATGAGACTCTTTCGTGCGACCGTCTGTTTGGATGCTGAGGCCACAACAATATCAGGACTTGTTAGAGCCTGGTACAAAGTCGTCACTTGATGACTGAGCCTCTGACCTAAGAGGGAAGCCTGTGGGCGGACTGAAGATAAGTGTGTGTGAAAAAGAAACACAGATGGATAGTGCCTGGCACACACGGGGAATCTGTCCTTATCCTTGTGGGAATCTTTGTAAACCAGCAACGTTTTCTTTCTCGTGATGCGACTGTGGTGAGACTCTGTCAACAGGCATCCGAACCGTTGTGTCTGGATGTAGGTGTGTGCTTCCTGCTCAGCCTCACTACTAACCATTCAGGATGCTCACAGTGCACAGTTGTCATAGTGACGAAGGGTAGCGAGAGGAACCCGCTCATTGCGCCACCTGATTGTGGGAGAGAGAGAGGGAGAGAGAGAGAGAGGGAGAGGGAGAGACAGAAAGGGTAGAAAGCAGAGACCCAAGAGTTGCGCAGGAGCGATGAGGAGACAGCCTTTTTTGCTGTGATCAGTGATTTCATCAATAGCCTTGGTCTTTGGCTGCCGTGTCGTTGGGGTTTGCAGACATTTAGCCGCTCGCACGCTCTCAGTTTGTCTCACACAACCAACGTGGATTCTCTCGTTTTTGCCCATATGCTGTGCAAGAGAGGCGGGATGCTGATGCATTGTGACATGTGCGTCAGGTGTGTATGAGATGGGGATAAAGGTGTGTCGATGCTCATGCATACTTTGACACACAAACTTTGAGTCGATGTCTGGGTGCCTCTGACACGCTGAGGGACTCACAGCAGGCCTGACCAGGAATCCTCCATGCCATGGTAAATACATTGTCGCGTGTGGGATGTCATGTAAAGGTAAAGGTGAATGTGTGTGTGTGGTGTGTGTGTGTATAGATTAAGCTGATTTGTCAGTGAGAATGAGTTTGTCTGGACGGGGAAGAAAAGCATGCTGGTATTTAAAGTGTTTGTTTTCACTCCTCGGAGGATGCCGTGTGCTGCTTGATTGCAGACACTGCTACACTTTGATAGAGCTGAGTGTGTGAGCTGTGTTTTCCCGCTGCACTCTGCCTGTGCGTGTGTTTGCAAGGTTGTGCGTGTACCTTAATGCGTGCGAGTGTGTAAATATGTGCATCGACGCTGCTGCTATCTGGATCCACTTCCCCTCTGCTTCTCCTGCTGGCTGCGTTCCCTCAGGCGGTGACTCTGCGTAAGCAAAAAATAAGTATGTGTGTGTGTGTGAGTGTGTGTGTGTGTGTGTGTGTGTGTGTGTGTGTGTGTGTGTGCGTGCATGTCCCACTGAGTTGTTTTTGTGTATGACATCTGCATTATAACAGTGTTTTACACAGTGAGCGTCGCGTCGCGGTAACTTTTGAGCCTAACGAGCAAGAGGGAGAGACAGAGTCAGACAAAGATATACAGCGAGGGAATGAAGGTACCATCTCATAGAATAAGTCGAAGTTCAAGCTAATGAGGTCACTGTGGATATCCACCTAATTAGCAGATTTTTTTTTTTTTTTGCTGAAGCATGGTTGTTCTTTGGCTTGTCATTGTTTTACAATATTATGCAGGTATTATTATTCAACTAGACAGTTGGAGAAAACTGTCCAGAGAAATGTTGAGTTGTAGAATGACCACCATGTCATCCATTCTCTGCTCCCCTCTGTTTCTGTGGTGTTTTCAGTCGTGTCTTGGTGCACAGGTTGTATCTTGTTGACAGTGAGGGGAAAAGAAACTGTGCATTTATCGTCGTCTCTGTGGTGCTTGAATCACACACAGGGATAAATCTGTTCTTTCTTTGCAGCTGCATATGCTTCTTGGTGGTGTACACATGAGTTTTCATAACTGTTTGTTTTTTTTAAGTCTTTATTTCCTTTGTTAGGAGTACAATAACCCACGATATTTGTTTGCTGTGATTCCATCCATCCATCATCTGTCCATCCATCCATCCATCTGGAGAGACAGTCAGTCACACATACTCGCATTTGCACCTAAAGGCAATTTTAGAGTTATCATGAAAATACTATAACATGCTTGAGGTCTGACCGATTTACTCAAGATAGTCTATCAATACCCACAGATTAAGTACATGTTGCTTTGCTTGTCAGATTGCACAAAATACTGGATGACGTTTATGTTAATTGACGAGTGTATCGTGAAATGTGATTTACGTCTGACAATGTTTGAATTGATCACAATTGCGTCTGTTTTTAATAGGGATCTCGGGAGACATTTCCTCAGCTGGCTTGTCACAACTTTAGTTTGTGGACTTTAAGATATTTTCACTGTTGTGCCACTTCTCGGGTCCAACAATCTTTTCTAAATCTCTTCTGTTGCTCCTCTTTTTCCCAAAGTTTAAGTTTTCTTTGGGACCGATCATCTAATATATTGCATTTGACTTGTTTTCATACTCAGATTTATTTGCTGCCATGTTCCAATGTCTTTGATCATTTACTCCAGTTGCACGTCCAACTCAATGTGATCACATTTCATCTGAAGGGAATGCTGTGGATTTAAATTTCAGTTTTTCTTGTGGGATTGGACTGAGCTGAAGAAATGCTTCGTGCTGCTATAAATTTAGTTTGCAAAGGCAAAAAAAAAAAAAATCAGTTTGCTGACCCTCTGGGAATCATTTCTTACAGTAGCTCTTTCTCTCTTTTTCACTCCAGTCGTTGTCGGGTTTCTGTATTGCAGTGTGTCAGTGCCACTGCTTGACACGCTTGCCTATGTGAAGTTATTCTTTTCATTTGCAAGTACCCAGGGCACATGTGAACAACCAAACAGAATGAAAATATAATAAAGATCTGGCACAAGAATGTGTTTTAGAAATTGTGACTTCGGGATATCAAATTCCTAATGTAGAAATAAAACCACATTGTCAGGTATTTGCTAAATATTATCAGTATATTTGTTAAAAATACTCAAAACAGTGGATGATGGCCAATTATTTTGCAACCCCCTTTCCTTGCATTAACAAGCTCTCAGTAATTTTATTGTACACATGCTGATGGGTTATTCTGGCATTATAATTCATGAGTGATCTGCAGTTGAAACGACAGTCAGCCAGCAGCAGCCCATGTCTGCTTTGATGAGTTTATTCCTTGTTATTCATCGCTGAGGAGGACCTGCTGGAGCTCTCCTGTCTGACTGTACTGGCTGACTGTACAGGCCTGTGGGTGTCAATATTTGATGTCTTTCACACTGTGCGAGTCATCGTGTGCTCAGACCACGAATACGTGTATTTCATTTTATCTAATGTTCTTTGTGGCTCATCATCTGGCCTGCTGATGAAACCACATGATGCAAGGAGTAAGAAGAGGCTTGTCATCCCTTCTTCATGTGATCATTTGTGACTTATAAGAATAGCAGATGCTCTCAGATGCTCTTGTTTGCCTGAAGCTTCATTTGTCGTGTCTGTTATTCAACACATATCTTTTCTTTTCTTTTTTTTCCTTTTGCCTGACAAGAATAAGTGAATAAGGGAGTATTGGATAAACCAACTTCTTATTCACTGTATATTTTATTGTTTTGTTCCCTTTCTCTATGCTCAAGCCTCAAAGCATTTTCTCTCTCGCATCTTTCTTCCTACAGGAAGAATGCAAACAGATCATGGCGCGCCAGAAATCTAACAGCCAGTCAGACTCGCATGATGATGAGGTTTCCCCGCCGCCACCCAACCCTGTCGTCAAGGCCCGCCGCCGCAGAGGAGGGGTCAGCGCCGAGGTCTACACCGAGGAGGATGCTGTCAGCTACGTACGCAAGGTCAGCCAGCGGCCTGAGACCACATTTGTCAACAGATACGCAAACATCTAATACACACCTGTGTGCATGTTTCTGCTCATACAAAACCACGACAACACTTTCGCACAAATGCTTGCAGTCACTGCTTACATATTTAATAATTCTTCATTTTTGACCTAATATAAGAATCACAAGAGCAAGAAAACTGATGACTGTGGATTCCAGATTTAACTTATATACTTAACCCAGACATTTTTACGCAGCATTAAAGCAGATAGATAAACTGTGTATTAAATAGCAATTCATCATCAGAGGAACGAAGTTGTACTTTCATTCAGTTTCTCCAACATACACAGCATGTGAGTCATCTGCTACACTGGTGGACGTAATATCAGCATCAGTGTGATGCTGATATTACGTCTGTGAAAAACTCCTCAAGTTTTTTTTAGCTCTGTTAGTCAGAGCAACTAACATTATTTGTTCCGCTTTCATCTATTAAACTGAGGTGAACACCGAGAAATCTTATTTACTGTCATAGTCCTGCACATAAAACTCGTGCACTATATATATATTTGAAGAACAAATTGACTCATCTAAGGGTTCTTGAAAAACGTAATTTTTAAAAAGTGGTGGAAAAAGATCAATGAATGTTTTTATATCTCGACACAATACAGACAATACACATAATACCAGATTAGATTAAGATGTTACTATATTCCTGAACCTAGAAATGGGAGAAGCAGCCACAGTTATTTACGTTTGTACTTTAAAAGCTGGTAAAGTTATCAGTCTTTTCTAAAAACTTCCATGTTTCCGTGACATAACTTTTTAGAGCCATGGGAGAAAGGGAAAATGCGCTAACGCCAGAAACTATAACTCACCTTCACACACACGCACACACACACACACACACACACACACACACACACACACACACACACACACACACACACACACACACACACACACACACACACACACACACACACACACACACACACACACACACACACACACACACACACACACGCATTCTTGGATTGGACAGTGCTTGTTCATTGTAATTTAACTTGACACGCCAATAATTGCTGGGTAGTGACATAACGGCATGAACCCCGTCACCACGCTGTAATTGCGTGACCACTGGAGCGTGCAGTGTGTCTCTGTGCGTGTCAGGTGTGCACATGCACTTCGGCGTTTAAGGCTCTGAGATCTCTACCAGAGACACTGCAGTCATGTGTTGTGGCAAGCAGCCTGCCTTCATCTCCAGCTTTTTTTTCTTTCTTCACTGTCCTTCACTATCTCACAGACTGTCACACTGGCGGATGCGCACATGCAGTGATTCACGCAGCCACGTCAGTGGCATTACTTCATGGGCTTGCGGAACATAGCAGGCTCCTCAGAGAAAAGTGAATTAAAGTCAAATTAGAACATGAAAGCGCATTACTGCAGTCAGGCGGGGAATTTGCTTGAACCGTTGACATACAGTGAAAAATCAACACACACAGCCAACTTTGTGGGGCTTGCCCGCAGATGGCTGACTGTAATGCATCCCTTTACTTTTACCTAAGCCATCACAATCCAACTGGATTCCACTAATAATATTCTCTCACAACTGTTTGCAGCTGTTAAATCAAGAAACCCATATTTTCACATCTGTCTATACTCAAACTTTTTTTTTAAATTTCACTCGGCTTTATTAAAGCACCATCTCTACCAGTAGAATCACACTCACTAAATCCTAACGTTGAGAGCAAAAGCACTGCCCTGGCATCTACTATTCTCCAGAGTGATAAAGCTACAGCTTGATCTTTGGGAAGATGTGTAGGAGGCTGACCTAAAAATCCCTGTCCTCCTCCAAGTGCATTTCCAGGCCAGACCAACCTATTTCTCTTCCTGACCGCTAAGTATCCTGCAGTTCTACGAACAGATAAAATGTTGGTACTTCTTATTATATACTGTATGAGATGTGGTTGCGCGTGTATTTATGTGCATATTGTGCACAACCCAGTGTGGTTATCTTCATGTGGAGACATCTGTTGCTTTAACTTAATTACAGCCTATCCCCTCCTCTCGCCCACAACACATGCACACACACTCACACACACACACACACACACACACACACACACACACACACACACACACACACACACACACACACACACACACACACACACACACACACACACACACACACACACACACACACACACACACACACACACACACACACTCACACACCACATACACACATACCCATACCCCTCTGTCATTCTCTTGTGAGAGGGATTAATAGGATGTTCTTCTCCTGTTTTCCTCTCTTTTTCCCCCCCATTTGCATTACATTAATATACATTAATATACATAAATACGTGTAGATTCTATAGAAACTGAGTATTGAGCCTCTTTGTTGTGGCTTCATACTTTGCCAGTCCCTTTCCATGAACACACGCCACAGAGTCCCCGACATGAAAAATGCATGTTTTATGAATGAGTTCAGAGACCTTTTGAATGTTTAACGTCTGTGTGACATTCTCAGTGTAATCCCTGAACAGATGGACTATCCCAAAAATACACAAGCACACGTGTGGTATATTCCTTTCAGAGTTTGCCAATATGCTGCTCTTTAATTACTCAATTCAGTCCACGTTTGAAGTCAGTGGTATTATGTGTTTGTTCTGGCTTCTTTCATGTGTCCACCTGCATAGTGTTGTTACAGCTCAGTTTACCTCAACAGCTACTACTTCCTGGTTTCCACAGGTGATTCCTAAAGACTACAAGACCATGACTGCCTTGGCCAAAGCCATCTCCAAGAATGTGCTGTTCGCTCACCTGGATGACAATGAGAGAAGGTATGACATTTTTGCAACGCCTGTGAAAACGTGCCATGATTCTGCTTGAGTGTGTAGCCTCCTAGCCACTGTGCGCCACTATTGCCTGCATCTACAGTGAGAAACAGAGGAGCTGAGCATGGACAGATGTGGCTGGGAAGAAGGAGATGATGGGGGTGGGGGGGGGGTTATTTTATAGCTTTGTAGAACTGGTTGTTATAGTTACTTGTACGTGCATCGGTATCATGTTGCATTTTTAGAAATGATCAGTGTTTTTTTTCGCCATCTGCGCCCGTTTCATTGTTGTTTCAAATTTCTCCTCTCTGCCACCACGCTCTCACACTGCTTACATCTGTCTCAGATCTCCCATGATGGCCGCGTCTGGCTCTGACATAGGATTGGGTGTTGTGGGAAAGGCTCTCAGGTGGCTGGCAGTCCTGCCCGCCAGCCGGAATAGTGTTTCATTGGCAGGGAGAATCCATTATGGCCCGTGGAGAGCAAAACACCGGAGCTTTCCTGTTGGCTCAAGCCTCCGCGGACCAAACCCAAAACACACTTTTTCCACTCTTTCGTCAGCTGACAATTTAGTGTTGTCCCTCGACGGCGGCACGCAGGCCTCTGATTGCACGTCACTGCTTCTGAGGGAGCTCTGAGTCGGGCGCAACGCGTGATGGATCTGGACAGTTTGAAAAGTCATGTACTTGGGTGGCTGATGTGGCAGATTAGAGTTACAGCAGAAGTATATGTGGCAGCAGACCATAAACTGTCAGGATTTAATGTACTCAAGACCTCTCGGCATGCCAGGCTATATAATGGCGTTGTCATCAGTCCATGAAAGCATGCGTGATGAAGAACTTCTTCGACTGGCCGTCATGTCTGCTGCCTCACTACACACAACCAACATCCACAATTAATGCTGTGCAAGGAGGAAGTGGTTGTTGTGGGATCTGCGGTTGAGCATGCATCTCGCAATACAGAAGGATCTCACTTGGTGAAAGTCTCCTCTGATTGCCGATTTGTGCCGAGCGACAGCAGTTCCTTGGCATTGCTTTCCAGTTCCTCACTATTTCTGTCTCCTTGCTCTTACAGTATCCCTCCCTCGCTGCTGTTCTTCTTCACTCTTCGCTTGCAGCTGATGATGCTGGACGGCTGGCTGCTTTGCTTGCTGCTTTGCTGGCTTGGTTGCGTTGCGGTCGCCCTGTGGTTGTTTTGCCTGGAGCGGCCACAGACAGAAAAGTGTTGACGTATGGCCAGTGTGGTCACCCGGCATTAAAGAAAAACTGTACAAAGCAACCAGAAGGCTTTTTTGCATATGGCATGACTTCAGAATATGCCACATATTTTGCATGAGAATGTGCATCTGCGATTTATTCTCAACTTAAAAAAACTGTACATTTTGAAGAGTTATACTAATGTAGGCTGGGAAATCTGGACAAACGTCTGTGAGGACTGACTTCTGACTTCTGCCTTCTGTTTGCATTAATGAAGCCATGGTATGAAGTACATGAGCTCTGTCCAGAAGTGCCAGATTGGACTGACGTAGATTAGCAGATGGAGTCTTAGCTTTTCGGTTCCTCAGTCGCCTCTCTCTCTCTCTCTCTCTCTCTCTCTCTCTCTCTCTCTCTCTCTCTCTCTCTCTCTCTCTCTCTCTCTCTCTCTCTCTCTCTCTCTCTCTCTCTCTCTCTCTCTCTCTCACTCACCCTCTCTCACTTTCTCTCTCTCTTGCCTTTTTTTCAATCCGCAAGCAGCTGGCCCTTTGGGTTATCAGATGTTCTTTCACATATTACATTAAGTGGGGAGCTTGTCACAGTTTATAATTGGTTCAGGAATTTGTCACAACAGCAAATCAGTAAGCTATTTCTTATCAATATTAGGTAATGTAGCAGATAATGAATGCAATTAAGAAATCTTGCTTGCTCGTTTTCTCAAGACATTCACAAGATTACTCCTTTTCTTCGGGATTGCATGCGAGAGTGTGAAAACCTCAAGGTGGATATTTGTGTGTGTCTTGACAAAAACATCTTGTGCCATTAGTCACTCACCAGTTATGTAAGCCAAACACCACAGTTTGTTCCCCCATTATCATTATATTATGCTATCATCTGTTTCAGTAATGAGAACGATCGAAAACAATAAAGCCCTCTTTGTTTCCTCACTCTCCCCATCGCTCTCTTTCCAGCCTTGCTTTTTAGTGACCTTTCTTCTCCTCTCTCACTTTTATAATCTATCTGATGGTCTTCACTTGTTTATCTGCCCCTCCTGGAATTGAGAAGTACTTCTACACATTCCAATAGATCTTTTGCTCAGCTTATTTGGAGACACTGGTTGACAGACTTGCCCTGTCTTTTTCCTTCTTACTGTATGACTTCCCTCTAACGTGATTATATTTCTCCACCATCCTGCTGTGTTTTGACTCGTCTTAATTGCACATCCAATCCTATATGATCACTACCAGCAATCAAAATATACATTTCTGTATGTACTTCATGTTCAAAATGTAATTGTGAATATTTCTTAATTTGACTGGAGGATTAATCCCGATAATTATGTTTCTAAGGCACTCCACCAAAACCCATTTATAAACATTACACACATCATGTCTTTCCACAGGATTTTCTTTCAGCGGTGAAGCCTGCCTATTAGTTTTCTGTTTGGGCTGTAATAACTGAGTGCATAATTACAGGAGTGAACCAGACAGAAGAAAAATGATCCACTCGGGCATCTTGGGACAAGCAGAATATTACTTGACTTAAAACAGAGCGACTCAGTCGTCCATGCTTTAATCACATCCTGTTTTGTGAATGTTCGCTTACTCAGCTTGCATTGTGGATGATGCGTAGTAGTCTGGGTTTTATGTGTGTGATTTCCTGAGGAGTTCAGTTGGTAAGGAAAGGATTTTGGAAGGACTAAACATTCAGATTACCTCTTTTGATAACCTCAGCTATAGCGGTGTACTGAGCTCATGCAAAGGCACAAAAATGGAGAAGATGCCAATACAGTTATGCAAACTAGCCCCCACTGCCACTTCCTTTTCTGCGTTTTCCTCTTTTGTTCATCCTATCTTGACCCTATGATAATTCCAGAAGGAAACAAAAAAAAGTTCACTGTTTACTGTGCACTGGATCAAATGAACAGAAGTTGTGGTTAATATAAAATGGGCAAGTTGAGTTAAAAGAGAAGCTGACATCAGTATAGACCATGAAGAACACAGGCGCATAAATACCACCATCACTTCAAAGAATGACAAGGATTACTTTATCCTGAGAAAACGCACATGCATGCACACACCACAAGTGCATTCTCAAGTGTGCATGTCAGAATGTTTTCCCAGTGTGTCTGCACCAGCTGGGACCATGGAGTCTTTGATTAACACGCCATTCCATATGTCAAACTTTATGGCCTCGAAGGTTTTTGAGCTGCACCACCCGTGTGTGCGTGGATGCGTGCGTGTGCTTGTAGGCGGCTTATTGTTCTTCAGCTGTCTTAAAGTGAAGTTTGGGCACATTTGGCTGCCTTTGCAGATGGAAGTTAACAACATTTAGATAAAGATTAAGCTTAAAAAACTTTTTTTGGTACATTTTTTGCATTTCCCTTGAAATTAAAAATCTGATTTGAATCCTTTTTAAAAGTCTAATGAAATTGAACATGAACTTTAAATATTTAAATGGAGGAAAAGGTTGGCCAGGCCTTTACTGTTTGGAGTTTGCATGTTCTCCCTGTGTGTGTTTGTGTGTCTGATTGTCTTTCTCCTCATGTTTCCCCTGTGATGGACTGGCAACCTTTTCAGGGTAAAGGTTGACTGGATATCGTGGTATAGAAGACAGATGAAAATCCAGATATTCCAGAGTTTATTTTTACTTGTCAAATGATGTCGATATCTCTGGCAAAATGGCCAAAACAAATACAGAAGGAAAATCTCAGTTATAAACATGTATCATCTGAAAATGATGAATCAGTTAGTTACCAGAATCATGGTATCTACTGCTCTACTGCTGAGGCAAAGGTGTTAACCGCTACATGCTTTGTGGCCATTTCCTTTATTGGAATGTAAACTGAAAACATTTATAATATATTCAGAACAAAATCTTTGAATTGCAATTATATGAACTTTGTTGTTTATGTTAATTGCAATCAGCAACAGTACGTCCGCATCTTGCTAACATCCTCACTTTAAACTCAGCATGCATTCAAGCATGCAAAAGCTCAAGAGACATTGTGCTTTGTCCATCTTCAAGTGTCTCCATAAAGTTTTAGATGTGTTATCATCATTGACTGTGGAAGAAGTCTGTGATAATCACCACTTGGTCTTGTGGATTTTCTCAGTATTTCCGGCAAACCTTTGACATTGATTTGCAGTAACATTTTCTCTGTTGCTGTGTGACTCCTCCTCCACGACGGTAGAAACCAGAGGTGAGGCCTTACTGAAGAATGTGGCACTTCTCTTTGGTCAGGACGGAGTTGATTTGTTCACGGTGATAAACTGCAAAAAGGCCCCCCGAGCGACACGTCAGTATTTCCTTCATCATTAGTTAGTGTACACATGATATATACCTTGTTTCATGTTGCTTGGTCTCTGGAGCAACTTCTAAACTTCTACCATTGTGTTGTGCCTTGTGGTTCCTTCTCTTCCGTCCTCATTATGACATAGGCCGTAAAAAGACACACGGCTCTGTAAGATAAGCAAGGAGCAGGTGTTTGAGTTCACGTACAGCTGGAGTTCGTCTCGCTACATCCAAAATGATTATCACACCAACTGAAACTGTTATCTCATCTTACCATGCGGATATCAGATAATTGTATTTTAGTTCCATTTTGATTCCATACTTTTCAGAACAAATGTTAATAGGAAATTCATCAGGAGTGACAACAGGAGGCTGGTCAATTACAACTGCACCTGTTGGGATGTAATCCCAGCTGCTGCTGTTAAGTTTACAGGCTCTTATTTATGTGTGTTTGTGCACATTTAGCCTGCTTGTCACAGTGCGGATAGATTTTGCAGCCTTTCCACCAACTCTTTCCACATGAGCGACAAGCATTGTGACCTGAATAAACTCACTTTCCTTTAGTTGTTACTCTAATAGCACAAGTAATTTAATGTCTGGCTTATGTGTTGTGGAATAAGACTTCAGTTATTTTTTGTACAATAAAAGTTTTATTTATATGAATATTGACACGATGCTAGTAACGGATAACGGAAAACTTCTTTTCATCACAGATACTGTGACTGAGAACGATAACTTGCAGCTTTTTTTGTAATTTTTATTTATTATAGCAAATGAAAGGTAACAGATTTAAACAGGACTTATAAAGCGGTCATTAAGCAGTTTTTTTATTGAAAAGATTTGTGTTCTTGTACATTTTGTTGCATACTTTAATTGCGTCTTTTTTGTGTTGCGAGTCACTGTCAAGAGAAATCTGATAGTGCTACATATTGAAGAGGCCTTCGAGGATTCTGTGAAGGCGCATTTTATTTCTCTCCTGACCCAAACAAAGCACACTCAAATAGACACATATCAACTCATCAAGCTGTCTCTTCCTGTCTGCCTACATTAGTCTAATGCCTTCAGTCCACAAAGAGGCTCTCTCGGAATAGTATCAACACTGGAAGCCCTGCGTTCTGTATATTCACAGAAATAGGTTGGGGGACTTGAGAAAACTCAGAGGCGCATAAAATTAATAAAAAAAATATTGCCATCTAGTAACAAATGGTTGTTTGATCTTTGGAGTAAAAGTTTTTCATCCTAGCATGTACAATTAAAAACACATATTTGAGTAGGAGATAGAGTTTTTTTTCAATTTGTAGGAAGTCCTGTACCTCCAATATTGTAAAGCAAAAGACACATCCGTGCAGCGTTTGTAAAGTGGTTCTGCTCATCTCATCCTGCCTTCTTTAATCCTCTAATTAACAAACACAGTAATGAGTTGATGAAGTGAATGATTAGTTGACCTTTGACCTTTTAAACCCTAACCTCTGCACCTTCCCCACCAGCTCCTGCTGATAGACAGGGGACATCTTTAGTGTACCGGGACGCTTTTGTGTGCGGGTGTGTGTGTGTGTGTGTGTGTGTGTGTGTGTGTTGTGTGTGTGTGTGTGTGTGTGTGGGTGTGGGTGTGTGTGTGTGTGTTGTGTGTGTGCCCTAAAAGAGGTGCAAAAACAATAATAATAAATCAGTGGGCCAACTGAAAACTTAAGACATACAATAGTCGAGGGGAGAGGCACTAAAGCCGCATGAGAGAAAATCCGTCTTGCTTGTGTTCGCCGGAAGTTTATTTAAGGTCTGTACAAAGAGACAAAAACAAGAAAAAGGATGCGATGGGAGATAGAATACTGTCTCGCCATATCAGATGAACCCAGCTGTCATCATCACATCTGATAGCTCAATAGAACTAATGTGGGAACTTGAGCTGAGCAGGGCAGTGAATAGACTGAGGTCTGAAACACAGACAGATTGTTTCTGAAATGACAACTTGTGCAGTGGCGAAATGGGTCAGAAAGCAGCCACGGCCCTCCACAGCATCCAGTCTATGGACACTGAATCTGTTGTTACCATACAGCAGCCCCTAGGGGGTGTTTTTGCCACACACAGAGTAGACAGGTATTCTCTAACCACTGGAATCATTGCTTCTTCATTCACTGAAACGTCTTGGAAACTGATTGAATAAAGTATGGATAAAATGAAGATTAGTGTGGGAATCGACTTGCTTGCACACAGGTGACCCTCGTATAGGATGCAGAATAAACAGGATATAAGGTTGATAATATGGCGAGAATGTCTTTTTCTTGTGACTCCTGTCGAAGTCAGTTATAGACTTTGCGCTGTGTGTATTGGCATCTTTTCTTTTACCGGCTGTTGTTTCTCTGCGTGTTCAGGCCGAAGAGTAATGAAGATGTTTGACTCTGTCCATGATTTGTATTTTACGGCGGGCTGTGAAACAGCAGCAGTGTGCAACATGAATCAAATGAGCAGGTTTGTGATGTGTGTTGTTTAGTCTCTCTGTCTGTTTGAGTGTGTTTGTGTTTCCTGTCCCACGAATCTCCACATTGACTCCTTGTGTGTGTGTGTGTGTGTGTGTGTGTGTGTGTGTGTGTGTGCGTGCGTGCGTGCGTGCGTGCGTGCGTGCGTGCGTTTTTCCTGAGAACCCGGTGGTCTTCTTTTTCTTCCTTTTAGAAGCGGCTGCTTTCTCTGTCTTTCCCTCTTTTCCTTCCTGTCTTTCTCCTTCTCTCAGTCATGCGGGCTCATTCTCTTATACATCCACACACATCCACTCCCTCCCCCACAATTATGTGGAGTCTCCTCTCTCTCTCTCTCCTCGTGGCTTTGTGCTGCTGCCACAATGCCAGGGGCCAGGCGATGAGGTCACTCACCACAGGAGAGCTGCAGGCCTGACTGAACCTCGACCATCCCCACCACCATCCAGTGCGCACAGAGCAGTGCTGGCAAGTGCGGCGTCACCTCCCCCAGATGTCACGTCTTGGCTCCGGCTTTGACTCCCCTCACCTTCGTGCCCATGCAAACCGCGGCGTGCACGCATGCGATTTGTTGAACATTCATATCAGCCAGGCTGCATTTTTTTGCCTGCGAGCGCAGATAGTCTCGCTCAAACATGCACATCAGCAAGCGGCACACATGTGCACTCATAGCTGGAAAATGTTGTCCTCTCTCATGTACTTTCTGCTGACTCAACTTGTTCCCCCGCCACCTCTTCCACCCCCTGTCATCTTTCTTCATCCATTCCCTTATAAAGCTCTTCAGAAACTAGTGAGAAATGCAGTTGTTTTAGTGTCTAGAGTCCTTTTAAAAAACGCTTCACTCCCTCCAAAATGTACCCTAGAGTCCCTGTTGGACATTTTTCCAACTATCTATGATTCATATTTGCCATCTCGACTGCTTATACAATCAGTTTGAGGATCTGTGTGTGCGCGTGTGTTTCCCTGAGTGTGTTTGTGTCAATTGATTAACACAAGATTTGTAGATGAACACATGCTTTTTGGCTGAAGTTGAGGTTTGAGTTTGGTACGTCGTAGCTTTGGTTTAGATTCGTGTAAACCTGCCTAAAATGTCGGTCAATTCAATGCAACATGTGCGTGCATATGTATCTATGTGTCTATGCAGTTGTGTGCAGACACATTTTCACAAGATGAATGCAAATGATCAAAAGATAATCAGCAAATTGTATGCGCATGAATGTTTGTCTTGCATAAAACTGGGAGATCAACTGAAACTTGCCTCCCCATGAGTCTCAGCTTCAGCTTGATTAAATACCCACGCTTGAAAAGGGTCACAAATCTTCTGTATCTCACTTCAGTCTTTCAAAGGAAAACAACCACCAAAACTTCTTTGAACGGCTGTGAGAGCGGAGGTCAAGTGTAGTGAAAGGGAGAACATGTATTTAACGTCAGTGCCACCATTAGGCTGAGCACCTGTGTGTGTGTCTGTGTGTCTGTGTCTGTGTGTTATACCACACATACTGCTGTGACACAGTTCATTTCTGAACGTGGACAGTGTCACGTTTCATCACGTGTGAATTAATATGTAGGCTAAATGTGCAAGTGTGCATGACAGTAGCTTCCTGGCTCTGCCCCTGTTGTGAGGACATGATGTTCCTGCAACCCTCCAGCTCCTTTATAGCTCAGCCAGGCCCTGGAGGACAACCCACACTCTGACCACCACACATTATTCGGGGACAGGGCAGCTTAGCGCCTTGCAAAATAGCCCGGGTTGGCCCATGGCCTCCTATTGTATACATCCCGCCTTCTTTGTCTATGCTACTGCGATAGGTTCCAGTGCACAAGCACGGACAACAGTCTTGTTATAGTGTGTTAATTCTCCCATGACGTCCTTATTGGTTTGTTCGGTGTCAATTTGAGTTTTATTTGGATTCGAGGGTGCAGCCTATTTCCATGCTAGATAAGCTTTAGCATGGCAGGTCTCATAGAGTTTATTTTAAATAATGTAGGCCATCATTCTTAACTTCACCTTTCAAGTCATATTTCCCGTTTAAAGCTACAGGAATTGCTAATATCTGGTTTGCAACGGTGCACAGGATGGGCTAACTATCTAGAAAGGTGACTTGAATTCAGTTAAAATGACCCCCTTTGGTTCACATATATAGAAAAGTTTCAGTTTGATCAATTAACAATTATTGCACAAACTCAACATTAAAGTGGAAATCATATTTGCATGGACAGAGAAGAGATTTTGTTTGCCCAAACTAGTACATATGTACATTTTTGTGTAAAAACATCATTATGAACTCCTGAATTTTCAGAGCCCACTTCTGTAAGTTCAACTAATGTTTAATTGGAATTTGAAGTGTCAGACATATATAAGAACAACCCAAAGTGGCACACGACCTGACCAGAATGCTTTGCTCTTGAAGGCACGTCAATTCTGAAACTTAGGAATGAAACTGAGCATATTTCATGGCATATTAGGATTTTATAAAGAAAAGTGCTTGTTCTTTGCACAACACTACTCTTATATGCATGTTAATAGCGAAGCAGTCTTTTTATAGCAGTGAAAACCTTATATCAGTTAGATGTCAGCTATTTTTCCCATTTCGACTTGCACCCGATGCACCATTACCTCACTACCCAGAATGCTATATCTACACACACACACACACACACACACACACACACACACACACACACACACACACACACACACACACACACACACACACACACACACACACACACACACACACACACACACACACACACACACACACACACACAGTTCCACTGGGGATACCTCCTTCATTTCTCTCCATCCAGTCATCTACTGGTCGAAGCCTCCCTCCCTCTTCCTCGGGCTGTTTTCAAACTTCTTCTGGCCGTCTCAGTTTCAACATGTATATGTGTTTGAGCATGCATGTACAATGGGCCGTGTTGTGTAAACACCTCTCAGGTTTAAAACCCCAACAAAAGACAATTTGCGTCCCGATCTGCTTCTCAAATGCTTTCCTTGTTCCCGTTCTTGTGTTCTGCGAGGTGGGAATGAAGGCGGGAGGAAAAAGCGGAGGAAAAGACATGCCTCCAGGACACAGCGGCATGCCTTATGATGTTTAGCAACGTGTCAGGATACGTGTGTGTGTGTGTTTGTGTGTGTTTGCAACTAGACGTGTGAGAGAGTGAGTGGAAGAAGCAATCAAATCTTTACATATCCTGTAGGTTTAATTTAACTATATATATTTATTTGTGAGCATTTCGTGGAGTTATTTCTGCGCAATGGGTGAGGAAGAGTATGTGTCTTCCCCATCTCTTGTCTTTACACTCGTTCCAGTGACACGTCCCCTGTAGACACATCCGAGTGGTAAAGGCTTAGCCCTGTCAGCACCTGATTCAGCCTGACCCTTTTCTGGCTAAGTGGAGGAAAGCTGGCGTTTTTCTGCCCTGCGGCTGGAAAGAAAGAGGGCATCAGAAAAGTATGAAATCAACTAATGCTGAAATATGACAGAAATTACTTAAATCCAATGGTTTTACAAGTTACAGTAAAAAAAGAGCGATAGGGAAAGGTTTCCTAAAGTTAAGTAGCTGCTCAGCCGGCTAATCACTGCTCTGGGAAAATGTGAGATAGGAAGCGGAGAAAGGGAGAGGAAAAAAGGGGAGAGGCAGCAGGGTTGGACATGTTTGTGATGTTTTTGAGCTGACATCATGGCTGCATCAGCAGGTGGTGTGTGTTGGATCAACAGGTAGGCCTGTAAAAAAAAACAGTCTTGTCATATTTGATAGACACAACAGTCCATTAAACAAGGAACAGGGAGTTTTTATTCATGTCACCAGACGACCAGCAACGCAGTCTCAAACGGAGCAGAATGTGCGAGTCAGATTTTTATTTATATCTCTTTTATTAATCTTTGAAGTTATTTATAGAGACATTTCAAGAGAATAGGAGGGATTACATTAGAAGTGGACTCGGTATTTTGCCTGGAAAATGATTCTGCTCTTATAACTTTCAAACTACATTTCCACATTTACAGTGAAGATTCTGTCAAACTTTGATGTTTGTTTTCCCTCACTATAACACATCCTGCTTTTTCCTTCACATCCTCCCATCAACTGGTCCTTCTTACTCACTCTTCCTTCTCTGGCGGACTCTTTGTACCACTGCCATGACTCTCTGGCTCCCACCATCCTGAGGCCAGTATCAATGTGTGATTTCTCCACTGGAGCTGTACACCGTTGACAGAAGAGAAATATGACAGAAGGCCTCTCCTGTCTCGGTTTCTTCACTTCTTCTGTGGAATTAGTGTTTTTAAATGTTCCATTTCTCATGCCATTGGCAGGCGTGACTGGTACTGGAGTTTACCTTGATGTTTTATTTGATAGCTATTGATTAGATTAGGCTCAAATGTGTAGAGGAAGCGACCGTGTCGAAAGTATTTCTTCCAAACTTGCTACTGCCGTAATTCAGTGACTTCTAAAGTCATATACTGCTTTAGTATCCTACATTCAAACAGGTGAATGCACTGCCTGCTTGGCTGTTAGTAAAACACATCTTAAATATGAATGTCACTGCTTCATTTCTAAACCGATGTATGGAAGTAGAAAATAAAGAGCCTAAAAGCCTGCCTTTATAACTCCGTTTCTCCCCAGGTGGTCCGATCGTTGCAGTCTATATAAATGACACTTTTCTTCAGCGGGGTTCAGCACAAGTCTGCAGGTCACACAGATCACCCGTATAAATGCACTGACCCTCAGGCGCCGTGGTACCGCAGTGCACGCACACACCGAGACGCACGTCCACAAGTTAAGGCAACAGGATGCGTCCGTGTTTACACCCCTTATAAACCCAGCAGCGCCAGGTGTGTGGTTTTAACACAGTGTCCCCACCGCCCTTTGTTCAGTTCACATACAGATTCCTTTTAACGCTGAATCCTGCGTCCATCAATTCCCTTTGAAGATAAGTCACAAACGCTAATGTTTGCTGCTATTGGACGCTGAGGCGAAGATACAGGCTTAACACACTCTTATATTCTATGAAGGACTTTAAGAAGTCCTCAGGTTTCAGTAGACAATGGCAAAGTAGATACAATGTGGGCTTCAGAGTTTATGATGTTGATCAAATCTGGAGTATTTCTATCTCTGAGGACCAAATTGGCTAAAAGCCTGTTGACTCCTTGAAAAGGGAGAGTTCTCATTTTCCTTGACTGACGTTTATGTCCTCTCTCCTCCCACATTGTTGACCGTCCCTAAGTGGTCATTTCCATCACCCGTAACCTGTTATGTCCATCTATAAACCTCTCCGACCACCCCTCTGTCGTATCTTGTTAAACTTAAGCATGGGCAACGTGGGGAAGTTTCACTGATGGACAAAATTGTGTGTTATTTTATCTATAGTTGGGATTAAATGATTTTAGTATGAAGGGTGTCACAAATTAAGACAAATAGTTAAGGTATTTCTTTGTGTGGTTCAAAACTACAATTAGAAATATGTGTACCGGAATAAACTCTTGGTGTGTTCAGGAGTAAATTAAATATTGATAAATATATCTGCGTCTAGTCAGAATGGGAGCTTCCCAATGTAAACATCGACATCTGATGTCACTTAACAAGGCCGTGGTTTAGGTGAAACTTGAGAAATGTTACATTTGTATTATTATTTGCTTGTTTGTAACTATAAAGTTGCATAACTTCATATCCTATATTAATGGCATAAAACTATAACAGTGGAATGGGAAATGTAAGAATAATTGTACATCCAGGGCTGAATTCATCCCCATGTGTGTCAGGGATCAGCTACATTATTCACCCTGAGGACCATAAAAATCTAATCTTCATTACCAGAGGGCTTTGAAATATGTATTTAACTCTCTCAACTTCTCCTGTTTACCAGATATGTGATGCATATGTAAGGCACTATTAGCAGTTCATCTCAGAGTCTGTCGGCGATCAAGCCTGACCCAGTCCTTCTATATTTATTCCTTAATTTTTTTTTACTGGGGTGAATGGGGCCAACATTCACAACCTTTATGTCATAAATATTCTCCCTGAATGCTTCACTGCTTTATAGCGATACCTCCCTCATCTCCGCCTTTATTTTTCTCTCACACGGTTGGCTGTTGTCAGTGGCATGCCCGTGCATGTGAGCGTCTCTCTCTGTAAATTTACGTAATTTTAAATAGTTATCAAAAATAAACCATTGTGTTTCCAGCAACAAAACTCAAGTGAGGCGAGTTGGCTGTTCCATGAGAGTCACTGAGGCTGGTTGTGCTTAACTGTAAATGCAGGGTGTTAAACTGTGCGCCACTTACTCAGCCTCGTGAAGCTGTTTTCCAGCTTGCTATGATAACAGGCTAAACACTTCTCTTATACACAGTCAACAGTGAAAATCTAATTTATGTTTACATGCTCATATTTGTGACTTTAGACACTATGCTGACTAATCACAAAAACAGCCAGACAAAAATCAGTATAGCAGTACATGTTATTTATAGTAACCTGCCACTTAAGGTTGTCGAGAATGTACACAGTGTCTCTGCAGTCTTCCGAGAGCTCTTAATTCTAAGTAGACTACGATTAGCATGCAGCGCGATTCCTGTTGAACATTCCCAGGTCCCTGAGGTTTTGAAGAGGCACAGCCAATAAAGACTCCTCAAAACATGTTTCAATTTCCAGCACGCACTTTACGCATTATTACATCTGCGTCTTTGTGCTTGTAAAATGTGTGAAATTATTTCATAAAAGTCAGTCTGCAGCCACAAATCTAACATGCTTTATAAACGGAATGTGTTTTTAGTGTCCTTGCACCGTAGCTTGTATGATGTAGTGGTTTAGAGTTGCATAACAAAGACTATTGTTCT
The DNA here is from genome assembly GCF_963422515.1 of Blennius ocellaris. Classification (NCBI taxonomy): domain Eukaryota; kingdom Metazoa; phylum Chordata; class Actinopteri; order Blenniiformes; family Blenniidae; genus Blennius; species Blennius ocellaris. Next base: position 6,723,391 of record NC_137665.1, read on the forward strand.
TATTTTCCAAGGATTAACACTCCGAATTACCATAAACTGTTGTGGTGAAAATTATTTCTTCATGTACTTACGGCATTGACACTGTAGCAGCCAAACCAGTGCTCACTGCTGCCAAGCTGACACACAACTTTGACAGCAGCGTTGCCATATACAGCTGGATATTGCAAAATTTCCCAAATAGAGCGGGCATTCTGGACGGGCACAGCATTGAACACTTGTATAACTCAACATTCTGCGGCCCATTAAGAAGCACAAAGACATGGCGGCACGCCGCGCCGTTAAAGAGGCCTCTGGTGTTAATGGCATGAAGGCTGCACTGTGTGTTGATGTAGCAATGTAAAAGATAAGACGTCTGCTGCTGAACAAATAAACAGCGGTGCAGCGGGAGAGATTAAGGAGGATGGAAGAGGTGCGCAAGAGTGGGAGGCCTTCATCGTCAATCTGGAAGAATAATAAGCAATCCGGCTGCAAGGAGCAAGCCAGGCTTTATTTCATTAATGACTAAAATCCCCCTACCTAACCACTCTTTTATGGGTGTTTCACAACAATAAGAGGCTGTTTTGTCAGAATGAGCTAAGAAAGGGGTAAACTTGTTCTTTTATTTTGCCTTCCAACACAAAAGCTCATACATGCACTGATGCACACATTCACTGTGTGTTCATTTTGATTACTGCATTTATATTCTTGCTTCACCTACTGCATATGCAAGGAAACTTTTTGGGGACTTTCTGAATACACTTGGACAGAGTCTGATGCAGTATGAGCAGAATGGTTCATACAACTTCTTTTAGACTTATGTTTTTGCATGCTTGTGTGTATGCATGTGTCTACAGGCGCAAACACATGTTGCAGGGATTCCGGCCCACACATCACAACCATGACAGACGCTTTGTCTCCTTCCCTCAGGTGGAGGTGTACTTCCTAGCTCCTCGCTCAGACTGGAGGGTCCCTTTGCCTCTCTGTCTTTCTCGCCGTCTCCGTCAGAACAGCACATCCATTGTTAGTGGGACGGCGCTGCCTTTTCACAGGGTCAAAGAGGCTACAGGTAGCGGAAAGGACAAGATTAATGACTTCATGTGGGACACTCGGGGAGAGGGTGATGGAGCAAGAGATGGTCGAAATAGGTGGGGCCGTCAGGGAATTAGAGGGAAGAAAGGGGTAATTGAGAAGGGAGAGGAAGAGAAAAAGTGGTTGTGAACAGACAGGGAGGAAGTGGGGGATAAAGAAAGGGAAAGAGACAGGTAGAGACAAGAGGAAGTAATTACCTGCATAAGTATCTTTGTCGTGCTCAGCGGTGCATTCACTGACTGGATGGAGCAGCAGAGCAGGGAGAGAAAGAAAGATGTGGTCAAGTGTAATTACCCAAATTCAACTTTGCTGCTCTTTGATCCTCTCACTGTGACTCGGTGGAGTCTGGAGCTTAATGCTGAGCCTGAAATTCGACTTTGTGATGTGTCATCATAACAAAGGCGCAACGTGTGTCGCGTTGAACACATCTTATTTTTGTGCACAGATTTGACTCAGTCGTTAAGAACTTGTTCCTTCATATTTTCTCCACGTGAAGCAAATGCTTTGAAATACTTATGTACTCTAAAGTATGTGTTTATGCGTATTTGTTTTGATGGTCGCAGTTATTTATTTATTTAATCATTTATTTGATCGGGACGACGCACATTCATGAACAATCATATCCAAATTGTAAATGTGATTATACCAAATTGCTCATAAACATCTGTATTTGTGGTTATATTTGATCTGAAATCAAGTGTCTCCCTGAACAAACAGCGTTCGTGCCAAGTGCAGGTGCTCGTGCACGTGCTCTGACTAATCACCATCAGGCTGTTTGAACTTGTGGGTCATAGCAGAGTGCTGGTATGCACGTTTTCATTAAGAATTCTTGTGCCTTAAGTTATTGTACTTGCAAATGTGTGCGTGAGTGTGTTGCCTCGCTGCCACCGCTGAGCAGTATGGGGGCTCCGCCAATACACTTCAAAGAGCAAGAGTTTTGTACAATATGTGCGCGTCTGCGATTTGTGTCCTCAAATATGCATGACTCAATGACCAGCTGCAATGCACGGGTTCTACCTGCTGGTCCAAGTCCACATCCTCGAGTCTGCTTTTTATTCTGTGTCACATAAACAAATACCAGCAGGGTCCATTCACTTCCAAAACCACTCAATAACATTCTTATAACCTCTCTCTCTCTCTCTCTCTCCCCCCAACATCTGTTGACCTGAAGTTTATTACCCGGCAAGTTCACAAAAAAAAATAAAGCTGCACTTTCATGTCTTTGAGTGTTTCTGCAAGTTGTGTTTGGCTGCCTGAGCCTTGCAGTGCGCTGTCAGGCGAACACACTTATCCTACACCCACACATTATTCTGTACAAACCTGTGCGTTTTCATGGGCAGTATGTACCCGGATTCAGACAGACTGGCCCAGATACACACAGGAATAACTGAAAACGGGCTCAGACATGTCCCACACAGTCAATCAGCGGGTCTTGTATGTCTTTGATACGCCTGACCCTCGTCATTGTTTTTTCTATATTTCTCTATGAGACGGGTGGTATGCAGCTGATTAGATGGATAAATATACCCTAAAGGTGAGAGACAGACAGGGAGGAGGAGAGGAAGGATACTTAGTTTTCTCTTGTCCCAACACATCCCAGTAGTGGAGCTCTAATCTTTTGAGGCTTGATGCATTTAAACAGCCCGATTAGCAACGGTTTGAACAGGCGCTTTCCCTGTCGGGCTGAAACAGAAATTAAGTGCTCAGGCACAGCCTTCATTTTGTTTGTTTTCTCAGTGCCTCTGAAGAGAGTTACACACTGTGATACGGGCTTTGATCGTGAGCTGAAACAAAACCGTCTTGTTTGCACAGCAGCAGTTTATTGTAATGATGCAAGCAAAAAAACATTTTTTAAACTGATATCTGATGATAGTTCACCCCCAGTATTTTTTCCATTGTCACTTTAGTTCTTATAAACTGCTTTGATTTTGGAGTTGTGAGAAAATATAAGGGTGAGTCTGATAATGAATAGTGTTGGATGTAGATGGTGATTAAGAAATCGCAATTCCACGTGTGTGTGTGCGTGTGTGTGTGTGTGTGCGTGCGTGCGTGTGTGTGTGTGTCTATTCAGGGATCAGCCCTCCCTCCTCTGCTTTCACTACCTGCTAATGGAGTTGACTGTGCTTTCCTAATCCATCAAAACATCTTGCATGTACTGTATATCTGTATGTTAGCTGAGATAAACAGTTATAAATTATTCTCTAATCAGCCTTCTCTTTTCTCCTTTCTGCTTGTTTTTCTTCTCCAGTGACATATTTGATGCCATGTTCCCTGTCACCCACATTGCAGGGGAAACAGTCATCCAGCAAGGTTTGTATTATTATTTTTAATGAATTTATGTGGAGTCAGTGATGGACTAATGAATGATCTGCAGTAGTTAGGCGAAATATAAATATCAACAAGCCAGATCATGAAAACATATTGAAGATATTCCACCAGCCCATGAAATCATTCTTCGTCGAATTCTTGTGCCATTCTCCAGGATGACCTTCAATGGATTTATCTCAAAGGATGCATCTCCTGCACTGCCACAATGACTCATGTTTATTTTGTCCCACCACTCCCATGTTCCCTCCCTTTTCCTCTTGCACCCCCCCCCCCCCCCCCACACACACACACACAACTTCCCCCCAGTTTGCAACAGATGGCAGGTCCCTCTCTTCAGCCCGACTTGCAGCCGTAGACATCCCCAGACTTTGAAGGAAGACAGACTGGCAGAGCCAGACTGTATTTTTCCAGAGCCCCCCCCCCCCCCCCCACACACACACACACACACACACACACACACACACACACACACACACACACTCAAACTCCTATCAAACACAGACACATGTAATCACATATTCAAAACACTGAAAACACACATTCTCACAGACAAATTCGCACTTTGAGATAATGCCGGGTTCGCACAACATCAGGCGGTTTACGCATGTGACACATGCTTCATAAAACAAGCTCATATAGAAGTTCAGAGATAATTGTGATAGCTCCGTCACTCCAGCCAACTCTTAACACAGCTTCCACGAGTATATCTGTCCTAATTTGGTGATAATAACTCTTTGTAGGACCTCGACTCCCAGACCTTCTATTGTTATGTTCACCGTGTTGTGCACTATAGGCAGTACTGATGTCACTGAAAACGCCTGGACTACTGTAAAGCTTCAAGAAACCAAGCCTGCTGCAGGCCACTCACACACTATTTAGACAGTCTTAGAAGTTATTGACTGTGGCGCTCGAGTGGTATTTAAACAAAGAGGGAATCTATTCTATCATATCATGCAAAATGCAGTTTCGAGGTATTTTCATTGTACTTTGTTGACTCTTTGTTGACCCATGCCCTCAATTAACTTTAAAGCATTGGTTCTTTGCATTAACTACATATAAAATCCACTGTCATACATGAAATCAGCTTTCTCATCGATACATTTATGCTACTGGTGTTTGGTGATTATAAGATATGATTGTGGCACATAATGTAACTCGGCTTGTCCTCTTCAGTAAAGAGAAATAATCTGATTAGTGTGCATCACAAGTAGGCTGCGCTAAAACAAGTCCCCACCAAGTACACCAGTGTGGAAAAGGATTTATGAGTGTGTGTGTGTGTGTGTGTGTGTGTGTGTGTGTGTGTGTGTGTGTGTGTGTGTGCACACTGGTCAAATATTTGCCTGCACTCTCAGGCATGGGGGGGAATGAAAAGGTGCAAAACAAAGGTGCAGGCTCCAAAGTGATAAAAGACAGGAAGAGTGGAAGAAAAGAAAGACACAGTATAAGAGGGAATTTAAAGAGCGATAGATGAGATGAAAGAGAGACAGAAACGGGGAGATAGCAGAAGGCCAGGTCGCAGCAGGTTGTGTGTATCTGTGCATGTGTGTGTGTGTGTGTGTCTGGGGTCTCCTGTGGGACGGCCCTTCAGACAGACAAGGGACGTTTTGTGTGACAAATAGGGCTGCATGATTAACGAGCCCTCACCACTCACAGTATTAATTAGCCATGTGAACTCCTGTGAACTTTACTCACAGGGCACTTTTAGCCTTTCAAATCTTCAGGTGAACACACACACACACACACACACACACACACACACACACACACACACACACACACACACACACATAAGATGCATACACACTGAAGTCACCGCCTCTTTTTTTAAAAATCATTTCCGCCAAACCCCATGTAATAGATAGCATAATTAAAGGAACACTTGCTATTTCTCAGTCCTGTCTTCGGACTAGATGCTTTTTACAGACATCAACCGACCAGACCCCATGATTCCTTGTCAGTGACACAATAGTCCGAGTGACCCTTTAAAAGATCAGTTTCCATTTGTTTGCCCATAATATCAAACTTGCAAACATTTAGAACCATAAAGTTGACGGTTTTCTGTGATGCAGAGAACAGAAAACATAAAATTGCAATCTATAGTTGTAAGCTTTACTACAGATCTGTTCTCTGCACTTTTATATACTTTTATATAAACTTAAACTATATATAATATTGAACTGCATCATATTCATTGGTGAGTCCCACTATTGATCAGAAAAACAATATAAACATTGAGTCGGAAGTGACAGTGGTGGGAAAAGCAAACCATTTACATTTAGTTTGAGTCCATGTGGGTTTTGTTTTTTTTTTTGCATTTATTTGTTCCTTTACAAACTCCTGTATTCCTTCTCTTTCTCCTCCAGGTGATGAAGGAGACAACTTCTATGTGATTGACCAGGGTGAAGTGGACGTAAGTGGCTGACATGGTGACACACACACACACACACACACACACACACACACACACACACACACACACACACACACACACACACACACACACACACACACACACACATGGTTTCACCCACAGATGAATTCATCGCCAACTCTTCAAATGGATCAAAGTTAAACACTTCAATTAAAGAGGATTTTAGATTGCAGAACGGCAGCTTTAGCTCGTGCTTCCCTGCTTTTAATGTCAGACTATAAGAGGGACTGTGAGTCAGTGGAAAACCCAACCTGATCCTTTCATGAGACAAAATTTCCCTCAGACAATGGCCAGGTTGTATGATTTGCCCCCACGTTTTGTTTTCTTTAAAGTTCAGTTCCCCTCTGATGACAATCTGAACCTGGCGCTTCGGAGTTGAAGGCGCTATGAAGGCGCACAAACTGAGAAGATCTTTGGTCTCAGCGAGGCTGACACGGAGTGGCAGAGTTAAGTAGGGAGATAAAACAGGAGCTGATGGAAAGTTAAACAGGAAGTGACCTTATCAGCTTACAGCGCCCAGCTCAGAGACAGTGGGCAAGAGAAGAGAAGCAGGCTGCAGCTCACCAATATCGTTGAACCATCTAATCAGGGAGAAGGGTGTCTAATAATAGTCAGATGGTGCAATAATAATTAAAAGAGTGCGCTGGCCGACTCCTGTGCTGACGTTCTTGGTTTCAGACAGTGTCTTGTAAAAATGTGATTAGATAAGGAAAGTCACCTTTATAAATTCATGTCAAGGAGCAACATGCCACAATGGTTCTTTTTTTTTTTCTCCTACAAAAGAGCTGCTGTCTGTGGATTCAAGCCTATATTTAGGTCTGATGCAAGATAGGAAATTCGCTGAAGGAAACAGAAAAAAAATTGAAAACATTTCAGCCCTAACTGGTCTCTATCAAGGATGACAAAGACCTGGAAAGCCCAAATGTTGTTGTTTTTTTTTTTAAATTGAGTGCAATTTAAACATTTTGAAACAAGTTATCCACACAAAATATATTTTCTGTGTGTTTGATTCAGACATCTTTCATTGTAATGTAGAGTTGTATAATATCTGGCATTGAAATTGTCTTTCACTAACAAGAGGGAAACATTGTTTTTGTATTCACCACGAGTCTGTGGTTTTTTTTTTTTCGTCTGTCAGTGTTTTGAAATTGCTTGTATAGTTAGGGTGAGGAACAGCCCATTCTTTTGCCACAAGTCAATCCTCGCAGCTCTAACGTTCGCTCAGACCTGCATAAATGTAGCAATTTTTCCCACTTTCATTCTTAAGGTTTCGAAAATTCCTCCGTGACCCAGCCTCACAGTGAAATAAATCACTGCACCAGTACTTTAGTCTTGCACCACATTATGATTTCATTGTTTCTCCAGTGTGTGAAACTGGAGGTGGTCGGCTCTGCGCTGCCACCCATGAATGTGTTCCCACTGCCCGAACAAGCATTGGGAAGACTCCTACGCTTGACCTCATCCCAAATCCACCCCTCATCTTTGTCTCCTTCTCCTCAGCCCTCTAGCCACCCTTCGAACCATGCAGACAGCTGCTGCCTGCCAGCCACAGCCCAGGCACTAAACAGCCTGAAGATCAGTGCCGAGCATATTGAAGTGCGGAGATGTCTCTCATTAGATGGGGGGTGTAAATCTGCCAGCGTCTCATAAACTGCTTGAAAGCTGACAACCACTGCCACTAATGTAAACACCCCTCCAGGTCCGCGCACAAACGTATTCACTAAAAGACATTGGCCTGTATTTACATGGGTACACTGCAGAACAAACGAGAGCCTTTCTATATGTGAAGTGATTTTATTTGAAAGTTCAGCACCTTTTAATCACATATATCTATTGAAAAAAGGATATCTCACTTGAGTATTCTCAGCCAAGCAATCCGTTGTTTCATAATTGGGGGGTTTGTTTAATGCTATTTACTGTGGATGCAGCATTTAAAAAAAAATAAAATAAAATAAAAAAATATATATAGTATATATCTTTGCATGTCAATTTCACTCCTTCAATAGGATTTTCCTAATTGTCTTTCCTATTTGAACCTCAAGTACCAAAAGCTCTCATGAGAAAATTTTATTATTGTCATCGGAACCTCATGAAAGGTCTATTGAAACATTTTGGGATCAGTGTGGAAGTGTGGAGATTTACATTTAGGAGATAACTTGACTGCAATACCAGCTGTGTTCTTCTGACGTAACGCTTTATAAACACGTATATAATTGTTCCCCTTGGCTTGAAATGACTGCAGCTGACACTCAGCATCCATTTGAAACCATCCCAGTTTACGGTGACGGATGAGTCCCTCGTGGTCTCCTCTGAACTTGAATAATTGCCTACAACAATTACGGCAAACAACAGCCGACGGAGGGATACAACGTCTCTCCTTCCTTCTGGGTCCTGCCATTCTCTCAGTGTAATTAAGTCAGCAAGATAGTGGATAGTGTGTCGGCAGGTGAAACTGTAACGGCCCCAGAGATGACCTGAATGAGTCTCACTGAAGCTGGAGAGCTATACTGGCTGGCTTTAATAGTTGTGCATGTATGTGATCAGATGTGTGCGTGCGTGCGTGTGTGTGTGTGTGCGCGTGTAAGACGAGTAGATGAGGCGCAAGCAGCACAAGATCCACCTCAGCTTTATGATATCCATCACTGCAAAAAGATGGCGTGGACTCCAACAAGACAAGACAAAGCAAATTGAAGGGATTGATGGGGAGACAGGAGAGCGAGAGGATCTCGTCTGAGCGCTGTGCAAGCATCATATACTGAGGGAGAAGCCCAGCAAACAAATCCAACAAACTGAGGAGATGAACAAAAGATTGATCATTTTCATCATTAACCTGGCAATGTTAGACTTTATTCGGTCATCCGTGCCCCTTTTACCCCCCCCCTCTTCTTTTTTTAAATGAATTGTAATTCTTTCTGCAGGTGTACGTGAATGGTGAATGGGTGACCAGCATTGGAGAAGGAGGCAGTTTCGGAGAGCTTGCCCTCATCTACGGGACTCCTCGAGCTGCCACTGTCAAGGCCAAGACTGACCTCAAGCTGTGGGGCATTGACCGAGACAGCTACCGGCGCATTCTCATGGTACGGGCTTTAATCCAATCACACATATCACTTAAGTACGCATAAGTCTGAGCTTTTCCTTCATGCTTCTACAGGCTGGAGCCTAAGCTTGTCAGATTTCCGCCACACTATTATCTTTTTTCCAAGATACTGTACGTGGAGAAAGAGAGCACAGAGTTTCAGTCATTTGTTATAATTATAGTACAGATAGTGTTTATTGGTTTCCTCTGTTGTTACAGCCTCTGTGCATTAAGCAGTTGACGAACCCTTTACATTTTTCAGTTGAAATTCAATCATGCACCATGACACACCACACAAATACGCGTGATGTATGTACAAACAATTAAAATGCCCCCCCCCCCCGAGAGTCATCAGTCACGATCCTCACTTGTAGTTTTCTCCCACTCAAGCACTTAAAGAGTCCTTACAACATTTAATTTTAATGCTCCGAATGCATCAACGTACCAGTTGACACACGCTCTCTCACAAAAGTGTATCCTCCTCTTTCCTCCCCGAGCAATGTCTAAACTCGACCTCTTTTTTCATGTATAAAAGCAGCATGTGAAAGAGGAGGGGGAGCGATGGCGAAAAAGGGTCATTTCTAATGCCTGTACACACACTTCCCACTGCAGGAGCTTATCTACCAGGAATGTCTAAATGTTTAAACTGGAAACACAAGGTGCTCTGCCCTCGCTGTCACAGACACACTGACAGACACACACACACACACACAGACACACACACACGCACACACGAAAATGAGTAATTATTGTGTGTGTGCATGTGCGTGGGCACGAGACTCCTCGACTGGTTAAATGCTTCCTCACATCTCCCGAACACCTCATTCCAAATAAATTAGATAGACTCCAATTAACCTTTCAAACGCCTTCGGGCATCTCAGCGTTTGCCAGCAGCCGCAGCGGCGGAAAACTCTGTTGTATGTCAAACAGTTTAAACACTCCGAGATGGAAGAGGGTCTGCTCCTGGACCTTTCACCTCCGTGTAAAGTTGGCACCGGCCTTCCCAGCACTCATGTCACCTCTCGAGCACATAGTTAAGCTGAGGGCACAATCTGCCCCGGTAACCTTTCTTTGAGAGGATTCTCTCTCTCGGCGGATCTCATTCCTTCGTTCTTTTCCAGCAGCAGCAGGAGGGGAGTCGGGGTGAATTATGTGAACCTGTAGTTAATTATTGCTGTCAATGATTTGTAAAGCTCGCTTTTACAAAGTGTGGTATTCTGGCAACATCTTAGGCCAAACACAATGAGCATTCTGTGCGCGCGTGCACGCGTGTGCATGTGTTTTCCAGTAAGAATTAGGCTGGATGCCTGCGCCTGCGCCTAGTTAGGAGGTTGGGAGGTGCGTGGGGGACTGCCATCAGTTTTCATGGTTTGTCTCGGTTTTGTTTACCGACTCGGGACCTTCGTGTGGAGTTTGCATGTTCACCATTTGAATGTATACATTTGTTTTTGGGTACGCTGGCTCACAACACGAGTTTTGTTTGTGGACTTTATAATAAGATATTTTCTGTTTCACCTCAAAGTTTGCTCTTCCTTGTCATCTTCTATGTTATGTTTTGCTATTGCAATTTATTGAATGAAAAATGTTCTGTGATGTTTGGTAACTTACTTGACCAACACGTTCAGTTTCATCGCATGCTGATGATAGTTTATGTATAGTTTTTGCATGCTGCCAGTGATATTATGTAATTCTCTTCATTGCCGTTGCACAGCCATGCATCCTACAATTCTCCTTATCACAGAGTAAACAATGTTTTACCATTACCTCTGATAAACACAGATCTCCGGCGTGTGTGGCTCTCAGCCATACAATGCCCACCTTGTCGTGTCACCTTGGTATTCAAACATACGCAGCCACAGACAAAGACATTAACAAAGCGACAGACCATAGTCAACAAACAGAACGCAAGACGAAAGGGAGCAGGGAAAGATGATATGAAAGACCGCCGCGCGGTGCAGGGGGAGGTGTTTCACGTTGGCCAGAGATGAAGGTGACGGAGAAAGGACGTGAAGGTACAGTTGGTTCAGCCTGGCTTTGCTCCACACCTCAAGTCTTTGATGATTCTACCTCAAAGACAGCGAACAGACACAGATGCTGGCTCATCTTTAACCGCAGGAGAAGAGAAGACAGTACAGTCAACAGAAGTATGAGTAGGGTTTTTTTTTTTTTATTTAATATCTATATGAAACATGTGCTCAGGCCCTCCCAAGTAGACAGGATGGATAGGGACAGATGCAGATTAAAAAGAATGCAAAGAGTAAAAAAAAAACAACAACTGTCATTTGAAATTAGAAAAAACAAATTTGAGAAAAGTATAATTTTCATTCCAGTGAACCCCAACATTGCTGACATTACTGGGGCCCACCCAGCCTTTTACAGCACTGGCATGAATTAGACCAACTGTATAATGTAATGTTATGTATGTCTGGTAAGCCTTTAAGCTCAGCAAGCCTGTCTGAGGAGCTCGATGGAGAGTTTTTATTAAATCAGAGGGACAGTTCAACCTCCGTTAGAAGTTAAGTGTGTGTGTTTGTGTGTGTGAGCTAGTATGTGATAGAGATACAGTACACAGCACCCGTGCAAGTGTTTATATTTGCTTGCTTTATCAGCAAGTTTATACTCTGGAGAAGCAGCAGAGAAACATAAGTGGCAAAACTGAAAACAGACCGCATGCTCTGACTCCACACACTGATAACGCACGCACACACACACACACACACACACACACACACACACACACACACACACACACACACACACACACACACACACACACACACACACACACACACACACACACACACACACACACACACACACACACACACACACACACACACACACACTGTGGCTCACTCAAATGATTTATCCAGGAAGGAGGCACTATAGGATAGAATTCCTTTAATCAAGTTGTTTACGATGTTGAGTTTGACGTTGGCTCACTTGGGGATATTCTCAAGCCTTTCAAGACAAAATGTGAAATTATATGAAATTAGAGGCAGCAGTGGGACTCTGGCACTTATGCACTAAAGACACCCCAAGCCTCAATATATCATTTCCATATGCAAAGGCAGAGACAGGGCGGACAAGATCGTCTCTCCTCACTCACTTCTTCTCCCCCTTTATGTTTCTGCTCCCCCTGAGTGGTTCTGTGCAGTGAAGGAGAAGGGGGTCCCTCTGGGTTTGGACTTGTCAGGAAGTACCTGATTTTCATGGCAGAGGCGGAGAGGGGAAAGTCCCCCTGCCTGGTGGGTGGGGTGGGCCACACACACACACAGACACACACATGCCACAGACATTAGCGCACATCTCATACACACCTCAATAACCATGACCCCATGAACTGTGATAATCTCACAGTGAAGATTGGTTTCATAATTTTGCTGCGCTCAAAGAATGTAAAGTGCCTCTCGAAGAATATTATGGAAAGAAAAATCTTTTGTTAATAAATGTTCCGATATAAATTGATTCTTTTCAAACTAATGTTGTAAGTGAAAAGAGAATGTCTTTCATGATCGCAATAAATACGTTTCATAATATAAACACGTTTGTCATTTTCTTACAGGGCAGCACACTGAGAAAGAGAAAGATGTACGAAGAGTTCCTGAGCAAGGTCTCCATCCTCGGTAAGTGCAGCAAACATTAGCACATAGTGAGAAAAGTAGGCAATCCGTCTTTCTCCTCCGGCGTTTCACTCTTTGTGCCTTTATGAATGCGCTGAACCGTGAGTGTGTTTGCACGCGCTTAACATTTTGTGCATTAATATTTAAAAGGTCAACGAGTCCAGAGCAGTTAACTCAACACATACTGTAGATTAACCCATGTAAACACAGGCGCACGTTGTCACACGAGGCCCGCGGCTGAGTGAGGTCTGTGTGTGTGCGGCCCTAATCTTCTCACGCCGTTCATACCAAAGCCAGTCACACTGCAACGTCTCCGCGCCGACAATTAAAGAATGGAGGGTTAAGCTAAGCCTCTCTTTCCCACTGGAATTTGGATAACACCAGCCTACACAGGCGATTGGGTTTGGAGGGATAGCAAATGAGATTCATTCAGACTTTAGAAATGAGTTGCAATTGGAACTGACATCTCATCCCTTTCCACTTGATCGTGTGTGTGTGTGGTGTGTAGAATAAGGCCGTGCCCCCTGTACAGAGTTATTAGCTGGCTGAGTAAACACATACACTCAATTTAGGTCTTAGGAGAACGTCTCCGCGCGGTCCGCTCTCTTTTCATTCACCTCCTTTTCTTCTGTGGCTCCTTTTTGACAGCCTTGTTGAGGCCTGTATTCAAACACCCGCCTCCCTCTTCCAAGTGGTTTTCCTCTCTTCATTCCTCTTTCTGTCACTTTGCCTCTCTGCTCTGCCCCTTTGAATTGGAGGAGGGGAAGGAGGCGGGAGTGTTTTTGTTTGTCTTTGATTTTTCAGATAGCCACGAAATTGGGTGCAAGCCCTTGATGTCGAGGAGTGAAGGGAGAGAAAACAAATCACTCACACACACACACACACACACACACACACACACACACACACACACACACACACACACACACACACACACACACACACACACACACACACACACACACACTTCAACGTCCCACTGACCAATTCCCAGTGTGTTTACTATATATGTGAGTTACAAGGTGATCCAAGTGGGTGCAGGCGCTATGAAGCGTGAAATGTAGCTTCTCTTGTCAGCACATTTGCGTCTCACGTTACCTGCCGAGCTGTTAAGGATCACCTCCACAGGACCTGCTGCCTTGAGCCGGCTACCGGACAGAAGACATCCATCTGTGTCTGGCAGACACCACGGCCCCACTGCAGGGGACACTGGACACCTTCGGACCATGAGACCTTCCCTAGTTAATCCTAAGTACACAGACATTTTTGCACACACAAATAGACACACTGGGATCAGTTACTGAGCTCATCAGGAGACAACGTTTCAGACAAAGAGATTCTGCGGCAGCGTTTCCCCTCTTACTCGCGTCAATCGAAACAATGAGTCGCTCTTTCATCCAGGGAAGCCTGATGATGTTGGTGATGTCTCCGCTGCACATGAGTCACATTCCACATTAGAATGTATTCATTATTTAGATCAGACAACAATGATCTCCACAAGGGTGAAAGTCGGATGATTTTTGACGTAAATTGTGGGATTTTCTATATCAGTTGAAGTTGAAACATTTTTTTCCCAGTCAGATATTTAATAGGAAAATCTACATGTTCAAAGCCTCTATGGAAAATTGCTTATTTATTAGATTGAAGGATTTTTAGTTTTATGTATGACTGTCTGTTATCAGGCAAACAGATCTAGGAGTTTATTTATGGTCTTTTCAGCAGAATTAAGAAATTTGAGATGACGAGTCACTGGATTATACAATATTGTTTCTAACAATTTAATGAACAATTGAAAGATATGATTGCATTTCACAGAAACACAAAGGTATGCGTTTCTTTATCTTGTTGTTGCAGCGCATTCACACACTGTTTCTTGGGATTTGTTGTCTATTCACAGAGTCTTTGGATAAGTGGGAGCGTCTGACCGTGGCCGATGCTCTGGAGCCGGTCCAGTTTGAAGACGGGGAGAAGATAGTGGTGCAGGGAGAGCCGGGCGACGACTTCTTCATAATCACAGAGGTAAGAAATTTGCATAAGCTTCAGCGGGGCTCGACACAAACAATCGCCACTATCCAAATCCATGTTCTCACTCTGGCCATAATCTGCCCCTCTTGACACGTGGGGCCCGTGACAGTGTGCATGTCATCAGTCTGGGCCTCGGGTTCATGTACTTGTCATCGTACAGAGACGTCGGTGGGCTTTTTGCCGACATCGGAACTCATCCCCGTTTATTGCCACCAGCAGACAGACCTTGCTGCCCCGGTCCTCGACCACAAAGAAGAGCCCCCCTCACACTGCGGGCTTTGTGGAACAGGGGGGCCCCTGGCGCTGCTTCACGAAGGGCCCCCTGCCTGTCATCCTAACACACTTTTGATTAACTCCATACTTACACAAGCTTTCACCAGGGTCAAGTCAAGAGGCCTCCATCGAGAGGGGACGAGGGCACAACCTGCTGCCGTTTTGTCCGCTGCTTCTCCCATTATCAACCTGTCTCATAGATTATCCAGTCTTTCTCACATTGTAAGTCTTTCTGTCATATATGTCTGTTCAACTCGTCCGTGTCCCTCAATAAGCCCAGTGAGCAGTGGACTGGTTAGAATGTGTGGGAGCGCTGAGTTATGTTTCCGCCCATGACCTGCTTTTCGCTTATTTCCTTCTTCTTCTTCATCTAACAGTGTTTATCTTCTGATTATAAAAGATACATTATGTTCACTCTTAAGTTGTTAAGACAGTGAGGCTTTTTCTTTTTTCCATTCTGGTGTCAGTCAAATGTATCTGGTGTAATGGACACTCATAGCAATTTTCTATGTGACCTGCCCAACTGAAAACAACCGAACTCAAAGCAAATACAGTTTCAGAACCACGTGAAAGTGAATTTAATAAAACAACATTGTATTGATACCTTTGTGGTAACAAAAAATGTTACAGCTCAAACGTTGAGGTTTCAAATCGAAAGTTCAATACTTCAAACCATTTTTATTTGGCAGAAAATGGATACACACAAATGTCGCTCCTTGCAATGTGCAACTCATCAATCTGACTCAAATTGGAGGACAAAAACAACAATGTTGAGGAATCTGGGGGATTGCAGGATGGAAAGATGGAGGAAGATGATGGGAAAACAACAGAGTTGGATTAAATGTATCAGGAATCCAGAAGTTCATTCCAGACTGTCTGTGTGTATCATTGCTTTTTAAATCATGCAGGGTGCGTCCCTCATTTTGGAATAACTTAAAAAAAAAAAAAAAAAAAAAAAATCACTTCACATCAATTTTGCTCTTTGTTTTAAGGTTTCCCTTTCCCTTGACTTTACCTCTAAACTTTGGCTCCCCGTCTCTCGATCCAGCCCGACTTTCCCAGAGCGGGCCGGACTTTGGTGGAATGTGTGTTACTGACTTTCACACGGGGTCAGGAGACCCAGCCTCCCAGGAGAGGAGACGAGGGAGAGACGGAGAGAAGGATGAGTAAAAGATTGCAGAGACACCAGGATAGAAATAAAGTTGATTCGAACATAACGAGGCAGAGAAGGAATTTCTGAGGGAATTTCTGTTGCATACCTTTATAGCCGATTCCTGCCTCGAAGGCAAAGTTGTAAGTGATTTTTTTTCTTCTTTTTTCGCGGCGTTTATTCTTCCTCCATTGCCCTCCCTCTTACCTCTCTCATGTCTCCATTTCTCTCCGTCGGTTGTTTCTGTGGTTTTCGGTGGGTGAGTCAAAGACAAACCACTCAATCACTAATTACATGCAAGATTAACAAAGCGCAGGTAAAGAGACATCACTTTCTTTGCTCGCTTCGAAAAATGGCTCCCTAATGAGAAGTGACACGTTTACATTTTTCCCCTCACACTGTACAAACAAGGCTTCACAGGCTCCCGGGGCCATGAAGACAGCCTCACCTTAGCACACATCAATTACTCCTGGAGTTCACCCCCCAGCTTGGCTCACCTCACATGCAAAAACCCTTTCTTCTTTTTTGACTCAGCGAGATTCTCTCTTTCTCTCCTTGGAGGAAGCGTGACCGTATAGAAAATACAGACAAGTTGATATAGAGTGTTAAAATTATAAAACTGCATTCACTTGTGTGAGGGCAGAAGCTATGTACATAAAGTAACCCCTATAAACCTTGCTATCTTCTTTTAGGCAGATACACTCGATTTTATCTCCATCGTCAGCACGAACAGCAGCTCACATCTGTCCTTTGACCTCGAACAAAAGTAATCTCACCTAAGTGGTCGAAAAGGTCCCTGTGGGTCACACTGAAACAACCCTGTGTCTCTTCACTATATTTCCTGGTTATTTGTCTGTTACTTACACGTATTCCCTGAAGTGCAATTTAGCTAATGGCGTTCAAACCTTCTTTTATAGACTGAAGATTGATAAAGTTAATGGAGGGGCTCGTTTTGGTGGCAGTGAGTTACATGAATATTAAAAAAAATTTGGGGGGGGGTCGTGCTTTGACTGGAGAGCAGTCCCGCGAAATTCCAGAGAAACGCTGTTCTCCAGTGAGTGGACGTATGTTTGAATGAGAAGGTGCAGACACTGCTGGTGCTGGGTGGCCCCGCGGACCGGCTGCTCAGTGTATCATCTCTCTTCATCCCTGTCGAGGCCACTCTCTCTTTCTCAGGGCCGTTATCCGAGTAGCTGTTTGCTTCATCACATCCGAGATGCTACATCTTTACCTATGTATTTTGTTTTTGTCTTGCATCGTCTGGCCTTCCCTGCCGTCCTTCCTTGTTACCCGTCCTGTGCACCCTGCGGTGTTTATAAAAGGATATATTTGCGGAGTAGAGTGCAACCCCCTGGGGTGGTACAGTGCAAGATGGTTATCTGGACCACACTGGATGACGAGGCCTGTTCGCTAAAGGACTACTGTACTCGTGTCGCTGCGCTGTCTCACTCTGTGTGTTTGGACATGAATGGAAAGAAGAGGAATCAGCCAGTTGTAAACACTGCAGTCTGAGTGCTCCAAACGCCTCATCGTCCCTCCATTCACATCCCACTCTTGCTTCGTGCCTCCGCACTGGTGGGAGACCTCGTTCTCAAGTGGTCTTCTGTTGGAACTTTTTTTTTCCATACATCGGAATGCCTTCTGTCGCTTCTTCTCTAACACATTTTCTATAGATTTAATAGTGAAACAAACCTTGAGGATCCTACTGTAATCTTTTTTTTTCTTCCCACCCACAGGACTAAAACATACACTTTAGGTTTATTGGTGACGTAAAAATTGCTGATAGTTTACCCTACGATGGACTGGGCGCTGCCTTTTCCCCAGACTCGGCTGGAAGCAGATTTGCCCTCCTGAGAGCCTCAGTTGGATAAAACGACGGAAGATATTTTGTCGTAGCGCGGAGACCCTCACTGCAGAGCTAAATCCACCTTGCTCTGTCACGTTGTGGAAATTGCATTGCGACCAGTTTGCCAAAGACTTACTTGAAAATGACACTCACACAGTGTACTCCATTTACTTACAGTAAACGGTAACCCCTCCTTGCACACGCACACGCACACACACACGCACACGCACACGCACACGCACACACACACACACACACACACACACACACACACACACACACACGCACACACACACACACACACAGCCTTCTCCACAGCTCATTTCAAACAAAAACCCACTAAGTCCCTGAGACACAGCCTTACCTTTGTGTGCGTGCAGTGGGCAGCTGACAGATTTTTTTTTTTTTTTTTGGGGGGGGGGGTTCTCATTAAGGCTGATTATATTCATATTAAGCATTATTAGCCTGGTCAGCAGAAGGTCTGGAGAAAACAGAAACGGATTAAAGAAAGTGGGGGAGTGCTAGGACGGTCAAGTCTGTTATATGACACGATCCAGGACAAGCTGGGAAGTTCCCCTGCTGGATTTTTTTTTTTTTTTTTTTTTTTAACCTGCAGTAGTTTCTGTGTCCAGGAAAATGTCCAGACAGTAGCATTTAACATGCATATTCTATCTCAGTCCAGATGGAAATACATCAGGCGCAACCCTACCACTGATGAAAAAAACTAAAACATATTTTATAATGAGTCCACAGCTGCAAGATTTGACAGCATGAATTGGACACGGTGAACAGAAATGAAATGTATTTATACTAGATGGAAGTAATAGCCCAGCCAGTGTCTCCAACACACATCAGCTGTCGAGTTTCCTCGCTGCATTGTGCATTTTCTCAGTGCACAAGTCTGCATTTAACTCCGTCTGTGTTATTGAGGTTGTTGTTTCCATGCTGTGACTGTTTGCACATAAGCAATAACCCAACCGATCAGGTTTTGCGCCACGTACTCTTGAGTGTGTGTTTCAGTTCTTGCGAGTCGCACACAACAGGTGTCCGTCCCACAGAAAAGCGGAGTAAATCCTGTGCACCTGTGTTCCTATGAAGCAAAGGAATTTCTCCTCAGCTTAATCCTCCTGATGATTCTCAGCCCCTTGCTAAATACCCCTACCCCTCCCCTCCATCTTCCCCTTCTTCATACACTCCTTCCCCCTTTTATTCCTCTGCTTCTCATCCTGTCCTTTCTTCCTCCGTGCCTCCTAAATTTCATCTAACGCTCCCTCCTTTCTTCCCTCTCCTCCAGGGAATCGCATCTGTTCTGCAGCGTCGGTCTGACAATGAGGAGTATGTGGAAGTTGGACGCCTCGGACCCTCTGACTACTTTGGTGAGTGATCGTTAGGCAGTTTCTACTTTCCAGCTCAGCCCCACGTGAGAAAAGCTACTTAACAAAGCAAGGACTTGTCCTCATTATATCTTTCTTTTGACATGAGAAATGACGAGACCTATGTAGGATGCAGGATTTCTGAAAGGTCAAATGTTAGCTTGCGTCATTTTTTTATGATCCTATGATATATTTCATGTCATCACAAACATTTTTGGATCAGCTGAAGGTTTTCTGAAAGTGATATTGCTATTGGATATTGCTGACGTTTGCTATTTCTACCAACACGAGTGAGTGAGTGAGTGAGTGAGTGAGTGAGTGAGTGAGTGAGTGAGTGAGTGAGTGAGTGAGTGAGTGAAGTGAAGTGAAGTGAAGTAAAGAAGTAACGTGGGGTGAGTCAATGCATTCATTGTTGAATAACTGAGTCAGTGAGAAATTATGTAACAAGTTAATAAACACACTTAAATAAAGTAAGCAGCAAGGATATTAGATTTCTTTTTCCTTTTTTCTCTAAACCATCATACAAACTGTTCTTGTCGATAAAAAAATGTTCTACATTCTACATTTCTCTCCAATTTCGGATCAATTTCAGTCATGCTCAGTATAAAACATTCATCACTATTATTCTTGCTTAGTATTTTCAACCAAATAATTACATACAAATAATTATACATAAGTATTTTCTTTCCCAAAGAAGCATTATAGCAAAATCTTAGTGTATTTATTTCAATATTTTGGGCCACATTGTTAGTATTAGGAAACCCTTTCCCAGAGGATTGCCTCTTCTAATTTCACCCCCTCTTCCTCTTCCTCCTCTTCCTCTTCCAGGTGAAATCGCCCTGCTGTTGAACCGTCCCAGGGCAGCCACTGTCGTCGCCCGCGGTCCCCTGAAGTGTGTGAAGCTGGACAGGCCCCGCTTTGAGCGCGTGCTGGGGCCGTGCTCAGAGATCCTGAAGAGGAACATCCAGAGATACAACAGCTTCATCTCCCTCACCGTGTGACACGTCAGCCCCACCGGGCTCCACCAGCAGGGGTGGGCGGCATCAGCATCACAGTTTTGGTCAGTGGGAGGGATGGGACGAAGGTACGGGGTGAAGGACATGGGTTTTAAATAGACACTGACAGAGCGCTCATTTCCTGCCTTTATCCATGTTGCGAGTTTCTTTCTTTTGCCCTTGTGCACTTTGACTTGATCTGTGCTGTCACGTAGCTTTATGTCCAAAACAACATGCAGGGGGGGTCAAAATCGGAGCGAGGGTAGAGATCAATCGACCATACGTATAATGTAAAGGAGCCATGCAACTGTTCATGATGAATGCTTCAAGGGTGAATAGGAATGGTGTTTGCACTTTCATGAGTCTATGGAAGGATTGGGATGCATTCAGGACACGAGAAGGAAGTAAAGTCATGTTTACGTACAGCGCGAGGAGGTGAGAACACATTTCTTTGCTCGCTGGCTGTGGTTT
This sequence comes from Blennius ocellaris, assembly GCF_963422515.1. Classification (NCBI taxonomy): domain Eukaryota; kingdom Metazoa; phylum Chordata; class Actinopteri; order Blenniiformes; family Blenniidae; genus Blennius; species Blennius ocellaris. The sequence continues at coordinate 6,744,050 of NC_137665.1, forward strand.
GCCTTTTTTCCACTTCTGAACCAGACCTCTGTTCCCAAAAATGTAGCTGTAGAGGTGTGAAAATAATAAACAATTGGCTTATTTGATTCATTTTCATGGCTTCTTTTGTGTGCTTTTATTGCTGATATGAGTTGCAATGTAGTTTTATGGTCTGAGCTGAAAAAATAGACACGTACCTGGTTGAGTTTCTCCAATTTTATGGTTTATAAAGAACATGAAAAGCGCAAAACCAACAATGAACCTATTCTGTTAAAAACCTCTCTGTCCGGAGCATGGTTATTCTTGGATCTGCTTGCGAGAGCTCTGTTGTTTCCTCACTTTCTACATCACATAGAATAAAGAGGCTTATTTGGAAGCAGCTCCACAAACATCGATTTTCACCGTCAACTGCGGGAAGATGTCATTTCTCTGAGGCACAGACTGCTGTGTAATGGACGCTCATAATCCTTTTATATTGTAAATAGGCTCATATTTTATTTGCAAATAAAGCTGCTACATGACGTGTCTGGAATTTACAATTTTCCACTTCTCTTTAGAAAATCATTTACTTTAGTGCAATTTGCACTTATCGATATCATTCCTCTCCCATCGCGCAGCTCTTACAGCACAGATTTCCAGACTGTCTTTCCCATAGCATTTTCTACAGCACAGCCGCTTACATCGATCACATTTGTACCACCAGAATTTTAACAGGGCTCATTTAACGGGGTGTTTTTAACCGCCCAGTCCGTGTTTTTCTTGCGTATCAGACAACTCGCGTGTGTTGCTCAAACTCTATCGTGGACGTCATTCAAGTCGATGTCTGCCAAGCTGCTTCCAAATGGCTCCAAACAGTACAACCTGAACAACAGTGTAGCTCACTGAGTGATACAGAGACAATACACACATCAATTCATTGTTGGTCACTGCATTTTGTTAACATTGAAAATATATAGAAAATCACCAGAATTATCTTTTAAACTTTTGCAATATGTGTGTTCGTCCTATGAACCGATTTTGTTTTACAGTAAAAATCCTCCCGATATCCCCCGAAGCGGCTCAATCTGATCTGGGAGCTTCACCAAAGGCGCAGCGGTGTTATCAGTCTAGTCCACACTCACGAGCAAGAGTCTGAAACACACTGAGATAAAACACACAAATCTACTGTATATGCGTACACTGTCTCAGGACTCAATGAATCTTTCACACACACACACACACACACACACACACACACACACACACACACACACACACACACACACACACACACACACACACACACACGTACACGTCTTACCGGATGCTTTTTTTTTTCATTTTGTTTGACGTTAGATGAATGCTTTTGCACCACTTAGAGTTTGTAATGTTGGATGAATAAAGCAGTTTGAGTTCAGGTGCTTTTAAAGACACACACACATATATATATATATATATATATATATATATATATATATATAAGAAAATATTTGAAAAATGAATAATATGAACCTGTTGCTTTCCTTTGATCTATTGTAATCTGTCAAAGTTGCACAACTGACCCAGTGACTGATGTGGTATAAATGAGACCTTAAGGAAGAAAAAACAACAACCTTTCTCTATTCTCTCTCTGTATCATTTTTTTTCTTCTTTTTTCAAGTATCAAACCATCTTGAGCAAATAAAGATAAGCTTCTGAAATCTTTTTGATTCGAGTGGTGATTTTCTCCTGATTTGCCCCTCCTCGTCCCATTGTGAGTGTGACTATTTCCACATTCTTTTCCAGTCGTTTATCCCAACTTTTTGGCATCCTCTCCTCCTCTCCTGATGGTACTTATCTCCCCCTCCTTTCCTTTATCTCAGCTCATGCCCTTTCTCTCTATTTAGTCCATGCGTAGACCTCCCTTAAAAGTTAAATCTCGATAAATCTTCCTTTTCTCTCTTTGAAACATAAAAATCATCCTTTTCATGGGTCTTCCTAGACGCCTCTTCTCCTCCACAGGTTCCCTCCACTCCTCCCCCTCTCTGCCCTCCATCCATCCCACGTTAAGCCGAGTGTCAGTCATCCGTCAGACGTTGCTGTCAGAAAGCCTCGGCGCTCCTCCCAGCCAGTTTACACCACAGAGGACTAAAGCCTCTGCAGCTTTGACACATTCCTCCTCATCTTAATGCCTCCTAAATCAACCGAGGAATGTGCCTCCAACCTGCTAACATTGAGTTCGTACCCCCCTCAACACACGAACGCATTGTAAATGCACAACAAATCTTGCCGTGAATAACAGGTCAAGCTTCTTTAACTTGCCAAAGTTTCTTTTCCTTCCTCTCATTCCCCGCAACACTTTGTACTGGTGAATACACCGGTGAATAAATGGCTGTTACATGTGTGAATGTGACTGTTTGTCCTGTGATGGACTGGTGACGTCCATCTGCCTTCAACCTCCAGCCAGCCGGGATCGGCTCCAGCGCCAAGTGAAGCCTGAGCTGGATGTGAAAGATGTTTGAATTATTTAGTTCGTCCGTCACAAAAAGACGCGTTCAAAGCCGTGAAGGATCACGTGGAGGATGAAACCTCCGTGCCACCGGTGAGAAAAGTAAAAGTCCTGGAATAGGATTAAGAGATTTCCTCCCGTCAAATATTCATCGCGCTCTTCTCAAAATGAACTTAATGAAAGTGGTCAGCGTGTGTTGGTGTGGATTCTTGTTTTCATTGGTTTTGTGGGGACAATAATGGTGGGCTGCCATATTTTCAAGGGTCATGATATAGATAGAGCACTTTAGCACACTTATTGTCCTTTTGATTCTAAAAATACAATTCTAGAAATACAACTATAATTGCCAAAAAAAATTTTTCTTGAAATGACAGAAAATCTTACATTTTCCTCGTTTGTGAAAATATTGTGTGACCTAAGTTCGCATGGGTCTTTCAGTTGCAGACCTGATGTATGAAGACATAAGAAGATATGAATGAGTGCCAGGAAACTTCTTATTTTATCGACACTAAAATTGAAAATCGATTCAAACTGATTTTAGACATTTGCGGTGAAAAGATACTGTTTCACTGAATGTTTGGACAACTTGGAATGTCGGGGAGGACCTGCGGCTCATTTATGAAATTGGTTCAAGGTATTCTGTTGCAGCTCAATGAGACAGATGCTTGAATCTATACAAAAAGATTGTAAGTCACCACAGTGTGCATTAATATCCATATGTTTATTTGACATCCTCATCAGTATAGAAGAAAAAAAAAAGCGCAAACTGTACACTGAGAGTGCGTGTGTGCGTCTCAGAGTACCTGATTAAACCACGGTCATGACTGTGCCACCCTGGGTGGGCCCAGTGAGGACAAAACTTGGCACTGCCACACCAACAGTACAGCTGAGGCCTCGACACCATGGCCCTACGCCAGTGTGAGAATTAGAGAGCGCACACACACACACACACACACACACCTGCACACCAAGTAAATTTTAATTGAACTCTAGTTGCATGCTTGGGTTCGCATCAGTTTGGTTAACTGATTATTCACATTGTCAGTAAAGTAACCATCAGGGTAATAAAAAAAAAAAAAAAAAGCCTGTTTATCCACACTCAGTCAGCAGCAGCCAATTAAAAATGACTTTTTAATGGATTGAGTCCACAACTATGTCTGGACCATCTATTGCTGCCATTTAGAAAACATGTTTTGTTTAGGTACTCGCAAAAGCATGAATCATATATTTTTGTTCTTTTTCTGCTATATGGCTTTCTCTTGTCCCGGCTTTGTGTCTCTCTTCTTGGTCCATGACAGTAGGAAAGCCCAGCAGTAGAGAGGAGTTGGGAGGATGAAGGACCCATACAGCGCCTCTCCATTACTTGTACTCCCTTCGTGTCATTTTTCTTCTTCTTTTTTTTCTTTTGGTTTTGCCGCTGCTGCTACAAGCTATAACGCAGATACTCCCACAGACTGGTGCAATTAGAGTGAAACTCCTGTGCAATTTGTGGTCCGAATGATCAAGATGCAAGTGTTGCAGCCGAAGTAAGTGGACCAACTGACACTGACAGTGAGTAGCTGATAAAATGGACCAACAAGAATCAAACAACATTCCTGAAATCAATAGTGAAAAAACAAAAAGTTGCATTGGACCCAGCAGCAGACACAATCTCTTCAACACGTGAAGCCAATAATTTGAATGAACGAAAGGAGCCATGTATATTACTATGGTAGGTCTACAGCTGATGGAAGAGGCAGGCCAAATAGGTACATTACGACAAGATATTCTTAAATATTTTTCTGGATAGCAGTATTAAAATATCCTGAATTGTTGAGCTAAATAAATAGGCAATCTTTAATATCTTTGTTTGAAAATTAGGGGCTTTTCAAGATAACATGGCCTGGAGGATTTGTGTGTGTGTGTGTGTGTGAGTGTGTGTGTGTGTGCGTTGCAGTGCATAACTCGACCCAGCAACCCACAGTCCCACGAGAGGATGTTTTATTTGGTGCTGCATATTTAGATCTGGCACAGCGAGTCTAGCCGAGGGGTATGTGGTCAACCCCCTTCTCTCTAATTCTCTCCCTTTTGTTTCCTGTCGACCTCGTATGATTTCTCTGTTCCCATAGACAGCAGCACCCCCCCCCCCCCCCCACAAACCCATGATGATTCTCCAAACTTTCATTGATTCCTGCTGCATTCTCTAGTAAATAAAGGCATTGGACTTCCAGGTGCCTGTACTAATGACCGGCCGCTTTAATAAGCAGCTGTCTGGAGCGACATTCAGTCAGGTTAAGTTGAAACTCTCAGTATGGCGGAATCTCATCTCTGCCTGATCCCCATTCTGATTCTGAGCTCTAATCACGACCTTCCCGGGTCAAAGGTCACCACCCGGACCAAGTCACAGGTGGCTGAGCAGTAGTGAGGCTGATGGGATTGAAAGGTTAGGGATGAGAGGGAGTGTCGAGCCGAGGTCAGGAGGAGAGAGGGAGAGTCAAAGATTGGATCAGGAGATCATCACAAGGTCTGACTCAGTTAAACTCAGTCCCTCGTCACCAGTGATCACTGATTAACTTCGTGGTGAGAGACGGTACGACTACGGAAAAGCAAAAACACAAGATGCATGGGACCATTTGACAAATATCGAATATGTGATTTGCATAGTTACGTTGTAACAAAGGTTTAAAGATTTCTAAACTGTTACATCATTGGTTTGATTCATGGCCTTATCTGGATGGAGTGTGCATATTCTTCCTTTGCGTAGTTCTTGTTTCTTTATACACGTTGAAGTGGACATTGTGGGTTTTTCCACTCGACCTTCAAAAGGCTTTCCACCATTTTTGTTTCACAACAAATAAAGACAGTTTTTTTTTCTTACAGGTGAGTTAAGTTCGATTCACTATCTAACAGTTCAATACGATTTAGACTGAAACAATGTCTCAGTCGGGCTGCTGCCTTTAAATTTGACCCTTGTAGACAAACAGAAAAGTAGAGAGAAAGAAAGAGAAATGAAAGAGGGAACGAGATACCATCTGTTTGTTTTTCTACTTTTCTTTCCCAAGCTTGTTATCGTTTCTCATTTCCTGCTGGACGACAAGTAAATAATTCACATGTATACATGTACCAACACTGAGACCAAGCCTCGGTGACTTGGCTCACTTTTGGCCTCAGTTTCAAAGCTTTTCCCAGCAAATGAAACTTTTGTGTGACTCGTCTCCAAACAATGTGTAGAAAAAACAAACAAAAGACTAAGATGTTCTCCTGACATTTTGCATGGTCGAGGAAAATGAAAAGAAAGGAAGAAAAAAACAACAACAAAAAAGCCTCAAGTCAAGAAGCATTTTTCTGAGTGAAATATTCCATCATGCGCATGACTCTGCAATCTCCTGCCCACATTGATCCCAGCCCAGCACAATCCATCTCTTCACTCCAGCTCTGACTTTTTCTCCCCGGAGAGGCAGCTCAGCAATTGTTTCAATTGTTCTGGGGGTTTTTTTTCTTTCTTTTTTTCAGTCCCTCCTACTCTCAGAGGAGTCATTAGAGTTTTGAGTGCGGATCATAAAAGTAGTCAAGCGCCGTTCTAATCACATTAGGAAGATGAAGGAATGTGATGAGGGAGAAGTCCCCGTTGTACTGTAAAAGAAATAGTCTCAGAAACCCTCTGAGGTAATGGCAATAAACCTTTTAGCTTCGAGACATTTTCGGCTGATGATTTAGTTCAGACAATTACGTTTCCTGCATTTGAAGCCTCTCAGGTTTCTAAATCACTTGACAGCTTTTGCAGTGCGATGCAGCAAATTAGGGCCTTCACTGTACGTTGACATTGTTTGATGTCTGGATGGGATTTGGTTTCATCGCCAAGAGTCAACGGCGATTAAACATGAATGTTTCACTGGGTGTGCATCCGAAAGAAGCCTTTCCTCTCTCGTACATACAACGTCTCTTTGCAGGTGTGCAAAGTCACACGGCAAAAGCTGTCTGATGTCTTTTGATTGTCAGGCCACCCGAGACATCACAGACCTCCTAAAGCACCCACAATCCGTTGAATGTCCCAGCTGCAGATGGAGCAATGCCCGGGGTGGAAACGGCGGCCGGACTGAGGGTGGCCGAGCTCTCCCCTAAAACCTTACGGTACCCAGCTCAGTGGCGACCCAGCTCTTCCTAAACCTTGGAGGAATGTGTGGATTTGAGTGAGAGGTGTAACCAGAGAGCACTCTCTCCTATCTTTAAGCTCATAATGGAGACACTTCCTGCTGATTATCAGTATGTTGTGATCTCTCGCCAGCCTCAGGATCTTTAACGCTTCATCTTGAGTCCTAAGAGAGGATGATTAGGAGGAAGAGGAGGGGAGGTGTGATTATGGTTCTGGTCTGATCATGATGAAGTATCAGGCTGAAAAAAAGACTGAAAAATCTTTCTTTTCTTAATTTGTGAGGCCCAGATATCCCAGAATTCCTGCCTACTTGTTCATCATCAACTTTTTTTCTCAGTTGCTGACAAACATCCGCTGACAACATACAGTCAGATTAGAGCTGGTACTATTTTTATAGCCCTCATGATGAAAATAAAAGAACCCAAAGACCCAATGTAATTATTTTTTAAAGGAACCCTAGTGCTGTTTTCAGATGGGAGCTTTGTGGGAGCTCGTTGGGGTCGTGGGCTTACATTAACCACTGTTAATCGTTACCATGATGTGTGCGAAACAGCTTCACAGTATGGCCCATAAACTGGGTAGGGCTTCTCTCCTGGAGTTAAAGTACTTTCATGGCTCAATTAAGCTGGTTGCTATAGGAATCGCACTATGTTGAGGAAAATCTCTGAGAATGTTTGCTGTAGAACAAGTGACCAGAGGTATCTAGTTTTAAATATATTTAAATCCAGGGTGTTTTCTTTCCCCATCACCTCACGCCCTCATCCAAGTCTTCCTCTTCCCTCTTCATCTGCAGCAGGGCGAGCTCGTGTCACTCAAGTAGAGCAGAGAAAACTCTCCTTAATCCCATACATCAGCACCATCATAGCAGCCACCAATAGTGCTCTTATCTCAGCGTCTCTACATAGTAAGCCTGGCAGCCTATGGCGAGTGAAAGATAGAGAGAGCGAGGTAAAGTAAAAATCCCCATCTGACATGCCAATTGGACTCGTTATGAGCTTATAGTCTGCTAATGCATCTCTGAGGACAGCTTCTCGTGCCCCCCCCATGAGAGCTGAGCGTCATGTAGCACCGTTCAGGTGACTCGTCATTGGGCTGAAGAGCAATTAATTTAGTATATAATGTTGGTTTTATTACTTTTTAGATAACGCTCTCCCATGGACTTTTCACCTACTTTATCAGCCCTTGATATAGTTTCTGCATATTTGTTTGGATGACTTTTGTCAGCGTCTCTGAGCCATATCTTTCCACTTACCAGAGAAGCGTAATCCTGTAAATTCCCATATGTTTATTATGAGAATGTCCCTGTATATGTTTCATTCTTTAATGTCCTCGTTTCGGGGGCCAGAATCATGTAAGGCAAAACCAGTCGGCTATTTTCCCACTGGCACTAGCAGGGGAGCTCACATTTGTGCCACTATAATGTCTGAGCTCCACACATAGACCTCAAATTTTCCTCCATCCCCTTTGGGATTACAGTGAGACAGGGCAGCTCTTTCTCCTGCTTGTCCTTTTCCACGTCGTCCTGTACCGCCTTTGATGTTCCCCCTGCCAAGAGGCTGATTTGTGGGTGAGCCACGTCCTCCCTCCTTTCCTCTGAACTCAACATGCGGACACAGTGGGAGTTCCCAGAGTTTTTTGGGGGGAGTTGGAATAGCGAAACAAGGAGGGGATTGGGTCAGACCACCACAGAGCCGGGGAGACCCCTGTCTTCCTCCTCGCTGGTTCCCACTGCTCCCAACACGCAGCACACATGTTGAAAAGGTCAGGTCTTGATAGACAACAGAGCACCGCCAATTATGCTGCTATTTCTTAGTGGCTGGAAGTCCCCTGTTTTCTGAGTGAGTGTGTGTAGAAAGAGAGAGTGTGTGTTTTTTTTTTCATTCATAGAGAATAAAGAGGCAGTGTTTTAAAGGGGAAAATGAGCTGGGTTAGGGGGGACGGGGAGCTGCTTGTAAGGACTTGTGCCCGGATTGCTTCATGTCTGCCTGTCCGTACATTCGAGGAAATTGACGAATGCACATGAAAGACTGCAGGTGTGTGAGTGTACATGTTGGGGTTCCCAAATGTGCATCTTATATCTCAGTGTTTGGGAGAGCTACACGCCTGGTTTTGCATTGCAAAGCTGTTTGATGCTTCCTCTCCCCTGTTGTGCTGAGAAGTCCATCTGCGATCTAAATAAGAGAGTCATAGTGTGAGGCTCACCGAACACGGATGCTGACTCTGCAAGATCTGCGCAAACACAACCACACACAAGCGCTCACATTTTTTTGCTTCTCCTATTTTCCTTTCTGTGTCATTTTTCCTTTACACTGTCTCCCTGTTTCTTTAGCCCTCTGAGGATAGCTTCCACAAAAGAGGACGTCGTAAAGAAAAGTCAAAGCAGAGTTATGACAGGAGCAGAGCCCAGTTTGACAGATCTGTAGATCACACAGAGAGGATCCTGTGGTCCCTTAACAACTGAAGTGTGCTGCATTAATGTATAATGTGTTGCAGCTGGAGGTTTGCCCTGCATACCGTATACCTCCAGCTTTGTGCATTTATGTGTGCATGGGAAGTCATTTCTGATGCCAGAGCTGGACTTGACTGCAGTTGGGACTCATGAAAGAGCAGTTGGGTATTGTGCCCTCTGAATGCCTGCACACCTATAGCGCCTTAAATAAAAGGGGGGTCCAGAGGGGAGTGGGGAGGCCCCACAGACCACTTCATTCAGGTTGCATGTTAGAGAGATGAAGTCTTGTAAATGGCTGCCAGGAATCGTCTCTATAAAAGAGCAGCTGCATCTAAGACCAGTAGTGAGAGCTTCCATACTTTGCCTCTCCTCACTACTTAGTATTCAATGTGTGTGTTAGTTAGAGTCATCCAAATGTAAATATGTGCTTGTTTATGTGCCTAATCCTTGCCCTGAGAATGCACTGTGCTCTGGATAATTTCCAAGTCCAATTTATATTGCTACCAGCCGCTGGAATGTACCTTTGACTCCTGGAAAGTTTTACCTGAATTACTTACCCGTGTGTGTACATGAGTAACCCAACCATAAATGTTACCGCTACTTCTAATAGCTACATTACAAGCGTTCGTGTCAAATAACACGCAGACCGGTGCTAAAAACATCAAGACACAACCCACTAATGGCATCGACTTTGTCATCATCGACACTGATGAGCCAGTCGGGGCTTTCGTTAGCGGAGCCTAATTCTACCCTGAGGTGGAGGGAGGAGATCCCTCTCCTCTACAAAGGGCCTGCTCCTGCTGTCCGTGACTCATTCATGATGAGGTTGGGTGGTGCAGAGGGGAAACACCAGGTTAAAACCTGTGTTTGTTTCTCTGTTGCAAGGCAATCCACTCGACCTGTGAAATGATAAGGTGCCATACAAAGGGAATGCCCAGTGAAAAAACTTGTTATAACTTTAATATAAAAAGAAACACGCCAGTCACTGTGAGTGTAATGATCCGGAATATCCAGCTATCAGCAGGCCGAGTTTCTATTGTCGGCTCTGCTATCTTTTTATGGTGCTGCAGCGCACTGAAGTGTGAGATTCTTTGCTTTCGTTGCAGGGTCAGAGTTCGGCTGCACTGGCATACGGCTGAGTTATGGATGATAATGTGTGGCTTTTAACACTTACTGTACTGTGACACATGGCATTCATTAATATTATGGCAGTGACGTGTATCGATGGTCTGACCTCACACCTGGAGTCCTCTTGGACCTTGATGATTAAAAACAAAAGAAAAAATTATTAATTCGAGACAACAGTAAGGATCTCCTCTTCCCTACTGTGGAAATAAATGATTCAAACATCATCCAGACAAACCTATTCCCCAAAGGGAACACAACTCATATCTATCGCATTCCTCAAAAGTCCCCCCCCCCCCGCCATGCCTCTTTTTCCTGTGCTTCTCTTAGTGGGAACTATGTGTGGCCCGGAGGCAAAACGGGAGTCATCACCGCACTCAGAGCGTCCTCTCCGCAGAGTCTTTATGGCCAGATTTACTATGCACCAGCATCTATAAAATCATTTAATGGGGTTAATGTTGTTCAGTACACAGGCCTCAGTTGCCAGTAAACATGTTGCTCAGCAGCAAATGCAGAAAAAAAGGGAGGTGAGAGAAAAAGAAAATAATTTTTTCTATTGGTTTTTCATTTCTCTCTTCTCCACTGAAATATCCATCCCTCTATCTATCTATCTATCTATCTATCTATCTATCTATCTATCTATCTATCTATCTATCTATCTATCTATCTATCTATCTATCTATCTATCTATCTATCTATCTATCTATCTATCTATCTATCTATCTATCTATCTATCTATCTATCTATCTATCTATCTATCTATCTATCTATCTATCTATCTATCTATCTATCTATCTATCTATCTATCTATCTATCCATCCATCCATCCATCCATCCATCCATCCATCCATCCATCCATCCATCCATCCATCCATCCATCCATCCATCCATCCATCCATCCATCCATCCATCCATCCATCTATCTACATGATGCTGCACAGAGTGACAAAAACACACTGAAGTGAACAACATAAAGAAACAGCTGTGATTCACTTTCACCTGCTATCATTTTCCTTTTACTAACTCCTTCACTCACTGGCCTGCTGACTCTCGTTTCCTCTGTGTCTGGCTCTCTCATCTCTTCCTCTGACTCCCGACATTTTCATCACAATGTGAACCGGACACCCACCAGAAACATGACTCGTGCATCTGAGTGAGAGTGCAGCCGAGACGCCGACCTGTGATGTAACCACAACCTCAGCGCGGTGCCTGTCACACAGAGGTCAGGAGGAATCTGTTTTTAACCGTCATCTTGCCATAGTAGGACATTTCTCATTGTGCACAGTTGCTGGTGGAATCTGCATCTGAGAAATGAATAATCGGTGTGGGACAGTAAATCTTTACCGGGCAGTTTCAATAGGAGCAGTGTGTCATATAAATAATTTCTGTCAGAGGGAAATTCATCATAAAAAAAAAAAGTTTTAATTCATTTCACAGCACTGGTGCCATCCTAAAATGAACTTCATGGGTCTTTTAAAATACATTAATAACTCCACCATCTGCTGCAGAGCTTTCTCCAGCCCGCAGTGCCCTCAGGCAGGCCTTGTGCTATGCGATGTAGTTGAACGCACAAGGTGGAGGGTTCAGACCACCTGGTCGACTGACCTGTAGCTCCCTACTGATTGTCACCTCTGGCTGATAATGTGTGTGTGTGTGCTGTCTGCCTGTGACTCTGCTCTTGTCGGTATGTCTCCTTTATCAGGCCCCGGAGGCTTTCCTTCCAGACCTCCCAGCACAGATCAGCACAGCACCACGCAGCCTCCAGCTTCCTCAGGACAAGTCCGGACCAGTCCATCGAACCAGCCGTTAAGTAGGTGCTTCCTGTGGCCCGAAATCGTGCACACAGCACACCGCACCCCCACACATACACAGTCACACAAGTCTGGTCACTGTAATCATTCATATTATCTTTTAATTTTTTGTTTTGGACTGATGGATGGATGGACTTGAACTCAAGTACATCTCCATCCATCCATCCTTCCATTAGGCTTTGTCATTCTGACAATTAAAAAAACCCAAAACAAATTCTGAGTCATTAAATATAACTTCCTCTTGAGCTCTGTGAAAAACTTTCCAGGAATGAATGTTCAGATCAACAGATGGACGAATGGAACTTCCTCTCATTGCATTTCATCATTCATTCAATCTTTGCATCAGTCTTCAACAATGAGGAACAAAAGCGATCACATTTCTCATCTTTCTCATCCGTTCAGAACGGGTTTTTCTTTAGTTGCATTTTTTACAGTATAACCTCTCACAGATCATCTATATTGATTGCAGCTCGAATTGCTATATTGGGCGCGCGCGCGCGCGCGCGCACACACACACACACACACACACACACACACACACACACACACACACACACACACACACACACACACACACACACACACACACACACACACACACACACACACACTGGAGGGGGGATGGGGACGTGCTCTCGAGTCTTAAGTCATTCAAGCAGCCAACCAGCTCCCCTCGCTGAATGGATGCATGATCACCAAAACGCGAGGGGAGGCGCAATGGGCACGGAGCTGCTGGCTCTCTATATTCAGCAGCTCAGAGGCGCTCCGACACCATTCACTCCAGAGTCCTCCACTGCCAAGGACCTGTACTGACTGCCGCAAGACAGGCTCTGGGTAGTATAGCACGGACAACTTTCTGCCTTATGACTCTCCGAGGGCATCTGCTCGTTTGGATTATAATCTTTTCGGACTATTAACTACTAACATTAAAATATTGATATTTGTGCGTCTTAGACCTGTCTAATATCCTCTTACAGAAAAGGGACACGTTTCTTTTTCTCTTCTTGAAACTGGAAAAAAGTTTTAAGTGTATTTTCCATGAGAAGGTGAAGGACAAGTGCAATGCGCATCAGGCTGGTCTCCTGGGATTGTTTCATTTGCGCTTAAGGAACCATGTCGAGCTGCAGTACAGCGCTTGTTCAAGAGGACGCAATCCAATGTGAATAACAAGAATCAACCTCCAGCAGGCTCAGGATTTCACAAGTGCAAGCAAGTGCAGCACCAAGTGTCCAACTGAGCCTCCCGAGCTGCTCTGACACTCCGGTTTCTCCCCCCGAGGGGATGGTTGTGGATCCTCTGGAGCCAGGAGCGACTCTGGGGCTCCGACAATTTAGCACCTTCTTCGTGATCGGGGTGAATTCAAAATTAAAAGGAAATGAGAACCGCACTTTCTTACTTCCTGCTGTGGACAACGTACCTACTGCTGGCCACCGCTGAGGTAAAGTTACCGGGCCTTCCACACACGGTCCGAGGGTCGGGTAGAGCGTGTCTCTTTGGATCTATGTCAGACATAGTGGTGTGGGGTTTTATTTCTGCGAGGGTGCAAAGGTCCAACTGTGCGCGCATGTCCCTAAGAGCTGCGCGCACAACACAGCAACCTGATGCGTAAAGAGTGAGAGGGATCTTGTAAAGTGATGAACCCTGTGACTAGACTGAGCTACATAGAAGCATCGCATTTGTTGTTTGTTTGTTTGTTGATCAAATGTATTTCATTAAAGATTGTATATTAAGTTCAGACTGAAATAGTTTAGACGCTAAACATCAGAATCACGGAAACCATGTGGGACTGACTACTGCGGTTACGCGCTTTTGGAGAGCGCACCTCGCGTCCGCATTTGGACTCCTATCACAGTTATTTTTGGCTTTTGTGCCAAATTTGTTTGTAGCCCGAGCCAACTGGGCAAACGTTTTGGTTGGGCTCAGCGCGTTTCATGGGAACCGCGCAAGGGTTGATAAAAATAGCCCGTGTTCCTGTGGGACTGCAAGACTTGCTTCTCAACTTGAGGTGTCTGCAGGACCGCAACAAGTGCAAAGTGTGCGGCTGAGGCGCCGTTTACCCGCACGGAGACAGGAGCTGTCTCGCAGATCCATTACAAAAAAAACCCAGGAAAAAATAAATAAATAAAACACATTTTTGGATTGTGAGCGCAAAGGTGCTACATGAATTAGATCTTTAAAATATACTGTTTAAAACGCTCCGAAGAAGCATGATATGCACCGTAAATAATAAATGACAGATGATTATTTTATGGGTTCAGTTTGTGTAATTGTTTTGATAGAAAAGAAAGGATTAAAAAAAATTGCTTATTGTAACGTTTTTGTTAAAAAAAAAAAAAAAAAAAGCATTGACGAAGCATTTATTTTTGCTGTCTTGCAAAAAAAGCACCACTTTCATTTCATCATTTCTGAGGGGGTTCCTCGCTCTTTTTTTTCTTTTTTTTTTACCCATTGATGAGGGAAAATGTGTGGCAACGGGGAAGACCTCTGAGTTGGCACAGAGCTGTAAACCTTTCTGGTGTCCATGATAGTTGTTTGAACGCCCACCCTTTATTTATAGAGACAAAGAATTACACTAACATGACACATGTGTAACCTTCATCTCTTGTTTGGTTTCTTTGCCGCCCCCCCTCTAAAAGGAAGTGGAGTTTCCCCAGGAGCTGATAGACCGACTGTCCCACAGTGAAATCCACAGCATCAGCGACCTCCAGCGGCTACTGGAGATTGACTCCGTAGGTAAATTCTGCCTCTTGCTACTCTCAAACTAATGACCTGTGATTTTGGCTCCACTTTGAAGCCTCTGACGGTCTGGATGCTGTTCAGAAGTGAGCCTGCTATTAGTGGTCTAACAGCCAAGTAATGAATGGCATTTAAAGAGCTGCACTGTGATTGCAAAAAAAAAAAAAAAAAAAAGTGGTTTTTGTCAGCGGGAAAAGTGTGCACTCTATTATGCAAACACCTAAAAAGAGATGCCTATGGAGGGTTTTGATAGATTTATTATAGCGAAAGCCACATGTGATGGCCGATTGATGAAGTTAATTACGTTGCAGTTATCCAACGATTGCACAGCATCTAAGATAATTAAGGATTGTGCAAGCTCTTTTCCTTGTGTTTTCTTTTAAAACAATATACACAGGGGCTTTCCTGGATTGGGTGGCTTAAAACATTTTGTGTAACAATCATACACAGATGCCACATATAAGATGCAGCTACTAATAACTGATGTTTGAGTAACACTGGATGAAATGAGGTGTTTTGACTTCATTGTTTCTGCAGCTTTATCTAGTTTAGTAAACAAATAGATATAGCAACTTAATGCTGTGTTGGCACAATTTTTTGGGATCTGATAAGTGGTATTTCCTGAAAGTGAGCTTGGGTGGCATGCAAAAGAAACTGCTGATGGATCTGTATCTTCAGGAACACTGCCAACTGCAGAAGCTGCAACCGAGACACGAGCTTTTACCGTCTATATGTGACAAAGTGGACTGTCACCGAGACATTTGTTTGTGCATATTCTTGTTACTTGCCATGAACAGCTTTATTATCCCAGGACTGCCACATTTGTTGCCCTGTAAATAGAGACGTCAGCCCGCAGGTCATGCGGGTTTCCTCTGGTTTAAGTGCTGCTTCTTCCATGGCGGGGGACCAGCCAGTCTCAGACTGTCTTAGATTAAGTTACAGGAGTACACTGCAAGAGGCTGTTTGCGTTCACAAGAGCCTTTATTTACACAGGTTCTGGCTGTGCACCAAATTCAAGGCTTTGCCGTAAAGCTTTGTTGATGTAGGTAATTACTAAATTTGCTTTAACAGTCCAAATGATGTAAGCTGCCTCACCGGTCACAGATCATTAGCAACCTCCAAACTTATATTCCGCAAAGCAGCATGGGGACTGATCTTTCATTAAGTATTCTTCTATGTGAGGATGAGTTTGCTTTTCTGGAGTGCCTATCAATTAGGACTAATAGCCCCACATCAGTAAAGGTTTCCATTTATTAATTCACAATCAAACCAGTTTGCTTTCCACAACAGTGATCACTCGACACGCCGCGCCTGGAATAGATCCCCGGAGTGCCTCTAGCATGAGAAGAGGTGTTTATAATTGAATTAACATGTCTTTCTTCAAACAGAGTAATGTTTTGTGGGGTAACACTAGTAGGCTGATTATTATTACGAGGACATAAATCTGTCTGAGGGCCAGCTTGGCGGCTCTGGCCGGCCCATTAAAAGACTTTTGACGCCAGCCTGCGGGGTATTTTCAGAGCTTTTGTTGCAGATGGACGCAAGGCTACCGATATACACTGAACTGTGCATGGAGTGGTGTAACAACAGGGGCAGGAACATGAAAGGCCGAGGTGTATTTATTCACCTGTAAGGTGATGCAACACATGGGCTCCCCCATTGTCATTTAGTTTAGTATTTTATTGAGTGAAATATAGGTAATTTCCTTTTTGAGAGAATAGCAATACCTGAGGCCTGTTAGAAAGACACATTGCTGTCTAACTCACTGGAAGGCTGCAGTGTGCTGCATTTACTGCAGGCCTGCATGTGCTTTCATGAGGATGGCGTCTTCAGCTCTGACTGACAGATGAGATGACCCCGTGGAAGTCGGCAGATGGCTGTCTGGCCCCGAAGGTGCTCCTCTCCTCGCTATCCTTCGTTTCGATCCCTCTCTCTCCCAAGGTGGCCCCTAGCCTGCCTGCTCTTATCTCTCTCACTGAAGGACTTTGACAGAAAAGGGAACCTGACTCTTGGCATGGGGCAGAGGTGGAGGAGGAGGAGGAGGAGGAGGAGGAGGAGGAGGGAGCGAGGGGAATCTGGAGGTTGTGTTCCTGCCTCACTGAGAGAGGCCGCCGGTTGTTGTGCAATCCTCCTTGTTTCTGACAGGCTGGCAGTGTGTTTACCTGCCGTAGAGTTGGCAGCACTGCCTTCACACCTGCAGAGTTCACCGAGCAGATTTCTTGTTGCCTGCGGTCACACCCACAGGGGACGACCTGTTGTCCACATGACCTAAACTCTGTCAACTCAAAATTGTTGCTGTCTGCAATAACACAACAAGGAAGAGTGACAACGAGAGAGAATTATTGTGTCACTTATCACCAGAGGTCAACATGTTGACTGTTTGTATAAGAGATAGAAAGAAAAAAAACAGGAGTAACAGGGAGGGAGTCATTTTGCTGGTCGTGAAAGCCTGATTCATGGCGCAAGACTGTCTCCTTTCCTCGTTTCTCTTGTCTCAGTGTGATGAGGCTCCAGGCCGTCTTGTACCTTTTCAGTCACCTGGAACCAGCAGAGGAGAAAATCCATTTCTGACATCTTCTCGTCACCTGATTGTTTCCCCAAATTTTTCCATAACTCATCTCAATGACTCTGATCATTTCCTTTCCATATTTTCTATGTTTTTCCTTTGAATCCAGAGATGAAGGGGGGGAAAAAGCCACAACAACCTTTTAGTGTGCTGAAAATAGGAGTCTGTAGTTCATAAAGGACTTCTTTATGTCCTGCCTCTCTTTCTCCTCTCAGATTAGACAAAAACAATCTTTGGGTGGTCGTTGGTGTAACACCCTCCCTCACTCCTGTCTTCAGGAGACTGAAGAGAAAAGGCTCAGTGGGAGTCAGTGACCTTTCGTGTTAAAATGTTGGCATGTATGAACATTTGACTGCTAATGACAGCGAGTCCTCCTGGCGGTGCAGCAAACAGAGTCAGTGTGTGTCTTAGTGCATATGTCATGCACTTCAAATAGTGCACAGCTCATGTACAGTATGCGCATGTGTCCTTCTGAATGTAGGTATTACAGCCTGTTGCGCTTAGCCTTGGCTCCAGTCAACACTTCCCCTCTGTGAACCTTCGGCTCTGGGTCACTGGAGGTCTGACTGACTGCTCGACACGTTGGACGGAAACTTTCACTGAAGGGACTGGATTGTGAGTGAAACCTGACATAAATGGAAAATGAAGGCATCAAAAAGCAAACGTGCAACCAATCCCAGAGGAGGAACTTGTATAGGTTGAGGAAATCCCTTCAGATGACTCTGGTCAGAGCACAAAGGGAGCTGGAAGCGTGGAATGTGTTTGCCTTTGGCTGAGCTTTGTTGTGCTGGTGTACATTGGGTTTTAACATGTTATGGAGAATAACGAGAGGAGTTTGCGTAATTGACAGTATGTGTTTATGTTTAAGTGTACAGGTGTAGGATTGTGTTTGTCAAGTGGGGTGGATATGCTGTACATACAGACAGGTAGACCCACCCATTTAGCAAACACTCAGACTCTGTTCTTTGGGAAAAGGCTGTACCCTTCAGACAAGCTTTATCATTTTATTGCAGCCGTGGCACTTTTCCATCATCTACCTTAGATTCTGGGTGGGGACCAAAACAAGCAAGCTTTATCAGAGGGCCATGACTGTGAAAAAGTTGAACTGGCTGCATTGGAATGGAGTTAGAAGGCTTTAATAGAATAGCCCTGCAGCATTACAGAACATGTACTTTTCCAAGCCACTGAATGATTGAAAAAGCAAACAATTCCAGGTAAATGAGAGACATGAAACCACTAATTAGGCACAGGAATAATGGCGGCTGAGTACCACCTGTCAAATGACCACTTTAGGCCCTTGTGTGCCTGCTGCGAAAGCTGGTTGTTTTTGAAGGAGTATGCTGACTCACCTGCGCATAGCTACTTTATTCCTGCTGGGAAAGTTCAGTCAGACTGAGAGCGGCTGACACATAAAGCTTGCAATTACACATAGGTCTGTGTAAAACCATGCCGCATGCCTCATGCCTGCACCCTGTGTACTCTGGACTGTTTATCTCAATTTGTGACATCATCAGCACTTACCTTGCCACCCAGCCTGCCATCCTCCATGTCGAAGGGAACTCAAAGCCCTTTGGGCCACAATCAAACAAACAGCACCAGAAAGCACTCGGAAGTTACTGTTTCATTATGGTTGGGTGACTAACTGAACCCACAGTTTGTTGTGGACAAGGTATATAAAAACAGCAGCGGCAGATCATATGCAGTCTCCTAACAAGCCTCCCATTACAATCATTTATCATCGTTACAGTTACAGCTGTGGTTAGAGACTCATAGCTTTTTTTATTGGTTGAATAAGCATTGCGTGCGTGTCCGCCTGTTTGTGTATGTATGTGTGTGTTCCCTCTTCTCTGTGTGACATTATTAATATGGCGGCCTTCTGTTTTGATGAGGTACGGGAAACGATGTCATCGAGGAGCCGAAGCACCACAAGCAGCACCACAACCACCATAAAAACAACTCCAATCATCACGGTTACTACAATGACCTGAAGAGCTCCCAGCTGCACAGCCGACGCAAGAGGAGCATTGGTGAGACTGAATCAACACAATGTGCACGCTGTTGCTCTGAGATTGCATCATGATTACACTTGACACTATATACATTACAACTGGGCACACCATCGCAGTATAAAAATGTCCCTAAAAATAAGCTGCATATTAAATATCACTACTGACATACGAGTTCCCACGAGATGAAACCGATCACTGTAAACTAATTTCAAACATAGCTTATAGTTTGTGGCTTTTGTACTGCTCTTTGTGGACGAAAAGAACCCTAATGAAGGCATCTACCTATTATTTATGGCAATCAAGGAATCATGGGAAACAAGACTGGCGATTGAGGTTGACGAGTACGTCTGACATGAAGGCTTTAAATTGGCCAGAGGCTTGCACTTCTAAGACACACACTTCAGGAGAGAACTATATCCTCGAGTGTGGAAATTCCAGGCATTCAGGGTTCAAGTTGCAGCTCGCCTGGGCCCTCAGTCAGATTTCTTCATAAAACGCCACGCGGTACGATATCTGATCGAGGTGCGGAGATTACCATGTGGTGTGCGATGTGTGTGTTAAGACCGACTGCGTGTTCGTTACATTTGTCCAGGCAGCGCAGCATTTAACGCAACACAGAATGAAGTGGCGGCTCACATTTCATGTATGTGGGCTGTATCATAAGAGTATGACACAGTATACCATTTTGGCAGATCTCTACAAAAGCCCTCACATTCCCTGCATGATGGACATATCAGGTTTACGATATAATGGTGTCTCACTGTACACTCTCTGTCAAATCTTTAGGTTCGATTGCATGTCAGAGCATTAAATGTGAATTGAGTGCTCAGTGCCTTCCCCTTTTCACTGTGGCCAGCGGGGTCAAAGGCCGTTAGATATTTCCCACCGGCACACATAAAGGTTTTCTAGACTAGTCACGCTGCATTAACCTCACTGAGAGCTCTGAACAAAAGAACACTTTTTTTTTAGGTCTCAGTGACTCCCAACCTCTTTAGCCGATATGAGATCAGCTTTTTGGGAAGCTTGTCTTCTTAACGGCCTTAAACAGAGTTGGGAGTGATCTGTGGTAAGACGAATAGCTCCCACATTAAGTGAGTCATCAAATTATAAGCAGCAAAGGAATGCATGAAGCAGCTGTGAGTGAAATGGACAGATTACAACAATCAGTACATGCATGTCATCAGAAAGTATCACCAACCACACATATCAACTCTTGCTTGTCTCTCTCCCTTTTCTGTCTTCCAGTGGAGGAGGCCGTCCCCGCAGTGTGCAAGACGCGAACGGTGATCTACGAGATCCCCAGGAGTCAGGTGGATCCCACATCTGCCAACTTCCTGATATGGCCGCCTTGTGTGGAGGTGAAGCGCTGCACGGGCTGCTGCAACACCAGCAACATGCGCTGTCACCCCTCCCGCAAGCACCACCGCACCGTTAAGGTAAGACACGCTACATTTACCGCAACGCAAACGCCACTCTCCCACATGGAGGCAACCAAAAACCCTCTCATCAGGTTGATAACCCAGGTTCTAAACAAGGTGTGAGAAACTTCCCCATCCTCCATCTAATGTTGGTGAAGAGGCCAAGAAGGCTGTCCCAGGGGAGGAAGAGCGAGGAAAGGGGACAAGGAGTTGGCACTTTCAGCCAAGGCGTCTGTTGAAGGATAGACCGGGAGGGATTCTACTGCCAGATATAAGACAAGCAGAGGAGCGGTGGAGAGAGAGAGAGAGAGAGAGAGAGAGAGAGAGAGAGAGAGAGAGAGAGAGACAGAGAGAGAGAGAGAGAGAGAGAGAGAGAGAGAGAGCCAAAACAGGAGAAGAGAGAGTGTCTCGTCTGAGTGTCACTGGCTACTGCACGGCTGCTCCCTATTAATTTGACTCTTTGTCTTTTTCTGGAGGCTGCGAACCCAGACCAGACAAGGTGACAAAGACAAGGAGGGAGGGATAGAAGGGGGTTGCACTGTTCTCAGAGGCTCTTTGGCATTGGTTGCTTAAAAACATGTCCGCCTGGTAAGGATCAGGGGAGACACAGTGGCTGGGACCTGAGATGTATTTCTGATATATTTACACTGTGGCTAGTTATCCTGTGCATGGCCCTGTTTGGAGGTATGGGAGTTATGTGGTCTGTTTTGTAAGAGCACCAGACAACCGGAGAATAAACAGGACAGCCTGGAACACTCTCACCGTGTTTTTGTTTCTCATCGAGTCCATCTGCACACTCTCTCTTGTCTCTTCTTTGTAATCATTGCGATCTTGCCCTGTCTTGGCACTGGAACATTTCTTTCTCCCGTTCCCATCTTCCTGTTTGGCTTTAAAGGTGCCGCCTCACTCGATGAGCAGGGTAATAAATATCAATCGTACTGGCACAGTTCACGGAGATCTCTTAACAGACTGGAGGGATATTCTCTCTGTCCTCTTTTATTCACGGATTAAAAACAACAAGGCAGCACTGACAGGATGGTGCTCACAGCGCTCAGCGTTTATGGTCAGAAATGCTGACTCATGGAGCGCTAAAGAGCCCTGATATACGGCGCGGTCCTGTGCGTCTGTCCGTCTGCATGCAAACTCATCTGTCTCTTCGCCTGCCAGCCGCTCAGTGTCTGTCATCCCCAAAAGGAGCTTTGTTTGTGATCACAGGGATGTGGAAGGATGGAGAGAAATTGACAATGGCGCACAAGACACTATAAAGCCTGATTCAGTTATTCCTGGAATGCCATGATCCATGCGACTTATGTCTGTGTCCCCCTCATGACACCGAGAACAAATTGAATACAAGTTACACAGATTTGAGCAGGGCCTTCAGGCATGGTGTGCAGGGTCCCTTCTGAGGTTTTTTTTTTTTCATGTGGTTACAGCCACTGGCAGAGAGGGCTGAACAGACTTTTATCCCTGGAAAGGGCATCTGTCAGGGCTCTCTTCTTTCAGAAGACATTCACCACATTGTGAGAGAGAAACATTGTTTCATGCCAACATTTTTTTTTTCTGTCCCCTCAGCAGTGTGTCTAAATAGGACTTTCATTTATTAGAAAGCTAAAAATGCTGTCCGTCTACTCTGGGCCTGACTTGTTTCTTTTCAAGGATGGGAAAAGGAACACTTTCTTTCTGTTTCTTTACCATGCCATGATGCATTTTTATTCCTCCTCTTCTCTTTTCTTTCTTTCCTTCACACTATCAATACTATGGACTTCAAACAAAGTAAAGAACTGGTTTCTACAGGCCCTGTACTGTACTGATGTCTGTCCTGATCAGTGGGGCAATAAAAAGCTACTTTAAATAGGACTTGCTTGAGGGAGGCAAATAGGCCAAGAGTAAAGTCTCCTTCTTTCTCTCCTTCTGCCTTGTTTTCTCCCTATTTTCATTGTTTCACATTTTTGTTACACTTCTCTTTTCCTTTGTTGCAGTTTTGGTTCATCTCTGTGATAAATATATCTGCGTGTGTGATATTGTTTTTGTGTTGACTGCATGCCTCGGCATAAAAGGACACAATAAAAGACAGAGGAGTATGCATGTGCAGTAGGATAGCCAGTTCGAGATGTCCAGCGTTCAGAAACCTGATGCTCAGGGCAATAGGAAAAGCAACTAAAAGAGCAGTGGAAAGAGATGACAGGAAGAGAGAGGCTGATTTGGCCATGAGACAATGATTTTGTGTTTGGAGTGCATTATCTCAGCATTCCTCCTTCTCCTTCCTTTGCTTGTCATCCACTCCATCTCTCACAATGTATCGTTTCCATTCTTCAAGCCTTTTCCTTCACATGTTTTATCAAAGACAACTCCAGGAACATATTGGACATTAAAATAATGAATCCTATTGCTCCTTAATCCTTCTTAATATTAATGCTCTCTCTCTCTGGCTTTCTCGCCCCCTTTGCCTGAACTCTCCGTCTTTCCATCAGCTCATCCCTCTCATATCTTGCGCCGACAGCTGCAGCCGTGTCCAGTAACCCTGATGATTTTTTCAGTGCTTTTGGTTCCATGGTTTGCGAGATGATCTGCACAATAAAACAACAGGGGATTTTGAACAGAAAGCAGTGAGGAAGAGTGTTGGAGGGAGAGCCAGTCATTCTGACATGCACATGCATTCTTTTGCACATTGGTTTCCATGTATATATGTGTGTGTGTCTGTTTTCTATGTCTGGGGCTGAGTAAACAGGGCATGACACTAGGAAAGAATAGACCTGCCACTCATCCTCACACTCATTAACGCTTCAGGTTTCTGCAGTACACGTGAGAGTCAACTTTCAGAAATATATTGTGACTTACACAAAATACCACTTCAGATATATGTCTTTCTGAGAACAAGTCACTTCCTGAAAGCAAATGAGTCTTTTTCAATGTTTGTGATTACCACAATGTAAATGAAAATGTCTAATTCTTATGAAAATAATGCATAATGAGTACAACTAAAACCACTGGAACCAACGATAAGATGAGCTTTCTAGAGTCTGTTGTGATCTGACCAATCTGGAGTGTATTATGGAGCAGTCCCGTTCGTCTCATTCACTTTGGTTTTGTAGCTGCCCTTAGAGGCCACACACAATCGTTTTGCAGAGGTCAAAGAAGGCCATCAGTGCACATCTTTGTAATCCTAAGAGGAGCACATGCACCGGTGAAGTAGAGAGAGAGCGAGAGAGAGAGAGAGAGAGAGAGAGAGAGAGAGAGAGAGAGAGAGAGAGAGAGAGAGAGAGAGTGCAGTCAGCGCTGTGCTGTGCAAACTATTCAACCGCAGTGAAGGGACAAGGCCATTTGTGTGAAGTGGCAGCGAGAGGAAGACGGGCTGCAGAGTAATGAAGTGTTGATGGCTTCTGGATCAAAGTGGAGGCTGACAGAGGCCAGGTGGATACAGCCTCAGTGCTGAGTGTGGGGGTCCACACATCTCTCGGCACTAGCCCTGGCCCTGACCCCATACACACAAACACACACTCAAATACACACACACATACTGGCAGTTGCACTGGCATTGGTTGTCGTAGGAAGTAGGAGCCTCACAGTTGGTTGGAACCTTAACTCACAGGGTGTTTCATAAATAAAAAAAAAAAAAAGACAATGATACAGTGGGAATGATTTATGATCATCTGAAGGGTGCGGTATAGGGGGGATGCAGCATATTGGAATGAGGGGCCTCCTTGTTTGAAGTCCTTTGCAGCTGTGAATTATTTCCCCTTTGATTCACTCAGCTCTGCAGCGAGATGAAGAAGGGTGAGGGAGTTTGTATGTGTATAAATGTGTGCGTGGTAACCACAGCAGGGGGTTGTGGGGGGCAGGTCGCAGATCATGGGAGTGTCCTGACCAGGCCAGAAGCTGGAGGGTTTGGCTACCGCTCCGCCGGCTGGAATGCATCAGCTCCAGCGGGAAGACTCGCGCTGCATTTTAATCAAATTGTACTCCACTTCTGTATTTTTCCTCATTATTTCGTTTCCGTCCTCCCTTTCCCTTGTCCGTAGTGACTTCATTTTCTTTTTGCCGCATCTCCTCTTTGCACAGATCCCTTCAGTCCTGGATCTGCAATTTACTCGCTTTTATTGTTTTATCCCTGAAGCAGAGCAATCTCCCTCTCTTTAATCTAATACTCCATCAAGGGCCTTTTACTTTATCTTTGTTGCCCCCTCTCATTAAAGTCAAATTGGCCTTTTCTTCTTTTAAGTGCTTTTAAGTAATATTTTTCTCTCTTCTATGTTGTTCTGAGAAGTCTGTGAGAAATTATACTCATTTTTAACCTCTTTGATATTTGATATTGCGTGATTTTGCTGCAGGCATAGGGGAGCACAGAACATGATGTGGTAAGGGGGAAGACAGAGGCTCACATCTGGAGATGCATTGACAGGAGTGTAGCTGTGTGAGAACTAGGAACAAGTGGGGAGGCGGGGTGCTCTGAAGTGCCTTTTTTCAGCATCTGAGGCCTGTGTGGGACGTGATAAATACCCTCCCTGCTTCCTCTCTCCTCCACACTGTGATAACCCCACCACCCCAAGTGTGTGTTGAGGCGGTTGAAGCAGAGGGCAGCAGCAGTGCTCTTTCCTGGCTGATGTTCTGTGGTCGCTGCGCGTGGACAGAATCTTTTCTTTGTTGCACTTCAAAGGAGGGGAAACTCAGATGTAAATATATAAAATTGTCTGGCCAACAAATTTAATTTAGCCTATTCTGTCCCCTGATGCATAAATTGCCACTCCAGTTTGTCTGTTTCCATCTGTTTTTTTTTGGGGGGGGGGTTTTGTTTGGGTTTTTTTTTTTTTACTCCCACTCAATTCAGTTACTGTTCCACTTCATGATGGCCCTGCAGTGTACATCCACATCCCTGCTGTGTTTTCCTTGGAAGGCAGTTGTAAAAACTTTCCCTTCCATCATGGTCTCATCAACGCTGTGTGCTCAGGGATCTCCTAATTAACCCGAGTGGGACAATTGGCTTTACAGAGAGGGCTGTGGAGACACTGGGGACAAACCAAGCGGGTGCGCTTCCCAGAGCCCGTTGCTTCACCCCAACCCCGTGGATCGGATGTCATTCCACAGCCACTCAGGGGACTTTTTCTCAGGGCCCAGGCTTTCTAAGGAGTTTAGAGCAGTTTGATTTATACAAAGAGAATGTGGGGCCCCTTGTCGTAGCATGGGGGTCTTTTTCTGATGTATGTTTTATGCGGGAAGTCATTGACTCAGTGCCAAAAAGGAAGCCAGTGATCTTTTATGTGGAGGTGAAGAAGTGGCTAAAACTCAACACATTATACTTGGAAAGAAAGTGAAAACAACTGTCACAAGCAGAAAGAGAAGAGTCGGACAAAAATATACATTGGTTGCAAAATATGCAAGTATGTATTTATCTGTGTGAATTGCAACTCCTGCAGGGAGTGTTTCTAACCCTGCTGTGTGAAGGGAAAGGAGACACACCTCTTGCCTCCTATCTAGTGGATTTACTGCTGAATCTTTCAGTCAATAGCTGTTTGTTTATTTGTGTGTTAGTCCTCACGATCAGTGTCAGTTGTAATCGTCAGACTGTCTCTCAAGGTTTCCTGCTGGCGATCAGTTCGCGCAGACATTCCCTGAAACTCACGGCAGCATAGCTGTCCATTGAGACAGCTGCAGCTTTCATATCTCTCTCTTGATTCAAGATCAGCTATGGGCTCTTTTTAGGAAACTTAAGTCGTCTTGTGATGCAGTCTGCTCCTCTCGGTTCATCACAATAAATCTCCAATAACTCCTCTATCTCTCCTGTCAGGGTTAATGTAATAAATATCTCCACTGGGTGAGACAGAAAAGAAAAGTTAATAGGTAACACATGAATTTCATCTAATGCGATCCATGAACACGGCTGGTCCCTCCTCCTTATTCCTCAAATAACCTCTTCTGTTTGCCTACACGCACGCACGCACGCACACACACACACACACACACACACACATAGACACATAGACACTCTCCAGTGTTCCCAATCAGACCGGTGGTTCACCTTCCTGCATTAAGTTCTTCCTCGCTGTGGCCTTTCACCCGCTCTCCATGTCAGCGCTCGGTAACAGCAAACACCTCGCCACTAGCCCAGACACCATTGTCCGCTGTTTGTTCACCACATACCTCCCTTTGCTTGCTTACCCTCTTTTCACTCCCTTTCTTCTTTCTCCTCTTCCACGGTCAGAGGCAGTTGTAAAAGAGTGGCTGGTGAAACTGCTGGTTCCTCACTTCTTTTGGCCTCAGTTTCAGGCCCACCGGATGACCCTCTGGCCATTGTTGAAGCCCTAAGATGAGGCTTTGCTCTCTGTGTGAATGTCAACATTGTACTTCTTTTTATCAGACAGGGATTGGTATGTTCATTTGTCTGCATGACTAACTCGCCACCGAGAATCGGCCTTGGCGGGAAGCCATCCTGGGAATAGAGGAAGAAAAGCCTCTCATCAGTTTTGCCCCTCTACATGTGTGTGTTAGCCTCGAGCCGAAGTGTGTTGTTCATAACACCAGAGAGTGCTGGAAGATTGTCGGTCAATATCCTCCTTCGTGCAGTGAGTAGGATCGGTGGAGCAGGAGATATTGTTTCCATGGGGCCCTGAGGCTCTTCGGTGGTGGATCGGGAGGCTACCGGCCTTTGGCACACGGATCAGAGAGAGAGAAAAGCATGTGGCCACCTCCTCTGAGTTACCCAGCAAGAGCATCATAACCTCTGAGCAACCTCTTCTATTGAGCTTTCATCAGAGCTTTAATCATTATTGCGTGTTCATAACCATCTGCGGATTGGTCGTTTTCATCACTGGCTTGTGGGTGGGGAGCAGCAATGGAAGCCCGAAGCGAAAAACCTGTTGCCTGAAAGGCGAGAAATATTTCGACTGCTTTTCTGTATTCGTAAAAATGTATGTGTTTCTATTTCCCAATCTTACTATAGATAGCAAACTACTTTTTGTAACCAAGCTAAAACGCACTTTTCATAACCCATGAAGAAATGTGATTTAAAGCAAACGTGTTGGGACAATGCAAGAGAGTTTAAGGTGTGTGTCAGTCTGGATGTGGATGCTCCAGGCCTGGGGCAGGGGGGTATCCCTGCCTCTCTTCTCCTGCCAGAGTAAACCTTTGATTAGGCCTTAGGGCGCACAACAACTCCTCCTTCACGTCATCTCTCCTCTCCCTTTGTTTGAGCTTGCTCAAGAGGGGGTCATACACTCCATTCAGTTACACACCCGATCTGGAGTCCATGCAGCACACAAGCGGAACCCAATGAATCAGCCTGTGAGGAATGCTGCCGTCACACTCCAAGCACACCGAGGCAAAGCAGTGCCTTGTTTTATTTATTTATTTTTAAATCACTTGGTTAATGAAGTCACAGAACTTTGAGTCTTGCTGTTTGAAGACGAGCACAGGCTGCGTGTATTCACTGATGTGCCAGAAATTGTAATGTAATTATCCATTTTTCAACTCTTCCTCTCTTCAGGTAGCCAAAGTGGAGTACGTGAGGAGGAGACCCAAGCTGAAAGAGGTCTTTGTGCGATTAGAAGATCACCTGGAGTGTGTGTGCACATCACAGCATCATGTGGTGGAGCACTCAGAAGCAGAAACAGGTAAATGGATTTGTTGCACATCGCCCCAACACAATGTTCCAGCATGGCATCTCCACAGAGAAAACCCCCTCTGAGGATGAGTCTCAGAGCAGAATCACACCCTCACCCCATCGAGTCATGACATTCTCCTTTCCTGACTGTCCTATGTCTCTCTCATTTTGTCTGTCTCGCTTTTTAGCTTGAATGAACTTCATCTACAATTACTCTTGAACATTTATGTGGTGGCCTGCTATCGCAATACCCTCAAGCTTGTGTGTTTGTGTGTTGTGGGATGAGAATAAGGATGTGTGTATAAAGTGTTGGCAATGTGTGTGTTAAGGTAGCTGCAGGTAAATCTGCCAATGCCTTGATCTAAAGGCTTTCTCTCTTGCTGGGTAGATAAGTCCTGTGATGTGTGCTGATAAGGCATCTTCAGTAGTGTGATATCGTTGCACTCTCTGCTTCTGTCGCAGGGCTGTCCGTGCCTCTTCCTGTTTCATAAACCCTGCTTCCTGCTTTCTTTTAACCCTCCTTCCTGTCCACCCTCCCTGACTTTGTGTTTTCAGGCCACCCTAGGGCTAAGGGTAAAAAAAGGAAACCTAAAAAGCTAAGGCCCAGCAAGGACTTATTGGTGACATAATTATGTTGCTCTCATTACCCAAAGCCCTCTGGAGAGCTGTGAGGGGAACAGGTAGGACTTGAGCGCTGTCACCTTCTCTCACCTCTTGGCGCTTCAATGGCCCAATAAGAGTGTAAATAGGGCCTGCCAATCACCGTCACCAATCACTTCACAGCCAATCAGTGTGAGAAGAGGAAGGGCTAAAGAGTACCACACTCTGAACCCCAGTGCTGCATGTTGTTTGGGCCTGCCGAGCATGAACAGTGCATAAATCTGCTTTGTGTCAGTGTTGTGCTTGTTTGTGGTTGCTACACTCTTATTGCTGTAATGAAAACCTTTGTTTGTCTGGTTTCACATTTGAAGAGACACCCCTTTGTCTTTATTTACTGTTGCTCTCCTTCACTTTGTTATCTTGTCATCACCCTTTAAAAGAGAAAAAAAGATTGTGTTTTCAAAACAAAAAAGTTTGTCTCTGTCTTGTGCTTTACTTTGGGTGTGCAAAAAATAACACACAGTACTTTCATGGGACTGAATAATGTCTCCACAGATCACTGTCCTTGAAAGCTGCAGAAACATGATTGTTTGTTGTGTCAATTTGTTTGAAATGCATGAAAAAAAAAAAAAACAAGATTCAAATTGGGTTCTAAATCCAGAAATAGATTCAACTGTGGTGAAATGCATGCCTTGTTTATGTAAAATAAAGACACTAATTGAAGCTTTTTCTCCCACAGTGGATGTGAGGTGAGACCAATCAGAGCAGAGGACTTCAGCGAGGGCGAGACCTAAACAGAGGACGCCTCCACAAAGGACACCTGCTCTGTCCTCTCTCTCCCACTGCCTTCAACCTAAAAGAAACTTTTCTGTAAAATCGAGAGACTGAAACAACAAAACAAAAAATACAATGCCAAAGGTGCTTTTTTTTTTTAAAGAAAAGAAATGAAAAGGAAAAAAAAAAGCAGCAAAGAACAGTGACCAGTGATTATGACCTTGTCCCTGATGTGCGACCGACTCGTAAGACTGAACTGTACCGCAGCTTGATTGAGAAGAAGAGACGCTGGGCGGAGAGAGCCTGGAGGGCGGACTGCCAGACATTTTGATCAGAGAAACTGATGTCTTCATGCTCCGACTCGGCAACGTTTAAATGACTCCTGCACATACAGAATGGAAGCAAGAAGAGGAGAGAAACCGGACAAAGCAGAGATAAATGGAAAGTTCTTTATTTCTTGGAAAGACTGTGGAGCATCGATCATTTTGAACTTTCGGATGTTGGCTCTGAGATAAGAGTGGATGCTCTCTGAGACGCCTGGTCATCTGTGACTTTGCCCAACTGTTATGTACAGTTTAATTTTCAAATGGAAGATGCGCTACTTACAAACTATTTATATGTGTGGACATTTGCTTTCTGTCTCTTCTGATAGATACGAAAGACCCCTAAAGGTGTTTATATGATTTTGAAGACATGCAAGAGTTCTGTGCGGTCTGCTTTTTTTTTTGTAACCACCAAGATCACAATCTCAGTGTCAATTTTTTTAGCTGTTTTTTTTGTCAGCAATGTTTCTTATTATATTGCAGTATACCTGATCTATGTCAAGTCTTGTATATGGTTTGGATATATGTGTGCAAGGAGGATATGTGAGAGTCAGTACAGGAAGATGCTTTATTTTTGTTATGAAATATATTATGCATACTTATATTCCAGCAGGAATTATGTTTTTCTTTCATTTGTTGTGATTAAATGTGTGAATTTAATCCTCAAAACAAAACAAAACAAAACAAAACAAAACAAAGCAAAAAAAAAAAGTCAGAGGTTGAAAGAGACCAGGAACAAATCAGTGCACCAGCTCCCTGGACACAAGACAGCAAAGATTTAATAGTAGAGAGTTCAGATATGGCAAATTCATATGGAGGGGAACATTGTAGCCGAAGTACTATTTGTGTTAAGCACTGTCTGTTTTTTTAAACACAAAACATATCAAAGTATGTGTGTGCAACTAATGAGTGGAAAAGTGCCTAAATGTGTATGGACAGACAGACTACGTGTGTCCTTGCGCTAATTTTTGCCGCAACATGAGGCTTTTTCCAATCATATCGCTTCAATGATAAGGAAGATACCCGCCTAGTCTGCTTCACGAGTACACATATGGAGCCGAGACAGAGCAAAGTCCACCTCCAGGACTGAATGAACAAGTGAAGTAAAGCGACAAATGCATGAATGGGTTCCTTGTGTAGTCGGCGTTTACTCTTCTGTTGACAGGAGGACAAATCTGTGATCACTCCGCCCTGTGTAATTAAATTTTTTTCCAGCCTTTCAACATAAGGAGAGATGATGAAGATCACTCCAGGATGGCCTGGAAACGCAGCCTGCAGATCCTCATGACCGACGAGCGCAAACAATTACTTTCTTAGCGGTTTTGATGAATATACGACCAGGGAGACATGATGCAAGAACACCTGTGTTGAAATGAGGAAGTTTGAGTAGTAACAGAAAAAGACAAAATAATGAGCCACTGTGCAATGTGAAATGAGTCGAGTGAAAGTCAAATTAACAATAGAAACCGTATCAGCGATCGCTGCATCATGCACCCACAGCCTGCTTGTGGAATCATTAACCATGAGTCTGACAGGTGCTCTGTTTGTAAGACTGATGTTTCCCCACTGTTCACATCCACATCAATGTAAGATATTGTTCTCAGTAAGTCAGGGTCCATGCTTACTAGGTGTTGATCACAATGCAACCAAATGCCATTATTATGCTATCACTCAGTCTTTTCTAACTTTTACTTTGAGCTTCCATTGGACAAAGACAGAAAGGACCATAATTTATATATTTATGTTTTCCATAATAAATGTATTTCTGCTCAAAGTTTTATCAGTTTTGCTTCCACTAAACTGCCCGCGGGTTGCCAAAATCATGCAATAGAACATGCCCAGATCTGATCAAAAGAAAAATGAACCTGTATGCAATGAAAAAAAAGCCTCCCAGTGAGCTTTATCTAAATAGCTTCATAATGTGCAAACAGTTGAAAATTTATGGATACATGAGCTCCAAAGAGCGGCGTCCACATGACTTGCTGCTGCGGCAGCGGGACGACAGAGGCCTGAAGTCGGGCGGTTGTGTATGCAGGAAATGTTAGCTTTTCCAGGCTTGCAGACTGAGCAGCAGTTGGGCTCTATTCCAGCATCCACCAGCAGCAGACGGTAGGTTTGCGGGGCTTTATTACTTTTCCCTGTGCAGCTCACCCTAATCCCTGGGCTGAGGGACATGAAAGTCCCTCTCCTGTGCACTTCCCAGCCATACAGCCTGCTTATTACCTCAGGAGGGAGCCAGATAAAGAAAGACAAAACATGAAAGAGAGAAGGGATCAGAAAGGCAGCAGCTCGGCTCGCCAGTGGAACAGAGGATAAAGTCAATAAAGTCAAGATAAAAGGAAGAACAGAGGCTTGATTGATTTTATTGTTTTTAACTGACATTATTCATAAAGAGGGGGTGTGTGCCATGTATTTGCTGGGAAGAAAAATCCTCAATATGTCATGTTGAGGAGAGGAGGAGGAGGAGTGGGAATACTCTGAGGAGCGAGTGAGAGTGCAATGGGATGGAGACAGAGGGGAACAAATGAAGAAAAGAGGGAGTGAAGTGGACTCAGGATGTGGGTAATCGGCACCACAGCAAGAAAGGGCAGACAGGGCAGCACTTAAGTGGACATGCTTTTATAAACAATGCCAGAGGGGCATGTGGGGGCAGCCAAGGTGTGAAGAGGGCTTTGTGTGTGCATGTGTGTGCGTGTGAGAGCCGGAAAAAGTCTGCAGATGTAGTTATGAGCGCAGTCGGAAACAATACAAAGAAGGTGTCCCAGTGTGAAACATCGACAGCAGGAATTTCGAGCTTTTAGCAGGGAGTGAAACTGTGATTTGAAAACCCACAATGCATAAGGTCAGAGTTCAGGGTTCATAGGTCACATGAGTCTGCTGCTGGTGGTGCAAAGTGGTAACTGACATATGGAGCTTTAATCATCTCACTCCATTTTTGTGTTTATTATGAAAATGTTTACAGAAACAGTACTTCTGGTAGTTTTGATGCAGCAAATACAAGATTGAGGGAACCTGATCTAATCAACTGAGCAACCTCGTCTCAATATACCCTGACTATTTCCTTCCCACATTGCAGATATTTGTACTTGTCATTCATTGCTCGTGTCCTGCCCCCGTCCGCCCCTTTCCATATTCCCTTCATGTTGCCCTGTTATGTTTCTCCTGTTCGCCCCAACCTGTGGCCTCTGGGTTTTGAGGAAAGGCAGAGGTGGCCTTTGAAGATGGCGACAGCCAAGTTTGTCCGGGGCCACAGCCATGAATGCACGTCTTTGTTGTGCGCCGCTCTCTCACGTCTTCATATCCTCCCCCTCCACACTCCTTGTCCTCCCTCTGCCCCCCACAAACTCACATGGACACGTTCATGCCCTTGCTGGGGCCCCCTTCGCACAAATGACCCCGCTAATTATGTATTTAAGGTATTTGGCTCCTGTGAAAACAGCTTTGGGTTAGTGGTGGAAGGTGGTGGTGGGGGGGTGGTTGCAGAGAAGGGGTGCACGAGGACGTGGTGTGGTCCATGGTCTCATGGCTATCATTACTGCCCAGCATCGAATGTAAACACTGGATTAGGGCAGCGGGGGCTGATTCAGAAGAGTGGAGGTTGAGGCGGCCGTGGTTTCTTCATGCTTCTGGCTTCTGGTTTCACCCCTGGGTGGCACTCCTTCTGAAACGTTTTTCTCATTCGCACACATCCTCGTTCGGGTAATTGCTTCGATGTAATGCAATGTAAAAAAAACGAAAAAACCTCACAAACCTTCTTTCCATAGAAATGTGTGTGCATTAAGCATTCTTTGTGTACTGAGTGTACTGTGACACATCAGCTTCATTAAATTCCAATATCATACATTGAGATGTGTTGGGACACTACTGTGAAAAATTTTGTTTTGGAGTTTTTATTACGTCAGTAACATGCACCTCTACACCTGTTAAATTAATGCCAACTGCAGACTGGTATTAGTTGTCATCCATGCAGCATTATGTTAAAATGGACATTTATCAACTTCTACCTTGAGGACAAAACTGATAAGGAAGACCATGCAAACATTAAATAATCCGGAGTTGAACTAGTTTGTTTTATGGGGCATGCACAGAACACTGCAAAGCATTGTGGGATAGCAAAGTTTTTGCTTGTGGGCCTTTCTCTGTGCGAGTATGACTTTTCTCTGGATTGTCTGATTAACTCCCATAGTCGCAACTAATGCCAGTAACAAAACTGGAGAAAGGCAACATTTTATCTCAGTAGACTGCCTCATACATTGTAATACCACTGAGTCCAGGGTGGCACAGCAGATATTTCTCCAAATCACAGGCTTGGCAGATCAGTTTCTGGCCTCCACATGTTGATGTGTCAAAGTTTTCTTGAGGAAAAACAAGATGTTCTTCATGACTGATGGAAATCTTGCTTACCAGCTTTGTCACCAATGATTTTATGTGCGAATATAACTCAAGACTAAAGTTTGTTTTTTTGAGACCACAGGGGTGAAAAATCTGTTCTACATTTGCAATTCACCACAGCGTTCTCTTGATCAAACATATTCAGCTTCAAGACTCCAACAAGACTCATCAAAGCCTCATGAAACAACCCTCGGTCATCAAAGTTGGCAAAAACAAAGCATACTTACTATCTTAATCCACTTCACCCAGCACATCCAGGTCGTACAGGAATTATATTCTTCACTTTCTCACAGGTAAACCTATGCATATCTCATTTATTTGACCATGCTAGTGTTTGTGTGCAGGCTGAAAGAAAACCTGTAAATCCTCACAGACTAATCTATAGGTACACAAATCCACTTTTTTTTTCCTAAGTACTATCTGACTGAGTGAAACAGCTTTGTCAGCTTTTATTCAAGACTGGGCGTGAAATCAGCTAGCGAAGAAAGGCGTGAGAAAGGTGTGGCAGAGGGAACTACGGAGAGTGTCGAGGTCTCTGGAGGGAGATAAGTCAAGGTCTAACGGGAGCTGAAGTTTTCATGTGTTGTAATTACAAAGGGGAGATGCAGGGAGTCGGTGCCTCTGCTGCATGTGCGTCTGTGAGGGAGGCCGAGTCTGCGAGCGTGCACGTTTTCCGATGGGAGCGCCGCGAAGGAAGCCAGTTTTCCTTTGCACATCAAATAAATCAAAAGTCTACAATTAGAAAGAAGGAGCGAGCAGTGTTTGGTTTGTGGGAAAAAAGAGGAAAAAAAGTTTGGAATGTGTCACTGCCATTGAGGAATGACGACTGAGGGTATGTCCGTCTGTGTGTGTGTGTGTGTGTGTGTTCGTAGACACACAATTATATGTGTGAGGTCGGGAGTAGCCGGCCCAGCCAACATTCTTGGGCAGGCGGTATTATTAACTGTGGTGTAACCATTATCAGTGTTTACTTTGATCCAACCACCATCAGAGGAGTAATGGACTCAGCTGAACCTGGCCCCCGTCTCCTTTTCCTCTCAGAGATTCTTGTCTTTACGTGGAGATGATGATGTTCAGGATGTCCCTCATTATTTCCAACACGAGGACTGCTGAGGGATGCTTCATTAAGATGTTGACTGGGTGATTCGCGTATCCAGCGCAGACCATCCCTCGCTCCGATGAAAGCGGTTGCGGCAAAGGCTCCGGCACTCTACATCCCATAATTCACCTGCGCGATAAGACCACCTAGTTTTATAGCCTTACTAGAACACTTGCTCAGAAGCCTTTGCACACGCACACACATACCACTGTCTTATCTTTAAAGGAACACTATAGTCAATAGACTCACACACACACGCAGATGTACAAAGGCTTTGTTGTGCAGATGGGAAAAAAAAGAAAAAGAAGCGTGATTGACATTAACAGAGGACTCTGAACCTTAGTGTGTGTGCTCATGGAGTTTATGTTCCGACTGTGGGAAAGACTGAAGCAGCAGAAGCCCTCCTATCTGTCTGATGGGGGCATCATTCACGAGAGCATCACAACAGACCTCACACTATCCTCGCTGGCTTGCAGGTGGCAGACACACCTGGTGCTGGAGTGTAGATGAATGCACACACATTCAAAAGAAAGATGATGATGTGACATCTGTTTTTAAACAGGCGCTGAAGTCCTGAACTTTGAAATTCAATTCACTGATGAGGGCTACATACATTTTAATATGTAGGCGATATCTGCAAGGTTTAGTTAAATATCCCCAAGAGACAATGGCCAGTTCAAGAAAGTAATTTTTGAAATTGTTGTTGAAAGTTATAATAAGCAATCAGAATCACGACCGGGCCACGACTGAATTAACCCCCTGATAACCTCAACTTCTGCTGCTCGTGTTTCCGAGAGGGTATATCAGAAGAAATCTCCCACATGACCGTCTTTGATGAGAGGTGAGGCTGAAAAGCAGGAGCCTGAGTGGAAACCGGATTGACGGAGCAGCATCTGAAGGAAGGTCACGACAGTGGGGGAGGATCGGACAGACGACCAGTGGGGAGTGAGGAAAGACTCATGCAGCATGTTACCAGACTTCACAGCACCCCATTTGTTCTCTTTGTCGGGCGTTGGTAAAGAGCAAAACCTCCTTTGTTTCCTTTTAAACCCTCTCATCTGTGCTCTCTTACTTTTATCTTTCCCTGTATGTAACATGAAGGCTTCTCTGCATCAGTCTTTTCTCAAACTTGATGCTTTTCCTTCCCCGAATCTCTGATCTTAACGCTTTGTTTTTTACCCTCCGGCTATTTTTTTCCCTCCTCACCGACTGGAACAGGAGACTGCTTTTGTAGTGTTTTGACTGTTTCAGATGGCTCGTTTGGCCTGTTTTTATCTGCAGTTCCTCACATCACTAAGATGATGTCATGGCACATTGTGCAGAAACGGGAGCACACAGGCATGCTCGCGCAGTTCTCACCAACCCAAATGCTTCATATTAAGCGGTTTTAGTCTGACCTGAATATCTCCGACATGACTTTCACCAAAGCTAATAACAGCAACAGCAGAACTGCTACCAGTGCTACGTTGCCTGGCAAAGTTATTGTCGCGGGATGAGAAACAGGCCCAGCGGCGGTCGGGAAACTCAATGACCTGCGTGCTAGTGTGACTGCACCATTTTAGAGTTTAATTCAGATTCATTCCTGCCCCTGTCTCCTTCCTTTTCACACACACACACACACACACACACACACACACACACACACACACACACACACACACACACACACACACACACACACACACACACACACACACACACACACACACACACACACACACACACACACACACACACACACACACACACACACACACTCGTCTCTGTTTCCCCTCTCTCTTTAATTTGCTTTCCATGAGCTAAGCCGCATGTGAACACCTGCTATTTTAAATGACATATTCATTGTGGTACAGAGTTGGAGGTGTAAATCATGGCGTGCCACTGTGTGAGGCAGGCGTGCACACACACACCAACTTGAATGACTGACATCTCTGACCTGCTAACAGAGACAGGAGGGCATAACAGAACATGTGCTCGGTGTCCAGGAATTCCTGTTTCACACCCCCTTCCTACCCCTGGTCTACCTAAGAGCAGACACACACACACACACACACATGCATCACACTGCTCTGTTGAGCACCGCGACATGTGATGACTTGGATCAGACAGTTTTGAACAAATTGTATGCCTGAATCAAATGTTTAACAGATATATAAAATGTATTATTATTGTTTCTTTTAATTTACTAAGTTTGCATGTTGACGTGAACACTATTGGCAAACTCTGAAATGGAGTTGTGTACATCATATCTGCCTTATTTACAGTAGGTATTTCAACTAGTCAGTGGTTTTTAAATTAGATGTATGCATGATGCATACACTT
This sequence comes from Blennius ocellaris, assembly GCF_963422515.1. Lineage (NCBI taxonomy): Eukaryota > Metazoa > Chordata > Actinopteri > Blenniiformes > Blenniidae > Blennius > Blennius ocellaris. The sequence goes on from NC_137665.1 coordinate 6,781,846, forward strand.
AATGTCTACAATGCATTCAGTAGTTGTTGAGGTATAGCAAACTGGATTACAGTAGTGGAGCAGAAGTCTGATATTGACAATCTCTGGCTAGACAACCACAAACATCATCCAGGGGTTTCACTTCATCTGGTGAGAGAAATGCCATAAATTAAAAGATGGGGGTGACCAGCAAATCTATTTTTCTTCAATAATGTTTAAATGCGGAATACAAAATAAAAATATCAGAAAAATCTTTCATGTCAGAAACAAAAGCAGCTCTTGATGCGACTATTGTAGCATCATTCAAAAAATTCACTCGGTGTGTGTGTGTGTGTGTGTGTGTGTGTGTGTGTGTGTGTGTGTGTGTGTGTGTGTGTGTGTGTGTGTGTGTGTGTGTGTGTGTGTGTGCGAGTGGACACTGTATGATGCTCTGGACACATGCTGATCCTCAGGGGGTCCTCTGGGATGTGGAGACCCTCGTCTCTATAAAGAGCTCAGTAATCCTCAGCTGTGCAGCAGGGGGCAGAGGCGATAATCTGGGGTGAGCCTTCTGACTTGAGCGTCTTTTCCCCAACATTCATTAATTGTAGCCCCGGACTCCCCTCATTGACACCCACAGTGCTTCGCCATGAGCACACGAGAGGAACCTTGATAGTGAATAGAAATGGCTCTCAGCGATAGTTGGTCTCATTTTAATAAGATTTCATGTTTGTGATAATGACCTCAGATTGACACAAGCAGGTAGTTCTTGTACAGTTTTTGTTTAGTTGAAGAAAGGTCGCACACAGTTTTAGGTTCACAGGTTCTGCATGGTGGTAACTTTTGATTAAAGGTTCGTTAAATCAAATTTTGAGAATTGGTGCAGCTTTATAATACTCACGGGATACATTTACAGGTTGTCATGGATCCTTTTGAGCCTGGGGACATCAATTTGTAATTACACATGCTAATATATTTGGAGTTTTACTGAAGATAAAAATATGTTTTGCCTCAGATTCTGGAAAATAAAGGACGGTTTGGCACACATACCTAAGGTGTAGTGGGAAGCAACTAACGTGCCTCTATTAAGCATCCTTATAAATACTTTACACTATATATATGGCATTCATTTGCCAAGGATTTTCTTTACACTCACTTTGAGTGACTGAGTCAGAGCTGCAGTGAAAGTTTATGTTGTAATCACACTATGACAGAGATTAAGCGTGACTGTAGTGAAAGAGATGCCTCGGGGTGTGTTCTGAACAGTGTGAACCCGTCAGTAATGTCTTTCAGCTTCTTTTTTTTGTCTCAATTCCCTCTGTTACAGTCAATCCACGATCCTCCTCTTTACTCCTAATGAGATCATTCTGCCTCACAAGTAAAAAGCATCGGCTTTGTTTCTGCGCACAGCAGCGTCAACTCGAGCTGTTTAAAGTCCCATTAAAAGCAGATTGTGCTGTTGCTCAGACCGACTCCTGATTCCCATTAAAAATAAAAAAAAAGGTCCCACAGAAATGAAGCAGTCATTAGCAAGTGAATCAGCTTCAGTAATTAACTCTCGCTCTCTCTCTCTCCCACAGCCCACCACTGTGTTTATCATTCTCCTCAGAAAGCGCTCCAGGGGCCAAAGTGGTGAGACGCCAGTTCCTCACTGACGTAATGTTTTGGTTTACCTGAAGTCCCACGGGCAGGAAGTGAGAAAGAGCTTTGAGATGACGTGTAATAGGAAAACAGGAAGATTGAGTAAAATAAACCAACATTTTGGGGTAGATATCTTAATTCCCTTAAGCCCAAACAGATCCGACAAAAGACTTCATTATAGGGGAGAGCTTTGATTGAACAAGGGATAAAATCTCTCATTTAGGATTACTTTGTGTTACGGTACTTTGATATTCAGTCATTTAAGATAAAACCTTATTCAGCTCAAAGATTGAATTCAAAATAAACAATAATGTACATTTATTGACAATAAAAAGTTAACAATCACACTCGTATGGGTACATTTCAAAGATGGATGAAAAAATGTCTCTCAGCCCACAAAATACTTTCCTGTCCCATATATTTTATTCTTCCCCTCATTCTCAAAGTTCAGTGACTTTTAATGGGGCTGTAACCAAATAATGTTCCCTCTTAATGCTCAAGTTTTCCTTTCCCCGCCACCCGTATCAAAGAGCTGGCCTGATTCTGTCGGTGCTGTCAGGGCTTCAAAGCCGGCGTTTCAGAGCGAGGCTCTATGACGTCCAGTGGCAGCGTTTCAAATCACCTCTGGTGCAGCAGATATAAAGATAGCATTCATCTATTGACTGCTTTATGTTCCCACTGTGGCGCAGATAACTACCTTACTGTCCCGGGACAACAGTGCCTGTGTAGACCTCTGTTGCTCTTATGCCAGTGGTGCAAGTGTGCATTTCAGCCCAAGTTCATCCGAGACACTGAATGCTACCGGGCCCATGTGTGTGTAAGAGTCAGAGAATGACAATGGGGGCATGTTTTTAGTTGGGGGGAACCAATACCGTAGTAGGAAATTGTTAAAAATTTCAAACTTGAAGCATTTCTCATCTCTGAAATTCAAACAGAAGACTATTTTGTATGATACAGTGACACAAGGTCTTTCATGTCAATGTGCAATCAAGCAGAGGGAGAACCAAACAGGAGGTAGAAGCCAATGGGAAAGTGAAGAAGCAAAGCAACAAAAATGGTGAATAAAGAGATCCAGTGGCAAGATAGAGGCAGCTGGCATGCAGCGTATTTCAGGCATGTTGTTTAAAAGTTTGGCCTGATTCAATCAATCAGATCAGCCATTTTGCACAGACAGAGGACGCTTTTGCAATATTGTACAATTGGTCTGTATAAACACAATGCTGAACCCCTGAAAATGATTCAAAGATGCATTGTGAAATGTCAATGACATGAATGCGCTTATGGGAACGTTTTTGTTTAGTGTAAAGCAATCTTGCTTTCGAGCGAGATGCTGTATAGCCGATGGAGAAGAGAGATATGCCAGCAAACAACAGGCATGCCCACACTGCTCTCATTTCTCTCAGCACTCTTTCTCTCCCCCCCTCCTTTCGCCCTCTCTGTGTCGATCTCCGCTTTACGATAACACACAAAGATGCGAAATCAAATCCCTGAATTACTGGCAGCGGCAGCGACCACATTCAGTTCTTTCTTTCAATCGTCTGTCTCTTTTGATCTGTCGTTCCCAGACGGAGAACAAATGCACTCATCAGTGCTCCGGGGAAGGGACAAGCGAATGTTTGTGGGTGCCAGGCTTATGTATGGGTGGCATATTCTCTCTGAAAAGCCGTGTTACTCTGTGGTCTCTGCTGCAAGGTCTTTTGGTTAACCTCAGAGTGTCTGCAAAATGGCATTGCAGAAACGGTTTCTGTTTCAAGAGATATTCAAACATAAAGAAATTATGTCCGATTACATTTGTTCACCTTTTGTAAAGATGTATTTTTTCAGTGGTTTTTTTTTTTTAATAAATGATAATCACATCAATCAGATACCTGACTTTGTTTTTACTGCAGTGTGACTTTTAATGGTTGGTTGTCTCATGAAAATTCATGTGCACCTAAAAAGAGATAACTGTCATGTCGAAGGAGCCTGGAGGCTTAAAGAGGTAACAAATGGAGGTCTCGGAGGAGAGAAGGTCAACAATTTCAGGGTCATCGACAGACACAGAGTCCGATAATGCTGTTGGACACCTGTTGGTGTTGCAGGTCGCAACACTGTTAAATTGTCACTTGTAAATTATGGCGATTTTGAGGTGTCTTTAACAGTATGAGAGGTCTTTAAAAAAAAAAAAAAAAGCTTCACTTATCTGTCTTTCTATTCTTAAACAAATTTACAAATAAATTCTAAAATAAAGTTTTCGGTGGAGTTCAGAAGTGAAAGTCCCTGTTTTGAAAATAACTCCTTGACAACGACATCAAAAACAAGAACAGGAGGCGGAGATGTGAGACGATCATTTTTATTCTGGAGTGTGACTTCGCGTGATGAGACATCAAAAGTAAACATCTGCAGGCAAATCGAAGTTACAGAGGTGGCATTGTGCGAACGCTCCAACGCTCCAGCGGAGGACTGGCTGCTTTTTGTCGAGGGCCCGCGTGCAGCCCGCTCCGCCTTTGTGTTCGCACATGAAACAAATCTCTCTGTGACAAGCCAGAGCTCAGGAATTCACTGCTGCTGTGAAATCTCAGGCACCGTGGCCGGGGCCACAACCCCTCCTGCTACAACACCCAGTCACTGACCTCTCTGATAATCTCAAATTTCACAATCACGTGTACTAAATCTGTGGTCTTTTATTTTAACGCGATTTGCCGGGAGATGCGGGGTGTTGCCTGCAGTGTCAGCACTGTGATTCACATCGACACGGGACTCCCCGGATGACTCGGCTTTGTGGTCACTTTTCATCCAGCTTTTTACTGGAGGTGGCAAAATGAGCGCATTTCTTCAGCATCTCTCTCGGCTCCCCAGGGGTTTAACGAGTTAAACTCCAAATCAGCAACTTCCCGTGCTTCTTCACAATCCCCATGGAACGAGGTCACCGCCTTTTGTTTTTGTGTCAGGCCTGTGACGAGGCTGCTCTGCCTCACTCCATATCTCCCAACAATCCCAGTGTCACCTCATTGACCTCTGACCTCCAACCCCTGTAAAATAGCCGGGTCACTGTGCGACTGACAGCAGCTCCTGTTGCTACAAACAAGGCAACAAGGCTACTGTGGCTGCACACTGCTCACAGAAATCCATGCGATATACACAGCTGTGCACGCACGCACACACGCACGCACACACACACACACACACACACACACACACATACACACACACACACACACACACAGACACGCACCGAACAAAATCACTCGGCAATACCTGACATACCTGCTTGATCGCTCATAGGCTCTGCTGTGGCATTGCGGCTTCTTCATTTTAAGAAGTGAGAAGGAGCTGTTGAAAGCACCTCCGGCACGTTGTTTTATAAGGTCATTTGCTGAGCTTCCATTCCATTTTTATGCCTCCGAATAGCCAGGTGATGACCAGCCAGAATAGCTGCCAGTTGGTGGTGCGTTTCATCAGGTAGAAAACAAAACTGTGACCGACAAAGATGGATTTGATGCATGAATAAATTTAATTTAATTAAATCAAATAAAAGATTAAAAGTAATGCAACCAATCTTCATCAGTGTCTACACAACAGCAGTTGCTATTCACCCTCTTGTCTGTTGCCTCTCTTTTATGCCATTGCAGTGACTTCAGATATGAAGGCAACAGAGAAGAACTGGACCACCATGTAAAGAGCATAGCTAGTTCTGAATAGTTCTCAAATCAAAGGCTTGGCAGATTCTTGCCTCCCCATGTTAAACTAAGACTGATGGCAACCTTTTAGTTCGCTTTGTCACAATTCAGTCAATTTGCAAATACAGCTTAAGGTCCCCCATGACCCTAAGAGGTATAAAGCAGTATTGGAAATGGATGGGCTGTGGGAATATCTGTTTTGTCTCCTGCTTTCTTTTACAAATATCCATCATTTTAAATAATCCCCATTTGCCTTCAAATACGAGTCAGTTTTATCCTCTTTTCTTTGGGTTTTTTTCTCCCCCTCTTTCATAAATTGAGCAAGAAGAAAAAAAGATAGATGGATGCCTCCCTTGGTGATTTTCTCTCTTTTTCTTTCCGTCCTGTTTTTCTATTTTCCGTCTCCGACTGATTTTGGCTGCTCTCCAGCAAATTTTAACACCCATCAGGACATTCTGGGCATCATCCAACAGATGCCCTTGAGGAGGACATTCCTGTCTGGCACAATTCCTCTTTTCACGCTATTTATACTCAAATATCTGAGCCCTGCGCCGATAGCAGGACAGCGTGCAAGCAGACCATTCTTTTCTGTGAAAACAAAGAAAAACTTTTTTCATATTGTCGCAACGTGGAAATACCAGAGAATTATATAAAAAGTCAAATGTACACATTATTCTATAAGCTTGTGAAAAATGTTATTACATTTTTTTTTCTCCTGGGTTATGTACTGGCAGATATGTTTTATCATTTTTTAACAGCTCTGTTTTCATCTCAAGTTGTCAATGCTTGACCTTTTTTTTTCAGATTGAAGAAAAAGAGGCTTTTGGTGTGTTTACAACCTCTCTCTTCATTCATCCTGCAAAGAGAGGCACCGACTACTTCTGAGTAATGGGAACAGAATGGGCCGTTATGGTAAAGTGGAGTGTAAAGTCAAGTAAGGGTTCTGGGAAGTCCTCATTGAAAAAGAAACATCCATTAAAGGGAACAGTGAGCCTATTTCTTTCATATGAAGCGCTCCATCAGTCGGTAGCTTTTGAAATCCACTCACTGTGCAGCCCTCCTACTTTGAGAAGCTCCAGTGAAAAGATCAGAGGAAGAGAAACAGACAAGAGTGAAATTATTGTCCGTATTATCCTGTCTTTTTTCTTTTTTTTTTTTTTGGTCTCAAGTGCTTAAAGTAGCTCATATAAGCCAAGTATACATACCAGTATATTTGTCTTTGGTTTGTGCATGTTGCCATTTTAGTCCACACCTTTTGACTGTGATCAGGTTCAAAAAGAGACTTCTTTCCATGTATAAAATTAACGCCTGTGGACTGCAGAATAACCCCACTATCGCTACATATCAACGGGATGAAACCAAAACAGGGAGACAACTTAGGAGAGCTACACTTAGAAATACTTAATACTGTCATCGAAGCTGATGTGAGAGGGCGGACGGCCTCAGTGTGATGCAAGTGGGATATGAAGTGGTAACCGACGAAGGGAGAGGTGTTGAGAAGTTCGTTTGTTCAAGCATTACTTATGGATCGGAAGGATCAACCCAAGTTTAGAAACAGATCCCTTTAAAAGAAAAATCAAAGGAGCAAATAAACTGCTTTTGTGCTTTTATCAGCAATGTACCCTCACATTTCCACAATAACAAATTACTCCCTCAACCTCACTTCTACTACAGTAACTGAAAAGGTGCTGCATAAAAGTGCCGTAGACTATGTAATCTGGGTATATTTGCTTGCAGTTGACAGTGAGGAATGAGGGAAAACAGCAGGGGCAAATACTGTGAGAACACAGTGGTCTAAGTCAAGAAGGAAGAAATGCGTATCAAGTGTCCAATGAGAGATATGAAGGACTTGTTCAAACTAAAAGATGCCATTGAAATGAAATTCCAAACAGACAAGGCTGATGTATAAGGAACATAAGAGCCACAGAAATACAACCAACACCGACACAGATAAGCCAGCAAACAGGACACACAAGAAAAGCCCCAATATATACCAAAGCCACCAGGAGCAGACAATCACACACTCAGGCACAGGTGAACGACATCTGGGCGGGGAGCAGCAATCAGACACGAGGAGGGGAAGCCATTTACCCTGAAATGAAAAAAGTAATCTCAAAATATCCCAAAAACGCTAAATGTGAACCATGACAATGAGATTATGGAAAACAAAAACACCAAAACACTATAGAGAAAAAAGCAGGAGACACAGGTGCGTGACTGAACCAAAAAAAAAAAAGCAGAATGAAGTTTGTAGAAACCTGCGGCAAATAAAACATTGCAACATGATGTGTTTAGTGTCTTTGCAAAGATTCACCAAAATCCAACATCCACTTGCTGCACAACTGTGCAATTAGCTGATTTGGACAGGTCGCCAGTCCATCTAGAGGACAAACTCAGAGAGAAAGGCATATAGAAGTAATCTTTAAAAACACTAGTTCACATGAAATTCATGTTTTTGTAATGACGACAGGCAAACGTTGTCGCCAGATAAAGCCCAGGCGCATAAAGGGGTGTGGATCCACACAGAAATGACCCAAAGCCTAACCAGGACTGGAACTGGGAACCTTCTTGAAATGATCATGTGTGACCGAACATTTATTTTTATTTAACCTTTATTTCACCAGAAAAATAAAACCCATTGAGATAAAAATCTCTTTTTCAAAGGTGACCTAGCCAAGAGGTCCACAGCACACATCCCATCATTAGACTTATACACATAACATATAAACATATAAAACGGATTTGACACAATTAACAGAACATAATAGTTAAAGTGAGATGGTGCAGAATTTCACAGACAAAATTTAAAAGATAAAATGCAGATTTGAAGGCAAATTAGAATGAAGTGGAAAAGAATGTTTAGGCATATTCAGCATATCCACACTGGCACGTTGAATTCAAATTTTTATGAGAAATTTCCCTTTAAACCCTCTTCTGTGATTAATGGTAGTGACGGTGTACTTCTTTCTTAAGGGGTGGAAGGAAGGTTCATAGGTCAATAAACTCATGCAAGCAGGCGGTCCACCGTCTGCTCTCTGGTGATCTTAGACAGAGCACCTGTTGAGAGTGGAGACGTGTAGACGTCCAGCGACTCCTCAAACAAAACCGTCTGTTCCCTCGTCCCGTTTTACTGTAGACATCTTCCTATGAAGAAGTGTTCACCAGTGCAGCTTTTAGTTTTTAAGGACAGAGCAGACTTCCTTTCAGTTCAGGCAGCAAGTGGTAGAGACGATGGCTTTTGGGTTTATCCAAGGCAGCAGTTAAAGTACAGGACCACAGGCGTAAAGCTGTCAACATGTGGACACGGTCATGGAACACAGCCTCAACTGTCCCTGCAGCAACTTTATAGGAATGTTCAAACTCCACCCCCCCCCCCCCCCCACCACCTAAACATATCTGTACTCTGTGTCGTAGTTTCCCCTCGCCAGGCTGCTTAATATGCAGGCTGCGATTTCACTCCGCATTCCACCAGATAAATCTAAGCTCAGGATCTTTTTAGAACAAAGCCGTTAAGACTTGTTGGGAAATCTCCCCCCTTTCATCTCAACACTTGCCCACCTATGTGTGTCGTTTTAAGTCACTCTTGCTCATATCAACTTTCATTCTGAGGGATAATCGTACTGTTGATGCGAGCCACTTAAATTGTCTTTATATGTGGAGACAAAGTGACAGGTGCTTGTGTGACAGTCTGTCTGCGTGTGAAATATTTCCACCTCTTTGAAGTACACAGGATGGGATGCGCCGGCCTGTTGCGACGGCCATGATGAGTCTCTGATGTGTGATTACAGACACAACGTACATCTTTTATGTAACAGGTCCCCCCCCCCCCGACATTTGACAGCCTCTATGCCACAATGAGGTACTTGTGAAAGGAGATCATAGTTTTAAAGCATTCTCATTATCCTGCCTGTGCAAGACTGAGAAAGTGAGTCAAACATGACCGATGGAGGTGGACACATATAGCGGTCGTTCGGGTTTTCCAAACGATTACTCAAAACTGCTGGATAAAGAATAGTGGAGGGATGCTTCACACACTATGTGAGATAATCAAAGCAACAATCGTACGTCTGGCAGTGTAATAGCACAGCAATAGCATGTCATTGATGGTATCAGAAGCAGTGGGTTTTTTTTTTTTTTTTTTTTTTTATTCGAGCATCCTCCCAGCCCAGGCCTCAAGCCTCTCTATCAACATGGACATCAGCCAGAACCCGGCTTTGCTGCCATGCCAATTTTGTCTTACTTTGTTCTACTGCTACTTTCTCTATCCCGTATTTATTTTCCTGCTTGATACTCTGACTTTAAAGTGGAGTGACACACAAGCAGGGTTTTCACGCACAGGTTTCCTGTGTTTAGAGGGGTAGGGGGGGCATGGATAGAAAAACAGTAAAAAGGGTGAGAAGGTCACACGGAAAAAGGGAAAAACAGGTCTGAAAGCGTTCGGGTTAATTCAGAGGTATGTCCGAGGTATAGCTGTCTGGATTCAGACCTTTGTCCTGTTCAAGAAGAATGAGATTTGGTTTGGAAATGGAATATAATGAACATATAGGAAAACAAAACAAAACACTGAAGCAAACACTAGGCAGGTATAATTCTGAATTATAAAATAAATGGTAAGCTGGAGCATGAGCCCACAATAACAAGACATCTCAACCATGAAGTCATTCTCCATCACCAAACACCAAAGACTATACAAACAAGATAATACCTGGTTTATCTTTCAAACGTGACCACAACAGAGTCGTCGTCAGGCACCGAGTGCAGCAATCATATCTGAGAGGTGGCAGAGGACTTGAAGACATTATCTGCGTCAGATGAACGATATCACACCTGATACAGAGATAGTCGCTGCCCAGCTTGTAGAAAGTGTCAATGTCTTCCAGCTCAGGCATGTGGGAGCAAAGAAGCTTCTTTTTCTTCACAAAAAAAATAAATAAAATGAAAGATTAAGAAAAGGAATGTATTCATTGTCAACAAAGGAGAGACCATTTATATGTGATTCGATGTCCCCCTTTTTAAATCTGGTGATAGGCATAGTCTTACAAATTACAGGCCTATATCTTTGCTTTCTCAATTTTCCAAAATTCTGGAGAAGCTTTTTGTTAATAAATTTGACAATTTCCTTGAGAAACATTCCTTGATACATGACAATCAGTTTGGGTTTCGAAGCACCCGCTCAACAGCTATGGCTTTGATGAAAATCACGGAGGACATTACAACAGAATTGGGGTATAAAAATCACACAGTTGGAGTTTTTATTGACCTTAAAAAGGCCTTTGACACGATCGATCACGGTATATTGATATCTAAATTACAGACGTATGGTATTAGAGGTGTGGTGTTAAACTGGATTAGTAGTTACCTAGAAAATAGACAACAATATGTAGAGCATATAGGCCATGAATCCAAGTTAGAAACAGTAAAGTGTGGAGTCCCTCAAGGCTCTGTGCTGGGGCCTAAACTCTTTACTTTATATATTAATGACCTCTGTGAGGAATCAAAGATTTTACGTTTTGTTCTTTTTGCGGATGATACAAATTTTTTTGTATCAGGGAAGAACTTAAGAACATTAATGAAAACTATTGAACAAGAAATGGTTCAACTTCAGAAATGGTTTAATAAAAACAAATTGTCCTTAAACTTAAGCAAAACTAAATTTATGTTGTTCACAAATCAACAATGCCCTGAAAGTGTTACTTTGACTTTAAATGGAATAAGTATTGAGAGAGTGTCAGAATTTAGGTTTTTAGGAGTCCTCATTGATGATAAATTTAAGTGGAAGTCACACATAGCTTACGTAAGAAATAAAATTTGTAAAAACATTGCAGTTTTGAGTAAAGTAAAGTTTATGTTGAATTATAAGGCAATGAGAATCCTATATTGCTCCTTTATTTTGCCATACTTAATGTATGGTTTGGAGGTATGGGGAAATTGTTATGTTACAAATTTAATGCCCTTATTTATTTTACAAAAAAGGGCTATAAGAATAATTAATGGAGTTGCTCCAAGGGAACATACTACAGAACTGTTTCTGAGGTCAGGACTACTCAAATTGAAGGACTTGGTTTCTTTACAAACTTTATTAGTTGTTCACAAGGCAAAACACTGCCTGTTACCGCATGGACTGCAAGCGCTTTTTACAGTAAACAGTGAGACAAGCAGAAGAAATAATGACTTTAAACAACCTTTCGCAGGAAAAACCCTTAAACAAATGTGTGTTTCAGTATCTGGTGTGATACAGTGGAACTCTCTAGAAAATGATCTAAAATGTTGTTCAAATATTCTTCAATTTAAATATAAGTATAAACAGAGGACACTTAACTTGTACAGAGACGAATGTGAAAAACGTTAAAATTTACAACAATAATGATGATGATGACGGTGGTGAATGTATGTATATGTGTGTATATGTGTATGTGTATGTATGTGTATATGTAATTGTTGTTTTTTTGTTGTTGCTGTTTTTTACATCGGTTAGGCCATCTAGTTTGTACGTTTTTCTTCAAGAATGGGGTTGGAGTTTATAAGATTTTTTTCTTCATCCAACTCCTGTTCTTCTTTTCATGGAATGTATTGTTTGTTTGTTTTTTGTTGGATTGTTGCTTTATTTTAGGTTGCATTACCTTGAAAAAAGAATAAATAAAATGAAATGAAAAAAAAAAAAAAAAATGTTCCAAAGAAGAATGACCGAAAACTGAATTTAATGAAATAATGGGACATAAGTTGTGATACGTTGTTCCAGGGTGGAACTTTTTGAAAATTATACAACTCTTTTATGTAAACACTGCTACTGCCCATGCACATCAGGGCCATAGTAAACACTTCTTCCACACATGTGTGAGTAGATAAACAATAGACCGTGATAACAATACACATTTGTCATTAGTTTATACAATGTCTTTCTCTTCACCTTTGCTAATGTTTACAGCGTATTATTCTCTGTACCTAATTTTCTTATGGGTCAATCGTTTACAAAAAATATTTCTTCTTTCTGAAATACCAAGCAGGACAACGGATTCAATCTCCAACCTCACTTGCATCCTTTCTGGTCTGCTGGTGAAGCTGCTTCAGTCACAATTCAATGGAAATAAACTAACAATGACAAGAATAATGACCATCAATGTTGGTTCATTTAACGCTGGGACACCATCTTATTTTTTTTATTTTTTTTTATTTTTTGACTTGTTTATAACTAAGTGAATCAAATTCTAGTTAAAGAAGAGTCATAGACAAGATTATCATCAACATATATCTTTATTGGACATGGCTTCTCAACCTTTGTCTTATTATGTGTCAAAAGAAGTTGTTAGGTTTTTATCATTTTATTTGCATTTAGGAAAAAATTACTCACCACTGCTGTTACAACTACACCAGGATGGAGTATAAAAAAAAAAAAATCCTGTGAATGAGATGAAAAATGCAGGAAGGCACTGACGGCAGAGCCAAACCCTGTGAAAGCGGTACTGAAACTGTTCTTTGCAGTACTTGTGTAATTTCAAAGTGTGGTTAGTCAATGATGTGTGAAACCTCGGCTGCAGACTTTAGTCTGTGTGATGATCAGCGATTAACCAGCAGAACAAGTTAAATATGAGATCATCCGTGTATATTATATATGTGTGTGTGTGTGTGTGTGGGGGGGGGGGGGGGGGGGGGCTTATTGGTGCGTCTTCTCATTATCATTTGGTCATAAATCTATTTCTTTTTGAACATCTAAATATTAGACCTTTTCCTCCAGATGACATACAGAGGGTTTCTCTATCAAAGAGTTTGTCTCAGCTTTATTCATTGATTTACCACAATATTGTGGATGTGTGTGGATGTCGTGGACGATTTGACGTGTTTTTGTCATTCCAGTCAAACAAGCCTCCAGCCTTCTCTCTCTCTCTTTCTCTCTCTCTCCATCCACCCACAGGTTTTCCTGTCCAAATTGTTCAGACAGTATTTCCTCTGAGAAACATCTATACTTTGGTCGAGTCTGTCTCTTATTTGAGCAGAGCACTGAAGACATTCCGATCACTTTTGCACGCCGTCGTACAGTTATAAAGATGTTTGTGGTCACCTGAGCAAATAACTTGCGATATCAGGTACAAATTGTAGTCAGTTTAATCATGGGAAAACGATGCCTTTGTGCCTCTGTTTATGTCTAGAAAGAAGCTCTAATAATCGTCTGGCTTTTTGTTGGTATGAAACTATTCCATTAGTCTTTAAATGTCAAAACACAGGGGAGGTATAACATTACCGTCTACAACATCCACAAGCAGAACAACCATACACACGGCCTGCTGTTGCCCCTGCTTCCTCTCTCGCTCTCTTCATTTATCACTTTACCAGGCACTAAACATGATCCACTTTCCTCCGCTTGTTCTCTGTTGCTTTGCTTTTCCATTCATCCTCAATCGCTGTGATTCTTGTTCCAAGACCTTCTGTTACATCGCAAAAATCTGATTTTAGTTGAACTTGGATTCTGATAAATGTAATATATCCACCACTGAGCAGTTGAATTAAATTTTTTTTAATTAAAATATCTGCTTACTTAACCGATTCTTAATAAGAATGTGTCTAATAGAGTGTGAGTAAAATCCTTAATCCATGAAACAACTTGTTGACCTGCTCCAAACCGAACAACACGCTGGATGAAATCGGTGGAATGTCATTACTGTGCAGAAACCAGATTAAAAAAGAGATTAGTCAACACTTCTCAAACGGAATCAGGCGGGGTCGCAGAGGACGCTCCGAAAAAATTGTTCATTACGCCTGGAGAAGAAAAACTAATGGTGTCTGAATAACTGATTGAGTTCAGATGGTAGTCTTGTGCAGGCGTGTCGCTTGTGCAGCTTATAAATCTCACATTGAGATTTAGGTTGGTTCTGGGATCCCGGCAGACACGGTAGGGTCAGAGGTGCAGTAGAAATGTTTTCGGGGGGAAAAGTCATCAGGTACAGCAGTATGACGTTAGTTCGTGTGAAGGTGAGGCAGCGAGCTGTGACGGATGAAGAAAGACGAGATGGGGAAAAAAAGCAGAGAAAACAAGGAGAAGGAGCTGTGATAACATTCACATCACAGACAAGCCTCATAAATGTGTAGCAAACAACAAGAGAGACACAACAGGAAATGGGGGAAGAGGGCAAGAGAAAAGTTTACAAACCCTACATTATATTTCAATATATGTTTAAAAGCGACTCATCATCTTCACATCTGCCTGATTGCTTTTCGGTGTTGTCGTATATTTTAGTTTACAGTTGGTGTTGCGTTTGGAGTCTTCTGCGTGTCTCAGTGTGTCGGCCAGTCTGTTCTGAGTAGGATTTGTTTACCGCCGTCCAGATAGCATCAGCAAAACACATCTCTGGACTCACGCTACAGCGTCAAGCCAACTCTCAACCCCACAGTTACTGTCTTCCTGCGTCTCTCTGCTCTTACAACTGTGCCGCTGAAGACGTTACATAAGTCTATTATGGATGACTGCAGGTAGTACATCATACTTAAAAAATCTGATTGAAGTTGTTAAGTGATGAAAGTTCAGGACGGGACAGAAATGTGACTTCATTCATGAGTTTTTGAAATGTTTTAAAAAAAAATTCATCAGGGGTTTTAATTAATGGAAGTACATTTGTAGTGAGTTGAGTATTTCCATTTTAAATATTGCATCAGTCTTTCTTCATGTAAGGGTTCGGGAGGAAAGCAGAAAAATGCAATGTATGTGGTAATTGGCATTAGTGTTGTCAAGATTTAATATTGTTCCCATTATTCTGGGGATTTATTAAAAAAAAAGTTTGGGTGCATTTAAGGCAATTTTTTTTCCTTTTTATCTTGTCTCCACTGGTTTTCTATTCATTCTTGACAACTCTGGTCCTCACATGCAGACATGTCTGTCTTCAGAATGACTTGGAGAACCACCCCTTTACATTTTTATTAGCGGCATCATTTTCACACTTTTGGTTGAGAAGTGCCGATGAAAGAAACCCAGAGAAGGATTAGTTGTGTATGATCAGCATGCAGCCTGTGCATGTGTTTTATTTGACTTGGATACGATTCAAGTCTGTCATCTGTCACTATATTCTTTGTATTTTCATATCGAATGTTATTTTACCTCGTCTTTCCCAGTTTGTTTGTTTTTATTTCTGGTCATAATTATCTTCTATCTTTGTACTTCAACAACTAACAGCTTTTAATGCACCAAATTCTTCTTGCTATTGTACAGCTCCTTGTCTGTTAGTATTCTCATTTAAGCAGTGTCTCATCTCTCTCTCTGTCTTTGTCTTCGTATTCCTCTGCATCTTTATAAACAATAATGATAATCTGATAGTGGGTCTCAGTCTCAGGGATTGACTGGCCCAAGGCAGTAAGGCCTATTTTTCTTTCCTCCCCTCAGTCTGGCATGTGTGGATAATGGAAGGAGATTTGCTGCTATAATTGCAGCCCGTCCATTCGAATCAGTGGGAAGGTGAGCCTGGTACAGTGATAAGGGGTAAGACAGACTTAAACTGGGGTAATTCTGTACAGTTCATAAACCTCACCGAAATCTGACATGAATTGTGTTCATGAGTGATTAAACAAAACAGTTTTGGAATTTTTTTTTCATCATTACGGCTGTGTTATTTGTGCCTCTGATGGAGGCATTTGAGCTAAACCAGTAATACAAAAAGTACAAATAGCACGAGATGTCAAATGCTCATGCAGGTTCACACATGTATACTTGCATACATACTTGTGTTCTACCAATAATGCAGAAAATTAGCTGGATCAAACAGAAGAAAATCTCTGCTGGGAGAGGCCCAGACTCAGGCACAGGTGTGTGAGTGTGTGTGTGTGTGTGTGTGTGTGTGTGTGTGTGTGTGTGTGTGTGTGTGTGTGTGTGTGTGTGTGTGTGTGTGTGTGTGTGTGTGTGTGTGTGTGTGTGTGTGTGTGTGTGTGTGTGTGCGTGCGTGCGAGAGACTGGTAAGGGGTGTGAGGTTTAACTTTTGGAGGGTTGCCAGGTTCTCCCACCAACCCCAGAACAGGGTCTGGATTCCTCCAGTCAACGGCAGCAACGTTTGCATGCGAGAGGGGAATCTGGCTGCTGGAGACAAAGAGAGGATGCATGCTGCCGACACATTTGCGTTTACATCAGTGACCAGCAAAGATCATTTGTAATCTAACATGTGCACATAAAGAGTGCTTGTCCACTCAGTTTAAAAAAAAAAAAAAAACATCTGTATATTTCATGCTGAAACCTTTTTTCCCCAGCTCAGTTTTTCATGTTTTGTTTCAGCATTTCTATTCCAAAATTACTTCCATTAAAGAATTCTATCGCGTCCTCTTTTTAGTTTAGCAGTACTTTGAAGTTGCCTGATGTGCCTTTTGCATCATACTGGGAATTTCTCATTCTCGTTGTCAATTCGGCAATTGCACAATGCTCTTGTACATTTGTCTGACACTTCTAAAATGTTCCCATGCAAAAGTTTTATTTTCATCTAGTTTCCAATGCATCATTTGCACCATCTTTGATTTTGCAAATCTCAAAACTCCCTTGTTTAACTTTTTATTTCGGCCAACCGCATGCTTAACTTCTAACACTCTGGAGGTCAGGGACTCGTTTGGTCCATGCATTAAACCATGCGAGTCTGACAGAGGCTGATTTCACTTTCTCAGCGTTGTAAAAAGTCTTGCACATTTTACAGGGACATTGCATCTGCAGCACCTGGAATGTACATTTGGCACAGTGCCTGACATCAGGCGAAACATCAAATAACTGCTTTGAGGTGATAAGCCATTCCAACTTCTCATCACACTAGTTGAGCAGTTGAGGATCCTCAACATAGGAAAAGGAAACAAAGAACGAGAAACACCTAGCAGCCATTTTAAGCCCTGTCCTGACAAGTATCGCTCTGCTCCCCGCAACACCCAACTGATCCTTCTTCCATTACTTTTCCAGTTTTAAAAAATTGCACAGGCATACAGCAAGGGGTATTGTAAGGCAATACCAATCTGGGTTTTTCCCTTTTTATGAGAACTGCACTGGAAAATGAAGGGAAAAAACACACCCTTGGCATTAAAAAAAAAAAAAAAAAAAAAATCTATTTAAAAAGCAGCTGAAAGGTGTATTGTGTAAAGTATTCTTCAGGGAGCCGCGTCTAATAATCACTGAGTTGGGTGGGTTTATTTTCTAAATAAGACATCAAGCGGCTGTGTATTAATCATGGCCCATGTAACCCTGTCACACTCCCTCCCCCCAGTGAAAAAACATCATCGTGGTCAGAAAGAGTTTAACCCCACCACGTCCGGCTCTCATGTCTCAAGAGCCCAGGTCAGCCCCCTCTGATGTATATACAGCCGTGTACACGTATACGCACGAACACATAAACACATGCTTATACGTTTAGTGTGTTCTCAGGGACCAACAGGGTACAGTACACACAGGTAGCGCTGTTCTGAGAGGGCTGAGGACTCGAATGTTACCTAATGTGCACTGCTGTGAAAGGAGCTTTGTGAGGATCCTTTTTCGCTCCTGTGGTGCTCTGATGCCCCTTCGTCATCCCTCTGTTAGGGGGGGATTTCTGAGTTTTTAAGTATACGGTTCTATCAGTACAATGACTGGACAAATGCACTTCGGCAAAGCATCAACCTATTTCTGTGTGCGTGCATGTGTGTGTGTGTGTGTGTGTGTGTGTGTGTGTGTGTGTGTGTGTGTGTGTGTGTGTGTGTGTGTGTGTGTGTGTGTGTGTGTGTGTGTGTGTGTGTGTGTGTGTGTGTGTGTGTGGTTTAGTCAAGTGTCACCAAAGCATCACGCTACATTAAGCTGACTTGATCTTGTTTATTGTTAAGTCATGACGTTTCTCTGCGCTGCAGCCAAACATCTCAGTTTGGCCAGTGCCTGGTTCGCCACAGGCTCCACTGCTGGACAAGAGGCCTGCAATTATAGCTCACTTCAAAGATGCCAGTCAGTCAAAGACAGCATTCATGCATTTATTTTGGCAAACTCCAGCTACCCCCCCCCCCCCCCCCCCCTTCCTTGCCTCCTTACCTTTCCTCCGCCAGCCCCCTCTCACCCTTCTTCCTAATTTCCCACCAACCCTCAAGCTTGTTTAGATGAGCGATTAAGGAGAGAAACAAGTGCAAATGGAGTTTGGCTTGGCAGACGTTCCTATTGACACACAGTTTACTGAAATATCTCCCTCCGTAGTTTTCCCTTCACCTAAATTTGGCCGCGGTGGATGTCGGCGAAGATGAGGGGAGGAGTAGGTCTTGTGTACCCAAACAGGGAGGCCTCAGTGCTGGGCACAGCAGCCATCATCAGCCCCCTTCTCACCCCACCTCCTCCAGCTGATCCAGAAATAAAACCCAAAGAGAGGGGGGGGGGGGGGGGGGGGGGGTAGGAGGACGTGTTTCACCTCAAGCCATCTGCTCTATGCAAACTATTAGATGTTTAATTAACATGGTAAACTGATAGTCTGCAATGTCAACAGGGTTCTGTATTGCCATGTCTCAGGTTCTGCCCCCCGTATTGCAAAACCCCACTCTAAACCACAAAGTAGGCCATCTTTAACTGCCAATAGCGTATTTAGAGAAGATGTTTATTTAGTGGGCATTTAATTTTCTTGCCAAAGTTTATTTGATCATGAGAATGCTGTGTATGTTGGGAACTAATAATACAACTTCCTATAGCCTGTTATTGCAGGCTCACTTTAAAGTGGTGTGGCCAGTGATTTAAGAAAAAAACAACAACAAAAAAAACCGGGAGAAACAGCTGGCATTTTCCATCTATACAATCCACTTTATTGAAGGAACATAATCAAGCTAAGAAGTGATCGTCTTTCAAGAAAATTCCAGTTATCTACCATCTGCTTGGTCACACCAGGACTTGTGAACCTTGATCCCGACACTGTGTGTGACACATGCCCTGTTGCTAAACGTTTGCACGAGTGAAAGCGCGTGTAAATTTGCTCATGTATCTGTTTTTGAGTTTGTGTGTGAGAATTGTAGGGCACTGGCTGGTATGTGCAGGAGTGTCTGTAAATGTTTGTTGTTAAAGCAACCCAGACACCTCAGCCCCACCGGGCCAGAGCTCCACCATCACACTCCCTGGAATCTGAAACCCGATACTGGAAGTTGGGCAGTCAGAGTGATTAGGCGGACCCACCACGCCGGCGGTGTTACAGTTTGGCTCAGGTGTCCCATTCGTCACACCACAGACTTGCCCCAGCCACACCGCCCTGGACCGACACCCTGGTCACAGCACTGTCTCTGGGGCGGAGTCAGGTGGCCCAGGGACCCCTCTATAGGAGCCTGTATGGCTCCCGTGGGTCCAACTTATCCATCCATCTGCAGAGGCTCCTCTAACTCGTTAAAAAACACAGACCTGCAGTGCTAAATCATCAGGCTGTCACACACATCACACACACCTGGTGGGACTTGTATCCCTGCAGAACAATAACTGTCACATACTGGATCTCGTGCGGACACTGAGAAGTAGAGTGAACGGTTCACAGAGTGATCAAATCAGATACACCACCAAATGCCCGATACAAACACACACTCCATCTTGGGCTGACAGCAAAAGCAGTTATGGCTTTAAACCGCAGTGTGCGGCTGTGCATAAAGGCAGCTTTGTTATAACGCGCTGTGCCTCAAATACCCTTCGGCTCGGCCACAAAACATTTCAGGAGAAAGAAGTCATGATGAGAGGGGGACAGTTGTGATTGTGATCACAGTGACTGCAAAAAGGACCAGACTTGCTGCTGCTTATACTTTAGAGGGAAGTTTAAAATCTGAACAAATGAATGCAAGAAGCTGATCATTTCCCATTCACACAAATGTTGTTCGTCCACACAAAATAATTTCTGTATTTGGAAAGCCACTCAATCTAATCAAATAATGCCAGCTAATCTCAAACGCATGTGTTTGGACTCTGGGAGGAAACAAAAGTACCAAGAAAACACATGCATGCACAAGAAGAACTTGCAAACTCACAGAAAAGCCCACCTCAGATAGGAACTGGAGATATTCTCACTGTGGTTTTCTCTTTGTGCTGCCTCGCTGATCCTGTGGGTGCACCTTGGAGAGGTCGATCATTACTCATACAGTATATACGATAAATGGATTTGTACATCAGTCTTATCATCACTCCTCAGAGAATTACAGCTGGATGCAAAAAGCCTTATTTCTGCCAGATTGAATCTAATTCTTTGATTTTCTATGTTTGTTTGTCATCATAGACAATGATAGAAACCTTTTTGCATTTTCACTGATTTTATGAAACGAGTGTAGTAAATGTTGGTCGATGAATTAATTAATCTATTGTACAATTTAACAAAACATATTCCAAATAGCTTAAGTTTGTAAGGTCATATATAGTACTTCCATGAATAGATTATGACTCACTGGACCCCCATGGCCATAGACATGTTAAAGGTCTGACATCCCATTAGACTGGGAACAAGACACCCAGACACCTTTTTGTGAGGATTTTAATGGCGATTTAAATACCGATGAGGTGCTTCTCGACATTACTCATTGTAAAAGTTCATTTTAGAAAATGTGCCTTGCAAGTATTTCCTTATGAGACGGTTTCAATGACACATGGTTGACCATACTAAAAACCAGCAGTGGTCTAACATGGGCAACAACAACAACAAAAAAAAGACTTTTTCAAGCATGAGAAACAACAGGAATATTGATGCGCTTCCCTCTAAAATGGAAAAACTGCCTTTGCCCCTGTGACAGCCAACTTTAACCCCCTCACACCCTCCCGTCACGGTTTTGCCTGGAGGAGGCATTGTTAATGGCTCTCTCCATTGGTATGCAGAGAGTATGAGCGTGAGCAGAACAGAGAGGATCCTGCCAACACGGAATGAAAAAAAAAATTGATCTTGTGTGCATTAGCCCTTGCAAATGCCTAGGTGGTCCTGAAAAAGATTTGAGAGAAAGAGACACAGGAGTACATGGGAGGACAAGAGTTATTTGGGGTGGGGTGGGGGGGGTGGTTAGGTTGTCTGTGTCAACAATAAGGAAATAATTGGCCTCTGCAGCCCGTGGGCCTCACTGTGGCAGCCCAGGGGCCTACAAGGGTTGGGTGGGCCATGGCCCTGGCATTACACACAATTAGGGCAACAAGGGGGTCAAATAGGGAGGCTGGGCAGGTCCCTGCCCTGTCATTCATGAAAGGGATGTCTTTGTGCCCCAGGCTAAGCCAAGGCACAGTCTGGGTCAGAGGAAAGGGCCCTGAACTAGGAATCTGTCTGGAGATGAAAGCTTCCTGTGAGTCTCGTGCTCACCAGGGACCAGGTTGATGCTGCAAATTACAGGGAAAGAGTTGCAGATGGTTAGTTCAATGGTGAAAAAATACTGCTTGAAGATCAGAGATAATGATGACTTCGTGTGCCACTAGACATTTACACAGACACTAGACTTTTCTTTATCTGCTGGTTCTTTTGACCTTCCACCTTTCTTTTGCCTCAATCAATCACAAGCATGTTCTCCCCTTTAGCTGTGAAATCCACTAAATCCCATTCAACAGGTTTTCATGTTTGTGATCTGGATCTGGACAGTATCACTAGCCGGACTGCAGGGTGGCGGCCCACTAGCCCCTCTCTGACTTGACTCCCTCCTTGACCTTTCCCTAATGTGATAAACATTCCCAATCAATGAGGGAAACAGGGTGGAAGTGGCTGGGGATGTGAACATGACCTCCCCAACTGGCTTCAAACGGCCAGCGCTTCACTGTTTACACCTAATCCTCACCTTATTCTTCTCACTGGCTCGGCTCCAGTGGAGATGGAAGGAGGTCAGCTAGTTCAAAGCCAACAGTGCTGCAAAATGTCCATCTTATTGGAGGATTCACTCAAAAATGTTAAAACCTTCTGCGAGTTTGCAAAACCGATTGTGTTTACTTTTTGTGACGCAACTTTTTAAACATGTTTTGATAGGTGTATATATGTATATAGTCATAACAAAACACAAAAATAGTAAAACAATCAATGGAATAGCCTTTTATGAACACAACCTGTTCATAAAAACATTTCTTATAATTTGGATTTTGTAAACAATGAATATCACATTCTTCCTGAGTCGACATGATTATTGATGTACACATATTGGCATACAAATCCTTAATGATCTGACTTCATAATATCAAAAGAAGACAAGTATAACAACAATGTGCGTTTAGTTTTTTGTGTCATGTACTTGATACAAAACCACTGGATTCATCCATCTCTCATATAAATTGTCTCACCACAGGCTTAATTTCTATTGTTAAGTGATACTTCTCTATTAGTTTTCAAATACAGCTTTTTCTAGTAGTGTAGGCAATAAAACTATCCTTTTATTTATCATTAACAATATACACTAACTGGGCTTTTTTTGTAATTAGGAAGAGAATAGTGGTTTAATGTTAGGAGAGTCTTTCCTCTCATAATTAGCTGTTAGAATAGAAGTTGAATCACATCAATATAAATTTGTCAATAAATGAATGTGATTCAAAATTTTAGAAAAGAAAAAGGAAATAATGATAGTAATATGTTTTTTTTAAAGATGCAAAATCCCAGCCATCCATCTCTCAAATTAATTGATCCAAGTTTATTGCTCGCGACTTAAATCTTTTTTTAAAAGAAGTAAGTACTGAATTACTAGATTATCTAACTTGGTCTAAATATTTCACATAAGTTGATTAATTTGAGTTCGTTTAAGCACCTTTGCCAGTGTAATTGGATTCCAAAAGTTGTCATGTTATTGTCACAGTGTGCAGTCTCATAGAAAACATGCAGTTCTCTGCATCTATCCATCCATTTATCATTTACACTACTGTACGGTGCAGATAACAATGGGTGACGGCTGGGTACAGCCCCGAACAGGTCAAATGTTTGGTCAGTTTTTTTTAAAAGAAGCATGAGTGATACATAATCCTGCCATGACTGCATAACTAGACCTGACGTCTCTTCATTGGCGTCCACTCATATCATCACCATCATTGCAATGTTATGTGTTGGGAGTCTCAGACACAATAAAATTTTACAACTTTGGACATATTTGCAAACAGTATATAGATAACTTCTTGTTTTTTTCTCAGGTGAAGTCTGTGGGGGGGAGTCTCAAGTTTCACATGAGTAGCTTCATGAAATGAGAGATGAGACAGATGCAGAGAAAGGAATTGCACTCACAGCTGGGGTCCATGTTCTTGTCTTTATGTTGACACTTTTCAAGCAGAGGTAGTGCAGAACAATTGAATATCACAGCAAAAAGTAAGTATATATTGGGGGTTTTTTTTTGTTTGTTTTCTTAATATATTCCCCACCTTGAGTGAGTTAGTGGTGCATTGTTGTTGTAACTTATTGTAAATTTTAATCCCACTGATTGATCTGACTGCCTCTTACACCATGTTCTTCTCTCGCTGATAGACACACTTACTGCAATGACACACGCGCCCCTGTAGGAATTCACGGGTTGATGTAACAATATATATGTCAGAGCTCTCCATTTACTAATGTCTCTCACCACTTCCTTTTACAGTTTAGAACATGATCAAACAAGACAGGGCAGGAAAGTGGGATAGCATGGGGAGCAAATGTGGGTTCGGGGGCAGTTAAAAAGTGCTTCTCTGGTTGATAAAAAGGGGATTTGGGATTGTATCTGTATCTGTATCTCTGATCCCATGCCGGCCCCTGGGGAGCAGGCGTGGCTGCTGCTCAGGGGGGCTCAGGTTTTCTCAATGGGCATCAATCTCTCTTGTCTGTCAGCCCTATAACTCCCAACCCCTGACCCTGTCCCACCCTCTAATGGTCTGGGTTACAAGGCTTTTGGGATAGGGATTGCCTGTCAGAGAGGTCCAGCTGAGAGACACTGGAGACAGTAATCTGGCCTGTGATGCCACTGTGTCTCAAGAGGATGGAGCTCATATTGCTTTGCTATTAAGAAAGCCACATCCACGTTGAAGCCTTTCTGCTCCATCCACTTCTCTCTTATCTATTATTTGAACCATTCAACGTGCATCCTCTTGTGCTATCTCCTATCTCTTGGTCAAATCAGTCTTCTTTCCTTCCTCAGTCTTCGAAGTACAAAGTGTTTTCATCTGTCTCTCTTCTAACGAATGAGCTGCCTGTCAATGGGCTGGTAGAGGATAATGTGATTGAACAAAGAGCATTGCTTGTTCCCTGCAAATCCACTGGGGCGGTCTGAGAGGAGAGACTTGACTCTTGGGACTGTGGTGTGAAGATATGCGGGGTGCACTGAGACAAGCCTTAGTGAACCTGACAAACCACTTGTAGAACCTCATGGCATCTGTCCAAACTACAAATCCGACTTGGCTGCCAAATCCTGCCCGTTGCTTAAAAGTTAAGATTAACACTTCACAGAGTATTCCCTCATTCTCTGCACTGCTGTATTCATCTTTTTCTTTCAACCAGTATAATTTCTGGCGTTGGTTTGAAGATATTGACTTTTCTTTTCTTGGGATGAGGTACTGGGGGCAAACAGAAGGCAGGCAGGGGTTACTGAGGTGAGAGGAAGGAGGTGTTGAAGCACTCCAGCTGTGGTGCTCCTCAAGCTTCTCCCCTTTATCTTTGTCACTCTATGCCTTACCCCCACCCTTCACTATCTCTCTCTCCATCACTCACTGTCCCTTATCCATCAGCGTCCTGCAGGTTTCTGATTAAAGAGAATATCTCTTTAATGCCCCTTTCAACTGGCAACCCCCCCCCCCCCCCTCGCGTTCTCTTCCCCTTTTACTCCATCTTGTCCTGTCCTCTCTTTCATTTCTCCTCCCCTCCCGTGTGAGGCAGCCTGGCTCACTTCCATCAGCTTGTCTGTGGAATCTGCGAACTGAGTCTCGGTATGCACTCTGCATGCTCAAACTAAATGCTTTTCCATTCTCCTTTAGTACATGTCTCTCTTTATCCTTCCATGGATTTAACAAAAAAAAAAATTATTGTCTTGAATATTGCTTTGCTACAAAACAGGTGGCAAGCTTTGGTATACGAATGAACCATACCTGAATGCATCGTTTTTGTTGGCAAGAAAAAAGGAAAATTTCAAACTAAATCAAATTGAAATTTTTGCTTTGTGGTAGAGTTTGTCCTATCCTTCTGTAGAATTTCAACCAAACTCCTCAGTCAGCTCTTTCTTCAGGATAAATACACCTGGTAAAAGCAGTCCTTTGTCCCTGCTGGCCAGTGATCTGTGAGATGCAGCTGACATCAGCGCCACCATAGCACTTAACCAGAGATGTAAATCAAAGGCACGGGGAACCTGTATGATGGCGCGATTTACCCACAGACCACTCTCTGAAGCTGGAGGCCCTACCCTCATCCAAGGACTCTCAACCATCATCATATCATCAGTAGGAGCTTTGATGCTCCATTCAGTTGATAGCCTATTGTCACCGCTCCCCAGTCACCAGCACCTGGGTAGGGTGGCACAGTCAAGCTTTTTTTTGTTTTTTTCCGGTGTTATCCAAACAAATGCATGACCTTTTTCAGAGGTCTGGAGATCCGAGTAAAAAAGGGAACAAAAATAAAAGTTCACAGAACCCCCCCCCAGCAAACACAGCCACAAATACAGGAGGGTTCAGGAGAAGTAATAGAGACAAATCTTAAACCTCTAATCAGTTCAATTTAACAATATTCTCTTAATCATATTGGGGGGAAATGTGTAATGGTTCCCAATAAGATACATTCTAGACATCTTCAAAACCACACGACATTGATGTATTAAAGGATTTTTGTTTGGACAACTTGCGCTGGACTGCTCATAGTGGTGTAGCACTTAACAGCTGAGCAGGGGAGTCTTGGGCAGCAGTGGGTAAGACATGCTGGCACCATCACCTTGAGAGAAGCCAAGTCCGGTCTTGTCAGCTGTGTGAATGTATCCTCAGATGCCAGCCAGTATGTCCCCTGGGTGCCTTCTCACTTCTGTGGCCGTGGTTGAAGGAGGGGTTGTTAGGGGACAGAGTCCTCCTTCATCACCTCAATGCAGGGATGGGATCAGCGCCCAATCACTGTGCCCAGCCAAGTCAATCCCTCGGCTGAGCCACAGGGCTCTGGGCAGAGAAGATAGGAGACTCTGGACCCGCTGGCTGCCGTACAACTGTCAGAAAATTACCCTCCAATTGCTGGACCTGCACAAGTAAACAAATGGAGAGAGCTGTGATACATTAATCCATACATGTCACCAGTGCCCGTCCAAATTCGTTCATCATATCCCTGCGTTCCTAAATTAGTTTAGCTCTGGAAGACTGCTGTGATAATAATTACAATAATGGAGGTTTTTCTTTTTGCGCTCATGTTGGTCTTTCCGAAAATAGTGTGTGAGCGCGAGAGGTGGGGAGTATCAGAGACAAGGGTGGTGGTTCAACCTGGTGTCTTTGATGCACCGTTGTTCCGCTGGCTGCCCTCTCTTCTCTGTGCAACTTTGTGGTTTGGCCGTGGCTCCACGACTCTCCTCACAGTCCTCTGGTCCAACTCTACCACCGCAGGTGAACTTCTTTAGCACATGTCAATATTAGTTTAAGATTATTTCTAGAAGTCCAGTAGGATAAAATCACTGTAGAGATTACAGAGCTGACACAAAATAATGAGGGAGAATCTGAGGAACCGTGGAATAACCATTAATGAATATTTATTATTTGCATAACAAACACAGATGATTTAACTCAGGTATACTGTGGGTGGCTAAATTTGGGTACAGCCACACGGTGTCCTGGGTAACCTCAGCCTAGAATAGGCTGCGATGAAGACAGAAGTCACAGTGGTGTGTTAGGCTCCTTTGCTTCCACATGAGGATGGGAGTTATGAGAAAGGAGAAGACAGAATTAAACCCTTGCACCCAGGGATGATCCCTGATAAAAGGCTTCACATCTACTCAGCAATAACAGACAAATGGAATCTGGCTTGAATCTTCAGGAGAGCAGTGACTGGGAAGCCTAGGTGCTCACCGTGGTCAGGTCATTCAGACGTGTACCGAAGCCAAATGGTTTGCTCATTCAATCCTGGGGTACTTTATGGAAAAGTAGAGAAGTAATTGTAATAATGTGCAACACAGGAGATGAGCTGTATTCTCATGATCTCTGAGACACTCCCAGGTGGGTTCTTGTCCTGGCCGGCCATGAGCTTGAGCAAGAGTTTCTGATTGCCTTGTAGCGGTCGGTGATTATTCATGCAGAGCGACAATATGGTTGATGCATTAAAGCCATACTGTCTATATGCTGTTATGTCTCCTGTGTTTTACATGAATGGATGAGGTAATTCTACACTCTCTCGTTCGATCTGTATTAGATTAGATGAGGCCAAAGCTTACCAAAGATATTCAGGTTGTAATAAGACAAAGTTACTTTAGCTCAGAGATGTTTGATGCCACTACAGTACAGTTGCAGTAGTTTTTCCCTCAGCTTATACTGTGTGTTTGTGTGTGCGTGCATGCGCCTAAAACCTTTTCAGAACCTCTGAGCTATGCCAACAATTTCGATTTTTATTAGTTTTCTTTGTGTCATTTTGAGCCTTTTGTTTTAAATATTGACATTAACTGTTCAGATGCAATTTCATTTTTTGGCATATCTTTCAATTTTGACAGATTACTAGAGACTTTCTTCATGTTCACTAACTTATGCTCACACATTTTTAAGAGAAATGGTCATTGAATTGTTTGATTTCCAGGTAGCCAGTAAAAGCAGTTATGCACTTTCAACCTGAACAAGTTTGATTTCGGAAAGTGATTAAACTTAAATAAAGTGTTTAGTAGAATGTACTGCCAAAGAATGTGTGCCAAAAGCAAAATAAAATACCTATTTGAGAAGGTATAACGGAGAGTAGAGACTTTTGTACTTAAACTCAGCGGAAGGCAATTCTCAGCATACATTGGCATGTTCTTGCAATATAAGTTGCAGAACCTTTGCACTTGCACTTTTGTCTTCACCACAAGTTCTGTAAAACAGTTACACGGATCATAGTGCTTTTATCTTTTCGTTTTAGATTAGTGGTCATTATGGCCGTTGTCTGACAACAAGTAGAGGAAATCGATGCATTTTCTTGCTGCGCACGTGCATGTGTGTGTGTGTGTGTGTGTGTGTGTGTGTGTGTGTGTGTGTGTGTGTGTGTGTGTGTGTGTGTGTGTGTGTGTGTGTGTGTGTGTGTGTGTGTGTGTGTGTGTGTGTGTGTGTGTGTGTGTGTGTGTGTGTGTGTGTGTGTTTGTACTATCTCATTAAAGAGCTGTGGCGGCTCCTTTCTGGTTTAACACTCCTCTTGCACTGTTCAAGAAAAGGGTGGAAAGTCCATAAGAAGAATTTGGAAACTACGACCACAACCAGCCAATGCACAGGACACTTATTCATAGACTTTCTCTCTCTCTCTCTCTCTCTCTCTCTCTCTTTTACACACACACACTCATACACTTTTGGGGTGGGGAACAAGAGCTGCAGTAGTGGCAGTAGCAGTAAATTGGTACAGGCATCCATCAGAAGCCCCATGAGTCACCCACTGGAAAACATACAGCTCTCCAAAGCCAGAGTAGATATCCATCAAAAGTGATTGCGGCCAGTGTAAGCTCCTGCAAAAACACAGTCAGATATATACACACAATTATGTCCATGTACTCACAAGCACAGGCTTCCCTGCACACAACCATCACATACTATCGTCATGCAAGAAGCACTCACCAGAGTTTATTCATTTGGCAACACAGTGGGGTTATAACAAGAGGCACTGGGGCCCATGTAAAACTATGGCAAAGGCCTAAATAAAAATTGAAATCACAACCAATTTGACTTGTAAGGTCACCTGACAATGTAAACACTGACTCATGAGTCGGAATCAAATTACTCTCCTGAATCTTTGATGTTTTTCGAAGCCGGTATTTGAGAAGCCACACTGAGAAAACAAGTGCATAGCGAGATGCAGAGAAACATGAATCATGACCACTGATCAGACACATTGCTGCTGATACAATCTAAGCCCTGAGAGTTCAAATACAATATCACAAAAATGAGGAGTGCTCAAGGTACAAATAGAAGTTAAAAGAATATTTTGAACATTTTCTGAATGAACTCTTCACCACTTTCTTTTCTGAAGTCATCATTCTTCTTACTTGCTTTTATAATATGGATGTTATGCCTTTCACACATCACTCACAGACCCTACTTTTATGAAACATAAGTAAACACAAAGAGAAGCCCAAGTACTGCTGTTTCTCAGGGGACCTGGACTATAGAGGACATTAATCTAAATGTTGACTAAATCATACTCTACTGTTATTTTCACTCACACTGCTAACTTTGTCACACCGTGTGCAAGATTCTAGCCCAAGCAATAAATATGTTGCATAAAATATTTCATAATGTAGAATTTCAATTCAAAAGCATGTCACAATGTGACACAGAAATGCACTACGCAGCTAAATTTGTAATTATAGCTGATGTTAGTGATTCATCTTTCCCACTTCCTTTATTTTTCCCCTGTCATGCTGTAGGCTCCAACTTAAAATACAAAAGAATCCTTCATGGTGTTGTACTGTCAAGCGCTGTATAGATTCCTAAGACGTCAGACATTCTGGTATCGGCGGGGCCGGTGACTGCAGCCTATGGCTCACACATGACCTCCTCAAGGTCAGCAGGTCAGATCCTGTGATAATCCTGTCCTCATAGCTGCATGGTGTGCACACGTTTGTCTTCTTCTTGTGTCAGGGAGGTTAAAGTTGCCCGCATGTTTGCACCCCCTGCATGTGTATTTTTTAAGTTATAAATGGCGGCTGGCTTTTCTCGTGATGTTTTCAGGTTTTGACACAGATTTAGAAAAACAAAATAAAATCACCGAATGCAATATTTGACAGCTTCTTATCTCACTTCCACACTTGTGCGGTTCACACACACGCTCCTTGAGTGTTTGAGCGTGTTCATGTGTGCACATGGATTTGCACTTCTGTGTGTGCACAGGCATGAGTGTGCAATTCGTCCCAGAGGAGGTCAATAAGCCCACACCTGCAGGAGATCTGCGGAGAGCATCAGAACAGAGAGAGGGAGAGAGGGAAGATGAAACGGAGAACAGAGGGTCACACTCCGCCTCCAGACATTGTTATTTCAAGCTTTTCTCATCATATTGAAGAAGGGGAACAATGCGCAACACATATGATCGGTTGGGTCAGTTCTTTCAGCGAGCGGAAGGAAAGAAAAATCAAAGGGTAGAGGCGAGGAGAAGGAGGGAAGGGCTGAAAGATATAGACAGCGGGGGAGATAAAAGTACTTTATCCACAAGGCTTCACAAAGCTCCACTCCTCTTCTACCACTTCTACATGCACGAGTCTGATATGAAACATGCATCGACATGACACAAGCTAGAGGCAACTTTTTTGCAGTGTTTCTTGAGCTTTTCTGCTGGGTTTTTTTTTTCCTTCTCACATTTTCCTGCTATGTCTCAGCTTGATATCAATAAGATGCACCAAGGCATACTAAAACTAATTACTCTATTATTAAAAAAAAAAAAAAGAAGAAGAAAGAAAGCAGTCTTTATTATTTTATAATTCATACAATTTTAGGTTCTTTTATTGGAGTGGAAATACTTGAGACCCCTTTCCCCTAAACCCCAGCCCTCCCCTTGTCCACACACGGACTATCTGCCCCTCTCCAGTTGTTAGGAAGGAATGCCTCTCCTGTATATCTAATGGCAGTTAGGATGATTGATCAGGTGGCAGAGAGACTAGAGTCATGCTATAGTCTGCCGTCTGTGTTGAGCATGTACACATTTGTGCATGCATGTGCAGTAGGCATGTCGCATACACATGTGTACCACCGTCATTTGTGTGTGTGCGTGTGTATGTGCGTGTGTGCACCGCCTGTTTGCACATGTAAATTCCTCGTATGTACATGTGTGTTAGTGTGGCTTCACGGCGATGGAGACACCAGGACACTTGGCACCACACTGACGTGACCCAACACTTGACCCCGCGGGACGCCAGCAACAGTCTGACATGAAAGATGAAGCACTGAAGGCACCGCGGACAAGAAGGGAGAAAATATACCCTCGCTCACTGCTGCTCTAAAAAAAAGAAAATGTCTTTGCTCGTATTTACACATCGCGCTGTCCAATAGAAGGCTCTTATGCGCAAATCAATTTTTACAGTCGAACGCAATATTTCTTCCTGACAAAAGTGACCTCTCTGAACCTTGACAGCTCTCACAGGGAGGGAACAGAGGCTATAGACAACTTCAGACACTTGTGTAACAAACTACATGAAGAAACATGATATCTGTGTGCGTTCCCCTCTTGGGAAGCCGTCCAATGTTGAGGCATTTTGAAGCTTCTGCTCTCACTGAAACACGCTCATGTGTACATAGAGCTTCCCAACCGCCAAGCTCTTTCCGTTCTCCTTAACCTCTCCATGCCTTTTATTTCACAGGGTTTCATTTTGGCAGCGTTTGATTAGTCCTTGAATAAACTTCAATAGGTTTGGTGATTTTGGAATGAAGCCAGCGGGCTCATCTGGCTTTTACTTCCCTCGACAGGGGAACAAGTTAGCCAGTTTTTGTTTTTTTTCCCAGACTTGCATTCTGATGTTATTTGACCAACAGGCATATGAAGATATTTTAGTTACAAGAGATACAGTACACCATGCACAAGACAGAAAAGCTACACTGACTAGTTTCGGTACATATGGTGTCTTCATGTCTCTTTCTTTCTATTATATCTACAATTGACTCACTCAGCCCTGTTATTTCTGAACTTTTGGGTGGTGAGGTTATACCATCCTGCCAATTTAAGGGTCCATCAACTGAAAAACCGGTAGTTAGAGAGTAAAACTTTATGACTCAGGAGCATCCCACCAACAAACACACACCTAATGAGAGCCCATGGCTCTCTCATTGGCTGGATTAGGGGAAGCCTTTGTCTAAAGTTTTTGCTTCAGGACATCATGACAGACCTGCAGTCACAGAAGCCTAAAATCCGGATGTCTGCTAAGCGTGTCAGCCCCTCTGCTCAAAGTTCTACCATCATTGTCATGCAAATACTCAAGACAGAAAGAGACATTGAGGACGGAAGTTATGTGAAAGAAGCTATGTCTTTAATATTGTTTTTGAAACCGCAACAAACAAACCGCACCCCCCACCCACACAAAAAAAACAAAATCATTTATAAATCTATTTTACCCTGCCAGTAAATCTGACGTGGTGCAAATCAGTATTCCTGTGTGGCATGTTCACCTGTCTCTTCATGCCTCACATCTTTCCCTCAATGTTTAAAGATAGCTCCGCCCGTGTTGAGCAGAGTAAAAGTATAAGGAGAAAATTTCAGCCACACAATAACAGACAAGGGGGCCTGCAAAGGTACATCTAATATGGATATTGAGGCCTTTTTGTGCTTTCGGGATGCTGAAGTAAAGGTATAAGCTGCACAGGCTCAAAAAAGTTCCGGACCCCTCACCTCAAGTGCGCCACACTTTCCTCTGTTGCTACCCTGTTTAGTTTTCCAATTTGCTCCCCAACCACCTCCCAACTGACCCAGGCTCCCTGCAGCAAAGGGGAAGTGTGGAAACTGAATCAATCAGCTGCTCTTCCTCGAGGTTGCCTTCTGTTTG
This sequence comes from Blennius ocellaris, assembly GCF_963422515.1. Lineage (NCBI taxonomy): Eukaryota > Metazoa > Chordata > Actinopteri > Blenniiformes > Blenniidae > Blennius > Blennius ocellaris. The sequence continues at coordinate 6,814,626 of NC_137665.1, forward strand.
TGGAGGAGGATCCCAGCGAAGCCGGCCGGGTCTGCACTAACACTGCTGCTCTGTAGTCAAACAGTCAGGGAAGAGCTCCCACAGTCAGATATAGCTTTTATATGTTTACTTTGGGTAGATAAAAAATCATCTGGCAGTCAAGAAAGGCTGCATGTCCTGCAGAGCACAGAAAGACGTGTGCAGTCATAACTAATATAAGATCAAGGTTCAGCATTATATTCACTCTGTAAACATAAAAATGGAAAAAGTAACTTTCGCTTCATTTTGCGCTCACTGTCTCAACAAAAGTTACTGAAACAATTCAGAGGGCCCGCACGGTAGTGTAGTGGTTAGTACTCTCATCTCACAGCAAGAAAATCCCATCCCTGGTTTGAGTCCAGGCTTGATGTTTGTTTGTAGAGAACTTGCATGTTCTTAATTTGCGTTGGTGTGTTTCCCCTGGGTTCTCCGATTTCCTCCCACATTGTAAAAATGTATTTGAGGGCAGTTAGTTAGTGACTCTGCATTGTCTGTGTGTGTCTAATCTAATCAGAATGATCTTGATCATGTTGACTAAAGAGTAAAGGATCATCTTATGATGTGTTGCTTTACCTACAGTCAAAAGCATCAAGACGATCTATATTAATTTCAAAAATAAAAATAAAAGATTAAGAGAAAAATAAACCAAGACGATTTGAAATCATGTAAAAGGCAGGTGAGCTTGTTACAGCTCATGTTTTTGCTTAGTTAGTTGACTTCCTCGATGTACACTAGCAACATATTTCTCCAGACATACAAACAGAAGAATGACTTTATTAAAACAAAGACTCAGCAGCAGCCAGCAGAGCCTCGTTTTATGACTGGTTATCTTGCGCCATCTGTCGGTCGAAGATGGGCGCTATTTGGACTATTGATCAAAAACCTGTTCATTAAGAGGCTGGATGCTACTTTTTTTCAAAATCAAAGACTCTCACTGTGAGTAAAAAATTTAAAATAAATACAGCAACCCCACAGTTAAGCCAACATGCCTCACAGAAGGGGCTTAATATCGTGTCGCTGCGTGGCAGCAGAAGTGAATCAGTGCAAATATGAGTTGTGTGTACTCTCTGTGTCTCCGCCTGTCTGCCTTTCCACTCATCTGTCAATATCCTGTATTCACGCCGGCTCTTCCTGGCCTTTGCGCCACTTCCACCCTCAATAATTCACAGCAAGATTTAATTTTTTCCTAAAACATTTCCCACTGAAATTGGAAAGTTGCACCCAACTGAACATAAACACAGAGCTGCCAATAAAACAAAGATTCCTGTGAGAACGCTGAGGCCAACACTTTGTTTTTGTGTGTTTCATTCAGCTGTAAAGTTCCATATGTCTGCGTTTATTTTTTCCCCTACTAGGAATAATTTGGATAGGCTTTTTGTGTTAATGACTAAAAGGAGGAAATGACAAGGGAGAGAGAAGTGAGTCAGGACATGAACGACTTTATTTTTTATTTATTTTTTATTGTTAATAATTTGCTCAGTTACTCTGCTAATATAATTTCTTGGTCTTGGTCTCTCCCGTGAAAGATGTCTTTCTTAAGCCCTTTATAGGCTACTCATTGAAACACAGACTGAAATATCAATATTTTTTGTATTAAATTAATATTAGTAAGATCTTTTTTTAAAGTCTTTATTGTTAGTACATATTAAGAATATTTAATGTAGTTTGTAGGGCCGTTTGGTATAAAGGTCAATACTTTTATCAGGTTTGGTTCGGGGTTTTGAAGGCGGTTCTGTGTGGACTTTGCATGTTTTGGAGCAAAACCAGGTGAAATGGTCAAATGGCTAGTACGACAAGGAAAAAATGGCCAAAAGTCAAAATGGCTAAAACTAAACTGAATCCGTTAAAATAGGCTTAAAGGGTTAAAATGGCTAAAAATGGCCCAAAAAAAAAGTTAGAACAACAAAATTCTACAAAATTGTAACTGTTTTGTGGCTCCAAATTAATTTTATTTGATGGAAAGTGACAAAAACGAAAAGGTGAAAGACCCCTGTGCAAGGGTTAAGTAGCTGCAATCGGCTCCAGGACCACCTGACCCGAGTTTGGATAAAGCTGGACAGAAAGGATGAATATGGTTTTTATGCTTGCTTTTCATACAATTATTAAATCGTCTGTGATCATCACAATTTTTATTCTAGTGGAAGTTAATATAGTAACTATAGTGACTTGCACCATGAAGGGTTACTGATATGATGGTTCACTCTCACTTCTTTCTCTCGCTTCCTCAACTGAGTCTCCATTATTTCCATGCATCCATGCCAAAGAAGCAGCTTAATAAAACCATCACTCATGAGGGCTCATTGAGGAGGCCAGCAGCTTCGATAAGTGCTGGGAAAACTTTTCATTGTGAGGGAGGCAAGGTCGACGATTTTTTTATTGTGGGAAATATGTTTGCAGTTTTATAAAACCTCAGAGAGCCCTTCAAGAAAACAAAACTTCATATAATATCCCCATTTTTGTGCATGAGCATTGTGGTTGTCTCGAGAGTACCAACATGTGAAGCCATATTCAATGTGCACAACAAGTAATGCAACATTGAGTAAAGCCATCATAATGTTCACAGGTTTGAAATAAACCTTCAAGTTTGTCATGGATTTTTTATGAAAATGTATTTATAGATGCTTGACGTCTTTACTCACATGCATTGTAGAATCTCTTCTACTTGGGACAAAATAAATGCAACAGGTTCAGTCCCGTCTATTGCCATAACTGCAAGGTGGGAAGTCGACCCACCTGCACCTGCTTCTCTCTCCCTGTCACACTCTCCTCAGCTTCATATTAAAATTCCTCTGTGAGAAAGGAAATCAAAGACTGTAAGCCAATCTTGAAGCAATGTCTGGTGTGATTAAGTATAGGTATAGAGTGGCTGATTATCACTGACACCAGGCCCATGTGTTTCTGCGGCTCAAGACAGGAACTGAAGCGTTTGAGATCGTTCAGTTTAATTTTATGAAAGCAAAGAAAGTCACGGTTGTGTGGAACTTCACTGTATGTACAGGAGTTATTGGTTTGAGTGTTTTATAAGCTTCTGACCTGTGATCACACGGTATTACTTTCACCTTTCACAGCAGATTAGCGGATTGGTTGTTGATGACAGAAAATAAGCTGACTTTAATAATCACTCCAAACAGTTCCATCATTTTTGAGTACGAAACATTAAGCAGATCGTTAACAAGAGACAACCATCGTGAGTGGAGCTTTTATTTATTTTTTTAATAATTGAGGCTATAATTCAAATGGGCTTGCCAGAGTCAACAACAGAATTTTAGAAAAATGTCCTCTCACCTGACAAATCTGGATTTTTGCTCCAGTACTAAGATACAAAGGTCAGAAGTTGGCATCCATATAATAAAATCATGGGTCTGTTTACCTTGCATCAATAGTACAGGTTCCACGCACCATATTGAATGTGCTCCACAAAGGCTAATGTGTGCTAAATGTGGCCACTGAGTCTATACACAACGTATAAATCACTTGTGATGTCGCGTTGGACGGAAGCCAAAGTCTTGATGAACACAGGATGTATAGGGTCTTAATCTTGTTAGTGGGATCCAGTGTTAATCAACTCCGTTAGCGGAGGGACTGGGTTTTTGTGGTGCCACATGGGTTCACAGTACCAACATGAGAGCTGATTGCTCTGAAAGCAACAAGGGTCAGAAAACTGATGAGTTGAAAGAACCGATTGCAAGGTAGAAACATAGAAACATTCAGTTTCAACCACTCAAAAACAGCTTCAAATGTAGGTTTGTATTAATAGAATTTATGTGCAAGGCAGAATGCTATTGGATTTTTGTTAAATAACATTTTTTCCCCATAAATATGCATTCTCTTTGCTTGTGCATAACTATAATGGTACAGAAAATCCCACATTGTTTAAACTTCAAGTTTGGGTGTACAGCTTTAGATTCTGGTTAAACAGCAGGCCTCCGTTTCACATTAAATATCAGAATGTATTACATTTGACATATGCAGTTACATAGGAAGAGCCAAGAGGAAACCGTCTGTATTTATGGTGTTGAGGTGACCAGCGGCGGTGGGACGGTGGTTAGAACAGGAAAGAAGGACTGATGTGGGGAAGGAGGGAGGGGATGGAAGAAGAGCTTAAAGCAAAGGGGACATTGTTAGTTTTCCTAGAATCCTGCAGAGTTGTGAGACAGCTTCGGCTCCATCAACATTTAGAAATGTGTGTGCGTGTGTGCGTGTGTGCGCGTGCGCACGTAGTGCTGGCTTTTCCATGCAGTGGACATAAGCTGTCAACAGAGAACTTCTCACCTTGTTCCCGGTCTGTTGTAATTGACTTAAGAGGTGTTGACTCCAGTCTGAATTAGAAGTTTAATCATCTCTAAAACATCTGTGAGGTGAAAAGGGTGATTGTTTGAGCATGTGATAGATTTAAAAATGTTACTAAAGTCTAGTTTTGGTTTTAATGGACATTAACAGATTTTCCTTGAGTGTCATTCACATAACAAAGAATTAAATATTTTTTAAAGACGGGCCTATTGGAGCCCATCGTCTGGTTGTTAGGCAGCAGTTGAACACCATGAAATAAAGTAGTGTACGACTCTGGAACTTAGGACACTGGAATTAGGATGTTGCAGTTGGAAAGCAGCCAGGATGTGGTACTTTTGCTCAGTCGGGGGGGGGGGGGGGGGTTCCTCATGCTGTCATCGCTGAATGCAGTTGAATGGAGAAACTGCAGGGATTCTACAGAGTGGCACCACTGCTGCCTGTTCAGTGAGTGGCTGCGCTGCCATCCATCACATCAACATCTCTGCCTTTTATGGTCTGAGACATAGGTTAAGTGAGCAAGAAAGAAAGAATGACAGACAGCGAAGATTTATACTTCCTCTGTGTTTTCTCTCAAACTTCTCCTCAGCATATGAGGGTAGTGTTTGGTTACCTGGTGACAAGCCGTGTTAGTCTAACAGGAGTAAATGTCCTGAACCTCCTCCACATTTCTCTTGGGGCATGCTTAATAATATAGACCCCTTTTGTTAAAGCATCATTTAATAAAGGCCTCAGTCTCTCCTGTGTTATTTTTTAAATGGGTCGCAGTTCCTCTGATGGTGCGAGCCCACTTGGGTCTTTTATATGTATATAAACATCAAGTTACATTAGACAGAGATTTGTACTTGGCTATTCACAGTGCACAATCTCACAACTACCACTCTCTTGGTTTTTAGATATTTATACCCTATGCTGGGATATGAACATCCTCCTTATGCCAACAGACACACACACAGAAGAAGAGTAACATAGGTGAGTATATCAACATCCGTTGCTTGTGAAAATGCACATGTACCGCCAGTGAGCTCAGTACTTCATTCTGGAGGAATCGAGAGAAGCCAACGTTCTGGGTTACATTGCCAGGATTAGGCTTTTTCTATATCGAGTTTGCATGTTTTCCCTGGACTTTCACCAGGAACTTTAACCCCCACAATAAACGGATATGCATGTTAAGTTGCCTGGTACTATTAAGTTATCCATAAGTGTGAGTATATGCATGAATGTTTGTGTCAGCCCTGTCATTAACTGGCAACTTCTCTGGGGTGCACCCTGCTTTTTGACCAAAATCTATTAGAATCTGCAGCAGTCCCCTGCAATCCTAACTTGGATAGAGTTTAAAATATGAAAGCAGGTCTGAGGCACTTCGACACAATACTTCATATGATGTATTAACCAATTTTTTTTTCTCACCCTCTCTCTTGACACTGCCACTGTATTTACTGTATCCTTTTTAGTTTACATTTACAGTTTATCATCACATACATTATACTGGTGACCACTCCACTTTCTTAGGTTCTCGATAATTATATTAAGTTTGGCTCAGGGGAGGACTCAGGATGGGCGACACCATGTTCTCTTGGTGGAACAGAGGTTTGATAAGAAAAAACAAAACTCCCAACTAAAGCGCTGCAGGAATTACAGAGGTACTAAAATGCAGGACACAGGAAAACAGTCAGAGGCCGTAGAGAACTGCCCACGCAGAGAAGACGCCCCATATATACTCTGCAGTCACCAGGTGAACATAATCACACACTCAGGCACAGGTGACACAAATCAAGGCAGGAAACAGTGATCAGACACGAGGAGAGGAGGTCAACTAGAGACAATGTCGAAATCTCATAAGAAATACAAGAAACTAAATGTGAACAATGACAGGTTATTTTGAATGAGTTTGAAAAGATCACTTTCTGCGTTAGTCAAGGTCCTGAAACAGATTATGTCCCAATAAAAAGAAGTATTGCTGCATATTAATTTTCCTGTCTTGTTTTTAGCGTATAAACGAGGTTTAAAACAATCAATACAGTCATGGTTATATGATCTTTTTGAGAAAGTAGCTTTTTATATATTAGTACAACAGGTTCATTAAGTTCATTCTGATATCACACTAGCCTCGTAATAATGCTTTAAGCGCAATATGGACTCAGGTGTAAGAATGCCAGGACATTCTCAATATATCATGCCATTAAGTTGAATATTAGGCTGATTTACAATCACAGCGTATCCGAAGGATCACCACAATGCAAAGAGCACAACACAAACACACAAATAAAAAAGCCACGACAGAGATTTTATTTGTGTTGCGGTCAATGTTTTTGTATGGAAATCTTTGCACAGTATTTTATAACAGCAAGAGCTTGTGGCCTATAATTTCGAGCAGAGCCTTTGGGGGACATTTCAAAGACACCGCAAAGAACACGACGATTCCCATAGTTCAGCAGAATATGTTTTACTGTTTGATCCTTTATTGGCAATGACGTGTGCTGCAGCATTAGTTATGGTGAGGTGGTTCTTAGTGAGAGTCCCGGACAGATCGGTTGATAATACACCCTCCTTACCAGATAAGAATCATATTAAAGTTGGGTTTAGTTTCTTATTGCTTACAGCATATCTTGATGACTGTGCCCTGAAAATGACCCCTTCTGGACAGAAGTGACTGCTCATGCCACAAGAGCACACACAGTACAGCAGTGAAAACAGCAAACACAGGTGCTCTACCGTTTCTGACTTTTTCTTGGTTTTAACTGCCCACAGGTAGATCCTGGGGTCATCTCGCATTATACTCTGCAGCAAGATCTGAGAGTTACATGTTTATTTATTCCCACTTCCAACAAAATCTGAGTCACCACTAAGCTATTTTGAGACTTTCTGTTGATTGAGAATCAACCTGCCGAGGAAAATCCCCGGACTGCTCAGCAGGACTACAAATAGAAAGCAGAGAAATGAGAGGAAACGGGGTAAAGTGAGGTAAACGAGTGGCAAATAGAGGAGTTGTTGTGCCAGGGGACCAGGGCACACCTGGGTGGCTGAGTCAAGTCCAGCTGACTGTTTGTCTGTCTTGAGGGTCTTGGTTTTGAAGGAACCTTTGTGTGGCGGGTTTAGGGATGGTGCACTGTTCCACAGAGACTGGGTGCAGCTGGCACCACTGAACAAGGTCATGGAAAGGTCTGGTCAGTCGGGCTGGACTGGACACAGGTGAATAGGGACACTCAGCTGCCGAATGGCTCGAAAAGACTTGGATTTTCCAGTAAAACAGTCATAGTGACCTACATCCATGACAATCTGAGAAACATACAAGCATGTACGTCTTACTTTTATTCTCTATTTTTATTGTTATTAGTGTCATCGTTAATATGACAGACTCAGACCAAACTCTGCACAGGACACACTCTAAAGACCGTAACATGCTCTCCGCAATGTATTGGTTGTTTGGGTTTTGGTTCTTCTGTGCTGCTGGATATCTCGCACAATTTAATCATTTTCTGTTTATACATTGGTTCAATTTTGATTTCCATTAGTTTGATTATTTCCATTGATTCATTCGATTAATTGATTCTATTCTGTTATTGATTGTTTGGTTCTTTTGGTTTTTGGTTTTCTGTTTTACTTTAGGTGTTTCCAGTGCCCGGCCTGCGCTGTGTCTGGGCCCAGCAGGAGAGTGCCGCTTGGGCCCATTCTACAGAGACGCTTATTCAAGGGCCGTACCGGGGTCTGTGGGATCGCCCCTGGTATTTGTAACCAGGCTCAGCATTTTAAGCTTGTCTTGATTGTGTTATTTAGGATTTTAATAGGTTCTTTTTTGGTTTTTTCTTAATGTCATCAAATTAGTTCGTCGTTAATGTCCTCAATTATTTCATTTCTTATATGAATGTCCTTATAAATTCAGTTTGGTCCACACCAGTTTATATATACTCCTGGGCATGTTTTATTAATGTGTTTCCTTGTCTCCAGGTGCTGTGGGCTGAATGCAGCAGTTTACTCCCTGGTGGTGGTGCAGTCTTCACAGTACCCTCCCTTTTTCTTTGAGTTTGTGTGTGAGTGAGTAAGTATATTTTTTTTGCAGTGTCACTGGTGATTTCAGTTGAGGACCCCTGTCTCTTTGGTTGCCCTGCTGCATGGTGAGCCCCAGCCCTGACCTAATCCCCCTCTCCCTAGCCCATCTGGTTTTAGCCTGTGTTAACCTGGCGTGTAGATCTTTTTCTTTTCTTTTTTGGTACTACTTGGGAAAAAAAAGCTTTGTTTTAATTGGAACAATTTACTGCATTTCTTCCAACAGAGCAAGCTGAAAGACAGTGGAAGTTTTTGGGGGAAGAGGCTAAAATAGAGTTGCAGTACCATCTACCGGCTGAAAAAGGTTCAGCATATCATCCATAAGAAACTAGACCTTCACAGAAAATCTCACAACAGTGTCAGAGAGAGGCCAAGCATTACACTTTTTTTTTTTTTTATTATATTTAAATTATTTTAATGATCCCCATTAGTCTCTTGGCTCAGACCAAACTGAACTAATCTACCATTTGTTTGGTCTGAGCCAGAGACAATGAGATTGAGCTATGTGAGGTGCTGAACTATGGAAATGCTGCTATTCAATTTTTTGGTCTGTATTATGTAATACATTAATAGCTCAGGCATAAATACAATCCCAGAAGTCAAAAGTCAAATAATTTCAGAGTTTATTCTGTTTGTAGAAAACATGAAAATTTGGTGTTTCAAATGAAATAAAATAAAAAAATAAATAAAATAATATAAATCAGTGCAAAAAGTCAACAGACTGAATGCTACCCATGCAAAAGAAACAGTGCACTGAACATGTGACGGTACCTACTTATTAACATGTTTACAATGTTGACATCAATGTCATTTTCTTCACAGGCAAATTAATGAATTTCATATGTGTGGTGGTGAATGTCTCCAATTGTCTGGAGTTGTGTTAGTCTAACAGCAACACTGAAAACAAATACATTTGATGTTTTCATCAGGAACAAATTGCACCCAAATGTAACTCACTGAAATGACTCAATGTTTTGTAAACTCCATTAAATTAATAGTCAAAGCACAAGCATGTACTCAAGCCCTTGAACAGAAATCTTACAACGAATAAATTCTGACATACACGCGTCAGTACATCTTGTTCACAACAACCACATTATGTGACTTACAGCTCTATGCACTTATGAAAACACCTGGTGATTACATGCATGCTAACGTATGGCATGTGGCAAAGGCATTGTTTGTAGGCACAGATATATAATTTTTTTGACATATTCTTCTGGCTTAAATGTAAGTACAGCTACAAGTTTCTTCAAATCCATCCCAGATATTACAAACATCATGACCATTTTTAGTATCACAGGCGCTAAAAAAAAAACTTTATCGAGCAGCAACAGATAGAACAACGGCATTTCAATGGGTTAAAGGGGTGGTTGTGAATACAATCATTTGAGTTTGAAAAGGTAATTGAAAGACAATCATGTGGGAAGCAGCGGTGGCATGTGTTTCACTGGAGCAACGTTTGAAATACGACAGTATAAAATCAAGGTAAATGGATCAGGTTGGCGGGACGAGGTGTCATCTGTCAACCCACGGAGTGTTGCTTCTTCAGGCTGTCTGCGCGCCTCACTCTCTCTTCTGGAGTCTTCTTGTACCAGCTCCTGTAGGGATATAGTCAGTTTTACACATTTATGATAGGAATGGGAATTACAATTTATGATTGTACTCAAATGCAGGCGTGAGCAAAGCATGATTCTAAATACCAACATAATGTCGATCTGTGTGTTACACACGATTACATTAGTAAACAGAACAACCCAAAAATCACGATATGGAATTTTGCCACTGCACCCAAAAGTCATTGACAAAGATAAACTCACCCCTGGCGATTAAACTGGCCTGAGAGAGGAGCGCTTTGTCCTTGAGTTGGCTTCAGGACTCTTGAAGATAAAAGAAAAATAAAGTGTAAGAAGGACTTGTGGAATTAAAAAGAGAAATCTACATAGGTTTAGTTTTTTTTAATATGTTTTTTTTTTTTACATGTAATAACAAAATTGTACAACTGTGTTTGACACCTGTTGATAGTGGGGCTCTTTGGCTTCTGTTGAATCTTCCTGACCTGTGCTGGGGATTCACCCACCCTGAAATAGCAACCACACAATAAAAACCCTGCTAATTACTGCAAATCACTGCATCTCACTGTATGTTGTATTTTTTTTTCCTTCTAATTTTACCTTTTTTTTCTGTCCAGAGACCTCTGTGTGGCAGTAGAAAGAACCACTCTCTCCTTGTGGCATTTGTTTTTCTCCTGATGAGAAGACAACAGTTTAGGTTTGGGATACAATGATGGATACTGACAGTAAAAAACAGAGCGTGTTGTTAATTAAGGTGGTATACAACAGTTTAGTCCATAATGATTATTAACCTGCTCCCATTTTATGAGGAGTGTTTCGTTGTGTACATAGAAAACTTTAAAGGGAAGAGCTACCAATATCATGTTTCTTTCAATTCAATATGGCTTTTTAGTCAGGTCCGAGTTGTCTTGTTACCATGTCTCGGAGCTTCCTCTCAGTGCGGAGCTCCCTGTCCTGCTGCAGAAGTGCTAAACGATCCTCCAGAGGCATCTCGAAAAAGACGTCATGGATATCATACAGGGCAGCGCGCAGCTGAGGGATAAATGATGTGCAGAGGCTGAACACATGAGGAAAGATGGACATCTTCTGTTCAGAGACGGGAAGTGAACAGCCATACCTGGGCTCTAACTCTCTCCTGCAGGGAGAGGTCTTGTGCCAAGTAGGCGCCTCTTTTCTGTGAAGTTTCTGTTTGAAATGAACTGATGAATTCCTGCGTATCCTGAGAACACATGTCAACAATAAAACTTAGCCATTTGTTCCGTCAATATTGCAGTCTAGAAATAAAAACAAAAACAAAGAAAAAAACATGTATTTGATTCGTCTGTACTTCAGCACATTTTTGTGTTTTTGTCTACATATAAGGGTGTTTTCTCACCATGACGGTTTGGCGCAAGTGCTTGAGCTTCTCTGTTTTGAGAAGCCTTCTTGTGAGGAAGCCGCGGACTATGGCACCGATGTGACAGAATGCTCTCTGCTGCTCTGCCGTCAGAACCTGGAGATAACAAGATCAACTCAACATAAAAGGTTTAAAACATACAGTGCACTCCTCCGCCGCTTTATTAGGTACTACTAATTTACATAAAGAGCTAATCAGACCAATCAGCGAGTCATACTGCAGCAGTTGATGTATTTAGGCAAGTAGACATGGTCGAGGTGAAACATGGTCAAGGTGAGCTGCTAAAGTTCAAACAGCATGTCAAGGGGGAAGAAAGGTATTTTAAGTGACATCCAGTGAGATGCTATTCTCCGGCCAAAAAGGCCTTGTTGATGCCACAAGAAAGCAATATTATGGTAAAGTAAATAACCACTTCTGAAGACCACCTCTGACCACACACTGTATGGAACCTTGACACCTCGAGGCTACAGCAGCAGAACAAAAGGGTTAAAACTAAGGTGACACAAGCTCACCAGAATTGCACTAAAAGATTGCAAAAACATTGCCTGATCCAATGAGTCTTGATTTTTGTTGCCTAAATTCATATGAGAGGGTCAGAATTTGGGGTAAGGAACTCACAACAACAAACAACAGCATGGATTAATTCAGCCTCGTATCAATGGTTTAGGCTGTAACAGTGTAGAGGATATTTTCTTGACAAGCTTTGGGCACCTCAGTATCAATTCCGTCGAAAGGTAAACAAAAAGTAATTTCTTTCTGTTAGTATACCCACCTGACTTAGCCGTCCCCGAGGTTTGTTCGCTGCCCGAGAACCCCATAGATAAACAGGAGGCTGGACAGAAGGAGAGGTAACAGTAGAAGGAATGGGACTGGAAAAACCTAGAAAAAGAAAAAGGTGAACCAAATTATTACTTATGTACCAGTGTACTTCTGTGCATGTGGTCTATTTGAAAAGTAGATTCACAAACGTCAACAATAAAGTGTAGTGGTACCTATACTGTGTCCAGAGGGCCTCTCAGATGGTGTGTGGATGGGGCTCAGTACCGGGCAGGAGGGACTCATAACAGGACAGGACCGAAGGTTCCAGCCACCAGCATCGGCAGAGAGAGGACGCACACCCCCTCGATTATTCAATCTTCTCTCCGTCTCCTCAAGCTCCTATAAACATACGCCCAGCACACCCACAAGCATCACTTCCTGTGTCCTGTGTGCTATTCTTTAACTAGTAGTATTAACAATACTTTAATACTTAACAGTGAAAGCGATTACCCGCTACATTTACAACCTAAAACTACCTCATATGAACAAAACAAAGTATAAAGTTATCATCTATTTGTGATGGGTTTTTTTTTTAAATGCACAGAAAATAGATTCTCTTTCAATTCATTGATAAAAATAATATTTTGTGAGATTCCACAAGCTGACCAGAAGGAGGTGTTGTTGCTCCTTCTCCTGCTCAGCAAGGAGCAGAGACATCTGCAAGGCATGCTCCTCATCCAGGCGCCTTCTCATGTCCTCCAGAGCTTGTGCTCGCCACTGCGACTCTTCTGTCAACGAGCAAAAAAAATCATGCATGGAAAATCTCTCCTGGTGGGCAAAACTGTGATTTAAAATGGAACCAGACAATGCTTCCAACTGTCAAAAGATTTCAAGAGGCCCACCTGTGTTCTCTGACTGCGTCTCAGCTGTATTTCTGAGAACAGTTTGCGTTTTCTTGCCCTGAGGATCACCAAGCTCAATCCGAGGAGTAATCTGAGCCACTTCAGGAGTCCCGCAGGGCCTCCGAAGAGATAGTGAAGGATTCTCAACCTGGTAGGTTTGGTTTAGGGGAAGTAAAGGGGCACGCCGACTTGGAGCCAACCGTGTGACTCCTGCCATGAAGCGAGGGACCCTCTCTTGAGTTCGGTCTACGTGCTCGACACCGGAGCCGTAGGTGTGCAGCTGGCTGTCGAGGGTGTGGCATCGTCGGCGGAATCCCGAGACGAGATGATCGTGGTGTCCCATGGAACTGGGGACTGAGGCACTAACACAGTTGCAGGTCTCCTGTACTGGACTCGTACCACAGTGACTGGATCTACGATTGCCAGTCGTGGTGACACCATCCCCGTGTCCGTCGTACAATGACTCTCCCAAAGAAGCAGCCCCCCAGTCTGCCACCGCAGCGCCGTCTCCCAACCTTACTGGGCTTCGAGGCACAAGGTCAACAGGATCGATGGGGAATGAGATGTGGATGTTTCCGGTGGAAACTGGGCGTGGCCTGCGTCTCTGCGGCCTTTCACCATTGCAGGACTGTGGACTACGAAGGCATGCATATGGCTCTGGAAAACTTGGCGAGAGGCAGGCGGACTGATGAAGACCAGGGTCATACGGAGCCGGGTGTTGAACTTGAGGGGGACCAACAGGACTATGGTGCAGACTGAATCCAAACTCGATGCTTGTGCCGCCCGCAGGACTGCGGCTCTTGTCTTCCTCAACCAGGATGGGCCCAGGAGGAGCAGTCTCCGTCGTTGTGTGGATGGTTTTTGATTCCTGCTGACTCTGCTCCCTCGTCACATACTCCCTTGATCTCTTAAGAAGGCTGTCCAGACTAATGTCCTCTTCCTCTTCCTCCTCATCTTCCTCACTTTTCTCTTGTTTCTCCACCGTGACTTCCTCCACTGGCTTGCAACCGTTAAGGACGGGGGTTTCGGAGCACGGCGTGGCAGGCTGGTGGTTTGTCTGAAGTCCAGATCCAGGGTCTCTGGGGAGCCCAGGTGAGTCGGTAACCAGAGTGTAGCCACTTACTGTTGCTGATATGGAAACTGGCAGCTTATCAGCCTCATGACTGGGCAATTTCTGGCGATGCGCAAGACAGCAAATCAGAAAGTTAGCAACATTGGTTTGTAACATTTCACCTAATCTTTAGACAAAGCAGTTCTTTCATCTGTTTTATACAAACACCCATTCATCCAATCATCTTTTGTATCAGATTTATCGAATCCTGGGTCATGGGAGGCTGGAGTCCATCCCAGCTGATAAATGACAGACACACTTTCGATTCAAATAATCTCACACGCTCACAACTCAGGGCAACTTAAACGTAAGACTGTGCAAATAAAACACATATACACCCACTCACTCACACACACACACACATGTGGAACATGTAACTTCTACACAGAAAGCTAGGATTCAAATGAGATGAGAGTGCTAACTACTTCAAAATATACAACAAATCCAAAGGAAAATCCTATTTCTTTTCATTTGTAAGGCATCATTAAGGATTGTCATGGTATTGTCACCTTAGTTATTACTACGGTAAAACATTGTTGCGCAAATATATCCTTGAGTTTTGGTAGCGATGCTAATGTGTCCCAGAAGCAGATTTAGTATTAAAATTACCCAGCACATGCAGACAAAATCCCTTATTTATCATATGCAAAACAGATGCTGAGTTGGCAAATTCACGTCACAGTAAAGACAACAAAATCAGACGAAATGTCTGGTTAGACACCCTACAGCCAAGTCTGCAAATGTCACCAGTGACAGTGGAACAAGCTGTAATTTGTTTTCAATGTGAGCGCTTGAGAGTCAAAATATAAAAAAGTCTGGTGAAACATCCTTTTGTTTTAATGCTGATAAGAATTGGAACAAACTGCCAGCTCATATAAGAGACACCTCCTCTTGATACTGTTATAAGAAACGGCTCAATTTTATGTCTGTGCTTTTAATTAGCCAACTGGTCCTAATTTTCGTCTCTTAATCGTGACTTTAATTGTGCTTTTACGCCGGCTTTACATTACATCTTTTCATTATTTGTCCTTTGAATGTTTTAGACTTTGTTTTCACTTGTTTTCTCATTTCATGTTGAAGAACTTTGGGCCGCACGTTGTGTATCAGGGTGCAATATAAACCAAGATGATTATTATTAATGTCATTATTTAAACACACAAACATAAATATCCAAGAACAACAAGGTACTACTGACCTGAGCTTGATCCAGTGTGACCTGAACCCGGGTCAGAAGCTTGTTTCTCTGCTGGTTCCGCCTGTCTTCCTCCAGTTTGACTGCCTCTTGTCTGTGGCTGCACATCTCACTGCGCTGCTCTGCACTCAGCTGGAAAAAGCAACAGCACAATATTGTGTTTTTAACCTTAATCCAGACATCGGTAGATAAATCAGAGTAAAATAATCACATTTATAATATAAAGTTTGACCAAATAAATAGAATTTGTTTTAGGTTTACTGTGTTTTAATGAGAAAAACCTATCCCCATATAACTATGTGGTGTATGCATCTAAATGAAAGGGAAGTCCTCAGTATACCTGAGCCTCAATTTAACATCTAACATTTAATCATCAGTCCCGAGTTGAAATGTCTGTGAAATCGGCTGGCCTTGACGTTTCTTTCTCCCCTCCCTGTCGACCTCTGAAGAAGTGGTTTTGTTTTTTCCGCGAGAGACATTTTGTCTTATCTAAACAATAGAAAGCACAAGTGATGCACAATTTGTGAACAATAAATCAGTTTAACAGTCAGACTACTCAATGTAGTTCAATCTAATGAAACATAATCACAAAACCAGTAATCTCAGGGAACTCTAAACAGTAAAGTCAAGCCCTTTGAATAAAATACAAATCCCCACATGAGCAAGGCTTTAGTAATGATGGGGAGGAAATGTTTTATCAGGAAATGGTCATGCACAATGAGCAAGGCCACACAATAAGAGGATACTGGAAGTAGCTCACCAGAATGCTATTTTTCTTTTTCAATGGTTTTTGAAACCTGTTTTGACGAGCCAAAATGTATATGACAAAGACACAACAGGCGAAGGCAGCCCATGTGTATTAGATAAGCATTTCAAGTTTCTCTAAAATATTTCTAAAATGTTATCATTCTGAACAATACACATGTTTGTCATAGTCAAAAATAAGACTTGTGGGACAAACCAGCAAAAGGTTTTAATTTGTCCTGCTAAACCATCAAGCATATTGAAAAAAATGTAAAAAAGAAAAAAAAGATTTTTTTTTCTGAAAGTAATTTCTGAAGAGTAGCAGACATAACAGTAATAATAGCAAGTACAGACATAACACAGCACCGTTTGAGACCTAAACTGAGATATCCGTCATGCTGCCATGAAAGCCAGTGGTGGCATTATGAAAATGCAAACTATTATCAGCCTCAAGGCCATATTGTCATGGTGAGTTTATAAAAACATGCACAATGTAACCGCATAAGGTCCATTTTACTATATTTTGCACCAGAAGGTTTCAATAAAATCGGGCTTCATGTAGAGATTGTAGTGATTTCTGGTAGTAATGCTGAGTATTGCGAGTACAGCAAGATTTATTTAAAGTTTAAATTTAAAGGTTATTATTGTACTATTTTATGGTACAATAGTATGGCCCATTCAAGAAGAAGTTGGATTGTATGTGGCCCTTGAACTAAAATGTGTTTGAAAAATGTGTAACGAAAATGTGTGAAAAGTGATTTGTTTCTGTAGAAACTGGAGAAATAAAATCACAAACACAGTAGGAGGACAACACAGATACTTACCAACCATATTATCATTTAAAGAAAGAACTTCCAATCCCTTTGTAAACCTCTAAAAACACCAATTACATGTGGTTTCTGTCTCTGCGCTTGAACTGGGAATTAGTTTGTGTTTTTTTAACATCTTGTGATGTCTCTCTAAAGAAGTTTTCTCTCGTGGTTGTTTGTTTTTCTTCCTTACCAGAGGGGAGAGTACGGCCCTTCCATGGAAGCGGATGACAGAGCAAACCTTCAGGGAGCGCAGCGGCTCACATGTTTCCGTCTTGAATTTCCCCTCTTCCTGCAATAAAGCCAAACTCCGCAGGCAGAACTGCTCGTAGCTTTCCATCCCTGGACACCCACACATCCACACTCCGAGCAGGAAACACACACCATGTAGCCTCGTCGCCCAGCTGATAAGTGAAGCAGAGAACCTGGAGTGAGACGTATAATCATACAAATCTGTAAGCAAGCTCAAGTTTTGAAAAATGAATGACTTGATACAATTGTAGGACAGTATTGTAGCCGGCTGGGTGAACTTTTTTTTTTAACAAAGATTCACTCAGAAATCGTTCTCAGAAATGTATGATTTTAATGAGTTTTGCACATTTTTTTTTTAAATCAATAACGTTCAATTGTGCCATCATATAATTTTTTTTCATGGAATAAAAATATGATATAGTCAGCAAAGACGATAACATTTTGGCTTTCAGTCAGTGCAGTCAGCATTCTGAAACAGTGAAGTTCAACATCATAAAATATTAGTGAATTTCTGTACCATCACTGGCTACAGTCACGTCAACGTTACAGTACAAACTGTCAACATAGATGTTCTGCTGCTGGCCTCTGTTTTCGATATTTTAGTTAATCTTTTCATTATTGTACTTTTATGGTTGTTGATAAATATTATTATCCCCTTGCTCTTCCATTCAAGGGCTGCAGGCTGTGCTTGTCATGGTTTAAGATTCTTTGTTATTTCACCCTGTGTTTATTTTTGTTATTTCATCATATAATTAGCACATAGCAAATAGAAGAGCCTGCTGATCAAGTTCTGGTTGATCAGCATTATGCCATTGATCTCTCAGGTAATCGATGAACACTGTCCTTGCCAAAGAAATGAATAATGAGATAAACATGTGGTGCTGGGCTGGGCTTGGTCCAGTGAAGGGAAACCGTCTGGGACAGCAGGCAGGACGACATCACCTCCAACAAAAGAGGGTCTGTGTGGCTAAGAATGTTTCTATCGCACTCATCACATTCCTGTCATTCCTTACGATTCAGACGTTGCTGCTAAACTGACTTCTCTTGTCCGTGTCTCGTGGGAACGCAACCGACGGCAGGAGTCTGGTCGATACAGCTTCTATTTCTGAAGCGACTGTCAGCAGATGATAATGCAGAGACCCTCCACCAGTATGAAACGTGATCCGACCACGCGGGCGTCTGCCGCGGCGCGTGGATGTTGAATCCACAGCGAATTGGAGCGTTTTTTTTTTTTTTTTTTAAACCGGGTATCTATGTTTGCGTGTTAATAGTGACACGCCTTCAGTCTGGTTGGAAACGAACCGGGGGCTCCATGCTGTCGGTGGGCTGAAGACCGGCTCGTCTAACACAGTCCGGAGGGCGAATGAATGGTTTCTGTTTGTTCCCATCTGTCCGAGCTAAATTCCAGTTTACATCCTAGGCGATCCCGGTTGATTCGTACCTCTTGATGCGAGAAGGACGTTTCGGTCCAGATGTGCAGAATGACAGAGGTTAATGTCAGACTTACCTACACAATGGGGGGAAAGTAATGGATCCTGTCCTCTCTCTACTGACGGTGAGCGTTAGACACGAACGAATGTGGCAGGGAAACACAGAGTGACGGTTTCACCAGCAGACCTCTCTCCACTCAATCTCGGCTCGACCAGCATCATCATCATCATCATCATCATCGTCGTCGTGTGTTCACCTCTTCCGGGCTGCTATACAGCGCCTCCTAGCAACAGCACGCGGGCCGCGTCCCAATAAGCTCCTCACCTGTTTGGAACAGCCCCCACACGACGCACAACAAATCTCTTATTTCTGTCTCTAAAACCTTTAATTTAGTCTGAGCATCATGGATTTGGCCTACACAGGACATTCTTAATGATATAAATATGGAATGAATAAAAAAACAAAACAAAACAAAACAAAAAACAAATATCTCTCTTTGTTTGAGATTTTTTTTTGTTTTATTTTATTTTATGATTTTTATTTGTTTGATTTAATTTTTATGACCATGTTTGGTTTTTTTTAATGGCATGTCATGTTGGAACAGGAAGGGGCTATCTCAAATCTGTTTCCTCAAAGTTGGGAGCGTGAAATTTCCCAAAATATCTCCGTTTTCAGAAAAAACAACAACAAAAAAAAAAAGCCAACACATCCATATACTGTACATGTATGACTCAATACCGTAAAGCATGTACTTGAACCAAGGATATTTTTTAAATCATAATTGGAAAGAAAATCTATTATAAATATATTATTTGGAGTTATATGTCTCTTACAAGTGACTGTTTATTTATTAATATATTTATACAAGGATTTCAGTCTCCTGTTCTGGGACCAACACTACATTGTCTGAGTGACATCTGAACAATTATAAACCGGAAAAACCAGTCTCTTGTCTTTTGTGGAGTGGTGGTGATGTGATCACATTGTTTCCCAAGATCATGTGACCACATTGTCTGAGATTGAAGATGGATAGAAGCAGTTGGCTCCTGTGAGTTTATTCTCCATTGTGTTCATTGTTGTTTGTTCACAGTATACGGAGTTTATAAATACATTAACCTAATCCCTCTGAGTCACACATACTGTATAGGACATAATTACTCATAATTACTCACAGAATTATTCAATTATTCAAAACACCTAAAGTCAATGAGTGATTAAATAAATACTATGCTGACATCTGAGACTTTGAATTGTGAAATATATTCTGAAGAGAGTCTCTCCAGACATATATTTTGCAGAAAAAAAGACAGAATCAAAACAAAACCCCACTATATTTCAATGCCGATTCATTGTTTTGAGATCAACTAAATTAATGTTGCATTATGGTGTAAAGGTGAGTACCGAAGCATTGGTCTTATAGGTTTTACTACGCAGAAGTACAGCGTTTTGGTTTGCCTCTTTCGGTTGCTCAGTCTGGCGGTGTCTGACTCATTCACGCTGTGATGGAATGGTTCACTATCTGTCGGTTAAGATAAACAGCAGGTCCAATGAACTTATCATGGAAAACATGGATTGATGTATGGATGGATGATCATAAACACGTGCAGCCAAAGTGCTGTCCAAGGTGCTGATTCTGGGACCATAGATAGAGGATGAGGGAGCTATCTGAGATACCGTGACAACAATATAACTTAACATAATCCAATTTTGTTCATGGACTGAAGTTCATTTATTGCTTCATAAGAGTTCTGATTCAACTCATTGTCTAATGTTTTTTTTTTTAGGTCACAGGCTCTGCTGTTCCTGGCATGGTGAGTTCTTTTTAGCACTTTTTGTCTGTGTGAAACATTTTATTTACTGTTTGACTTGAACCTGAGTTTTAGTATATACATATTATTTGTGATATAAACACATTTAAAAAAAAATATTTAGCAATTTATTTTTATTTCAAAATGCCCAAATTGACAATAAAATCTGCATTTTTCTTAAATAGAAACCTGTCTTGTTTCATAGAATAAATATACATATTTCTTTAACAGAACTCCGCCTGGCTTTAATTACAACATATGTTGACTTCCTCTCATTCCTCCCTGTATTTCTGCAGCCTTTTTTAGGGTTTTTTCGGAGGAACATGACCGGTCGAAGGTGTACTATCGAACTCACCATGTTACTTTGTATGCACGTCTGTTGTCTTCCGGTATCTTCTTCTTGAGCGACTGTACCTCAACCAATGAGATAAGCGAGATTCTGTGTTGTCAATCTCGTGTGTGAGTATGCTGTCAGCTCATTGGTCACAGAGCAGGAGAGGCAGCTGAATAAGTTTACCGTAAGTTTTGATATAAAGCACCCTGCTTGTCATAAATTACATTGACATTCCGCCCAATTGACCTATTTTGGTTTACGTCAGGCGGGGAAAAAATACATTGGACTGGTTTGTGGTACATGCAACTTCCTGATTTGGGTTGGTTTTTATTGGAATGGGCGGGTTCTAAGATGTGATTGGGCTGGAAACTGTCAATCTGATCTGGCAACACAGGACGCGGGACGATTCCGTTTTTCAAGAGACGGTTGGCAACCTTAACGCCAAGTTTTAGACCAAGATCCTCTTTGCTGAGAGAGGAAGAGAAGCGAAGCGCTCATGTGAATGATTCACGTTTACAAGGACACCTCCAGCGAGCGACTTCCACCACGTAAGTACGCGGACATTGTGTCGCCCACCACCATATAAGCTGTCTTTACGAGCGTTATTCCTAAACTTGTACAACTTTTCTGACATCTCTGAAGTCATGTGCACGCTGTGTTAATCTATTTCTATATGCGTGACTTTAAGTGGTCGTCCTGCTGTTTATGACAATAGTTATTATAAAAGCTTGGATTGTGTTATTAACTCGTAGCCTACAGTCCGTAGTGGCTATTATTTTAAATCATAGCCAATGCTATGGCCAAACACAAACCCTGGATTGCCGAGCGGGAGGAGGATTCCTTCCTCTGCACTTCCGCTTTGGTTTGAAGCAGCTGATCCACTTACACTGTTATTATATATATATATATATATATATATATTTTTTACTTTTTTATTAATTCATTGTACAAACCTTCTCTTGTTACAAGAAGTCGCATTTTCGAAAAGTGGGTGTTTGATTAGGATAACGATGTCTGCTTACTCTTGTCTTAAATACAGCGGAGTAACTCAGAATGAACGAATATGTTTTAATGTCACTCTCACACGGTCGAATCGTAGTGACTACATGTATCGTTCAGCCATTGAGGCCATAAACCGTCGTCTGTTTAGCCCAAAGGTCGCAATTACTGTGCATGCAAAGTCTAAATAAGCGTTGCAGACAAACGCCCACCAGGTGGCGCATCAGTTAAAACGAGTTATCCTCATTCGTCTGGTGAATTATTTATTATTTTATAGATATTTGAAATGTTCTCCTTCAGCCACTGAAATGTGATACAAACAAGTAACTGCAGTACTGACAGGATTACCAGTAAAACAGTACTTCAGTTAAATGATCATACCGACGTTAGGAGTGTAAACATGTTACAAATAGAATTGTGGTCAATACTTTTACTAACAAAGTTTAAGCGGCCATAAATGTACCTTGCAGTGTTGGTGCGCCTGTCTTCTTGTAAGTTTATAGTGTGTTACCGACAGTATTTACTAATCAGTTTTCACTTTGGCTGGCATATTGTCTATAATCAAAATGTGTACCATCGGAAATCTCCAGTTGGGTTTGTCGCTGCAATTCTCCCTACTACCCCCACTTTTCCTTACAGACCTGTAATTTCCAAATTTTAAACAGTATCATATTTATTGAGTAGAGGAAATTTGTTACTACAGTTAGCTTTTTGAGAAGGTGGAATTAAAGCATTAGTCAGCATGATGGGATAAACTCAAAGCACTGTGAGCTGTTTTCCTATTGTGAGAGGCCAAATTGTCAGATAATGAGATTATTAGCAGTGTGATTAGTCTTGATCTGCATTTGATTGTTAGGGGCATTGTTTGCTTGATTTAATATGATTAATTCAGTGAAAGTGATAGGGCCGTTCTTTTTGCAGTGTAAAAGAAATGTTTCATAAGATTGATTATATCTCTAAGCTTCTCCAGCGTTGTGATCCAAAATATTATTCTCCCGATAACTTCGATGTTTTTCCACATTTAGCACTTATAATATCTAGCTGCAATGCTGATGTGTAAGCAACTGGACCGACGATATCTGAAGGCATTTTGCCTTCACCTCTTACCCTCAAATGGTACAGTTACAAAATGGTTATTACATGCTGAAGCAAATAAAAGTGTCAGTCATGATTAATCACTCATATGATGAGCCATTTGATAAACTCGCCATATGTGGCTACTATCACTGTTTAATGATCCTCATCGGGGTTTTCAAGGAACAGAACTATTCATCAATTTGTAAAAGACCTCAGATGAATTTGATATCAACCGGAGTTGAAGAGCTGTTGTTCAATGCAAAGTTAAAACTTTGCTTCAGACTTTTTCAAGGATTGTTGTGAGTATATATAAACTGGAATCAATAATTGATATAGTATACTGCTTATACGTCTCTGATTCTGTTGCCACATGCTGTGGGTCTTCTGGTTTAATAGTAGTTGACCTCCAAAGCTGTGAATTGATTTTCTTCAAGTTTGGAGATATGAAATGATTTTTTGCTGTTGTAAAAAACTCTCTAGAAAAAAGGACATTTTAGTATTGCTCATGAAAACAACTTTTTACCTACATATAAATACTCGTAAACTATTTGCTCGTTTATCTGTATAAAATATGATCTATATTATTCAAAACACATTTATTAGACAAAATGTTATCTTTTAAAAGTGGACTATTTGTTTTATAGTAACGTAGACAGAAAACATTTTTCTTTAATTAAAATATGATAATAATTCGTTTTTTTTAAACAGTTATTGCCGGGCATTATTCTAAATATTTATTAATGTCCTTATAGTATGATATATAATCAATATAGGACATTTTTCTGTTGCCATGATCTGAAAAACGACAGCTGTATTTTCTAAAATGTTTGTTCTTATGCTTAAGCATTTTAAAGATGAATATTTAAATGTGCACATGGAGGATATTGTCTGCGGTTCTTCCCAGGATGCGGCTGAGGAGTCCGGCGCGCCGCGCGCGACGCCGCAGCGCCGCTCGCTCGCTCTCCTCCAATAGATTTGAAGCTCGCGCTCCGGCCGACAATGGAGGCTTGGGAGTGGGAGGACCAGAATCGGCAGCGATCCTTCTGGCTTTGTTACTCCGGGAAGCCATTTTGGAAAGCTGTTAGTGGTGCACTGGCGTATCAGTCACTACCTGCTCGCAAACTTTCCTGTTTGTTTTTCTTTGGGTTTTTGTTGATGTTTTTTTGTGGTCACTCGTCAGTGGGAATCGCGCACGGGACGCAGTGCGTCCGCAGTAATAAATAACCTTTTGGCGGCGCGTGCGTCGCGATGCCGACACAAGTTTGCGCATCTTCCGCGGTAGTCATGTGTGGATCATGATCCTTGGGATTACGCTCTTAAAAAGAAAAATAACATACATGGGACTCGGGCAAGTTGGCGTCCTGCAACCAATAACCTCGTCTGTGTTGTAATCGCACGATGTGTGTGTTGTGAATGTTTGCGCGTGTGTGTTTGCATTGTGTTGGGATCTATTTTGGTTTTGCTGAGCTCCTTTACCAACAGCTGTTGTGCACAGTCTCGGGCCTTATTTTGCACGGTTGTTTCAACATATATCTGGGAATATGTGCCATTAAACGCATAATCTGTTGTCGGTATTAGTCGGTTTCTCCCCGCGTATTGTTAAATACGCATTTACTGTAATAAATAGTAATAGTGCGTCGTTACACAATCCTGTAAGTCAGTGCTTCGGTGGGTGACGGCGCAGTCTAAATACATCCAGACTCTAATTTTAGCACAGGGGCAACGTGAGAATGTATCCCGGCTTATATGTCACTCTGGCCGGACACTTTGCAGTTCCAATTCAAAGCAAACGCGTGTTTGAAAGGCGTCGGTTGTCTGTACGTGGAGCACTCAGCTGTTTGCCCCGTTCGTCGCAGGTAGTTTGCGTAAAATGAGGCATCAAAACACTGGTGTGATGTGAGGTGAAACACAGCACCGTGGCAGAGATCACACTCCGTGTGCTCCCCTTGTTGACTGTGTGTGTTTGTGTGTTTCTCCGAGGTGTTTAACTGTTCAATCTGTCTCTTGAATGATGGGCTTAAGAATTTAATGTCACATTGTTGCGGCAAAGATTTAGTAGCATCTTAAAGTAAATGTCTCTCTGATGGTTTAAAGAAATCCCCGCATTTCGTCTGATTTACACTTCATCCTGCAGTGGTCGGAGTGGATTGGATTGCACTGCAGGAGGGCAGTATTTAATTTAGTGCTCGTGGTCAGTGCTGGCGTGGTAAATCTCTTCACAAGTTGACATTTTGGTTGGAGGAAAAACTAATCCCGGCTGGTTTTAAGAAGTCCCCTTGGCTTTTTGTGTATTTCTTTTCATTCATCTCTCTTTTTGGCGGTCAGACCTGGCTGTGGATTTGACCCTCTGATTAAGATTATGCCTGAAGATTTTGATGGTGGGTGTTGTTAGTAGCCATGTGGTTTTGGTGCCTCCCCTTTGTCGTGTCACTGCTGCTGTGGCTGAGTAAAAGTTTCAGAATGACTTGGAGCTGGTGGGATGCAGCACTCTTTAACAGCTTTCTGAATTCTGGAAAAACCCTAAATGCACACATTATTTTCATGCTTCTCGAAGTTTTCCAGGTGTTATTGTAAATGTGTCCCACATTGCAAGACACTGACGCTTTGCCAAAAACCTTGAAACATTAAAAACCATCATTATTCCACAAGTCAATCTTATAGCAGATTTAACTACATTTTCCACACAGATGAGCAAGTACTCCACATCTTGATGATAAGCTACATTTAGTTTAGTTTGTGTACCTCATAATAAACCACCAACTGACTTTTGAGGACGGCATGGTCATATTTGCACAGCTCGCTCACACACAGAGCAGGTTTCACGACAAGAAGCTCAGCCCTCAGGCCAGTTGCTTCCCGCCCATTGCCTAAAAATCTGCCCCACCCCTTGCTGCTTTACTGGGTTTCGGACTACAGCGCTCACTCGAGCAGTTGCTATAAGGAGTAGCTGTCCTGGCGAGGAGTGTGCTCACTACAAAGGGAAAGAGGATCCCTGTTTCTACCAGCACCACTTTTTTTGTTCAGAACCAGAGAAAAGGAGACTTCTCCTTGATTGCAGCTTCTCTGTGTCTCTGTCAACGATCAGCCGGAGTCAGCATGCAGGAAGAGGTTGGCCAACACTCAGGCACAGGCAGAGCCACAGTAGCATTGTTGTGTTCCCGAGGAGAAGGAATGTCCAGCCGCTCTCATTAGGGGCTGCTCTCACTGGCCTTTCTGACGTGGTGTCACAGCATAGCACGAACTGGCGGTTGCGTTTTCTTGGAGAGCAGCCCGGTGAATACTGCTGGGATTGAACCGAGGAGAGCCAGGGATTCGCCAGCACTGGCCTATTTTTAATGTGGAGCTAGAGCATCGGATCTGTTCTCGAAATGCAGTTAGATGGTGGCACAACACGAGACTGGCTGTTGGTGGGACTGATTTATCTGTGAAGAGACAGATTGAATGAGCGTGTGTGTTTGTGTGTAGATGTTTGTAGTTTTTATCCTCCGCCACCATGTCGGCTTTGCCTCAAAGTGTCTTGTCCCCTTGTATTGAACTGTTGCAGTCTGAAAGAGAAAGCGAACGAAGAATGACCATGGATTTCTCCCAGCTGCACACGTATACACCACCGCAGTGTGCGCCGGACAACACTGGCTATACTTACTCTCTCAGGTGAGACCTCAGAGCTGCATACCATGGCTGTCATGTATGACTAGAGGCGATGCGCACAAGATCACAAAGGTTTCGCCACTTTAATACTTTCCAATCACTGTAACTAACAGCTAATGTATTCAGATTTCTTTGATGTTTCTGTCGGTCGACAGCAGTCGAGGTGGTCTTTCTAGCATTAACTTTTGTTCTTATCATGTAATGTAACAAAGAACATCGAGGTGGTTTTCAGTATGTTGCTTCATGCTCATCTCTGCTCGTGTGTTCCTACTGCTTACTTTACCGACTATTAAACTTGTATTTAAAAAAAAAAAAAGCTTTATATGCAAATATAGCTCAAGATGATTGATAATCTGAAAGCGTTCTTGCTTGAAGAGATTTCATAACTCTGTAGCTCTTTTTGCTAAAATATCCTGTGGTTGTGGCTTCGATGAGTCAGCCTCATGATTCTGTTGGCACTTGCTTTTGGAAAACCCTGTAGAGTAAAATCAGAACATGTGTCCTATGTTCTACTGCTCCTATACTGTGGACTCAAGATGTGTGAAACAACTTTTTGTGTCTTGAGAAGTCACAGGTGTTATCTTTCCTTTCCCTTTGTGGTGTTTATTCATGCATTTCTTTTTCTTTTCTTTTTTTTTTTGATCGTTCCCTGTCGTCACAGCTTTGGTGTGGGTGTGGTTGACACATAATAGGACGGTCTGTGCATGTGAAGGAATGTTGTTGCCTTCATTACTGTCACTGTTGATGTCGGCTGACATCAGTCGAGAGCAAAGCCTTTGGGCGTGTTGGTCCAAGCGCGATAAATCACCTCGCTCCCAGCAAGTTACTTTCTGACTTTAGAGAAAGGTAAAGCAGTGGCTTCACAGTGGCCTCCCACATTTCAAGTAAAAGTATGAAAGTGTCTCGTAAAAAGACAAGTTGGAGCAGAAAAGCGGCGATTATGTTTACGGCTGTGTTTTGACCGCATTGAGAAAAGTGTGGAAAGTTTAGGCTACAACACTTTTCAGTGTTATTTTGTATCAAGAAAATTGGATTTAGCTGCATTCTGTTTTTTTATGCATCGGTATTTTTGAAGGCAGAAATATCAAAGCTTTTAATTTGCCGTTAATATTCAGGTGACGTGTGACAACCTGCAGGTGAGGTCGTAACATAATCTAAAAGACAAATGTTGTCGGGTGTTCTCGGGTCGGCTACGTTACACTCCGGCATTGCGGAATACAGTCTCCATTTAAAAAAAAGACGGAGGCAAAGTGAGTTCGGATGCGTAAAAGCTTGTTTGACACCTCACAGGAACCTGCCAGGCAGACTGAAAGGCTGGAACAAGCTAATCGTGTTCCTTTGAATGCAGTCAGCTGAGAAGCTATTAATGAACCTCACGGTCACAACCGTGGCCCTGATCCCAGGATTAGACTAATAGTTTCTGCTTCTTGACTAACTAGTCGGGATATCCGTGGTTTTTATTAGCCTGTGCACCCCTGAGTGGCCGATGAATCTCAACTCTCCTGAGAAACCAGCTTGATTAAAAGTACGTGCTCTAACCCAAAGCTGCTGCATGCTTTTGTTTTTAGCTTCAACTTCACATAAATATAGCATCAGCTCTTGGGTGCAAAGGGGGGGGGGGGGGGGGGGGGGGGGGTACATTGTCAAAGCTGTTGCCGATTGTGCTCAGACTTCAGATGGTTTGTCGTGTGCGGTGTGTGAATGTGAGGAGGGCAGTGCAGAGCCAGACGGGGTCAGGTGACGGAGACCGTTGGCCCATCTGTTGTTGCGACTCAAAAGGGGCAGAGACAAGTTTTGTAACGTTGAATACAAAGAGTGAGAGGTGGTCTGCCATCGAGTGCTGTTGTCGCGCACACTTTGCTTTTCAGAGCCGCAGGGCTTTCTAACCATCCAGTCACGGTCGAGATTCACTAACAGCTATCTTAAGTGATGAGGCACTCGCTTTTTTGCACATTTATTACAGTTTTTTTAGCTGTAAAATCAAAACATTATTTGTTATCTGTCAAGTGTGTATCTTGCCTTCACCCAGTCAGCAGGATGAAACGGATTGGAATATGGATGGATAATTGGATGATCATAGATTAGTTAAATTAGTTTAATTGCAATGACTAATTCAAAATCTAAATGCATAAATATTCATCTATTACTGATATTGTATTTTTGAGTTTTGTTGACAACTGGGTGATATTTATGTGTTTATGACAATAGTAAACACATTCTATACTATGATGTGTTCACTGGTCACAACTCTGTGTTCCCTTGTTTGGTGCTGAAAGAGAATTTTATGTTACTATAATTCAAATGTGTGACTACATTGTTTTCCACTGCAGTAAATCCGGACAGTCATTTATTATACCCCGTAGCTCAGAAAGTGGCTGCACCATGTACAGAAAAGTGGTGTGACCCCACTCCTGAACTCATGAAAGCAGGTGTGTGTGTGTGGAGAACATCGGCTGTCACCTTCATATTTTATGATGGTGAAAGTGGGTCAGTGGAGCTCGGGCCTCTGGTTGAAGTTGTTTTTCAAGTGATAGTTGAGCTGTGAAAAAGGAAGCAGGCGATGGCGACCGAATTATCCAATACTGCATCAGGTATACTGACTGATAATCACTGTGAATGACTGCTGGATTGAATTGGCCTCATGTTCATGCAAAGATTTATTTAAATGCAAATATATATATATATATATATATATATATATATATATGGTCGCAGTGTGTTTTCACCGTCTCACCTTCATGATGTGCAGCAATCCTGGGATGTAACTAATAACAAGCTGCAGTTACTCAGTGGCGGAACAGTTGTCGTCCGTGTTGCCGTCGCAGTTGTTTTGACATGTGGTCCGAGTGTGTTTCAGTATACAAACCACTGGTTCAAGAGCCGAGCAAATGATAGCAGCTGGATTTCAGCGTGTCTGTCTTCCTGTGTCTCACAATTGCCATTTGTTCGTGTTTCAACTGACCTTCCTGTAGTTGTTCTGCACGCACAGCTTGTAATACAGTTGGAATTGAACAAATTATTTGTTGAGGTGTTTTATACGCCTACAGTAAAGAAAAAAAAGAAAATCAGGCTTGTTTTGATTTTTGTTTGTGACAGCATCTGTCATTAGAAGTGGTGCATATCCAGTCCCCTGCTAATGATCGCGGCCTCTCTCAAGCCAGGGAGCTGTTTATACGGGCCACTGTAGCAACTGCCGCAACATGAAACATACACTAAAGTGCGTGATAGAGTGATAGTGACGGACACCAGCAGAGAGCAGGCCAGAAGGGAAGTGTTGTCTGTGGGAGAGGAAAAGAGGGCGGATTGGAACGATCCTAATCGCAGTGCCAACTCCGACCCACCGAGAGATGTTTGATGGAAATTTGAAGACTCCCTGCATGGTCCGAGAGTCCCAGTTATGTGCCTCTTGTAAACATAGGCTGGTTTCGCCTCTGTAAAGGAATGCAGGAAGATATAGTGTGCTCCATATCTGCTCTGGTTAGAACCTGGTCTTTTAGTAGTGCAGGGAGGAGATAAAAATGATTTGTTGGGAATGAATAACAAAATACTCAGTATGTCTCAGCCAAATGACATCCCAAGTCTGTAAAATGATTTTTTTTGGTTTTTTTGCTGGCACAGATCTAACCCAGAAGCATTAATATTCAGTGTCGTTGCCTGTTAGAGCTCGCAATATTGTCATTCGGTGTTCTACGAGGAACAGCGTAATTCATTTTGTTCCGACTAAACTCATTTTCAGATGAAAGAGTCGCTGATGGAAAATATCTTTATGATGGACTCCCAGGTTTTTCACACACACACAGGTGTAGTTCCTTTAATCTTTGCCAGACTTAACCAGTGTGAAGCAAGTTTGAGTTATAATTTTCACTTCCTTTAGTAATATCACTATAAACGTTTCAACCTTTCCTGTGAAAGTAGAAGAAGTTCTCAAAAAATCTTATGTAACTACAATTGTGGTTTTGAAGCTGAGGCTTACAAGCCACATGGTCTTGAGTGTGTGTGTGTGTGTGTGTGTGTGTGTGTGTGTGTGTGTGTGTGTGTGTGTGTGTGTGTGTGTGTGTGTGTGTGTGTGTGTGTGTGTGTGTGTGTGTGTGTGTGTGTGTGTGTGTGTGTCAATTGGGGACAAAAATGAGCTGCCAAAATACAGTATACTGAGTTCAGTCAGGACACGAGGGGAGGTTTTACTTTTTATTGCGGCAACATGTGTTTTAGTTCAGCGACGTAACTCACACACTGTTGACTGTTCATGCATTTGCAGCGCTCAGATATACACTTTTGTGAATACATAAACATTTAAATTTCACCCGGTGCAAATTGTTTTGGATGAAACTGTGGCGGTCACAGTGTTTTTCCTGTTAAAAAAAACAACTAAGTATACACTTATAGAGTTAAATATACATATAGGGAGAGGATCAGATCATTGTCCCTGCTGGACGACTTCATGCGATGTGGCCTTGTGTGTGCATCGTTTCTGCTTTTTGATGGGATTACAGTGTGTAACCAAGGTTGTATGTGGGTGGTTGGCAGGTTCCTCAAGTTGCAGGAGACCAAGCATGATGCTGGTGTAGTAGTTTGACCGCAGGCTCGTGTCACGGGAGTTGCCTTTTTTTTCACACTGAGGAATTCGTCTCCTGTCTCTCAGGATGGATCTGAAAGAAACGATGACGAGCAGGTTTTGCTCCAGTTATTTCGGATGCTGCCGTGAAGTTTGCAGTGCCATGACGGAAAAAAAACCTTCTCTCTGCCTCCGGAGTGTGTTCTCTCGTAATGAACCAGACTCTGAAGAGCCAGTGCTTCACCTCCCTGGGCACATACTTTACCCACTGATACAAATTCAGTCATTGTTTTGTTTTTACTCCTGGATGAATTCCTGGCATCCAGCCATGATGTCTGAATACTGTCTGGAAGAACTGTTGTCACGTCATGTGTGCATATCCTCATCAAGAAATGTACTTGATTATATGTTTGTAGACATTTTCTGAACTTCATTTATTGAGTTATGATTATTAGAAATCAGTAGACTTTCACTGTTTTCACCTAGATTGTAGCTCTCATCTTGGGTTATTACTCAGTAACTACTTCACAAGAGGCCGCACGTAGAACAGAAGCATGTGAAAAGTAGAGTTGCATCAGACCAGATTCAGAGCATAGTTGTGAGCATCGTAAGGAAGTTTGGCTGTGCCCACTGAGTGTGGGAAGAGAATCAAAGCTGCAGAGTTATGTAAGGAGAGATTCCAGGAAGCTGAATGTCCGGATGGTAGTGGTCTATATACCTTTATGTTTGTCCCCCATTGGAGCCTTCTTCACTCATTTTGAAAACACTGACTCCATCGCTATTTATAACGCGAAAGTGGGCCAGTAGAGCTGCCTGAGAGACGGATCAATTTGGACAATCTGAACAAGAGATTCTCATTCTGTGTATTTTAACAGTTGCTAGCATCCCAGCAATTTGTGATGTCGATGACTGACTGGTGGTTATGCTGTTGCAGCCGAGACCACGGACATTCAAGTAGCTTCAAACCTTATCAATGTTAGTTTTGGCCAATGTTTACTACTTCTACTTCTACTACTAAATCAGTACTGTACATGCTTATGTTTTGTATTGTATTGAAAAATACATGCACACATTTGTATAATTTAGACACTGAATACAGTGCTTTTGTTTACACATTTGGTATTAGCTTATGATTTTTTTTTTATCTGAAAAGAGAGGTTGGCCAATAGTCCGATTGAAATATGAACATGAATACTTATAAAAACAGTTTAGATGCATTTTTTTTGTACATTTTTCCGCTCATAGAATCACATTCGCAAATATTGGATTCTATTCACGCTGGAGCAAATATGAAAAGGTGTTTTACTTTTAATGAGGAAGGTGGTACCTGAAATCAATGAAATCAAATGAAAGAGGATTCTTTCTCTAAACAGTGCATGTAATCGTAATAGAATTCCTCAGTAAATGTTGACTTTCTGGACTCATTTGCTTCATAGCGCCAGAGTGATTCATTGTCTCCAATGTAATAAATGACAAATATTGAGCTCCAGGGTGAGCAGGAAAAGATGCTGCTCAGATCTTGTGTTCAGATACAGATTCAGAATCAGTTGGATCAACAAGCAGGAGGTAGAGTGAGGATGAAAGCACATAATTGGCTCTCACTGGGAGCGTAATCCTCAGGGTTTAGAGCCGAAGCGAGTGCCAGAAAGGAACCTCCACAATGCATGCATGTGTGCAAATCCATGAACAGTAATTCTGATATTGCCAAGTCTGGCTGCTAATGTCTGTCTGGAAATGATGGGCTGGGGTGTCACGTTTCACCAAGTCTGTGCATCATCCGCAGAAACCCTGGGCGTGTGTGTTCATGCCATAAACCAAATTAATTCTGTTTGAATGAAGATGGCTCTTATTTTTCAAGTTTATGTTGAGAGGTGTTATTGTCTCTTCTCCAGTGGAGAGTTAATACTAAAGTTAGAGAGGCAAACAGACCATCGTGGACCGCTGTAAACTTTAAAAGCAATATATATACTTCACCATTTGAAAGAAGGAAGATACATTTGATCAGTACTTGCTTGTCTCTGCACACCAGTTAAGATGTACTAAGCCAATAGATTTTGTAGTGAAATTTTGCAATCGTTGCCCTGTTCCCTGTTAGTCATGGCTGAGTTTGGAGCCGAGTGCCTACTCAGCCAGGTGGGTGTGGCCTTATGACTCACGGCAAAACATTGCAAAGAACAGCCATGGTGTGTTTCCACTTTACGGTTGGCTTTGGATGGCAGTCAGTAGAGCGACATACTTTTGTTTTTCTCCCCTCAACCGAATAACACATTTTATGGATTTATTTATTTATTTTTTAAGAATTTTTTGTTTTACTTTCAGACATACTGAGCCTATTCTGTTGTCCTTTTTTCTCTCCCTTGCGAGTGAGTCACTTCCTGTTAGGAACGCTGCCAGCTGCAAGCAGCACAGCTTCATAAAAGGGCTGTTTGTTTTTATTTCTTTTTAAAAATACGTTTATGATGAAGCAGATCAAATGAAGGATATCCACACTGCCTTTTCAGAGAACTTTTTTTCCTGCAACTTTCTGACTTTTCCCTTCTTTTTTTTTTTTTTCCCCTCCCTTGCCATCCCTCTGGTCTCTCTCAGCTCCAGCTACTCCACAGCAGCACTCGAGTTTGAGCAGCAGCACCAGATCGCTCCCGTGTACGAGTCGCCCAGGATGTCACGACGGAGCCTGCGTCTGCAGGCCGGTGCCGGTCACCATGACAACAAAAGCCAGAGCGATCTCTCCCATAACCACAGCAGCAGCAGCAGCAGCTACACCAGCACCAGCAAAGAGACACGGTGAGACTAACAATGGACACTGGGTATAGCTCTTATATGCTGGCCTTCCATGGAGTGGCAGGATTCATACCTATGTTCATCTGAGCTGCAGCCTGTGGGTCCACCCAACACACACACACACACGCACACGCATACGGTGGTTGCAAGTAGTCAAGTGCCAAATTCTGTTCCATATTTCTGATAATTGCTCCATCTATTCACTGCATCCGGATGAGGTTTTGCCAGGCCTTGTCCACACTTCCTCCAGCTCAGCTGTTTCATAAGATGCCAGCCTTGTGAACAAAGAAGTAGGATGAGTGAGACCCAAATACACCGAGCACTCCCGCTTCATCATATTTCTGTTCATCCGTGCTCTGCGTGTCATTGTATTTGGCCAATCCAGTAGAACCCCACTCGCCCTGTTACCTTTTTCACATCAGTCAAATGTTTTTCAGTGTCATTAAAAAAAAAAAAAAAACCTGAGACAGTTTTGTAATACCTTTTAATATTAATATATTTTAATATTTGCTGTGCCATCTGGACATGAAGGAAAGAGCAGTTAGTCATAGGATAGACTTACAAGGAGGTGTGAGAGCTGGGTTTCAAAGTCTTTTTAGAAGAAGTGTGATTGTATTGTGGGTTCGGTGGATTGATTATATTGTTTGATATACTCATTGTACTGGAATGGCTCTTACATAACCTTCTGGTGCGATAAACATCGTTGTGTCCATACAGGCAATGAGACTCACAGCTTTACCTGCTTCATAAAATTTCAGGGTGCTCCGGAACAGAACGATACAGGCCTCGTCCAGTCCTCTGACTTTATCACTGAGCCAAGCTGCCACCCCAAGGAAAGCCCTTTCCTTCTTAGCTGCCAGCACGCCAATTAACAACAGCAGCAGCATCAGCAACTTTCAGGAAAACATTGCAGAGTGTGATGAATCTCTGCTGACCTCCGCTCTGGACCAGTCCCACCTGCGACAACGAACGGTCACCAACAGGACGTCGTCCTCAACCACTACCACTTGTGTCGATGGACACTTGGGTCAGTCCAAAAATAAAGACTCACAAAATTTCTGTGCTAAAGCAGCGAAATTCAGAAGATATTTGAGCCTTTTAATTTATTTTTACCATGCAACATAAGCTGTTTCATTTGTTTGACTCCTGGTTTTCTTTGCCACCTTGCAGGACAAAGTTCCGGCCACAGTTCATCCGGCGCCAATGGCGGCGCCACCGCATCCAAGTCCCACACCGTACTTGCAAACGGTTACGTCTGCAGAGACTGCTCTTTTCTTTCCCAGAAAAAAATGGATTCCCTAATCACACGGTCTTCATCCTCGTGCTTATTATCGTCATCCTCTCAAGCAGCAGAAACCCACACGGATGCCCTCACCTCCCCATCGTCCCCCTTCACCCGTATATACACCAGAGACAGGAGTCGGAAGAACAAGTCCGGTGAGACGCTCTTGAATACAGGGTCATGATTTAGAGACGGACAGCCGTTTTAGTTTTTTTTTTTTTTAACCGTTGTTGATTGTTGCAAATATGAGCGATTAATCACTCATGGTGTCTCTCCCCAGGTGTTCTGGTGTCGGTGTTTAATAGGTGTACGCACTACAGCAAGCGAGCCTTGGCTCCCATGGTGTGCCTCTTCACTACATTCTTCAGCAGTGTGGTCTGGCTGGGTTCAAAAGTCAAGGGCTCATCTGAAAGAGGTATACGACAAGGACCTTTTTTTTTGTCATGGCATTTTCCGAAGCCACTGTACGGTGTGAGACTTAAAGAGCCCTTGGAGATTTGTGCAGCTCATTTAAAACTTGAGCTTTTGTCCTGCCGTCTCATTAGCTCTCTGTCTAATATTTCACATGCAGTCTTTTCACTTTTTCCTCCTAATGGAACTACCATAGTTGACCAGAAATGCCTTTATTTCGGTATTCAGGGAATTTGTGGAACATTAACCTTACACCTTTGTCATTTATTTTAAGTTTTCTGTCACCCTCCATTAATTACATAATGAACAGTGTATTTATGCCTTGGTGTCTCACCAGGTGTCCTTGCATTTTCGGACTCATTGAGGCAAGCGGCGTCTTCCAGTTGGTCCCAGCTGTGGCTGTTTAAGGCGAACACTCTCCACAGGATGATGGGCTACAAGACTAATGGCTATGAAGGACAAGGTACCTGCTGTTGCTACATGCTCTAAAGGTCTCTTTAGAACATGAAAGCTTTGTCTAGGGATTAATAACTTTCAAAGAAACTCTCATCAAACCCAGTCTCATTTCCTTACTTTTGCTGAAGGCAGAAGAATGCTTTGAATGAAACTAAAAGTTAGTTCAGGGCTTTAGTTGAAATCAGGTTGTCGGCAGATATGTGCATTTGAATAAATACCCTAATCAGAACTATTTTTTTTTTTAGCTTGCACCCACAATTAAGTTTCCAGTATCAGGGTTTGGCCATTTCTGGTTGACATAAAACATTATGCACAACAATAGTCAATAGTGTATGACTTTGAAAACCTGTCTCTATATGTCAACATATAGGCAAGGCAAACTTATTTATAGAGCGGCATTCATAAAAAAAGACAATTTATAATGCTTTATGAAGAAACTAAAGAAGTACATTAAAACAGCATTTACAGGTCAGTGTTAATAGCACTACGTCTGTGTTTTTTTCAAACTGAAATGAAACAAATCCACTTGAAGTCTCCATTATATTTCTTTCTTTTTTAACTGTTGATGTGTGTTTGTGCTTGTGTGTGTGTGTGTGTGTTGCAGCTCACTCGAGTTACTGTGGGAGCTTGAATGTGAAGGATCTGGTGACTGAAGATGCATCATCACAGCTTAATCTCAATGGCTCGCTGTGTAAGCAGACACACGATCCACACGTTCCCTGATTCTGTCTATACTGGTTTTCCTGTGTGTGGCTGTGATTGACAAGAGTTAATGATATGCGTGACCTGTGGCCAGGGCAGCAAGCAGAGGTTGTGTGAACTGCTTTATTGGGCCACCAGCCAGTTGACCTTTAGTGACGTGCAGATGCTCCACTTTCACCCCAAGCCTATTTCAAGATTTAAGTTTAAAACTTGCCACACCGTTTTATCATTCCAGAAGTTAGAAGCGGAAAAACCTGATTGTCCAACCACTGAGTAAAACGTCACCCTAAAATATAACAAACACGATTAGAAATGTGGAAGTGGCAAAGCAACTATAAGATTCTAAGTTTATTTTCATTTAATACGTTGATTTTCTTTCTTTCATTCCGTTTTGTCGGCTTTGATCAGTTGCGGAATTGTCTTGTTTACATTCTCACTGTGATATGTATGAGTTTATTTACTGGTTCTTTGTTGGGGCACACACAGGTGATGACTGTAAAGGGAAGCAGTACTCAGAGACACACACCGTCCTCACCACCACACAGTCCTCCAGGCCTCGCCGCCTGGCGGGGGCGCTGTGGAGCGTCCTAGCTTACGCAGGTCAACCAACACTTCTCTTAACGTTGATGTCACTGTGTAAATGGACTCATACATAGGTGCCATACATCCATAGGTCATTCTTTATGCCGCCATTATTGAGTTGAAATGTTCCCTTCACCTTGTCTTGCAGGTCACTGCCTCCTCCAGCCAGGTTACGGTCTGGTGAGCGCAGGCAAAGCTGTAGGATCTGGAGTTGGGACAGTAGCGCAGAGCCTCCTCTCTGTGATGTGGATGCTGCTTGCGGCCCCTGGTTAGTGTTGTTTTCTTTCCACCACATTTCTCTAGATATGTGCATCTTATTCCTATTCTCACCATGTTTTGCATGACGCATCTGTTTTTCTAGTGAAGGCTGGTAGTTGGCTTCTGTGGATACTGGCGACAGGATGGTACCAGCTGGTGTCTCTCATGTCGGTCCTCAATGTCTTCTTCTTGACACGGTAAGAATCATCCTCCTAATACATGCTTTCTTTTTTTCTGTAAAGTAGTTTAAATGCTCTTGAATGGTTGAAGCAATTATCTTTTTCAATGAGAAACATTAAATCCTCCTACCATTTCTGTATTAGATATATATATATATGGTTTTGTGTTTCAGATGCCTTCCAAAGTTGTGGAAGCTCCTTTGGCTCCTTTTGCCTCTTTTGCTCCTTCTTGGTGAGTTTAAGTGAATCAAAGTCATGAATGAACAAATAAAAGTCTGGAGTAAAACAGTTGATGGAGTCGCTACACTTCTCAGTGAAGTGTAGCAAAATACAGATTACATCAATTCATTATATATTTGCTTGTGAAGTGATGTATATATATTGAAACACAAGTCTGTTTTTTTTATATTTTTAGTTAGTTGAAGAAACCTTTTGATTGACTTTAAATCATGTGTGTTTGTTCAGAGCAGCTACTTTCTATAATTAAGTTTTCGAAATTATGTTTCAAACAATACTTCATGACTGCATCGGAGTTTTACTTAATCCTGAAGAACAATCTGTTAATGCTACAGCTTCACGTCATCAGCTGGATCCACATTTTGAACAATATGCTTGAATAGTTTTGAGTTTTTCTAAAGTTCTCCGATAAGAAAAGTGTGACTTTACAGTTCCTTTTGTGAATAGTGTCTAAACCACAATCTATTGCAGCCCTTTGGTTGTGGGGTCCGTCCACTGCTGCCCTGCTCGCTTACCTTCCGACCATAAACCTCACTGAGTGGCGTCCCGCGTCCCCCGTCGCCTTCTTGTCCAACATGATGCCAGCTCCTGCTGCAGTTCCTGCCTCTCCACCAGAGGCTCCACTGACTCCAACCCCAGCCAGCCCAGTGTCACAGGCATCATCAGTAAGAGAGAAAACAACATCTTACATGATGTTAATTCCATGTATCGCCAGACTTGCCTTTTCATTTTTGCAACTTTTCTTCCTTTCCCCTTTAGTCAATGCTTCCCCCCGTAGCAGATTCTGGTATTGACCTAGAGCGCCTCGCACACGTGGAGCGCCAGCTCGCCCTGTTGTGGGAGCGAGTCCAGCAAGATGACCAGAAGCAGGACGAGCGTCACAGAGACGTCCTGGGTCTCTACAACACTCTGAGCGAGCAGCTCCACACTCGGACCGACAGGGAGAGCCTCGGGCTGTGGGCGTCTTCCCTGCTGGAGCAGAAGATTAGCGTGCTGCGCGGAGAACTGGAGCTGGAAAACACACTCACAGCACAGGTAGGAGGATGAAGATCAACACATACAGGTCAGACGTTACGTTATGGGAGTGAACATTTGCTGGCATTAACATGTCATGAACTTTATCACAGAGAGCAGATCAGCAGAAAAACCAACAGGAGAGTCAGGCGGCGCGGCTGGCTGATTTGGAACTGATGCTCGGTGCTTTGTCTGCCAGAACAGAGGTTCGTACTGCAGGTTGACACCCTTCCAAAGACAAAAACCTTTGAAATAGAACTATAAAGGTTCAAATGCACATTGAGTGAAATTTTACTTTTGTTACCTGACAGATATTTACCATTTTTACTTGATCGCAAAAAAAGTGCCTTCTATTCAAACTTTTACATCAGAAAGAAAATGGTTGATTTTAAAATGAAACATGACAAAACTGAGACGAGAATAGTCCTGCAAAGTAAACAGTAAAAAGATTTTAACCTGATGTGAAGACAAGTGTACCGAAAAGGCTTTTGTTTTTAAAAAAAGATGTGTTTGTATATTTTCATGCACAAATGTGCTGTAGGATCTACAGAAGCAGCAGCAGCTGTTCGAGCATGAGAAGGAGAAACGGGAGAAAGAGATCGTCTCTTCAGCAGCGGACTCGATTCCTGTCAGGTACGAAGACGACACAATGAAAACAGCAAACCTTGACTCGGCGTGTGAACATAGTTTCTGATTCTGTGTAAACAATCTTGTTCAGACGCTGCCCGTTGATAAATACTTTCTGTATTTCTTGAAGTGTGGGTGTGAAGCAGGAGGAGCACGATGCTCTGTTCGCTGAGGTGCGCAGACTGGAGACGGAGCTGGGTAGAGTCCGAGCGGACCTCCAGGGCGTAGCAGGATGCAAGGGCAAGTGTGAGCAGCTGGACACCCTGCAGGAGACGGTAAGTAACACAAATTCTGACTTTCATTTGGGCTTGATAGTTCAAATCAATTTATTTTAGTCTTACTGTGAAGCTCCTGAATAAATTACATTTGATGGATACAAATCCTGACACTGTTTCTATATAAAGATTTTTCAAGCGTCTTCTTGTTTGACGTTCCTGTTGCAGGTTACAGCCCAGGTGTCTGCCCAGATACGCAAAGAGTTGCAGGCTCTGTTCTTTGGCGTTGGTGCATCCGGAGAAGACCAGAAGGAGGTCCCAGAGTCTCTGATCCTCTGGCTGTCTCAGCGTTACGTGACGACACCCGACCTGCAGGCGTCGCTGGCTTCGCTGGAGCTCAGCATCCTCCGAAATATCTCCCTGCAGCTGGAGCAGAACCGAGCGCAGACACGAGATCAAGTCGAGTCTCAAGCCAAGGCCGCTGTTCAGACGGTAACCGGGTCTGTTCACCACGCCTCTGCTGCCGAGGGACTGTCAGAAGAGGTAACGGATACCTGGATCAATATGAATTTCGATCTCGATCACCTGATGTAAACTAACGTTTTACTTGGTTGCCATGTTTTCGAGACACTTATTAACCGGTATCGCCAATGTCGTTTTCGTACCAGCAAGTGAAGCTGATTGTCCAGAATGCCCTGAAGCTCTACTCTCAGGATCGAACCGGCCTGGTGGACTACGCTCTGGAGTCGGGGGGTAAGAGAACCTCCTGTCCTTCCTGGGACTTCATGCAAACCAGCAGTTAACCCGCGATTAAACTACAGGGAGCAGTTAGTAGTAAAGCTGTTCATCCTCTTGGAACACTTGGTTTTATTCTGCTTTCTTGTGCTTTCTATCCGTGAGATGTTTTGCAGGGATTTAATTCATATTTTTTTCAATTTAACTTCACTGCTGCGAGACAGTTTAATTATAAGATATACTGAATAGGTCGTATATGTAGCATTAGTGGGTGTAGGAATTCCCCGGCCGGCTGCTTTGCAGACGATGTTGCAGCCCAGCTGCTGATAGACAAAATCATTTCAACCCATCTGACTCAGAACTGTTCAGCGCTTCTTTTTTCTCCCTTTGCACACTTTGCTTCTGTATAAGAAGCTGCTATTGCTTCAAATCAGTCGACTGACAGAGGTGCTAACTTGTGTGTCACACACTTGTGTCCAGGCTACAGTAGCTGCATTGTTTTGGCATAAAGAAGCATTTCTTCAATCAAGAAACACAAACCATAAATATTGACTATCCCCATTAGGGTTTTTTTTTTCATCTGATGCCATGTATTTGTGATAATTTCATCAAACCTGTCACAAGTGAGAACTTCTTTTGATGTAATACGATGTTTTGGTCGTCTTCAGGCGGCAGCATCCTCAGCACCCGCTGCTCCGAGACGTACGAGACCAAGACGGCCCTCATGAGTCTGTTCGGCCTGCCTCTCTGGTACTTCTCCCAATCGCCACGTGTGGTCATCCAGGTGAGCCGCTCCACAGACAGGAAATCACCGCGACATGTCCTGCATGTCACATCATCGCTATCACTTCTTGTGTGTGAACTTTGTGGAAAAGTGAAGATTTGAGCTCGTCACACTGGCTTATGAAGCGAAACTGTGGGATGTGAACGATTCTCTTCAGGTGGTAACCTCTCTCTCTTCCTCTTTAGCCCGATGTGTATCCAGGTAACTGCTGGGCGTTTAAAGGCTCTCAAGGCTATCTGGTGATCCGGCTGTCCCTGAGAATCCTGCCCACTTCCTTCTGTGTGGAGCACATCCCCAGAGCCCTGTCCCCGACTGGAAACATCACCAGTGCCCCCCGCGACTTCACTGTCTTTGTAAGACGCGCGCTGATGTTAAGCTCAATATCGAGGCATTTTTTTTCAGTCTTGAGACCAAAGATACTGACGATGATGACTGACGTTTAATGTGCAGGGTCTCGATGACGAGTACCAAGAGGAAGGGAAGCTGCTGGGAAAATACACATACGAAGAAGATGGGGAGGCCCTGCAGTCCTTTTCTGTTCAGGTGAGTTCAGAGATGATTCCTCTGTTGTTTTCACGTAAAACGTGCCTCCGGTGTGCTGAACACGTCTCCTCTTCCCTTTTCAGGAGCAGAACGACGAGGCCTTCCAGATCATCGAGGTGCGGGTGCTGTCCAACTGGGGTCACCCAGAATACACCTGCATGTACCGGTTCAGAGTGCACGGAGAGCCCCGCCTTCAGTGACCCTCACCCCGCCAGACACCCCCCCCCCCACCATGTATGACACGTCATCCTGTCTGCCTGTCTGTACATAGCTCTCGCCAGCTTCTTCAAAGCAGAGGGGGAAATACTTTTGTGACGATGTTCTAAGAAAGACATAAAAGACTGAACTTGTGGATTGTTCAAGCATTGTGTTCAGACTGAATCACGAACGTGCGCTTTTGTGTCATTGAGAGAATCATAAGAAAGTGTCTGTTGAG
Organism: Blennius ocellaris; assembly: GCF_963422515.1. Taxonomy (NCBI): domain Eukaryota; kingdom Metazoa; phylum Chordata; class Actinopteri; order Blenniiformes; family Blenniidae; genus Blennius; species Blennius ocellaris. The sequence goes on from NC_137665.1 coordinate 6,856,808, forward strand.
ACGATCATGGATAATGAAAGAAAAAGAATTGGAACCACGAAGAAGCTAAAGGTCCCCGTTCCCTTTTTCCTTGGAAGGCCTCTTGCACTGAATGAGCCCCTGAGCAGACAAACACCCCCCCCCCCCCCCCCCCCCCCATCAGCGCGTTCCAACCTCTACAGGAAGGCAGACGCTTGAAATGGAGGGTTACAGACTCATCTCTCCCGTTTCCTCACACTCTGCATCTCAGTCCGACTTGTTTTCTGTCCTTAACCTTTTGTTTGACTTTTGTTTGACTTTTCTCACTAGGATCTAATATTTATAGGAAGGAGGCCACTGCACCTTTTGCCTGAGCTGCTTTCCAGGCATGTTGCTCTCTTCTTTCTTCTGAAATCAAGTCTCCGACAGTGACGCCAGTCGAGCTGCTGAGAAACTCTGCGGGTTGATGCTCACAGTGGGCGTGTACTGGTCACATGTTAGGTCACTGAACACTTGTTTTGGCTTCACACTTTCACATAGCCATAACTTAAGACTTTTTCTTTTCCTTTTTTTTTTTTTTTAATCTTTAACTGAACATGCTGCCTAAGGTCGAGCTCTGAATGTTTCCTCGAGTGGCGGCTACATGCAAGTTTCCTTTAAATACGCAGAAACACTACAAAACCACTGACCTGAGCCCAACGTGACTCAGATAATAAGAAGGCCCCACACGATGTACAGTAGAGGCTCCTGGATTAATGCTAGCATGTGACCCTTCCTGAACTGAACTCTTTCACTTCCACACGCATCAGTGATTCACAAGAGAGAATGTTTTCTATGATCATTTGAGTCCTGTGCCTGGATCTCAATTCACCAAACCAATAATTAAACTGGATGCTATGACTACTCCGACAAGTAGTGTGCTTTCTCCCGTTTTGTTTCTCCCGAGACAAGATCCTGTAACTCCCTCTAGGTCAGTTAAACGTCCTCACTCGGGCTCCGACTATCCTGAAACCCTGAAGGAATGTAATCTGTATATTTCATTGTTGATAGTTGGCCCTTTATAATATCTACTTTTGCCAGTGTTGCTTTATTATGAGAAAAAAAACGACATTGTGTTGTTATTTTCATTATTGTATCACTATTGTTTTTACTGTTACTCATTGTGTTTTTGCTTTTTTTCTTTTTTCTTCCTTCCTGGTTTTGTTTGGGGAGGGTCGTCAATAATGTCAGAGGATGCACTGCAGCAACTTGTTAGACAAATGTTTGTGGCACGGGTCGTCATAATCTGTTTTAAGACGGGGTTGTTTTTAGTCAATCTTGGATGATTATACGGGCAAATCAAAAATATGTGTAAAAATATTTTGTTGACAATTTTTATTTATTAACAAGTCAATTAGTGGCTGCGAGATATGAGTTACTGCTATGTATATTTTGTCATAAGCTGTTCAGTGCATTTTGGAACCATCTTGGGACTTTTTTTTAATGATAAATGGCTATTTTTGTTTAGTCATAAGATGACTTAACTGCTTTGGAATATATTCCAATAAAGACTTTAATTTTGAAGAAAATTTCTGGGTGACCATCATGTCTTAAATTGGTTTAAGAGATCAGATTTATGTTATGCTTCAATGCATTAATATGGGGTGGGTTTTTTTTTTTTTTTTGAATAGTTTTTCATGTATGTAGATTTAAATTGAGATTATGGTGGCTACCATACTTCAGGGAGTACACTTTAATATAGTTAAATCATGTTCTTTAGCATGAAAATACTGTGTTGGTGGTTTTTCCATGGCAACCAGGCAGCGGCAAACATGGCGAAGACGTGGAACAGCTGGAAGATTGTAAAATAATTTTGAATAGTTGCATAAGTCGGCAAATTGACGATTTTAACGACTTTATACAATATGGAAAACTAAGAAGTTAAGTAGTTCAATGCTTCATTCAGAACCTCCTTTAGCATAGGAAACACCGATGCATCCTTTACCAAAGGAGACGAGATAATGCTGGAGTGACAACAATTAAAGGGACCTGCTAATCCGAGCATTCAGGGAAACTCAGGATTACTCAATGCAGATCATGTTAAGTTATCGATGCAATAATCTGCCTTGGAACAACTTTAAATAATCTAAAACTCGTATCCAACTATGAATGTTTGTGCAGCCTATTCTCTGTTTGCATTGGTTATTTATTCACCTGGTAGCCTATTTTCTACACTGCTGTTTTTCTAAATTATTTGCTCCCTGTCTGAAGAATTGCTTTCGTATTTAATTTCATTTTATGTATGCAGTATATATATATGCTATTGCTGTTTTGTGTACCTCTGGCGTCCCCTAGCGTTTGTTTTGTTTATAGTCCTCTTCAGAGTTTGTATTATTTTGTATTTACTTCGAAAGGACAATCGAATGGCCAAAAGATAAAAAAAAAAAAAAAAAAAGCAACCCCTCCCCCCTCAAACTACCGTACTCTAGGGGGAAAAAAAACGTGTTAAATTAAATTCTTTAGCATGATGACGTTGGTGGTTTTCCCATGGCAACCAATGAGTCCCTAGCAACCAGGAAGCAACAAACATGGCGACGACGACTGGAGGGGAAAAATCACTTTGGGAACAAGTGTGTGAAGGTATGATGGTAATTGTCTTGTTTTGTTCAGCCATCGGAGAAACTCCAGCCTTGGGATGTGTTGGTGTTTCAGTAGAGGTCGAAGCGGAGCAGCCGTCTCCTCCCGGAGCTGTGTGGACCGACAGCAGCTCAGTTAGCTCAGCATCTCACTTCTCCCAGGACAGCAGCTTTACAGCCCAGGTCAGGCCTCCTGTACCTGTCAGATTATTGTGAATACTCAGCCATTTGACTATCCCTATGCTTGATTCAGGCACCTGTGGATGATGAGGCTCTCAGAGATTTCGACCCTCTGCTCTGCCATTTTTCACATCACCAGCCCCCATCAACACCAGAAGCTATATCTCCTCCCCAGCTCACTGAACGTATGTTCAAATCACTTCTAATCTAGGTTGCTATTCATCCAGACCCATTTACATCCATAAATATTGTCCTTATTCGTGTTTATTTGTTTTTGTCAGACCCTGTCACATGCTATTTGGAGAAGAGAGTGTTTCCAGTGTTGTTTTCTGGACTGGAGGCTTTGCTGAGAGAGGCACAGAAACACAAATGCTTTCAGGTCAGAAAGCTGCTGATTCTTGTCCCCAGCAATCTTCTCCACTGCTTTACCCAGCCGGGCTGGAGGTGATTCCCAGAAGGGACCAGGTCACTTGTCCATTACAGGACAAAGACCAAGACAATCGCACACACTGTCATTCACACAAATGGAAAATGTTTTAAGAAAACTGAGAAAACCCAGTTAAGCACAGAGAGAACATGCAAACTTCCCTGAAGAAAGGCCCCAAAGCTCCAGTTTGCTGTGCATTATACCATATTTATTTTATTTCACTACACCATGTGATACACTGAAGCACGCTGCAATCCTCGTCTCAATGTATCACATGTGGTGAAAACCAGCTGCTATGAATGCCAACAAATATGTTTACCAGAGGTGGCAAATGACACTGTTTCCTTTTATATACTAGTTTTTTTGAGCAGTTGTTTTTGTTCTAGATTTGAATACAAATGTTTGTGCTTTCTGAATCTTATATTGAAAAATGTGATCAAGAGATGAGGTATCTTTTTTGGTTTTTATTCAGGAAGAACTTGAGATTATTATTATTATTATCATCATTATTATTATTATTGTTGTTGTTGTTGTTGTTGTTGTTGTTGTTGTTGTTGTTGTTGTTGTTGATTACAGTCTGTATTTTTCCTTTAAGAGAAAAACAACAGCATTTTTCCCATTAGACTTTCTGACTGAGTGGCTGTACAAGTAAGAACTCGCAGCCACGTTTCTATGTTCTATCTACAAATATTATATTCTATGCATTTCGTGGAACAAAATTGCGACTAACGTTTTTGTGCCTGATTCAGTCATAACCCCTGCCGGAGTGGACAGGACCGGGTCAACTTTTACAACATCCCTTTTGTCCAAGACTGGCTCAGTGTGCAGTGAGTGTCTAAAAATGTTATGAGGTTCCGCGCTAGGATCTACTTCTTGTCAGCCACAAAGACAACAAGTCCCTATGACGTCAGTGTATGGACTTGACAAACACATGCAGGCACGGGGTTTTGGTCCATATACAGTGTATAGAGCATGACAGTTCACAAACATTCAGAATCTTTTTAATTTATTTTTTAGAAAAGTTCACAAACAGGTCCTGTCTTCTGTCACTTATTTTACATCTCCATTTCCTTCCTGTAGCCCCAGGCTTCCACTCCCACTCTCACTGCTGCTGAGTGATGATCGGGCTGCTCTGCTCGTCCAAGCTTTCTGGAGGGGATACAAGGTACTGTGGATATGACAAGCGCAGTGTTGTCTACAGGCTGCCTGTCAAGCCAAGTATAATCCAAACATTTTACGTGCAAGGTCATTGCACGGCTCTGAAACTACTAAAGCTACCAAAAGCAGGAGAAATTTAAGAAAATTACAAAGTCGAGGATTGTCAGGTGTCACAATAAACTGGGCTTAGCTCTGGATGTGTTGCACATTCCCGGCTTAACTTCACATATTTAGCCATGCCTTTCTGCCAAGCATTTCAAAGTTATCTCAGAAGTTACCATGTGGAATAATAAGAACATTCAGGAAGAAAGCAGGAAGGCATTGCATGAACAGCGGGCCTACTCGGATACAATTGGCCCCTCACTGCAAGTGCATCAGCCCACAGTGCAATTTTGTTGTATAATCCCATCCCGCTGAAAAGCCTGTCTTCGACAGGGGCCGGTTTCATTCAGCAGCAGTTTGATTATGTCATCAATGATGCCAGGCTTTAATTCCTTCCTGTGTGGGCGTCGTGGTCTGAAGAGCTCTGTACTGCGATATAAATAGACATATGCAGACATCACCAGAGGCGAACATCAGCAAATTCTCCATACAAATAAATAAAACATCCAGCAATGTGGGGAGACGCATCTGTCAAGAGAGAATCTGGTTTTCTGTGCGAGAAGCAGGAGAGGAGATACCAGCTGTTATGTCAACTAGAATGAACTGAAGAGGTGTTTACACATGTGGGTATGGACTTGAAGTTGTAGCTTGTTGCGTATTAAAGGATGCATTGGGCGTTCAGTGTTTGAGCGCCACGCTTGTTACCCAGCAGGGGGCGACATCACCTCTTGAATAGAAAATCAAATTGACCCCTGCTCACATGTGGCGGCAGCAACGAGCCAGATGCTCACCTCTCCTCACCCTGTTTGCCCTGGACTCTGAAGATTCACCCAAGGCTTCGGCCAGACTCCTGAAGGGAACCAGAGGACTGACATGCAACCTGGAAGAGATGGAGAGTCGGTGAAGAGAGAGTGTGTGGATAGATTAACATTTTGAAATGCATAGAAGAAGACAGGGAAATTATCTTGTATGTGAGGAAAATGCAGCTTTGCCCCATTTGCATTGGGTGATAATAAGCAAAGATAAAAATGCAGAGAATCCGAGAAGCAGCCCAGCCTCGGTTCAAAGTAAAAAAAAAAAAAAAACCCGGAGAGAATCATGACTTATTTAGGATGCACGAGGTGGAGATATTTTGGGTTGCGAAGTCCTGACAGCCACTGAAGTGTTCACTGCTGTTATCTTGCAGTGAGGGAAAAACTAAACTAAACAAAACAGCATAATGGCCATGTGTTTGCAAATCGTGTAAGATAATCACCCATTGTTTCCCTTAATGGATGCAGTTTTCCATCACTCCACATTTATTACCCATCTCACATTTCATGTAAACAACAACAAAGTATTAGTCACTGAAATCTGTTTTTTGAGGGGAATTATTATATTTTTTTTATTATTATATAAGAACATTTCTACAGGTTTTAAGCGATTTCGATGTCAAATGTAAAATCAATATACACCTTTCTCTTTACCCCCCCCACACCCACCCACCCCACCCCCCCAAACACGCACCCTCTCTTCCCCCGACTCTTATACGCTGGGCTGTTATATAACCTGCCTGACGCAGCCCTGACTGCAGTGGATCTCTGTGTGTGTGTTTGTGCAAGTGTGTGCTTTCTGCTAAGACAGACAGACAGACTGACTGTAGGCCGGGACGCAGAGACGTCGAGTATTTTTGTAGACCGGAGGAGTTTTTATATCTCCATTATTAATCTCCTTCATCAAAACATTGCGGGCTGAAGAAGAGCAGTGGTGGAGGAACACACACACACACACACACGCACACACACACACACACACACACACACACACACACACACACACACACACACACACACACACACACACACACACACACACACACACACACACACACACACACACACACACACACACACACACACGCACACGCACACGCACACACACCTCTATGACCCAGACAATGCGACTGTCTCATGTCTCACTCACATATAAATATAAAGAGCTGCTCAGTCGGAATATATTACATAATCCCCTTTGCACTATGCGCCTTAACCCAACTCTAATCCATTCATCCACACCCGCTACTGTAACGCACACACAGACACACGCACACGCACACGCACACACTCCACCCATCACTAAGTCTCCTCAAGATTGTTTAAGTCCGGGGAGCTGTGTTAGAGTTGTGCGGACGGTGTGTAATAAATTCTCATTAGGATGTCAATATTAAAAGGTTGTGGTCAGTTCAACAGGGAGGCTTTCATCTCCATTTGTAGCTCTATTAGGGTCACCCTCTGCGGCTGGCCTTGTCCAAGACAAACCTCACCCACCATAATGGTTTGCACCTTGCTGTACCTCATTCACAGCCACGATCAGTCAGCAAATGTTTGGTAAACGTTTTGGGAAATACACTGCATGAAAAGACAGCGATGATAAGCCTGACACCCCTCACGTGTTTCTCGGTTAAACACAAATCCATAACTAGGAGTTTAAAACTTTACTGCTCAGCTAAAAGACTGAAAGCAGAAGGAAAAAGTTGCCCCCTTCCCGTGGGAGCAGTCAGACTGCCGGGGGAGATTCCTGCTTTCTCACAGCCAAGAAAAAATCCACCATGTGACCCCCGATAAGATGGTGAATAGCTGTTTTTGTCCAAGATAAATAGTGACAGTTTAATTGCGTTTTAAGATTTGGATTTAGTACATTTCAAGAAAGTATTACTGCTTTTTCTCAATATTTCAGCCCTTCTGCCAACATACTATATGAAAAAATGCCCAGAGTAGAAAGATTCAGAGTTCCTGACAGTGTGAGGAAACGTCACAGCTTCCTCATTTTATTGGGACTGTGGTTTAAAATGATAGGTTTTATAAGTAGTTTTCCCATATATTGTCCTCAACTCAAAATGTCAGCCTTTTTAGAGTTGCTTGCATGTTGTAGAAAAGGGCACTTCGACGAGCAGGCGTAGGCATTGTAACTGGGGCACTGTGAGTGCTATTCCTCTTGACATAAATTAATAGAAGTGGTGGTAAGGAATCACATACTTACACACACGCACACACACACACACACACACACACACACACACACACACACACACACACACACACACACACACACACACACACACACACGCACACAGGCACAGGAACACTACATTCACATGTAGAGAGCCGTATAGTCGACAGCAGAAGTAGGTCTGTGATTCCAGTTCAGTGATCCGAGGGCAGCGACGGATAAATGGCTTGAATTGAGGGTCAGGGACGTGCGGTGACGTCCATGTTGGAAATATGTCACGAGCACTCAGGACACGTCTGCTCAGTCCACACTTCTTCTTTGTACAGTGCGGATGCAAGTTGGACCAAAATTAGAAACACAGTTAATTAATTTATTTGATCAAAGAGCTTATTAGATTGTGCTTCCCGATAAATATTTGGGCAGCGGGGTGGTTGCTGTGCCGTCACTTTGCCTGAGGATACCAAGGCATGAATATAACTATGGGGGGGCTGGGTGGTTAGGCCTGGAATGTCAACAAAAAAGGTGATGGATCGTGATTTTTATCTGTTTCTTCACTTTCAATCGCTTCTCTCAGGGTGCTTCTGTTTTGTAGATTTGTGTACCACTGAGAAGTTGCTAAAAAAAACAACCTCTCTCGATCTGTGCTTTAATGGACTGTGAAAGATAGCGCAGTGTGACGTTGGGTCTTTATGCAACATTTCAGTGCTGCTGGTAATTTCACTACAGTTAGTTCCTCTAAAAATAATCCATTGTGCTGTTGCAGAGCGCATGAACGTAGGAGAAGCTCAATCCAATAGGCCCTCTACACACAGAAATTAAAAGCTGCTTGAGATGCGGAGGCCTGACACAGCGAGTGTCTCCAGGTGGCTGTGTGTAATTTGGGGGTGTGTGGTGTGTGAAAGTGCTCTGTGAGCTGTTGGAGGCGTAAGCTTTGGAGGATATCAATACATCCTGCTCCTCGTCCTCGTCATATCAGCTGTGATCACATATCACAGCTGATATGACCCTCGTCTTTTTCGTAATGTGCGATTTTCAGCGTGAGAATATTTACTATTAGTTGGATGATTGTGTTCCACGGGATGCAAATACGTGGTTGTAGCTTCACAGTGTAATGTTTTGAATTATTCTAATCTCTGCCGCCATCGAACGCGCAGCATGAGAGAACTGAGTCACATGCACATTAAACCAAAATCTGCAGTGTGAGCAGTGGCGTGGATGATTATAGCAACAAGATCCTCAGGCTCACTAAAGCACTCGGACCTGCAAGAGTAGATGCAAAAGCACATTTGGTGAACCAAGGTAAACTGTGTGCCTGCGAGCCATTTGGACATACATACTGAGGGCAGGGCTGTTTTCACGCACAGGGTCAAAACAATACCTCACCCCTGCTAATCAGCTGCGCTGATGCAGCCGGACAGGCTTCAGAACACACTCAGCTCTTTGTCTCCGTCTGTCACACGCACAGACTGTTAAGCATCTTGTTGCCGCTTCTCAAGACCCGGGTTTGATTTTGTTACTGCATGTGTGACACAGTATTAAAGGCTGCCTCCCTGGCTTTGTGGCTATCGGACGCCTTCATCATTCATGAGATGTTGACAGCGGCACAAAAATCTAAGATTCATGGGGGACACCGGAGAAAAGTGACAGAGTAGAAATGGCACTCAGACACAAATGGAGCACACAAGCGATGGTGAGGGAAACACAACAGACCCCCCACCCCCCCCCCCCCCCCCCCCCCACACACACACACACACACACACACACACACACACACACACACACACACACACACACACACACACACACACACACACCAATCCATTCTGACCCTCAACCCTAATTTCCATTTCTATGGTTTGCTCCCAGGATCAAGAGGGCCTGTTGTGGCACACACACACACACACACACACACACACACACACACACACACACACACACACACACACACACACACACACACACACACACACACACACACACACACACACACACACACACACACACACACACACACACAGTGAATTAACTATAGGAGCTCACTACCCATTCCTAAACCCATCATCAGGCTTATATAACAGACCTACTTTCATACCCACTAATAGCAACTGTATTGTTGCCACAGCCAAGCATTTTGGAGAAAGTTGGAGTTTCCTGAAAACAAAGCTGGAGAAAAGAGAGACGGGTGAGTACTAAAGGACAGCGATGATGGAGAGTCAGTCAAAAGCATCAGTGTGAGAGATGGAATCTGAGTAGAGATGCATCAGGGAACCGTGCGAGAGGAAAGTAGAGAACCTCCTACAGATCAGGGAGGAAAGCGAGGGTGGGAAGAAAAGGAAGGAGACGGAGGCATAGTTTGTGCAGTAGAACCAGGAGGAGGAGATAAAGAAGACAGAATGGAGATTTCACCAAAGCAGAAAACCTATTTAGTAATCTCTAAGGAAACCACGCAGCCCACACAAAAACACACAACAACGGCAGAGGTTTCCTCTGATAACAAAGGCAGGATTCATGACAACCACAGCCTGGACAGAGTGAGGAATTAAATAAAGGTTAATGACAATTATCCTGCATGAGTTGCAGCTTAACCTGCATGTGAACATACGATCACAACTGGTTATTTTGTCTCTGCATAAAGGTTTTTTTTATTATCTTATTGAATTTTATATTTAAGATTTTATTAATAGCTGCTTATGATGTGATGTGCTAAATCATGCAAATGCACATACAGAACAAGCTTTTAGAATACATTCATATCAATTAAAATTCAAAGTGAAATAACAAGGAGCTTCATTAACAAAGCACAGAGAATTTCTAGATGATAATGAACAGAAATGTGGAACTCAAAGTGAGTTTGAATACCAGCTGGACCTTTTCTGTGTGGAGTGTGCATATTTTGCCCCATATGTGCTCCAGTTTCTTCATTGGTGACCCTAAAATTGCTCCTAGTTGTGAATGTGAGTGTATGGTTGTCCGTCTCTCTGTGTTTGTATTCGGATGCACCGGAGACCTGTCCAAGGTGGCACCCTGCCCTCGCCCGTAGTTAGCTGGGACTCCAGCTGCGGCCTGAACAGGATATAAGCAGTATAGAAGATGGATAAGTGGTTAACCCTTTCGCCCAACAAGATACAGTTTTGTTTCAGGCACTCCAACTGTGATACATCAATCATATTTCATATTAATCATATTTTATGTATGATTTTACTTGGATAGTTAAATGGCAAATGCATTTGCGAGTTTATTGTTGTTTGAAATGGACAGAAATGGAGAAGTTGCCATTAAAAGCACCATCACACACTTTAAATGTGCCACTTTGAACAACACCAGAGGTGTCCTGGTGGCGACAACTCACAGCTTAATTAAGCTATTGATAATCTTTGTTTGTGGGATTTCATGTATGTGCTGTCTTTGCACGTGTGTTCTGGCTGATACAGATCCGGTCCCGTCCAGACGTGCAGGAGCTTCGCCGGTGGCAAAAGAAAATGAGAGAAAACAGTGACATTGCCAAAACTGTGGAGAAGTTCTGGGCGCGCCAGGAGAGACGAGGTGAGTTCGGATAAACAATCACATGGCAGCGCTGAATGCAAGGCCTCAGGCTTGCTGGCAGCATTATGGTATTGAATTATTTTATGCAATATCAGAGGCAGTGGGGGGGGGGGGTCTTGCATGAACAATTCAACTAATATACAATGTTCCCACTTATGCAGAGACTCCAACCAATGCAGTACGATTCACAGAGACTAAAACTGTGTCAATTTCAGGACAGATAAGTGTCACACATGTAAACTGTTACAAATATACAGTATTCATCCCAGCAGGGCTTTGATGTTGAAATTGAAAGCTGGAGATTGTGGGAGTCATCACACACGCACACCCTCAGACACCCTCAGACACAGACACAGAATGAGGCCAGAGAAAGCGAAAAAGAAAGAGACAAGCAGAAGAAAAGGAAAGAGAATGTCTGCAGGGCTCGGGGTGTTTGTGGGGCAGCGATGGCAGTGGATGGGGGCTGGGAACACGAGAAGAGAGAGAAACTGCAAAGAGTGGCAGAGATGAAGACTGGGAGATGTGTAGAATGGTGTGTGTGTGTGTGTGTGTGTGTGTGTGTGTGTGTGTGTGTGTGTGTGTGTGTGTGTGTGTGTGTGTGTGTGTGTGTGTGTGTGTGTGTGTGTGTGTGTGTGTGTGTGTGTGTGTGTGTGTGTGTGTGTGCGTGCGCGCGCGTGAACACATGAAGGACGCCGCGCAGCAGCTGAGAATGCAGACCAGTGTCCAATGTGACCGACTGACATTAGAGCTCAGGGATAGTGACTAAACTTTGTCCTTCGAAATAAACACGGCAACCCGCAATCCTTTTCGTGGCTCCAGTAGCTTCCAAGTTGACCAGCAAAAAACAGGTCAATGAAATTGGTGAAAAAACGTTTTTGTTTTCATGTAAAGCAGAAAGAATAACATGTCACGATGAAATTAAAATATGTTGGTTTAATGTATTAGATCTATAAATTCCAATGTTCATCATTAGTGTGTGATGATTACCTTTTGTGAACCTATGTGACATGTTGTTTTTACATGCCATAACTACTTATACCAACCAGCATGATATAGGACATAATATTTAACTTTTGTAAGCACATTTACCTAAGCATATTACCAACACTGTAATTATTGACACATTAACTTTAGGTGTCAGAAGTATCAGTATTTTAGTATTGATAATAATATCTGATGTGACAAAGAGTCTGATCCTAATCTCACACACTGACAAGAAATCAATGCCATAAATCCATGTGTTAGCAAGAGATACATAGAATAGAATAGAATAGAATAGAATAGAATAGAATAGAATAGAATAGAATAGAAACACAATTTCAATTCCAGATGGAAATTCTTGAAATTCATCTTCACCTGTAAGGAAACCAAAATAATCCAAAGTACAATCACATTGAATAGGGACTGTCTCAGTATGCTGTCTGGAGATGAAATGGTTAAACTTTTTTCATTCTATAATTGAAAAAGTGAAGTAAAAAACTTTGTGACATATTTTTCAGGATAATTTTTCTTTTTAAATTTCTCGGTTGAATGAGGGCCATATGGGAGCAGTCTGACTGACTGCTCTTTGATTCAAGGATTTAATAAAAAAAAAAAAAAAAAAAAAAGTTAAAGTGGCTCTCTAAATGTCGTTATAATAAAACAAAAACAACAAAAAAAAGTTCTGCTTTTATGTTAATCAAGATAAACATTGCTGTTCAGTCACTGAAGTGCGGCCGGGCCGTGGGGGGTGGCATCACGACAAACACACTGCATGACACACCAGAGCCCCGATAGCATCTCTGTTTTCGTTGCGCCGAAACAATGAGCGACACCATCGTGAACGCAGGTTGTTTCCACACTGACACATTCCACAAAACAAAGGCACACGCTGCAGCTGAGGTGGGCATGGGGGTGGGGGGGGGGGGGGGGGGGGGGGGGGGGGGGGGGGGGTGGGGGGGGCAGTCGGACCGTCCTGCTACGCCTGCCTCTGCTGACCCCACATTCTGGCGGGGGGCCTGGGGACATATGTGTGTGTGTGTGTGTGTGTGTGTGTGTGTGTGTGTGTGTGTGTGTGTGTGTGTGTGTGTGTGTGTGTGTGTGTGTGTGTGTGTTTGAGAGTGTGATGTCCTAAATGATTTTAAAACATTCTCTAACCTCTTCAACACAATGGAAGGAGGGGAAGTCAAAATGGCGCAGAGGTTTCTGAATGTTGCTGTTTTAGGACCAGTTTTGGTGATTGTGGATTATATCTCAAGACTTGCCAGATACTTTGAATTATAACCGTCCTCATCCTCCCACACTCCCGCAACATTTAGACGAGCCCCCTCCACCCTCACTGTATGTGCTCTCTTCACGCCGATCCTGCAACAGCTGCACTCATCTCGGCCCAGCGTGCAATCCCTCTTCTGCCTCCTCGCAGTCCGACATCAGAATGAGTCGGCGGCGATGGAGAGAAAAACAATGAGGCAAAGAGCAAATAGCAGACGCAAAGGTCAAAAGGTGGCAGCTCACTGGACAGGTGCGGTTCTCAACAGTTCATGAATCAACCTGCGACTGTCCTTGACTGCAGCCCGGCATGATGGATGGTTACCGTCAGAGTAACCTCTTTGGAAACAGAGGAATCATTTAGCTGCTGTTGTCAGTTCAGCTAGAAATAGAGTAGTTATATAATTATGCTAAAAACAGAAAGAAAGTGCATTCTCTATTTTTGATATTTTCATGTATTATAGATATATCTTACGGGATGTTTGTAATTACAACCTTTTTAACAGTAAAGGTCAGAGTATTTCAGAGTGGGAGGTTTTATAGATTGTAATAAAGTAGGAAACTTAATACAATGAAGAAAAAAAGGTCCTGTGAGTGTTCATGGTGGCTGTCCTGAAATGAGACAACGCAAGGTTCACTACCATGTTAAAAACAAAAAAGAAATGCATGTGGCTGGTTTTGTGGCATAAAGATCAATATGTAGCCATCTATTCATAACAATCCATATGGTCTCAGCCTTTGGTTTGAACTGCAGGTAACAAAAGACGACTGCAGTAGTGTTGCAGCTATCGCAGTGAGAACAGCAACTGCCTGAGTCATGGGTTGTTCTGGCAGGTTCGCAGTTTTTTTTCTATCAATCAAAATATTAAGCTAAAGGGATAGGTGTATATTTTGTGGAGGAACTCAATCATTCTTTGTATTTTGTCGCTTACTATTAGTTGGATGATTGTGTTCCACGGGATGCAAAGTTTGTGCTGCAAGACAGAAGTCGTGCAAATAGAGTTCTATGTGTGCATATTTACTGCTCTCTTAAACAATCTACAACATAAAAAAAAAAAAAAAAAAGTATATATATATTTTTTAAAGCACTGTGTATCAAATGGAGGAGCGTGTTTCCTCCAAGTCCCCATATTTGGGCAGCTCCACTCCTCTTCTCAATCTGACTATGTGTTGAAGTGTTTTTGGGGCAAGACACCAAACCTCCAGTCGCTCTCAACGTAAGCGCCGTGTACGAGAGCCATCAAGTAATTGTGTGAATGGGCGAATGTGAACGAACTGCGAGAAGTCACTCATCAGTTTGAATCCTATTGATGCTCTCAATTGTTTTAGATTCCAAAGAATTAATGTTATTTTTGAGGTGCCGCTGCATTACGATTCTCTTGAGCACAATATGGGCTGACGGTTCTTCCAATCTCCTTGTTTTGTCTCCAGTGGGCACGGTTATGACCGAGCATCCAGGGAGCCCCCAGCCGGAGAACCTGTCTATCCAGGTGGTTTCCCCAACCCCACAGAGCACCGTCGTCCACACGCCCACCAGCCGGATGACCCCAGAGGCCTTTGACCGGCTGTCGCCCAGCCGCTACTACAGTGGGGAGACGGGCTCTACGACGTTGATAAGCTTCCTGTCTGTGTCCGAGCCCATCAGCAAATCTGCCACGTTGCCGTCTCCACTTGGAGCTAATAACCTCGGTTTGACTGGTGATGTTTTTAAGTGAAATCATTACCTCCGTACAGAATTTTTTCCTGGTATTAAAAGCCTGTTACAGTTTGTTAGGTTGACATCAAACTGGCCAAAGTGATCAGTCAAACGAGCCATTAAAGACGCCTGTTACCAATCGGATACGGCCAAGCCAAGATTTATGGTCTGAGGTCCATGTCTAATTAGTATATTGCATTCATTGCCTTTTTGATGGATCACTTCCCTCCAAGAAATGAACACCATATAGCACGGTTCACAGATTACACTGTCACGAGCGAACCCTCTTGTAACAGACCGAATAAACTCCCGAGACCTTCGGCTGGAAGGTATTTCCTCGATCTGTCTTTGCCTTTTTCCTGAGCAGTTCATTTCACTCCAGAGGTCGCACCGTTTCCATTCAGGGCCGCGATTGAGGTCAGGGTCAAAGGTGACTTGGATGTTGAGCAGCAGCACTTCTATCCTCTTTATCAAGAAATGAAGCCACCCTGTGAAGAAAACAAAGACAAAGTGAGCATTCGAAAACGTCCTCCAGAAAGCGAAAAAGTCCATTTTCAGTGTTTTCCCGGAATCAAGCAATGTTATGTTGCGCTATTATTTACCTCACATTCCCAATGAATTATTTCATTTTACAGACTAAATATTAATAAGTTAAGCAAGTAGAATATCATCCATCAGCATGATGAAGAGAATGTTATAAGGCTGCATAGTGTCTTTGCCCACTATGATGACTTTATATTATTTGTGAAACTCCACAGCAGATGCATAATATTTGCATTTTTTTGACAGAGTTCTGTTCCTTTTTTCGTGATGACTTCACATGTTTAGAGATCTTACATTTTCCCTACTGACTCCAGCACCCAGGGCTATCTGTTTTTTTGCAGCTGGTGGGGATCAAACATAATCTTAAATGTCACGTGTCAGCCATGCAAACTTGCAAATGTGGCGTTCAAAAAAATTTTTAAGACTGCCTCTGCAGGTCCTCTGTCCATCCTCATACCAAAATGAAATACTGCCGAGCGTATAGCAGCCATCTTCCCACTGTGTGCCAATTAAACTGAGTGAATAAAGTGCACTCTTGGCATATTTCCATCTCTACAGCCACCGAAAATACCTGAGAAGATGGTGCTGGTTTCCTGCTTCGTCTCGGCCGTCTCATGATGGACGACTTTCTTGACCACCGCGGTCACTGGAGCAGGCTGCCTCACAGTGAGGCCACGAGGAGCATTATGTATCTTCCCTCTGCAGGTATGTGGATGCCCGGGAGACAGCTGCCACTGCGCGAGGCGATAGAGCGGCCCATTTCATTCTGGGGACATCTGATAGTGCAGCACAGCTCCACAGAGTCTGGCGGCACTGGGCCCGACTGAAACAGGATCACACAGCAGCAGAAGGGAGGGAAGACTCGGCTGTCAGAGCAGAGACAGATAACAACTGGTTCCTCGCTGGGGCTGGAGGTCGATGTGTGGATTGCGACTGGATACAAACATATTTTAACAGTGCAACATATTTAAGGAAGAGGATGTTGAGGTATGGAGGTTAGAGAAAAAAAGCTTCTAACGTGAAATGTGGCGGTTTGAAAAGTCGACAGGCCAATGCTGTGGCTCCCTGAGCAAGACCTTTTACCCTTCATGGGGCAAATAATGTTAATTTTCCACATCAGAAAAGTTCTTCTTCTGCCTGCACTAACCACACAGCTGCACCTTGAATGATAGTAAATAAGCACTAAAATGTCCACATTTTGTTAAAACATTGTGACATTTTTGTTCTAAGTCAATACAGTGGAGATGTCAAAAGCTCACAACATAACAGACAGGATATTGTTGTAATATTTGGCACAAAACTACTTGAGGCACAATTTCACTGTTTATAAACTCATCTGAGCGTGTTTGGTAAACCACTATATTCGTAAAGATTATACATAAACTGTAACTGTATGCATTAAAAAATTAAGTATTCAGATGCTGTATTGTTATCAGATGTAGTGACACCCATGGAATGGCCCTATCAAACCTTATTCATCTGAAATGACCATGGTACTACAGGGAAAAGAAAACACACCCAATTAATGTTTAACTACAAACATGACACTTTTATTGAACTTTTTTTTCCTGAATCAGTTACAGAAACAAGATAATTAACCGTTGTTGTTGTTTTTTTATGTTCTTTTTCTAATCAGGGGAATCAAGTTTCTATACATAGGCATGCTGCGTCACTGCACAGTCATAGCTGTGAAAACCAATATTACCCCTTGTCAGCTGCCCCACAGGAACAGTCTGAAGGCAAGACGAATCGGGAGAGGACAGGCAAGGACACGTCAATCCCAGGGAGGATAGGTCTTCGAATCAACTTCCCATGGACGACAAACTTAACATACAAGTTTTGTGCAAATTTCACCACAGTCTATTTGATTTTAAACATAGAGACAATATCTGTCGGAAGATTCTCCTTTTTTCTTTTTTCTTTTTTTTACCCTTGAGTCTCCAACCAACAGAGGAAGGTTATATTAGGTCCACTGATGATGGCATTTTGTTCCTTTTTGGGGAATCATATAGTTTGGACCATTTCCCCTGACTTTAATCTCTTTGCTTCTCAAAAACCAGCTCTCTTTTGTGTTGAAGAAAGCACAGACATAGAGTGTGTCATCTGATATACACTGAAATTATGATTGCTGTCACATGACCCTTACATAAATAGTTAGTATTCAAAAGTACATCTGAGAAAGGTCTTATATGTAGAAATGGTGATAAGCATGCACAGATAGGTAGTCGACAAGTGCAAAATCTACGAAGTCACATCATGTTATTATTCTTTTTTTTTTATGTACTCCACGTTGAGTGAAAACATCACAACAATTGAAAGTTCCCCCCTCAGCTCTGACACTCAGGAGCTCAGTCCTGTCACTGCTGACCATCCAAAAACCCTGAGGACAGTTCTTCTTGCATGGATCTGAGGCCTGTAACCAGGATCGGCCCAAACAGAGCCTGGCGGAGGGGGACAAGCTGTCTTTGGGCATGAAGCTGGCCTGCAAGTACCAGTCCTATTTTAGAAAAGCCAGTGTGTAAGACATAAACATACAGCAGCAGTCAAAGGTTGACCCCACGTCTTTTCTTAGTTGAGGGTTGATGTAAGATCAAGGGTCACGAGACTGACTATAGGTGAGATTGAAGTTAGTTTATCCTGCCCTCCCTGCTTATTTTCTTAAGGTTATCCCTAAAGTATCACAGATAAAATCAGTATAAGTGTCACAATTATTCACAGCCATCGTTGATTTGCAGAAAATTTCGAAATAATCATGTGTTTGTATCCCCGTACCAGCAATGACTGGACCACTGTCTTGGCTGAGAATAGGAGGTACAACCAACAGAAATGGCAAGTCACATAATTTCCTTGAACATTAATCCAAAAACAAAAAAATTAAAGCATATCTAGTGTTGGCAAAACAATTTCAATATGCTAGATTAAAAAAATAGAAGCATAAAGTAACAACAAGCAAATATATGAACACAAAGCAAACCATTAAAAATAAAGAGAAAATAATTCGCAGTGGTCAGTTATCCAGTATGTCACTGGTCAAACTCCTACAGTTAGAAAAATAATAATAAGGGAATTAAAGTAAACGAGCAAGCAAAGCTTTACAGCACTACTATGTACACAGCTTCTCCAGTGAGAGAGAGAGAGAGCTGGTGTCAAGATGAAGGAACAGAGCGTGATACAGAGACTCCAATGAAACAAGAGTCCTTCTTGGCACGGGGACTTGAGCTATAGCTGACCACAGAGAGAGACAGCAGGAGCATGAAGATGAGAAGGAGCAGCAGGAGGAGGAGGAGGGAGGAAGCGACACTTTGCCAGATAAAGAAGACAACCACATAATGCAGAGCAACACAGCCGCGTCCACATCACGCACAAACACACACCAGTGAGCGTTTTCTCACAGAGATCGGAGGCTGGAGGAAGTCAAGAGATTTGACAATCGCGTAGACTTCCCCCACTATCTCTCTCCTTTTGCCCCCCTGATGTCCTCCGTCTCCTCCTACTATATTTGATCCTCCTCTTTCTACCTCACACTGTAAATCTGATCTTTCTAAGGCTCTAGGATATCTCCACTCACCAGCCACAGCTCTATAAATAGTCTGTCACTAACAGTTTGACAAATACATCTCCATCAGTGTGGTTTTTGTAGTTCTGTGCATCGCTGGAGACTCGTGTGGAGGAATATTTAGCACCAGAGAGCAACTTGGACTTTGATTTTCTTCTCTTTTTTGTTTTTTTTCTTTCCCAGCCAACACTTGTGAAATCACAACATTCACATACGCACACTAAAACACAGATGGAGGAACTCAGAATGAGAGACCATTTCATTTCCTCGCTCTGTTTCCTGCTGATACAAAGTGACAGTTTCTCTTGGTTGGTTCAAACCGCCAGTGGCCACTGGAGATGTGGGAGAGCACAGCGGTCTGACCTAGATTCATCAAGCAGCGCCTCCTCGCTGATGACTGACGCCCTCCTCGTCCAATCACAATCCACTCTGCTCCGTCCTATATCTAACAGCAGTTCATTAGCAGCTTATGAGCCGCCCTGTTCAGGTGCCCGGGCTGCTTTGTCTTGTGTTTGCGGTCACTGGGAGCCGCTGCTCCAGCCACAGTTTGGGCTTGGCAGACTGTGTTTGCAAAGTGTCCATGCAGGTGGTCGGATGACACAAGGTGAGAAGAGTTATGTGTTGTATTCACATACGGTGCGGGGAAATGCAGACCGGAGAGGGAGAGGGAGAGGGAGAGGGAGGAAAGAGGCTCGGGGTAACAGTCTGCGGAGGGATGTCTGCTGGAGCCGGAGAGCTGTAGGAAATGCACACACACACACACACACACTCTTTCCTCTCATATACTGCACATATACACCCACAGAGGCTGGATTGTTTTTAAGAGGGCGGTGCTCGAGCTGTACAGTTGCCCATGTGCTCTGTCTTCACCTACACTGTGGATGGAAGGATGGAGGACAGAGCCAAATGTTTCCACTTGAGTGCCAGCATTGTGAGGAGCAGCAGAAAAGACTTCCTGCCTGACACAACCAGAGACAGAGCAGGAGAAAGAAAAACAAGAAACAAGAAAGAGAATTCACAGTTTTTAAGGATGCCTACAGTGCTAAGGAGTCAGAGGAGCAAATCAGACCAAAAAACAGGAGTACTGCATCTTGATATTTTAGGATCTGACTGTTTTTTTGTTTGTTTGTTTTGCTACTTACTGGTCATGTTTCAAGTTAACTCTTCTTCAGAGATTTGTGTGCAAGAAAAGCTTCAGCTCTGTCCTCCATGCACCGCTGTCTCTCGGTCTCACTCACACTCATTCAATACATAATTGGCACACAAGTCAGTGTTTAAGTCTGTACACGGAGTGACAAGGCCCTGTAGGCATCTGTGCTGTAAGTCCAATCCAGCTGGACAGGTTCCATGTCCTGGACCCCTCCCTCCTCATCCTCTCCATCCTCTTCTCTTTATTTTCTGTCACACATCCTCAATCCAATCCTCAGCCTCACCACAACTGCCTCCCGGTGTAGGTGGGAGGGGCAGAGGGTACCTGTCGGTAGAAGATAGAAGATCGTAAGTGATAAACAGCCAGTCAGAATCATACATTGACACATACAGTAGCAGCACGCAGACTCCACTCACACCTGTGCACAAAACCCAGGGGTGGTGTGCTCTTTGGATTAAAATTAAAATTGTTCTCTAAAATCTAAAATCTTTCATGCCTTCATCCTTCGACGGCTTGAGGCAGACAAAACGTTTCCATAGTTATATGGATACAATACTACTACAATCGCTAATGTTTGACATTTGGGAACTTCATTTTCTATCGCGTTTCACATTTTTATTTTTGACAAATAATTAAATTACCAAAAGCAATAGTCATGTCTGCAAAGCAACTATAAAGCCTGAGGCTGCCACTAATTACTTGTAATTATTAAGCACTGATTTAATCTGTTAAAGTCACATGGCGAACTGCCTCTCTGTATCTACTTTCTGCTAAGCTAAACTATCTCTTGGCAGCAGCTACATATTTAGTTTCCAGTGTAGTGGGTGGTATTGATTTCTCATCTCTCTGCAAGATAGTGACTATGCCTATCTCTCGACTCTTTTGTTGGCTTAGTCTTACATCTTGAAACCATAATCCGACTTACTCTTGAATTCTTTCTTTTGGATATTTAAATATTTTTACATGATTTTTGTCTTTTGAATTGCTGTTGAAAATGGAGTTTCCTTCTGGTTATATTTTATGGCTTATGAGCGCGCCTCTCTTTGAGCATCTTTTAAGCATGTTATGAAAATAAATTGTGCTTGGCTTTCAGCCAGATGCAGAAAAACACTGTTGAGGCGAGGTAGCATTATATTATGCAAAGCTGCTTAAGGACGTGTCTGTGCTCCTTTTGTCGGCTAAATCAGCACACCCAACTGAAGGAGTAGTAACTCGACGTGATCTTTCAGTTAGTAGCGTGTTGCTTTAGGGTTTTAGTTGTTGTGCAGGTTAACTTGAAGCAGATAACACGGTGAACAGATAACACTCGCAGGTTAGTCACACACAGGAAGTTATCTCACAATCACCCAAACACAAATCAATGTTAGATGAGTGACCATTTGTGACAAACCCATTCGTGCACGTGCCCACAACAATACAATTGGCCCCAGCACGTGAGCATGCATGCACACACACACTCACACCTCACCTCTCCCTCATTCTTGTGCAATGGCTTATGGTCCAGTACGCACAAATGTGCATGCAGTCCTGTCGGCGTGGTTGAATGAGAGAGCGGCGAGTAAGCGGCATGTACCTGTGACTGGGAGGATGTACTCACCGCTCCCCCGTTCAGGATCATGGTCATCTCAGTGGGCTGATAGACGTTGCTGCGGAAAGGAGCGCTTGGCCTGGCACCAGTGTTACTGCTGTGCTGCCCGGCACCGCCACCGCTCCTCAAGCCTGGCGTGGAATAGACCGAGGCGAACAGATTACTCACTGTGACTCACAATGATCCCTGTCCCTCTTGAATAAAGAGACACTGCAACACAAAACTCCTTCCTTTACTTATTTCTTGCTTGGCATGCAAATATCTTCTGGTGTTCTATTACTCACTTTGGCCTACATTCACCCTACAGGCTATCTGCACAAATGATGCCTGTCTGGGCTAATTTACTGGATTTTACCATACCTGCAGTATTCTCATCGTTGTATCCATAGCCCTGGTTCTCCACAAACTGCCTGTGCGATAGAGGGATGTCTTCGTCGAAGCTCGTCTCTCTCATCCGCGTTGAATTTTGAGACGTGTCGAAGTAGTCTGGTGCGGTGGGTTGGGGTGGCGGTTTTAGGCAGATGTGGGATTCGGGAATAGCGTGGAAGATCAGCAGCAGCCAGCCCTGAGCCACCAAAGCTATCGCCAGCGCAGGGTCATTCCAGCCCGGAGACCTGCCAAGCCATGCATTGCCATACAGGTAGAAGCCCACCCAGGCCACCCACAGCAGCAGCGACATCAGGCAGGCCACAAGCAGCCAGATGGCATTGCAGCGCCACTGACGAGTCTTCCCACACAGGGCTAGGGAGGCAGCAGTCAGCGCGGCTAGTAGGAGGGCGAGCACATAGCTGCACGCGAGTGAGAAGTCTAGAGGCAGGTACTGACAGGCAGCTCTCCCCTCCCTCAACACAGTGAGAAGTAGCCACTCAGCAGCTATGATGCCCTGCACAGCACTCAAACCCAACGCCAGGCCTGTCAGGGCACAGCCCCCTGGGCTCCTCCGCTCCCGGCCGAGTCTGCGCAGACGGACACCCTGAACTAGCAAGCAGGAGAAGCAAACGGCGAAGAGAAGACCCCACAAGGCCCTGCGGAGCAGACAAAGTGACTCATCCTGCTCAATCAGGTAAGCAAAGCTCAGGCCGAACAAGCCAAGGATGCCGAGGAGCAGTAAAAGGATGGGTCCCACGCCGCTGCGCTTTTCAGCCTCGCTGATGTGCCGTAAACGACATAGTAGGACAAGAGCGAGTAAGATGGCAGCCAGCGCCCCACCGGCAGCGACAGATTCAACAGCCACTCCCCATATAGAGTCCAGATCACAGAGCAGGGTGTAGGGGCGCACCAGGCCCCAGCCGCAGCCTCTTGGGAGATTCGCCTGGGGGTCATCAATGTTTTGACTGCTGGCCCGATGAGCAACAGACAGCAGCATCAGAAGGAAAACCGCTTGGAAGGCCATGTCTGAGAAATCAACCGAAGAGGAGACAGAGAGGGGATGTTGGAGGCAACAAGGGGCAATGAGGGGGAATAGAGACAGTGAAAGAAAGGGAGACAAGGGGGGGAGAGGGAGAATACAGTGAGTCATCCTGGTCACAAACATTTGGAAAGCTATTGAGCTTCAGCAGTCAGCCAGTCCCATTGCAATCATCTCTCTGTGTGACAATGCAAACAATCAGCCACTGCTGTGTTTTACAAAGAAAACAAAGGACAGTAGTTCATGCAGTGTGAATGACTGACGCCTTTGAAAATACACTAAAACACATCCTGTGTTACCAATAAAGGCCTATAGCCCTATAACCTTTTGTAAACCTCTCAAGGTTTTATTACCTTGCAAACCGCTTCACATAGAAACGCTGATGTAAATGATAGCTATGAACTCAGATCTGCCGTCAGTTCTTTAGCGTGCTGAGCATCTCGATCCACAGCTCATTCTGCAGACCAGCCGCTGAAGCACAGGCAGGTAAGCTGCGGCATCATGCATATTTTTATGGGAAGAGTGTGTACAAGCCGTTTCACTCACTATCAGACATCTGAAGGAAATCTAGCAAGTTGTGAGACAACACATAATACACTGCACACAAATACACAGCGCCTCCAGCACAAGTACAAGCAGTCGTGTACTTTTGAAAGTGTCCCAGGGAAGAAAAAAAAAACAAAACAGCAGAAGTGTGGTGCAAAATCAATGCTGTCTGAGTCTACCTTTTTCTTTATTCATCTCAGCTGTCGCTGTGACACACAAACACACACACACAATAGAAAAATACACGTTTCGTTTCATTGAGGGCTTTGCAGGGATGATCAGTGCTGTCGTTTCTCCTGACAGGCTACGTGTTTTATGGGGGGGGGGGGGGGTTGATCTGTATTTAAAGGCCCCACAACAGCGCACAAACATGCGAACCGATCTTCCTGCCAGGTTTCTGTCACAAAGCTTTCAGAAATTCTTTCCAAGCTGACTCTCGCATTAGTGTGTTAAACAATCAGCTCCCACAATGCACCTTTCTGTCCCCGCCACTCTGGGACACTGGATTGTTTATTTCGGAGAACATTAGTCCTGCGAATAATTTCCAAAGTCTCACAGCATCCGCAAATAGACTGTATCACAATATTTACATGCCATGGAAAGGACACTGCATAGCCACAGCATTGTATTTTCCCTCCACAGCAGTAAGTTACATGGTCAGACAGTCGAGGAGAAACCAGGTTTACATAAAGCATCAGTCTGTTCAGCATGTAGCTTATTAAATCAGGCAGACTGCAACAGGGAGAAGTACCCGAGACAGTCTAATGCATGTTATTAAAACAGCATTGATAGATACGCATGGCAGATCAACAGCAAATAGACTAAACTAGGTTTTGTTTGGAGCGATGACAGCAAATTCTAAGGAAATGTATGAATGGGTTCACTTGATAGAGCATTGAAATGTTAACTTAGGAGAAGTCCTACTGCTTTATGGGGACTTGTAGCCACATTTTAGTTCAATGATTGGCTGCCCAGCGTCACAGTGGAGTAGTGGTTAGAACTATCACCTCATAATAGTAAATCTCCAGCTTGAGGGGACTTTCTTTCTATGCGTATGTTTTCTATTAACAGTCCGGTTTCCCTTTTGAGTTCAAAAACGTTCATTACAAGATAGGCGGCAACTCTAAAACTGATCGTATAGGTGTGTGTGTGTATGTGTGTGACTGTGTTTTTCTCAGTGTTATGTATCCAGTAAGTACCTGGCCTTTAACTGGAATTGGCACCATTGCCCATGCAATCCTGAAATGGATGGTATAAATGTACTCAGCTTTAGTTTTACCACCCCAACACAGCAATAGTACTTTGGACAATCTAACAGTAAAAAAAAAGTTTTCATGAGGTGGGATATAAAATCTCCTGATTGGTTTATTTGAGAGTTAATATTAAAGCCAGCAAGTGGCCAGAGACATGACTGTAAACTGATTTTATTTAAAGTGGTTTGATATGTATGAAGGCTTTATAATGAATGTAAAATATTAGAAGGTGATATGTCAGTGTTTCTTCATCTTTTATCCTCTTGTTTCTGAGCTGGGTTTAGTTTTTCATGAAACTGGAAGGTGGCTATAAAGAAAAAACTGTTAACGGAGCTCATGTCAGGTAATGTCCATAATGTGTATGTTTTTAAAAATGGCAACTTTTACTTTTGTATTCAAAGTCAAAGGTGTATTTTCATTCTAGCTCTCATGTAAACATATTTATGCAAAAGCCTTTGATTTCTCAGAGCTCATATCCAGTTTGAAAGTATTTTTTAAAGACAGCACTTGTTTACAACTGAAAATATGATAATTCATTTCTTGGAGTCTCCCAGAGGTTTTACCAGTGAAAAATGCATGTGGGCATATATGTTTTGTGCATATTCATTGGCTTAGAGCTCTTTCATGTAATCCTGAGAGACTCACACCCTCCAAAATTCTTCCTCACACCTCCTCATTACTAAAATTCCTCACTCCCTCGTTTCCTGCAGTTGTTTCCTGTTGTCTTCTGTCTTTGCTGCAGCAGCTCATAGCCGTTAGTGATCACTGGTCTACTTTAACATCAATTAGCGCTTACAGAGGGTTGAGTCGCCAAAGCTTCCTTACACATAGACACAAACACCTGACAATGATATGCTACACAAAAACACTCCTGATGAACTCGTGCATCCCCCATAATGCCGTCTTTCTTCCCCATGATGATAGCCATGGTTACGGCCCATCTCAAAATTACGAGAGTAAAACAAAAGGGAGAGGAGACAAAGAGTGAAGCACTCAGTCACTCATCCTCCACAAGCTGAGCAAGCTGCTCATCTCTGTGTGTTTTAAGTCTTTTTTTTTTTTTTTGCCACAGTCTTTGTCACGAAGCAGACACAAGTGCCGGCTCACAATCAGAGACTGGAGCTCATGTTCCGCACACTCGTGACTTTTCGACTCACTCACCCTCTCACCCAGTCCCTCACTCTTGCACAGATGGTTGCTCTGGCTGCTTTTTGAGTGCGACTTGGCAGACTGGTGAGCTGAAAGCTCAAGGAGGCACACGGAGGGTCTGCCAGGGGGTCGAGCACTCAATCACATGTATACACTCTGCCAGACATGCATGTGCATAGTCCCATATATATACTGAATATCACACACCTATAGCACATACTGTATGCTCACAAGTCCTCCTCTTTCCTCCATGCTCAAGTGAGCTGTATGAACAGAGAGAGAGAGAGAGAGAGAGAGAGAGAGAGAGAGAGCGAAAGCCTCTGGCCTTCTGCTTTGTGCAGTACAAGGATGCTGCCGCCGTCTCATCCTCCCCTCCCCTCTATCTTTCGAGACATGTCTCCCTCTCTGTCATTGCCACTCTATGCAGCCATTTCTGTCCTCCCCTCCATTTAAAACCCTCCGTTCTGCTGGATTTCAATGCCACCCCTACTCCAGAAGAGCCAGAGCGGTGTCAGCCCTCTGCTGACAATTGTACATGTGCTATAAAGCATCTTCCTCGCACACCTTCAATCCTCACATATTATCTTTTTCACTCTCGCCGCCTAATCCTAAACCCACCCCCCTTTTTGCCTTTCCATTTTGGCATCTTTTCCTTCCTCCCTTCCTTCCTTGTGCCCCTTCCTCCTCTCCCCCTCCCCACCTCTGTCCCTCCCATCCCCTCGCCTTTCTTCTTGCTGTGTATCTTATGTAACCAAGGGAAGGATCCAGGAGCTCTGCTGCATGGCTGCTGTTTCTCCGGCATCATGTTCCTCAGTGCCAAGCAGCCTTCTGGCACTCTCAAGTCCATCTTACTCGTTTTGTATGTTGCATGTAGCAGTGTTGCATGCATTTGTTGCTGCACGTTATGTTCTCTCCCTTCAACCACACATCAACACACACACACACACACACACACATTGGCACCATGCCCCATGTGTGTTGCCTCCATTTACATGCAAATGTAACATTCGTCCTGGTGGCATGTATTATGCATGCGTCTGTAAAGGCAACACATTCTGACACAGAGTTGAACGTGGAAAGTATGCAGCGTGCAGTCCTTCTAACGCTGCTGTTAACACACAACGGGAATACAAGCGTGAGAGTGCAAATGTGCAGCACTGCAGTCATTCAGATCCGCTCCAGGCTGGATACGCACGGATAGGGGGGAAAATGTAGCAAGCCGTCCTTACCAATTACAAGCTCCTATAATTATCAGACCCAGTACACAACCAGATGCTGTCTAATTACTGCGGCGATAATTGGGAATGTTATTGCATTTTGACGACTCGTTTTAGTTCTCATTTTTCTCCAACTGTTTCAACTATTTTGACAGTCATGGAGTGCGTGTGTATGAGAAGAGAGAGTGTATTGCAGGTATAGGGTCAGGATTGCAGGATCACGGACAACTCGGGTCAGAAACATCTTGATCCTGTTGACAAGTGAAGATAAAGAGGCTTCTGGCATCTGCTTTGCTGTTCTTTTAAAAAAAAAGTAAAGGAAAAAAAGTTGCAAGTGAAAAACTTAACGGGATGGTTATATAATAGCTGAAAATGTCAGATTCACTCAACTCTACCAGCTTCTGTTTCCAGTTTACTACTATTGACCAAAAATAGTTATGTGCAGTTGATGTAGGAATCATCCACCGTTTATTATCTGAAGTTTCCTTAAAGAATTAGTTTGTAGAAAAAAATCAATACACTAATAAGAGCGTGTTTGATGAATGCTCTCATAAGTTCATCTCGATTTATACATTTCTCAAGCAAACATATGTGCATCCAACAATAATAAGGCGGCTGAACAACAGAGACAAACTTCGTCTCTTTAGCATGAGTGCTGAACATGATTTATGACAAGTTTGCTGACCACTTGATTGGGTATAAACCTTTCAAATTGCCATCATTTTGACTTTTCTTGAAGCAGCTTTTTTTGGGGGGGTGGGGGGGGTGCCTTGTTTTGGTGGAGGAAATTGCAAATGTTGCCGTATGAAGTGAGCGCTGGAATCCTGAAAAATGAATATGTCTTTTAAATTGAATGGAGTGGTTGTGGGTTTGCTCTTATAGAGAGGAGCTTTCTATCTCACTCAAGGACACTTTCACACAAGACATGTTCTAATCCTTGAACTTCATTTTTAAAAGAAGACCTCTCTGCCGTGCTTTAAGGTAGCGTTGGAAACCCAAATCTAATATTATATTTCTCATACAAGGTAAAGGAAATGAAGAGTTCTACTCATTAAGATCATATTAGTGTTCCCGTTTTGAATGTTTTAGCTCTCAGACATTTGTTTCAAAGAATTGTAAAGAAATTAATTTAGCTCACCATTAAAGAAGTAAATGAAGTATCTCTAGTATCTCTAGTACTCTATTACTATTTAGACTTTCTGTTGCAAGGAGACGACAACCTTTGAAGCGTTTAATCGTAACCTTTTATTGAATTAACACCAAACACAAAATTCCCCTGACCATCAAATCTATTTAAGTTTGTTGCAAATCTCTTTATATTTCTAACCTCCATGGTGGCCTCACTTCTCTTTCACAGCTGTTAGTGACAGATGAGGGTGCATGGGAATATAAGCGTGAAGAGAATGGAAAAGGGGAAGAGATGCAGTCGATTACATGTGACATTGGTGAAATATTGAGGAGCTGTATGAAGAGTTTTCAGGAACCAATAGGCTCACAAGAAAAGAGAACTTGGAAGAAACAAATGAACAAAATGCTGAAAGACCGGACTAAAAACGAGGTGGTCCATTCACTGCACCAACCTCCTGAGCACCACAATAACGAAACTGACAGTGGAAGTATTCTCCTCAGCCTCTTCAGACATCTCCGACCACCCTAATTAGGCCTCATTACCATGTGACTAGGCTCACAGCAAGACCATATGCTAATTGAGTTGGCAATTAACTGTGCCAATGTTTAATCTCGCCCTCGCTCTCCTCCCTCTACTCCCTTTTGCCTTTTTTTTTTTTTTTCTGAAACATCGATCACAAGCAAGAGGTGACCAGTCAGATGTGAAGGCATCCAACAACAACAACAACAACCAAATGTCCCTGGAAGCAGAGCCAGCACTCCGGTGTCATGTAGTCCACCTCTGATATGAATGAGCATCTTCCATTACAGACAAAGTGAGGGCTGGGATCAATTGGGGAGGGGAGGGGGGCAGATCACACGAGCCCGGGGAGATCAGATTTGGTTAGCGAGCGTGATTGTGATCAGAGGAGCAAGAGAAAACGGGGAACAGCCGGATGTGCAGAGGAAGAATTGGAGCGAGTCTTGTGCCTGGAGCGTGTGTGTGTGTGTGTGTGTGTGTGCGCGTGTGTGTGTGTGTGTGTGTGTGTGTGTGTGTGTGTGTGTGTGTGTGTGTGTGTGTGTGTGTGTGTGTGTGTGTGTGTGTGTGTGTGTGTGTGTGTGTGTGTGTGTGTGTGTGTGTGTGTGTGTGAGCTTAGGAAGGAGGGGTGGGTGTATGAATATAAATGCACGTATGAAAGGAGAAGCAGGGAAGTTCCCATGTATGTGACAACTGCACTCTGTCTTGCACACTCATCTGTGTCTTGTATATGTGGCTACATATGCACACGCACACGTGCACACACACGTACACAAAATCATCCAAACAAGGTACATATGGCATCAGCCCAGAGGACATGCTGTAGCTCCATCTTTTCCCAAGAGGGGGCTAACTAACTCATAAATGCACCGTCAGAGAATAAACAGCTCCACTCTGTTGAATATTGATCAGTGATGAAAATCAGAAGACTCCAAAATAGGCCCAAGAGCTTTCAGAGTCCAGTTCTGACAATGGCCTGGAATTTGTATATCATCTATTTATTGACCAACTCTAAGTAAGTTCATGCACTGACAGCATACATGCAAGCTTCCTTCATGTAATTAGACCCAAGTGGGCATTTAACTGCAATTTCTGGACGTCATGGAGGACTGGTCCTGTTGTTTATGAGTCTGGCGTGGGAGAGACACGTCTTCTAAAGGGGGACACCCTTGGTTTTAGCTGACGGAAGGAGCAGCTTAATGCAAACACACGTTTAGAGAATGCTCTTTTTTTCTCTTCATTTTTTTCAGCACACCCCCTCTCTCAACAATACAGGCCACATAGGAGGGTCCCTGGGGGGTTCCAGAAGAGTGTGTTTGTTTGAGGGGAACCATTGTTACTGAGATGTGTGTGTGCGTGTGTGTGTGTGTGTGTGTGTGTGTGTGTGTGTGTGTGTGTGTGTGTGTGTGTGTGTGTGTGTGTGTGTGTGCGCGCGCTCGCGCGCGCGCGTGTGATCCAAAAATAAAGAATGACATCTAACCTCCAAACTAAAGGATAAGAGAAGTGATTGACACTCCTAAAATATAGCAGAGTATTTTGAGATTTAAAAAAAAAAAATGGAGGCGCGGCCACTGAATGAGACCCAACGTTTTTTGTTGCTTTTTTTTTTAATCCTCGTGAGAAAAAAAAAATGAGCCAAAGCAAATGTGCCATCAGTTTTGATACAGACCCCAAAATCCATCCACATACAATATTTGTAAACTGAATGACCCTAGAGGACAGGGCCATGTGCCAAGCTCTGTGCGTAAACGTGTCTGTAACACTGTGTGCCCTCTCTGCTTCACACACCTATGCATTTGGCGCATCGACGTTGCCTTTCTCCCTCCCAGGACTGTCCGTGATGCAACCTCCACCTCACATAAAAACAAAGTTTTTTTTTTTTTTTTTTAAGCATACACAGACATACATGCTTTCAAATGACCCCCCCCCCCCCCCCCCCCCCCCCATGTGGGATTTGCTTCTATATGTCCAGCACTCATCCCCCTTCCCCTCGTTTTAGTGAATCAGTATTCTCTGGGCTACACGGTGAGCAGCACGTACCTTGATCGATGTAAACAGATGAGATATAGAAAAAAAATTTTGACGGATGCACAGTTGTTGGGTTTGATGGGAGACAATTTTTTTTTTTTTTTTAATTTCACATGTCGGAACGAGCTCCTCTCGCTGTGTTTGCGTGTTTTGTCTCCATCCACATGGACAAGTGCGCGACGAGCCCAGATGATTCCTCCAGTTTACAAGCCACAGGAGCCCCGTTATTCAGCCCGTCAGAATGGGAATTAATGTAAGTCCACACAGGAGGAAAAAAAAAAAAAAAAAGAACGCAACGGGGTGTCCAAGGATTGAAATATGGAGGGTATTCTTTATCGTTTTCCCTCTAAATCCTTTGTCCAGCGGTGCGCATCTTTGACTTTCACTCTGCAGCAGCGGAGGAGCTCTCGCCAAAATAAATAAAATACACGGCGCCTGGAAATCCTGTGGTGCGCAAAATCAGCGCCCCCATAACCATCAGGATCCCCTGATTATGGCGCTATAAATGTCCCGGTCGACGCTCAAGCGCTCCTCGCTGCTCCTCTTCTCCCGACTGAGCGCATCACCAAAAAAACAACTGCGCTCCGCATAACGTGCGTAATGATAATCCCCGTACGCACCCACACATATGCACACACAGAGAAAGTGACAGCTCCCCCAGAGCCTCCACAGCCCCGGCGGTCGCTCCTGGTTCCTCCCTCACTTTACTCTGTTTTACATTGATGCCAAATTATCTCGTGGAATTCCATTAAATCAGGGGCACCGCTCACGGACATATACACACACCGATTAAAAAAGAAAAGAAAAGAAAAAAATCCACTGTCTTCATGTCACCGACACGAACTGTGCGCACAGTTTGGAGCCTATTAGTGCTGCTCTGTTTTTTTTCCCCCTCTGGTGAAGTACTGTTTTTACTTATGTGGACTGCACTGAGTCAAACAAAACACGCCGACACGACGTCAAGTCAATGTATTCTGATCTACTTTCCGGCTACATCTTTGAAAGTAAAGCTCTATACCGATGTAAATCCAGGGAGGTGTGATCAGAAGCAGAACACGTGGTTAAGAAGATATTGCTGGAAAAATGGTCAAAATTACAATAAAACTCAACTTTTTCATTTAAAACACAATTGCCCTTTAATCAGCGAACCGCTTAATACTAACAGTAAGATAACACAATTATTTGCAGCAGGAATATTGGGCTCAGGCTGCACAGTGGAACCTCACAGTCAGAAGGTCTGGGTTGAGATACCAGATGAGCCTTTCAGAGAAAACATGCAAACTCCAGAGTTTGCATGTTTCCTCTGTGTGTGCATGTGTTTCCTCCAGGTACTCCGGTTTCCTCAACGTGCATGTGAGGTTTATTGGTGACCCTAAATTGCCCCCAGGTGTGAATGAGAGTGTGTGTGTGTGGGTGCCCGTCTCTGTGTGTTTGCCTGTTGATGGACTGGCACCTTGTTCAGGGTGTATCCTACAGTCCCCCACAGTAATCTGGGCTTGGCAGGTGAACAGAAATGATCCTAATACCACCAAAGAAAAATCATGTTACATCTGCATTAATGGTACAAAAAGGAACAGGCTGCTGTTT
The DNA here is from genome assembly GCF_963422515.1 of Blennius ocellaris. Taxonomy (NCBI): domain Eukaryota; kingdom Metazoa; phylum Chordata; class Actinopteri; order Blenniiformes; family Blenniidae; genus Blennius; species Blennius ocellaris. Next base: position 6,889,392 of record NC_137665.1, read on the forward strand.
CACTTTATGAGCTGTTTTTTTTTTTTTTAACAACTTCTCTTCGATCAAACGTTTATTTTGAAAGTAATCCAGACGCTTTTCCTGTGTTCCTCTGGTGATCTATGAGAACTTCACACTGCCACAAACTGCTGCGACGCCTATTATTTCCTCACTCGCGTCACATGGTTGTTGCCTCAGCTGCTCCAGTCTATCGAGCAGGAAGATTTTCCGTGGAGTGACCCCCCCCCCCCCCACACACACACACACACACACACACAGATTGTAGAATGGTGACATGGAGACATTTCTCTTCACCTTCAGATCCCCCCACAACCCAGTCTATGACCTCTTCCATTCATACATTCCGACCTGGACAAACTTCTGGGAGGGGGAGACAAGACCTTCTCAGTTTGCTGCTCCCACTCTCTGTAACTCACTCCCCAAATCACAACAATGTCAACACCTTTGATCAACATCACCAAACAAACAAAGTCCACGTCACTCTTATGTGCACATTTCGGATTGCCCCCCCATTGCCTTTCCCATTTTCCCTACTTTCTCTTTCTTCTATACAAAATGTACAAGTGGACGTCCAGAGACAGGAGGAGGCGTATCATATGGAGTGGCAGCTGAGGGTGTGAGACTAATCTGACAGGTGCAGGCCGAGAGAGTGACAGCATGGGAAGAGGGGGGTGGAGGAAGAGGATGAGGAGGAGGAGGAGGGGGTGGTCACTGCTCGGGAAGGACGACTGAGGAGATTAATGGTTCTCTCTCCTCACTATCAGCAGAGAGGCCCCTGCAGTATTTAATCAACACCATCCTTATTCCTCATCGTCTTTATGAGGGCTTTGTGAGCAGAACAGGAAACTCTCACACAGTTAATCACAATAGAGGGTAATGAAAGCATGTTCCTATGAGAATACCTCATCAGATTAAATTAATAGGGTAATTAACAGGTTTATTACCATGTAATTACTGACTGTGTTGCAGGGCAGGGGCATTAGACTATGTTCTGCAGGACAAGGTGGCCCAATTGATGTATTTAGTATGTGTCAGGAAAATTGCGGCTGAATTTGATATCTACTGTCCCATACATTCTTCTATTGAGAATGTAATTAAAGTGAGCTCAATGTGTGAATTTACTAGTCATGGTAGAAAACAAGAAAACATACGAGTCGATGCTTTCCTGTATTGAACTGTAAGATATCGTGAAAGATCATTATATTTTGGGATATTTTGATATCTATTACTTATGAACAAAATGCATACAAATAAAGCAGACATAATCTATGCAGAATTACTTTTGATGTATTTGTGGTTTCATTGTCGCACATTTTTAATTTAATCATTCATTGATTGTTGGCTGAGTTTGACATTAATGCAAAAATGCTGACATCTCATGACATGTTCATGCAGAAGTTCATCTTATGTATTGTTTCTGGACCACTCTGCGATGAATTCACAGATCTTAGTCTCAGACCTTCTGAATAAATCAATCTCAGACTGAAACGTGATATCCAAACATAAATCTACAGTACAGTGAGACTGTCAGCGTTGAACCTCAGATGAAAACTGTCGGCGGAGAACTTCTGCCTTACGGTATTTATAGAGGGTGACAAGGCACCGGCTCCATGTGATCATGCGTAAGTCTCAGTTGATGACTAATATAACTTCACAGGCAGGTTCCGGACTAACTTTGCCTCTGCCCGATGAGCTGTTGTCCGTTCAGGAGGACGGCACATGGAGTCGAGATGTCTTGTGTCACAGCAACATACAGAAGCTGTCTGTCACATTCCTTTTGGATAAACATACTTTATTCACCACCTTGTCTCACAAATTCCCGTCTCCCTGGTTTTATATTTTTTTTTGCCCCTGAAAATTCACAGCCTTCACACGTGTTTGTCCGAGTTTCTATTCTTTGTTTCCTCTCTCTTTTTCTCACTCATCCTTCCTTTATTACATGCCTTGGCGCTGCCCGGAGGTTACCTCGTCGTGTCAAGGCCTCGCTTGCCTCCAAACAACAAACCTCGCAGTGACAGCAGGGTCGCTGACATACAGGCTGCATGTTGCATCTGTTTCCAGAGACAAACATCAGAATGAGAGCCTCTGACCTCACAGGATGTATTAACTATGACAGGATGCAGGTGTTCAAAATTAGCAGGAAGGGAGTCTAATTTAAAAAAAAAAAAAAAAAAGCACTTTGATTCCAGACACCCATCCCTTTTTACAGACGGCAATGTGTCCAACAGGGAGAGAGGAGGTGGAGTGTGATAGTGGTGCTGCCGGCGGAGGAGAAAATATCTCAGCTGAGCAGCCTTTAGTTTTGTAGATACATTCATTTGTCAAGTGACCATTTCATCTTGAGTGGGCAGGGCCAGCAAAATAATGCCAGAATAAACTTTAAATTTGTTCTTTGTTGTGGGGCAGAATAGTAGTAATTGAAAAGTTTATATCTGCTCACTAAACCAAACAATTATTATCGAAAATATCTATAATCACAACATAAATAACAATGTCAGTGATACCACCATGGTGCTAAATGCAGTGAAACGTCTGAAAGACTTATATAGCTGTTTCATTATGCATGTTTGAGCAATGAGGGAGCAACCTTTAATATATCTCAGCTACCCTAGTGGTGCCTAATGCTATTTACCTATTATATAATGGTTGGTCCGATTCAAAGTGCTTTGCAGAAATATCCATATACTGACAATAAGACAAATTAAGAAACTGTGGTAATTTAAAAGGTAAACCATGACTCATTATTAACGTAGCGAGAAAGATAAGTGGATTACAAATACTATTAAGAAGACGGGATGAAAAAAACAGGTGAAACTGGAATTAAGGTCCACATCTATAATAAAAAAGAAAAGTAGCTTAATAATAATAGATGCAGACATTAAAAGAAAAAAAATGTAAGTTAAATAATTGAATTTAACTAAATGAATAATGTATTTATTATTTAAAAACCAAACCATTTAAAGCTTCCAGTGCCGATCTACAATCCTGTTAATTAGAAAAGGAACAGTGTCAAGATTCTTCTTTTAACAAAGTTCAAAGTCAGAAACAGTTTCTAAATATGAACAATGGACATATTTGTGTACAAATTTAAGGGGACAAAAAGTAAAATAGTCACAAAAACATTTACTCATGTGAGGTTCTTCTTTTTTGTTACTTCCCACTTCTGGAGGAAGCTTCAGTTCCAAATTTAACCCACAAAAGAAGAGGAATAACAATGACACAGCTGTGAGGCAGCAGCACTAACCACTGCACAATGATGGGTGAAGCAATGTCCATAAAAAAAGTTCACAGTAGATGTTTGCAGTTATAATTTGAAGATGAGTGCATGAGAAGGAACAAATACTATACATATTGCTGGGTAGGTTTTGGTTATTGAATCAGAAAGAAAAGCACTATGTTTTCATACAATTTATATGGATTGAGCTGCTTTTTTTTTAATCTAATATTTATTCATCTGAAATGGTCAAGTAACTACAAAAAAAGCCCATCCCATTGAAATGGATGCATATGTGTCGGGCGGTGGTGGGTGTCTCATCCCTGACATCACTAAAAAGTAATTTTTGCCTCCTCACTCGTCCCTGTTTTCTAGTCTTTTGGTCAAACTCACATCAATCACATAGTAAATTAATTCCTGTTTCTCTCATATTTTCTCCAAAAAAGAAATCATATTGAATAATATTGAAGTGACTTCAGTTTAATGATTTAATAATGATCACCTTCTCATGCTGCTTGGGTCTAAATTATACACTCGCTGGCCACTTCTTTAGGTACACCTTGTCAGCAGGTTCGACACCTTTCAATTCTGAACCGACTGAATTCTTTCTGGAAAAGATTCAACGAGGTGTTGCAAATGCAAACCCTGGTTATAATAAGAAGCGAGCTGACATACCGTTGCCTTTTTTACCTGCAGCTCACTGGGAATTTTCTCGCTTTCAGATAATTTTCTCGAAACTTCAGAGTGGATTGTGCATGAAAATCCCCAGTAGATCCGCAGATTTTAAAATATTCAGACCGTTCTGTCCGGCACCAACATCCATGTCACTTCAATCTTTTCTCATGTGACTGGTGGATTAACTATTTGCATTCATAACTAAATGAACAGTTGTACCTAATGAAGTGATCAGTGAGCGTTTAAGTCCTATAATTTGTGAATCTTGAGATGTATCTTCCTAAACTGCAAGATAAATTGTGTTGAAGTGATCGCCAGTAGCCCAGCAAGCAAGATAAGCCTTATCCGTCCACATTGACCCTCCGGCTGTTCCAAACCCTGAAAATCTGCAAAGGTCCTGACCTTCTGAAGTGGCATAGCCCCACCAGAGGAAGGATTGATGTTAAAGGTCAACTTAATGTTACCCGGTCAGGTCAATGTAAGGCAACCTACAGCAGATAAGCTTGTTCTGGAGGCTGCATACACAGAAGCTGGTCTGTCTCACATAAGTGCAAAGTTTGGGCTTATCTGTCCCCTATTATCTGTCCATGTTGGTGGTTTGAATACAAGGCTCGGTCACCATTACGTCTGTTCCTCAGGTTTCCATGTGGCTGTAAACAGGATTTAACCCTCAGTGGGTCAGGGCAAGGTCAGTGGAATAAAGGCAACCCTTGGATTTACCTGCCGCCTCCTAATATCCAGCCACCGCGGCCACATGCTGATGAGGACGCATTGTTTTTGAAATCCATCTGGAGGACTGAGCCTGGATTTAGTCAGGTGTGAATGTAAGGAGGTTGTTTATTTGCCATAGGATTTCTGAGGCTATGGGTCACACATAGCCACGTATGTGGTGTGGCTCAGCGGTGAGTGCCCTCACTCCGTCAGCCAGTTCAGGTTGAAAGGTGTCACTGGGTCCTGGAGGGATCTCAGTCAACATTAGTGCTCATAGTGACTTTAGTGGATCTACCGTCATTCCCTTCCTGACTTTCAGTCACAACACCAGTAGCTTCTTAATTCACTGTTTTTAACCACAATGTGACTGCTGTAATGTCAATGCGGCATCACTTTTGATTAGCATGTCATGTTATAGCGGAGACAAGATGGTGGACATTATAGCTGCTAAATCGTTACCACTGTGAGGCAACGCTGGCATGCTGATACATTTAGCATAAACCTAAGCTTAGTGGAGCCTCACTAAGCTGTGAGCATGGCTGACTAGTGTTGTCAAACAAGGCCAGAAACCACCGCAGAGTTATATAAAAGTCTACAGCCTGTCCCGTTCTTTCTTTTCAGCTACTTCTTCCAGCCCAAGCCGCAACCTCTTGAGGTCTTGTGTTACCTCCACCCTTCTGCACAATTACCCAACCAAGCAGAAGCTGCAGTGTCTGGCATGGGGAAGAGTTAGCAGTGGTGTAGGGCTGGGTGGGGGAGTTGGGGGGGGTAGGTCGGTGGATGAATGGGGGATAGGATGGGAGGGGAGCTTTGCTTCCCAATCTGACTGGATAGAATAGTGACGAGTCCTGAAGAGAGAAAGGATTGGGGACATGGATTGTGGAAAGAGGGATTTCTGAACAAGATCATAGGCATGCCTTCACAGATAGCGGAGAGCTCATTACACACGTCGTCCATCAGACTTTGACTCAGTCAAGCTGCCGTCAGATCCCCCAGACATAGTGCTCACCCCCTGTGAGGAATCAGACACCACACAGACACATAATCCCCCCCCCCAAATCTGTCATTTGATGTTGCCCCCTAAATAAGCACGTACGTGTTATAAACACACAAGGCTCGATATAGACACCCCCCCCCTCCCCACACACACACACACACACACTCCCACCAAGCCTTTTTTTTATATCCTATCACCTTAAATTCACATGTTTGCAGTTAAATATATTGAAGATATGGAAATACTTTTTTTTTTTTTTTTTTTTAGCTTTTGGACTCTCTACATTAGTGTGTTATGGAGGGGGGGGGGGGGTCCCTATTTGTACACATACAAATTGTATTTCTATGTTACTACCACTACTATGACTTTTCCTTCATTTGTTACTTTGATTGATTTAACACGTACAAAAGTACCAGTCACTCAAAACTGTCAATATTCTGATCAATCACCACCAAGGCTGTGCTTTAAAAAAAAAAAAAAAAGCCTTCTCCTATAAATATTCAGATTTTTCTCAAGGGGACATACACACACACACACACACACACACACACACACACACACACACACACGCGCGCGCGCGCGCGTGCATGCAGGCACGTATGATTTGAGAACACAGCATGTAGCGTTTTGGGGGTTTTGGGGAGACTTAAGGATTATTTATTTAGTAGGACACTGCACAGATGTACAGACACACACACACACACACACACACACACACACACACACACACACACACACACACACACACACACACACACACACACACACACACACACACACACACACACACACACACACACACACACACACACACACACACACACACACAGTGATGGCTTTTAAGTACATCAACAGTTTGTGGCAATCTTGTCCAGTAATAATAGCAGTTTGATTTGTGTGTAGTGAATGCTTTGACATTGAGTGCTTTCACTTCTCTCCTACAGTAATGGTCCTCTTAATGTCTCTCTCTCTGAGACTGCATCGTTCATGTCCAATACGCGGTGGGTGCGTCAATCCATCCACACGCTGACTGCCTTCTCTTCAATGTCCACATCTCAAATCCCAAGTCTCGCGGTTTGTTGCTGCTCTTCATCCATAAGACATTTTTACATCTTCTCATCTGAGCACTCTATTTCTCAGTCTGTCAAACATCTTTCACTCACCCGAGTTTCTCATGTGCCTGTTTTCCCCTCAGAATTCATACTACGTTATGCTCTTCCCAGTCCTATGCAGTCACTGGTTGATATGAACACATGATTTAACCGACCAAATTCAGCAACTCGGAACTGACATGGTTTCCCGACACCTTGCTCAGTGTGTGTGTGTTTGTGTCCCCCCTGTGAGCCTGGTCGTATAAATGGAACTGGCAGGAACAGAGAGTGAGACCAGACTCAGGAAGGAAGGAGCTCCACTCAAATTAATCTCCACTGGACGGCCCAGTAAAACAGCACAGCCATTTTTGGGAGCAAGGAGCCATCTCCTTGGTGAGTGCCATGGCAACAGCCAACGTGGGCCCCAGCTTTCCCGAGCTGTCCTTTTCAGGCTCCCGATCAAAAGTGGCAGGCCAGGTTTTTTTTGTTATGTGGCGTCTCTTGCCCATTCTTCTGCTTCTCCTTTTCGCTGCCGACATGACACGGCCCTGGCCTTTTTCACCAGGAGAGGCTGTGAGAAGACTGCAGAGGGCCCGGGTCTGTGGGAAAATGTTGCCAGACAACACAGGGGCATGTGACAGCGAGAGCAAGCTAATATTGTCTGCATGAGGCAACGGGGGGATTCATTACCTTGTTTAGAGCCTGTGTGTGGGGATGATTCTATCTAAATGAAGCATAATGAAGATATGCTTGCATTCTTTTTTTTGATTTGTTCAGTCCACTCTGGTTGCATTTGTAGACCACATTTAAAAGAGGTGACCAAAGTGCTTTCTATCTCATCACAGAAATACACTCAAATATGATGAAAAAAAAACCCCAAAGAAACATGAATATATAAATAAAACACACACTAAATATATTATTATAGTCTTTACAGATTTTGTGTTTGTTTATTTTAAGGTGTTTTAAGACCTAACAGCTTCTAATAGATTGGCACTATGTTCATTGTGAATTTAATGATCCAAGCAATTATGGATTTGTCATCAAATTTAATTTGTAGAAGCAGGAGGATGAAGCCATTTGTCTTTGTTAATGTAATTACTATCGTCCATCCATCTACTATACTGCTTTAGCCAACTTAAGGTCACAGGCGGCTGGCGCCAGTCCCAGCTGGCTATGGGTGAAGAGAAGACAGGAAAACACCGAGAGATAAACCACTACCAATCACATTTACAGTATATGTAATGTATATATGTATAACCATTCCGCGCACAAAGAGAACATGCAAGCGCCACACAGAAAGGCCTCCAAGCCTGAACTCAAACTGGACACGAGAGCTAAACACTCCACCTCCATGCTGCCAAATTATCATCCCGTGCTGGACAATTCTGCAATTGTGAAGCTGACAATAAAACTTAAAAATATAAGGAGGATGTGTGATAGAAACGGAGCATTTTAATTACATTTGTGATATTGAAAACCAAATGAAAATGAGGCAGTCTAGTGGTTAACACTCATCTTACAATAAGAACATCCTGGTTGGAGTTTCAGGGTCTTTCTTTTGAGAATTAATCCTCTTGTAGGTGTCAATGTGTTTACGCTTGACTGATTCTGCATTATACCTCTGATACACTGGATAATGACTGGATAAATATGTTCATATCTGATGTCCACACAGGATGAAGAGTTCCATTTCACAATCAAGAATGTTGTGGACATTTAGCAACACATAAACCTGTGGAAGTGTTGGATGCTAGTCTCAAAAAGGCTTTGTTGTTGTTTATCATATAAATTTCTTTTCATTTTATTTAATAAAGTATTATGAATGTAAAATAAAATTAAAAAATGTCCATGATCACCAATCATGATAGCATAATATATGATGCAAATACATGGCCATACATATACACAAGACAGAATCAATCGTTTTAACTTATTTAACCATAATTATTTTCCTTAAAGGTTACGATAGCTGAGCTCATAACTTAAATCAGTTTTGATCAGTTAAACTGCCTCTGTTCACAATCAGTACTCAAGTTACTTTCCTATATTCTGTATTTATTTTTAGTCTTTTGTAGTTCTTGTTCAATACTCTACATCATCATAATGTAATTCCAGCTCTGTTGTCACGACTGGATTATATTATGTCATGAGCCTCCTGAAAACAAAATGGAGTGAATCTGTGTGGATTGAATCATCCTTTATCTCCCAGTTTCTTCTTCAAGTAAAACAACATAGGCGACAAAAGCTGTGGTGTTAATATTTATTACATTCAGTTGACAGTGATAACACGGAGGTTGAAAAGGTGCACATCAACCGGTACAGCTGTTGCTAAAATAACATCACTTTAATGGCTATTAAAAGGTATGGCCACTTCACAAAAACACATGCTGAATAATTCACATATCTCTTGCTGTTTTTGAGGTTGTTAAGTTACGTACATGCAAGACGTTCTACGCTGTTTATGTCAGGTGCGCGCCATCTGGTGGACCAAAGAGGAATTTCCCGAGAAAGAGAAGCAACCCTGTTGGAGCCTCCAGTGTATATGTTGTTAAGATGGGTATGGATATTCTCAGGAGGACAGACGAAGCTAATAGGAGGGAAAGAATACAATGATCATGGTAATCCCTGTTTTATAATGTATTCACCGGTAATAGGCCATGACTAATAACCAACATGACTACGCCATCTAACGCGCCCCCAAGGTCCGCAGCCAGTTCAGGTGGCGCGACACCTTCTGGAAGATGTAGCCCTTGCTGCACTCCGCACCGGGGTTGGTGCTCACCACCCCGGTGAGGAAGAAGACCTCCCGGTAGAGGGTGAGCAGGGGGCTGCCGGCGCTCATGGTGCAGTCAGCTCCGGGTCGAGCAACGGTGCAGCCCATTTTATTGGTCATCAGGTCGGGGTAAGTGTCCAGGCACTGTGGCAGCCGGTTGTACGCCAAGTGGTTGAGCATGAGCGGGCCCTGGAAGTCCAGTGTGTCTTTGGGCTCCCTCCAGCCAGTGACCACGGCGGGGAGATCTCCCTGCATCAAGATGCTCTCGGCAAAGTCTTTTTCCGGCAGACAGGCGGCAATAATGCTGCTCGTGAATCGGATGCGATCGCGGAGCTCGACCACAGCCAGGTCATTTTCTGGACGTCCTTCCACATAGCGCGGGTGGATGTGATGTTTTTTGACAAAAAACGTACGTCCATCAACGTCTGAAGTCACACTGCGTTTGCCTGAGGAGGAGAAATTATGATAACCAACTTCTTGGAGTTCTTAGTCATGTCTTGAAAATAATGGAGGGTGTCATTACAGTAAAAAGCTTTATATTTCACGCATATGTGTCGTCTATCCCCCCCCCCCCCAAAGAACTGTGTTTAAATCTGTTTCATTTGAGTTCATTACATGAACTGTACCGATGCAGGTACGCTATGTCTTCCTGTGTTTTGTTCACTCACCAACAGCCACTTGGTAGGAAGCGTACTTGGTGGCACACTGAGCTGTGGTCAGGACGAGGTTGTCTTTCAGGATGACGCCGCTGCAGAAACCTGCTGACTCTGAACTTTTCAGGAAAGCCTGTAAACAACATGACCACAGGAGTCTGGATCACTGTCGGGTGGTAGTGGGAATTAAAAAAAAAAAAAAAATCAATGTGTCACCGTGTGTGTGTGTGTGTGTGTGTGTGTGTGTGTGTGTGTGTGTGTGTGTGTGTGTGTGTGTGTGTGTGTGTGTGTGTGTCCTTACCTGCCAGGGACACTCTGTTGAAGTGCAGGCCAGTCCTTCATAGTTACTCTGTACGTTGCTGGTCTGTCTGGACTGCCACTGACTCAGGCTCCTCAACTTACCACAGGGCTGTTCAACTGCCAACAGAGAATTAGAAAAAAAAATAAAAAATACAGTATATATATATTAAAAAAAATTTTTTTAACAAAAGTCTCTTTCAGATGACATAATATCCTTTGTTTGTCAGATTCAATATGGGAAATTTGACTTAAAACAAATAAAAACACTGGCCATCATTTTCTCAAATGTTAAGGAAATATGTGTAGCTGTGAGATGAATTCAGTGAGAGAACTTAAAATTGGCGAGGAAGTGTGTTTTTCTATTATTAGAGTTTCTGAGTATCATCTATATCCACTGGATTTTGAAACTCTACAGATTAATTTTAAAAACAATTCAATTTAATTATTTGTTCTGATGTTTGATGTTCATTTAAAAAAAAAAAAAAATGTTTGTGAAAATGCATCAGAAATGTTCCTGTTGACCAGGCTGACCTCCAATCTTAGAATCTCATATGATCTTATAAATACGAACTCTTATGGTTACAAATTATCATTCATAATAATCCACAAGCTTTTGGCATCTTTGTTGGAGCCACAATCATTCAGCAGGTTCCCATATGAGTCGTGGACCCAGACAGTCGACCGTCTGGTATTCAAAACCCCAAATCTCCTCAATGACGTTCGACTTTAAAGTCTCTTTTAGCACAAATAACAAGTTTTATCTCACATCATAAATAGAGGCAATAAACTCCACATCCACGAGGAAAGCCCCGCGGGGACTCTCCTCCTTCACACAACCGAGAGATTCAAGGTGAAACAACACAATTTAATGTATTACGGCAGTGAAAATTGGCATCACCCACATCGTAAGTTTAAGTATTTCCACTTTGCTCATCCTCCGCTTGAACCTCTGTCCTCATGGAGGCGCTACCTTTGTGTGAAATGTGTAACTCCCTGATTTTTTTCATCAAATCACATCGCGTCAAGTGATCTGATTCTCTGCAATAACTTATAAAATCACAATTTTACTGAATCACAAACCAGACATTTCTATTCAGCACAACATACCTGCTGCTTCACACTTATTCTTATTTGTGGTGCTGAGCGTCCATCCCTGAGCGCAGGAGCATTTGTAGGATATGTAGTCTGGTTTACAAAACTGGGAGCAGCCCTTATCGGTCTCCAGGGGGCACAGAGTCTGGTCTGGGAACAGGAAGAAAAAGGTTGCAAGCGATTGCACGGGGGAAGTGAAGCAAATCAACACTGGCATCTCTCTCATACCTGTTTCACAGTGGACGCCTGTGAAACCAGACTTGCAGACGCAATCGTAGCCTCCCACGCTATCCGAACACATGGCTCCGTTTTTGCAGGGCTTGTCTGCACACTGGTCTCCATCTAAAACCAAAGGGATGCGCTCAGACTGACTGTGCACTAATAGGGAGCGTTTTAATACAATACTCACCGATGTAGACCGACCAGAAGATATCCTGGAAGAGAAAACGCACGCGGTAAGCGAACAGCCGCAGCTGCACAGTGATTTTCCTCTGTAAACTAATGAAGAGTCGTTTGAGGACACGGGAGGAGCGCGAGGAGAGGATAAACAGTGAGCTCACCGTGCGGTAAGAGTCCTGAAAAAACCTTCTGGCCTCCTCATATGAGCAGACCCTCTCCATACAGGCCTGCTCCAGAGTGGAGGCCTGTTTGCTGCCAGTATTTCTCTTCTGGCGGGAAATCACTGAGCTGGCCTGCTGCTTATCCAGGAACACTGTGGACACAGGCGACATCTCAGTTATCTTAGTATTGTCAGTTCATCGACCGGCTTTATCCCCCCCGTCGAAACACTGTCGACACCGTCTTGCTCGCTTTGGAGCGGGGTGAAAATACAGCAGCATTTTTCTGGTTCAATCCTAAAAAGTGTGCGGCAGTGTGTCAAATGCAATTAAAAGCAAGCAACACATTAGCTGCTGAAAGTCAGACATTTCACCGCACCACTTACATTTCAATTGATCAGCTGCAGGTGACACATATTGACAAGTTGGAACAGTTTCAAGAAGAGGCTCAACAAAATAAATCCCCTCACTTCTCGGATATATACAGACTGTTTTTCGTGCAGACGTGACGCGGTCCACATTATAAACATTTGTTTTTCCAGCTCCTGACATCTCTGTCCTCTCTGCTGGGGTCAGACCCCAACGCCTCCAGCGCCATCAGGCTCCACGTCCGTCCCACTCACCCGTCTGTGGGACCTGAATGGCCGCCACGGCTCCGGCCAGGAGACACAGGAGAGCGGCGGAAGCTGTTGTGGGTTGCATGGTTGACAGGAAATCCTATCCCAGTCCGGAGAACTTCAGCGCTGCTTCGACGAGTGTGCCCTACTGGAAACACACCCAGTGGGTTATCGATGCGATGCACAAGGCATGAGATAAAAACAAAGAGAAGACACAGAGCTGTGGGAGGAGATGCGACTGAGAGAAGAATGAGAGTCATTCGATGTGGTCCACCTCTTGCACTTATCAGGAATGAATAGAAATCGCTGCTAGTTGTTATGAAGTAGTGGAGAGCACTTATTGTGGTGCAGTGCAGTTATTGTCTGGTCTCGGTAGCAGCTGGCTCTCTGGTTATTTATGAAATTTATGGCTTCATTTAGGGAGCCCTCTGCACTGAGGAGCCATCAATACTACCAAATGGCCAGAGAAGCTGTTTGTGCTTCTAGCCCTCTCTTCGCTGCTTTTTAGAAACTGTGATTTCACTTTTATGGGGAAACACATCAACTCATATATCATGAAAACATATCTGGAGTACTTTGGACCTTTAGGAAAAGTGTCTTATTTAGGTATCTTCATCCAAGTGCAAATCAGAGGACCTGAAAAACATACTCTATACTTCAAAAAGTACTGCAGGTAAAACACATAAAGAGTAAAGAAAAAAAATATTAACTTTCTTGGTGTTTTTTTTCATTAGATTGTCCTGGCTGGCTGAAATGTCAAATAACAATGTTTTAGTTCCTGTATGTTTAATTAAATTGAGTAACATGATAATTTTTAATAATATGCATCAGTTTGATCACAACTGGCGAGTCAATTTCCCAATATATATATATATATATATATATCTTATTGGTCTTATATTGGTTTGGGTGGGAGGATGATGGTCAATTTAAGTATATTTGGGCAAGGTATCAATTAAATTTCCATCGTATTTCTGTATGACCAGGTTTGTTTTGCGGGGAAAAAGACAGAATGCAAATTGTCTCTTTTTATTAAATCAGCTGCCATGATTCTGTTGATGAAGACATTTTTGCAGATCTCACAATGGTAAAAATTGCCCCTCCTTGATACACAGTATTTGATTCTACTATTATAAAGGAATTATTATGTCTCCTCTCTATAGTGCTCTAGTTTAACCCCGTAATAGAGAAACCAAACACTGGTGGACATTCCATAATTCATGGACGTAAGAAAAAGCAAAAATGTAACAACCAATTATATAACAATGGTTAAATAATGTAACGAAATGTTAAATTACTTTTTTTCCACACATGTATCCACAACAACCACTACTAGCTCATCCGCCATATTTGCTTTTGAGAAGCAAACTGCACAAAACCTGCAAAAATAGCTTTTATGTCCAAGAAATGAAACCTGTGTGTACATTATGACATCATTGGATGCAGTTATACAATTTAAAAATATAGATTTTTTTAAATGCTATTTAAGCCATGTAAAAACTTATATTATTGGCAAAAATGTTGTTGAGATGATGGATCAAAATCTTTACTACACTATTGGCAAGTTGGTACATTATGAAAAAAAACGCAAAAAAAGTGTTACATCATTGGGAGTCATGGACCATTGTTACATTATATATTGTTAAAAAGAGCCTTCAAATAGGTCGTTTTCCTATTATTATTATTATTATTATTATTATTATGTTCATATGTTCAAATGATACATTGAAGCTGGTCATGATTACAAGGCTGCCATGTTTGTGGGGATGACAGGCAGTATTTGTTGACACATTGTAAACAGAAACCAAAGCTTCAGCCATGCGCCCCAAATAATCCACATCATGTTTTTGGGTCTAAACGGGGGTTGCCCTGCAGATTACAAACGGGGATTATTTCACATTAGGAGGACATCCTGTGCTTCCTCTGTGGCTGTTGTCATCCTAGCATTAGCTCATCAAGAATGGATCAAACAAAGATGGAGGGGTGAGACATCATGTTTTAATAAACATGATGCGCTCCGAGGTGCCGCTCGTCCAAAAGCAGGGAAATGTGTCCAGATTCGTCACTGTTTTCAGGGTGGGTCAGCTGAGCAGGCCAAAAAAGGAGTCAGAGTAACGTATATATACATATATATATATAAACAAACAGCAGCAGCAGCAACAGCAGCGGGGATGATCTGTACCTTACCGCCCAGGACTGAATCGACGCACCGGCCCGGCCTGCGCCCTCAGCCCGCTGCGCACTGACGCTCTCCGCCGCTGTTTCCTTGGAAGGATCGAGCCCGCTGATCCAAAACTCCCCGTCAAATGAGCAGATCCGAACCCGTCCCTCTCTCCTCTACACTGTTTACTGCCTGTGCGCAGAGGCTGATGACAACAGCGCGACTTTAGGGGGCGCTGCAAGACCAGGCTGAGCACCGGCGCAGGCCCAGGACGCAGCGGGGAGGGGGGGACTACATGTACTTTATACACACCCAGTTGAATGTCTGGGATAAGTACAAGCTGCACAGACATTAAAACAAAAACAAAGATAGTCATTTAAAATCGAAAGACTTGCTTTGAACACGTTCAAATAATGACGAGAATTATTATACAGTAGACAAAGTTTAAATCAGTGAACAATTCAAGTTGCAAAGGATCAATAATTCTGAAATATGTCCTGGATAAATGATACAATTAATTGAAATAAAAAAATCTACACATATAATAAGGTTGATATAAGAAGGAATAATTATAAAAATACTGAAAATATATAAGTGTTTTTTCGATTTAAACATTTTTAATCAGAGTTAATTATCTTTAAGCATCACAGTATTTACCAGCCTGAGGCCAGATATATTAGTAACTGGATGCGGGGGGCAAAACATCCCAAAGTGAAAAATTAAATAATTTGAAAGTTGTCGTATTGCTTGTCTTGTTTTTGAACTCGGGCAGTATAGAATGGAATATAATAAATCTTTACTATCCACAGGGGTTGGAGTGTGTCTTCAGCTCAACAAACATAACATATCCTGTATATCCAGAAGACATTTCACACATAAAAAACAAAAACCATCGCTTATTGAGAACAGCTCATATATTGGCTGAGCTGACACACACACACACACACACACACACACACACACACACACACACACACACACACACACACACACACACACACACACACACACACACACACACACACACACACACACACACATACACACAGCAGATTCTGAGTGCAGCTCATATGATCCAATATTCAAATATCTGAATATCAAGGAAAAAGCTGGATTTGGGGCAAAAAACTTTGAATACAACATTTTTGGACCCACGTGAAAATGTCTAAAAGCTGTATAATATGACCCTTGTAAGTCAAGGTGGATGTTGAAAGTTCGTAGTGTCCGCTGCCATCAGACTTGAGCAAAAATGTGCTTCTGTGGAAGAATTGTTGAAACGGAACGTCTAACAGTCACAATACAAAATCCAGACGACAAAACGACTTCATTTGAAACCCCTGTGAGGGAAAACCCAAACAATGATTTAAGGCCATCGCTTGTGATTGTTCACAGCTGTTTGAGCAGAATGAGGATCTGCTGAGGAGTGCACACACTTGATCAAACAAAACGAGGCACAATCTGCTGGGATCAATAGAAAAAAGCTTAACCGCAAACAAACGCAGATGAGTTGAGACGGCAGCAAATAACCCAGGACCCGATTGCACTACACAAATCATCTGAAGCAGACACATGAAAATCAAAGTGGGCATGGCGATTGGATGCCGACAGCAAGAGAAGCTCTGTTTTTTGTTTTTTTTTGTTGCTCAAGCACACAATCAGTCAAACCAGTAGTGTTTTACAAGCAACAGCATACAAGTGTGAGACCGTCATTGCATGTCTTCACATGTGTGACGTGAACCTCAGTGATGAGTGATCCTTGCTGTTGATGATTAAATGTTCATAATGACAAAAGCTGTGGAAACGTAGTCATCAGGTCCGTGTTTTACAGAACCAGCCTCCTGCCTCAGTGGCCTTATTTTAATGGGAGAGTTTATGAGAACGATATAATTTACAGGCAGGGCCACTGGGCTTTCATCTCAGCTGCCGCCGTGTTAAATGTCTTCTTTTCCCAAGTATAATAACGGAAGTATTATGAGTCCAGCTGGTCCCTGGTGCCGGACAGAAGCAAGAACTGGACTGCCTGGTCCAGGGAGACCCACCCAGGGGTGGTGAGAGTGGACAGCCTGCCTGCCCGGGCCTGCAGACATGCAGCAAGATGTGGAAACGAGTGAGGTTTGGGTGATTTCCCAGGCGATTCCAGTCTGTGGTGACACCCAATGTCGCTGCACATGTACGACCACGTGTTACACGATTGCATTCACAGCATATACGTGTTGCCTCATTTGGGGAGAATATGCAGATGAGATCCGTTCTGTATATTATGTCATGCTTGCCTATTCATCCATCCATCTCTTTCTGGCTGTTATGTTTTATTCAATGCCCTCATCTTGAACTGCCCCCCCCCCCTCACACACACACACACCTCTGCCTCCCTCTCTCACCTTCTCTCTCTCATCCTCTCTCGCGCCGCTCAAGTCTTGCTCACATTTCTTTCCACTCCTCTCATTATTTTTTGAGTGTTGGCTCCAAATTGGAGGGTGGCGGGTGAGAAAGAAGCAGCACAGCACTCACGTGTAACCTCAGCGACCCACTCCTTTTCAAATCCAGGGTCCAATTTTACAGGCACACTAAACAAACACCTCGGGGCCGCCACAGAAAGCATCTATAATTAATGCCTCCTGATACTTGACAAGTTTCTGACAGATCTAACAGGCTGAGGACGGAATACCCAGCACTCCCTGCTGTAAATGTCTGGACTCACCACTATTTTCTACCAACCTCTCCTCAGTTGTACTGTTTAGCAATGCCAGCGACGTTTATATCCGTTTCTTGGTTCTCCACGTAAATTATTCAATGAAGGCTATAAAACAATAAAATGCAGTGCATACCATATATATTAGTGTAATAATGATTGTAATTATGACACTTAAATCCATTAAAATAATATGGTGAAAAAGTGCAAAATGAAAAGGCATTTATGTTGACACATTTCAAATTGATCTTTGACCCACATTTGCTTCCACATTGTAGAGGGGAAAGGGGTTGAAGAAAAGTCGAGAAACTCAGAATGACCTCTCGTCTGTGTATTCTGTCTGCCTGTCTCTTGAAAATGCAAGGTGCAAATATTACTATCCCAGGCAGCAGGTACAGTGAAAGCACATCAAAATTTAAAAAAAAAATAAAAATAAAAAATTATGTGGGGATCGTGTGCGATTATGGAAACAAATATGTTTTGTGCTTTATCTATAATGATGCATAATTCCATCTCTATATATAAATATATATATATATATATATATGCATGTATCCATTAGGGGTGTAATAGATTATCATCGTCATTTAATAATACATTTTCAATTAGAAATAGATGCAATCAAGTGGACTTTAATTATGCTGGGTCCATACAGTTACTTTATCAGTTAATCTCACATTTTTGAACCCTGAAAATTTATCCTGTGGATTTATAATTAACTGATTGAACGTGTTATTTTCAATGCAAAACAGGAAGAAATCAGTGATTGATGTATTCAAGGCTCATGCATTCAACCGTGCAAAGATGAAATCACTTCAAACGCACATATTCTTCTACTTTGGACTGTTCACTTCCTGATCTGGAGTTTTAATGTAACCGACACACAAACAAGCAAACGTCTTTGTCCGTTTGAAGCAGCGACACTTCGCATGCTTGTACGTGTTTGCCTGCCTCATACAGCGAGGACCCGACGGTGTGAGGTCTCCAGATGATCCATGTAATGATGATGTAATGAGTTAATAACACACACACACACACACACACACACACACACACACACACACACACACACACACACACACACACACACACATACCACAGACATACACACCACACACACGCTCTAACACTGACATCACACACATAAATCACCCCGGGAAATAATGAGGCCAGATGAAAGTATTCCCACCCAACAACACATAACTACCACCTTCTGCCCTGGTTGGATTTTGAAGAATAATTCCACATTATAACTGGAGTTACGCATTAAGATACCATCGTAGCACAGAAGCACAGAAGCCTGGTTGGTATTTTGCTTTACATCCAGTTACAAACTACAACCTACATGCAACAGAGTCACGTCAAAACACCACAGGGTTGTGGGGAAGTGAGTTTGTGTGACAAGGACCAATGACGATGCTGTATTAAACACTGGAAAGGAAGCAGGAACGAGCCCTGTGGGGGTCTTTCACAGCTACACCAGCTACTCTTGAAGAATCACCTTCCCCTGTCCCACATTTTTCTGTGATCAATTCACGTCATCGGGCCATATTTTATTCAACACTTAATCGTGGAGCTCCCCTTCCCGTTCCGCCCGCAGCTCAGTCGTTGGCATGGAGGAGAAAAGAATTGAGAGCACGTGATGGCTCTTTTTTTTCCTTTCGCCTTCACTCACACGTCCCTTCTTTTCTCTCGTCTGATTCTTGTGGCTTTCAGCTGAATCGGGTCAAGCATTATTGGATAGTTTCTTCAAATAGTTCCCCCTTTCATGGTGCCTGGTACCCGGGCGGAGGCGAAGTGCTACTTTCTGATCTTATGCTTTTCACAAGTACAGTTGCTTATTTTCCTTCACAGAAATGCCTTTTCCGGCTCTCTTTCCTTGGTGAGACTCTGTCATCCCATCTGCCCTCGGGTCCTTATCGCAGCCTCGTGCACCACCTTTTAAATGACATACAGTGTCTTGCTCTGACAACGGAGATGAGCGCAGTGTGGCTCTATTCCTGCAGACCTGTAGAGCGGCGGCGCAGGCCCAGACTGTGCTGAAGAGGCAGGGAGAGGAGACACAGCTGACAGGGCTCTAAATGGACTCGCTGGCTCATACTGAGGCTGTCCTGATGCCTACTTACTCTCTGCAGGCACAGAAAACATGAAAGACTCTGTCGCTGGATCCAAATTCCAGACTTCATACAGGATGAATCACAGCTGCTCAGTGCTGGGGGACAGTCATCTATTTGCTCTTTCTGTCATGCAGGGAGAAAAAGAAAAGAAAGAGAGAGAGCAAAAGAGAGAGAGAGAGAAATTAGTTCTGGACAGAAAAAGCGAGATAGTGGTCAGTTTTGTTGCCACAGCATTTGACACATTTAGATGCAGCCAGTTCTGTCAATTTAGAATCAAAATGGGTATTTTGATGTTTTAAAGCTGCTTTAGAAAGATTATATTTCAAAAGGACATATTTGAAGGAGGAGCTACGTTAGTAAACTCCTCCACTAATAGATTCAAACATGTTAATGTTTTCACTACTTATAGGTAACATTGCGGGTTGCTAATATGTATGAGTGCCTTTTATTTTACATACTGGTAGATTAATTTGGATGGAGAAGCGTACTTTCCAATCCAGTCTTTAATGTTGCCAACATGCTGGATTTAAAAATTTGGAGTACCGGTAACCTCAAAACTCAATATATATTAAAGGATGAAGTGTTTTGCTTCCACATTGCCAGTGATAACTGAATCACCACCTTCAATGTAAAAGAGAGGAAGTTCAGCATTGAGCAGTGAGAGAAGACATGTGTGGAGAGAAATACAATTGTTTCCTGGTTTTTCGAGGCTGTGAGTAATGAGTGGACTAATGTTTTGTTTTTCAACAAGAGAGCAAAAAAAGAAAAGTTCAAACTTCAGGGAGCTGCAATGGTTTTTCTTTTCATCAGCAATGAATGTGTGACACTCCTACTAACAGATGTGTGTACTGCAGGCGGGAAACAATTTTCTTAAATAAATCAAGTCTACTGACACAACACAGATAATCAAAACAATATACATTGTATTATAGCTAGCAATGAAATTATTATAGTTAGTACTTCAAACATATAATTACTTAAGCATAGATGGATACATTATGCTGCTTCATAAAAAGCATAAAATTACACAATAACTGAAGTATAAATAACCCAAAACTATATTATGTGAAGTAATTTGGTCTGATTGAAAGGGAACACAGTCATTTGAATAGAAACACTCCTATTTTTTAACCACCAGGCTTTTTTTCTGTAAATTACTGTAAATATGTAGATTTTTCCAAGCAGTTTTCCCTTTGGTGTTTATAAGTTCTATTTTATGTTGTTAATACTAGAATAAGATAGACTGCATTCATACCACAATTCACAATCTTCAAACACGGTGTAATAAGAAACTGTGGCACCTGAATATAAGGTCCGAAAGTATTGGAGGGGCTAATACGTTTGTCTGAGATGAAATGCGATTTTCACCCTCGTTTAATTGAGTATATTCCTAACAATCAAAACAATTCACAGCACTCATCCAAGTGTATTTCCCCAATGATCTCAGCTGCGTTACATTCATTAGGCTGGTCAAAGAAAGTAATGCAGCGGGAAGAATTGTTCGGAATAAAGATCTCATTTGAAGACTTGAAGGCATATTTGTAAAGAAATTGACTGATGAATACCGTACAAAAGTAACCAGCAGTTGCAGACCTGCTGTTAACCAGAAAGAGCAGTCTTAAGAAGAAATACTTTTGTCTCTTTTCACTGTCGGCCTGGAGTTCGTTCGCACATTTTGGCTGGAAATTGAAAGCGTTCACGCTGCATGGCAAATTTGTGCTGTTGCTCTCCAGCTCCCCCATCTCCACGCACGCACGCGCACGTGCGCACACACATACACACACATGCACACACATGTCCAGTCACATGTGACCATATCCATATACTACATATTGGTATTTGTGAAATGCAACATGGCTTTGAATGTAACGGACACTTTACGGTCAATTAGATTTTAAATCAAGCATTTGCAGAGAGAAGCATTTCAGTGGAGACACAGAAAACAAATAAGTAGACAAGGGCAGACACACTCCGTCCTTTACCGCAGTCGGAATAACCTTCCATTTATCTTTTGTCATCAGTCACATCTGTCCCCCAATCAGTTTTATTATGTCTTTGCCTTCCTCAAACCCATCTTTCTCTTTCCGAGCATCCCTCCTCCTCCTCCTCCTCCTCCCCTCAGCCTCCCACCTGCCGCTTCCACTCTCTTCCCCTCTCTTTCTGCTCTCCACAGAGCCCTTTCTCTCCATCTCCCTCTTGCTTCTTTCTCTCCCTCTCTCCTCCTTTCTCCTCCTCCCACTGTGCTTTCGGCTTGCTCTCATTCCCCCTCGCTCACATACTCAGGCAGCATCCTCCCCTCTCCACTTCTACCTTCACGCTCACCTCTTCACGCCTCCCTCTCAGCTTCTCCCGCCGCCTTCCTTTTTGTCACCTACTAACACATATCATCTCTCACATCTCCCCGTCTGCTTGTCTCTCCCTCCTCCATCTCTGCTCATCCTTCCCTTCATTCTCACACACTCAAGCTCGCCGTCTCACGCAAATGCATGCAAACAGACACTCATGCTGATTGGCGCCCAAGGACGGAGCACCCTCTCTCCCAAACCGGCCACCAGGCACTTTAGATTGTGCAGCCGATCTTCTTGACACTGAGCGCCGCTGAGGAAGAGGATAAGGAAGAGGCCATGGAGCACAGCCACATCTTCCCGGTTTTCCCCCCCAATGGGAGCAGCTGGAGCACGGGGCAGAATCCCTCAGAGGTTGCCCAGGGATGCCCTCTCGGACCACTGCCTGTCATCTACTACAGCATCCTGCTCTGCCTTGGCCTGCCAGGTATACATATGCACATCAGAAGTGTTGGTATTTCGCGTTTCTGTCCGAAAAACATGCACAGTTCGTCCTGTGGTAACTCGCTCACCTTTTCGATTAGCGCCTGCATTGATGCTCTGCTGGAGTTTTGTGTTGCATGTTGATTTTGTTGTGCACTTGTGTGCAGGTCTGAGTGAGTGTGACATGCACAGCTGCTCCTGAGTGCCACTCTGCACCTCTACTGTATATTTGTCATCCTGACCTTGTGGCTGTCACCTAGTGCATGCATGCTTACTTGTGTTTATCTCTGTTTGTGCACTTATGGATTTGTAACTTTATATATAATCAAACAATAAGAAGGGGAAACAGCAACATAATGAGAAAACATGATTGTTCCAAAATTGTGCAGGTTTTTGGTCTTAAAATGAGAAACTGCATCTTTTTACACTGACAGCTGATGGGTTCATGCATGCAACCGTAGAACATGGGTTCTTGCATTTGCTTCTGGTGATGCTCTGAATTAATGACGCGAGCTTCGTTCATCTTTATCATTGAAAGATTACTCCATTCACACTCATTGTCAGATCTACGTATTTACTGTCTGTGTCCCACTGTGTGATCTATGAGCACTGACCCAGACTCACGCAGAGAAGCAAAGTGCTGTGTGTATGTGTGAGTGCATATGTGCGTGTGTGTATGAGTGTGTGTGTGAGTGCGTGCATCTGTGTGAGACAGCGAGACAGACAGAACATCTAGAGGTCAGATGAAAGAAGAAAAATGCTGATGCCTGATCAGAGACTAATGTTCAGATATTAAAAGGCCACTGGACCTTCAGACTTGCATTCAGTCCACGTACTTAAACGTATCACTCATTCTACAGCTAAACAGCCTGAAGCATTATCCCATGAAGTTGCTACAATCTAACAATGGCTTTGAAAGGCTTTTTTTTTTTTCATGAGAAATTCAGCAGAGATGTCTTTACCCTCAATTTTTAACAGAAAAATTAGATAAAGATGTTATCTGAAGAAAAAGCATGTTAGTTCACAAAGTGAAAAGTCTCTGCTCCGGATATTTGCTTTCTTCTAAGAGTAAAAGTCTACCAATCGAATTCCCCATTATGATTTTACATGGATGGCGAAGCAGGTCCCGCACCAGCCGGTTCTCCCTGCTGTTATTTCTTCGCTGGCTTTATTTGATTCTGCTGCTGAGTCGTCTGTACAAATGTGATTGTAGCTGTTTGTTTAATCACGGGATAACAATAACCTGAGAGTAGGCAATCCTCCGATGGTTGTCGGAATTAATGGCAGAGTTGAGTGCGGCGGGCTGACACTTTGCAGCAGTGACTTCAACTTATTCAATCATTATGACACGGCTCGTTCTGCTCCGATCATGAATGTTTCATGAGCGCAGCATGTGTGAATAGTCGCAGTGTGACCTACAGACCCACACGTATTAAACACCCTCGATAGAATGAGAGCTTGTAATTTTGATGACTGGATCATCGACTGCCTGTTTTAAAGCACCGGGGCTTCAGTGAGACGTCATCGCATCTGTTCCAGTTCCCTCCACTTTGACCTGCAGGCGGCGAGGGGCTCATATCAAGAGGACATTTTTTGAGGGGAGGTGCTGAGAGGGATGCAACATGAAAGAGGGTGATCGTGGGGGGGGGGGGGGATTACGCACATCAAGTGGTGGTAAAAGATTACT
The DNA here is from genome assembly GCF_963422515.1 of Blennius ocellaris. Lineage (NCBI taxonomy): Eukaryota > Metazoa > Chordata > Actinopteri > Blenniiformes > Blenniidae > Blennius > Blennius ocellaris. Next base: position 6,913,500 of record NC_137665.1, read on the forward strand.
GTGTGACCAAAGGGAAGTGATAAGCAAACGAGAAAAGAAAATGCACAATAGAGATGAACAGTGAGAGACTGCCAAGACGGAAGTCAAGGACACCCGGAAGAAGAGCAATGGAGTTAAGAAAGAGAGATCAGAGCATTAATAGAGAGAGATAGATTAATAAGAGCCGAGCCTGTGAAGTAGCACCTCTGAGCCCAGGGTGGGGGAGCCGCAGACGACAGAGCTGAAACGATTTGCCACATTTTTAATTAATCGCCAACTCTCTCTCTCTTTCTCCTTGCTTTCCCCGCTCACTACGCCACACTTCTGGAGACAGACCAGGCATGGACGGGCATAGCAAGCGACCGAATGAAGCAGTCATTTGCGTTTGCCTCAGTCTTTGACATGTGGGCATTACAGAGGTGAAGCCCGTTCACTGTACATTACAGCATCTCCCGGCGCATTAGCATTCCAGGCACAAGCCTCAGAGTGGGAAGCCATCAGCTGATGTCGGCTGACATAAGTGGATGCTCGAGCAAAAGGTGCTTTGAATGTCTGGAGCCAAGACAGCTGTTTCTGTGCTATTATATTGGAGTCAAACTGCTTTGTTGCACAATTTGTGTTTACTGGTGTTTTACCTGCACACATATATTTCAAATTCCCCTCCCTCAGGTGGTTTGGCGATGTAATCTGCAAACAGAAGCGAGTTTGATGGTCACGCCAAAGTCTTGCCTCAAGATGAATTTGAATGATCGGAAAAGCCTGCCAGTTAATAAAATATTTGCACTCCGATTGGTGCAGCACAGCACACATACATAAACTGAGATTGTTTGAGTTACAAATATTTATATATTCATTAATTACTCCCTTTTAAGTTTATTTAATCAGTCAAAGCAGCTGTCAAAAAAAGAAAAGTAATTACAGGAGCAATAATAAATTATTATTCCTCGAGGCTGGGCCTCATTTTGAGTACTTACTTTAACATAAGTTTGGATTTTGCTGTACTTTATTTACCCTAAAAGCATAAGAGTGTTACAAAATGGCTGTAATGTCCATTGTTTATTCAAACACTCATTGCACATTTTTCGGAAACGAGATCGTAAATACAAATTTTTGACCTTGGAAATGGCGAGAGTGAACAGGTGGAGCCGTTGTTTCAGCAGCTGTCCAGCAAACAGAATTTATAGTAGCTTTATGCCTCATGCCGTTGATGTGTGTGTGAGGAGAAACGTGCGTCTGTTCTGTGTTTCCCTGCGAGACTGTCGGAAGATGCCTCCTCCAGCTGTGTGCTCACGTTCAATCACTCTTCGTCTCCTCCAGTCTGCATGTCTCCCTGGCATGTGTCACTGGCTCACATGCTTGCTGGACAGCGTCTCCTTCCACGAATACACCCATCCAAGGTGGGGAAGAAACGGTCAGAAATGCAGAGTGCCAAGGAGCCCACCCGATCTCTCTCGCAGCAGCATGCGCCATGTGTCACCTGCCACTTAATGAAGAGATAGGGCCCCATCGATTCTCAGTTTGAACTATCGATTTGTCAATCTGCACCAGCAACGGGGCTTCCATGAGAGGACGGGAGCTTGTTAATAGATAGTATCACGCTGAAAGTGAAGTTTGAGATTAGCTGTGGTAAAACTGGATGAAGAGGATGTGAAAGTTTGTGCTGAGGCGTGATCGGAGAGCATAAAAGCAGCGAGCGGGAGTGGAGACGGGTACGACTGCACGCTGCGGTTTGCCTCCAGTCTTGCAGTGTTAAGGAAGGAGGTGGCCGGGAGGCGAGCGATGGTGGGCGTCTCAGAGAGGGCGAAGGAAGACGGAGGAGGTAGAAGAAGGAGACGCTGCAATAAATCAGAGATGTGCTGTGACAGAGTTGGCTTTGACCAGATGAAAACAAAAATGTCAACACCTCATGTTGAAGACACAGCAAATGACAGTAAAAAAATAAAAAAATAATCCCTGCATGTCAATGATACATCACTCTGAGGGTGATCACACAGCTGTTATCTTTTCATACATTTCCTTTGCAGGGACGTTTTTAATTTGATTTAATTTGCTTTCAATCACACTTAAAATGTCTCCTTTCTTGGCCAATTTATTATGTAGCCGAAAAGTCCACTCTGTAAAGTGGTCAAAGACAATTCCAAGGGCAGATCATAGTTGTGAACATGCTTTACAAACCCGCCAGTGAAATGATAGTCAGGGTTTGGCATGCGGTGCGCAACACCAGCACCTCATCACCGGCGACAGTTTCAGCCTTGACGTGAGGACAGTCGTCTCCAATCCTTGAATCACTGTGGCCTGTCGGTAAAATGAATGGCTGTTGAGGTGAGCAGGCAGCAGAGCACCGCAGTCGCATCAATATCATTATCAGCACACTGGGCCTCCGTTTCTCTATATATGACCATTAAAAGTACACGTCCTGTTTCAGTACAAATTACTTTTTCTCCTTTTTCTTCTTTTTCTTCTTTTGAGGTTCTAATTCCCCGTTGCTAGTTCCTCACACCTTTTTTTTTTTTTTTTTAAAGTGATGATAGTAAATCGGCATTTGATGACAGATTTTCTTTTTTTGTGTGTCACCAGCTGAAATGTATTTTCCTTTCGACGATGAATTAAGCTCATATAATCATATCTTAGCTCTTCAATGCATGTGTTGCCATAGTTTCTTTTCTTTTTTTCTTCACATGGCTTTGTGGTGATGATGAGTCTCTGCTTTTTCTTGAGAGGAATTAAAGGATTGTCCTGCTTTACGTCCGGTCTGACACTTACAGAAGACAAAAGAGAAATGGTTGTCACCAGGAACAAAAAGCCTGTGACCTTTGAAGCAAGCTTTGATATTCACCCTCTTTCTCTCTTTCTCTTTCTCTTGCCTCTCTTTCTTTCCCTCCTCTGCCTCCCTTCTGAACCTCTCCATCCACCTCTCTTTCTCTCTATTATCTGCCTCTCAATTTCTCAATCACCTGCTCGGTTTTTTAACTCTATGTGACCTTCGTCGGACCACACTTTCATTCTCCCTCCATCTATTCTCTCATCCCTCTCTTCTCCTCCCCTCTATCTTATTAGCCTCCGGATAAGCCGTTAAAGCCTGACCTCAATTTCCTCCAATTGACAAAAAAAGGGAAAAGAAGAAGAAAAAAGGCTGACTTGATTGCTGAGCTGCAACACTCACCTTTATTTGCTTTTCGGGAGATATGATTTTCTTTTTTAACAATACTCCATAAATTCTCTGGACTCGATAAGAAAGCTTAATAACTACCACGCTAGAAGAAGAAGAAGAAGAAGAAGAAGTAGTCTGACGTTTAAATTGCGTTGTTTCAGGGGTTAAACAGTGCAGGGTCGTTTGTCGACAGGCCATCTGACCACGTCCCTTTAGTGATGGGATGAGTCAGCCTCGTTACACACCTCAGGGAGCACACTGTGCCTTCTCCTTACCCGCTAAACAACGTCAATGGCCGTGTCCCTCGTTATATTAGAGCAGCAGCAGGGGGAAGGGGGGGGGGGGGGGGGGCAAGGACAGAAAAGCACTCCCACGCAAAAAGACAAAGTGGTCACTCATTCACGCAAACACACTCACACACCAGACGGACCAACATAAACACAGTGCAGTTGGTTTTTCCAGCAGATTACAATAAGGCCCTCTCAGCTGGAGTCACTTTACTCTCTGGCAAGCATCACAACATTTGGCACACACGCTCACATCCATGTGCGTGTGCGTGTATTACCCCCTCCACCTTGGGTTTCTCCAAGTCCGCTGAGACGAGCCCCGCATGTGCCACCTCGCACCCTGCTGAATGCCGAGCAGATCTATGCCGCTCCAGAGGCAACGTAAAGAGCAGGAGTCGATTGAAATGAATGGGCGGCACCGTGCAATGTGGCTGGAGCTAAATGGAAATGTCAAGCTCACAATGGATCCCTTTTGTTTGTCTGTAGTGGGCCATGCCTCACTGGGGAGCCCAAACAGAATAATACCCCGCCAGTGACAGTCAACACCTCGCCGCTTGTGCGTGGCGAAAGTGAGAGAGTAATGGGCAGGTTTATAGAAAGTGAGGGGACAGATTGAGGGCAAACGCATTGTGTTGGATTTGTTGTGGTTCCGAATGAGGATATTTATGAGCAATGACAAACTTTGGACACTGCAATGACACACATGGTTTCTATGTTGGATGGCTGTTTGGCAAAACGACATTTGAGCAAACATGAACAAAAAGACAATGTTATAATGACCAACATTAGACTTAGTATTTTTTTTTAAAAACAAAAACATTTATTATTCTTCAAAAACAAAATAATTTTAAAAAACAATAATCATGTATGACAAATGGTTGCTACAAATCCTGCTTTTGCTGTTATATTAATATTATATTGGTTTTTATTTGTTTTTTTCTAGCGTCTTGAATCTTGTTCAGTCACCGACTTCAGTTTGTATTATCTTGTAAATCTTGACTCTGTCCGTTTTTTTTCTTCCCACCCAAAACCACAGAGTAATTTATACAATTACCTTTTGATTTGTATTATTTCTGAGAAACTGGGAGGAGCTCAAAAACACAGGGTTGGAAGAAGCACTTCTTTTTAAATTGAGCACTTGTCTAACAATGGGCAAAGGCACAGAGAGACAGAAAATCACACACACCCTCACCTCAGGACAACTTTAGATCCTCCAATTAAACTCACATGCATGTTTTTGGACTGTGGGAGGAAACCGGCGTACCAAGAGAAAGGCCACGCACAGGGAGAACATGCCAACTCAAAACAGGAAGGCTGACCTACAATATGCTCACTATGGAACTGGCACACCACTGTAGGGCTGCCGCCAGCAACAACAGCACCCTGTTCAGTGAAGTAATGCTTAATGCTAAATTAAAATAAATCAAATTGCTTCAACATTTCAGTAGTTAAATTAAATTTGTCCAGAAAGATCTGTGTTAATTACAGCAATGAGCAGTGGTGTACTATTGAGTTATCATTGTGATTTTTCATTAAATATATATGCACAAATAAAAATACAATAGAAGGCACAAAGTAAAAAAAGTAAAAAAAACTACTTGAACTTATTCAGGTAAAACTAGAAGAAGGACAGTTTTTGAAATGCAAAAAAACAAAAGGTGAAAAATATGTTTAAAATTATTAATACTCAAGGCCTTTCAAAGAGAATATAAGTAAACTCAAGAAAAGTACAAACACCGTGTACCTATACTTTGGAAAAAGTACAAACAACATAAATTAACTGAAAATATGTTTTCAACATTTCACCAGATGGGAATTATTTATTTGAAAAGTAAGATGAGTTGCTCAAACTAAAGATTTGATGACACAGACCATCGACAAGAGTAATGGAAGGAGTGCACAACAACCGGCAGCACAACATGCACACATATATTGGCTTGTTGTGTCTTGTAAGCAGCTTTGACATCTCATTTATGGTTATTGATGGATTGCACGCTAATGAATTGGCGCATCTTTAATGATCCGTGTGTTTCAGTGCACATATTCACTTGCAGCATTGTGTGTGCGTGTGCGTGTGCGTGTGCGTGCGCGTGCGCGTGCACGTGTGTGTTGTCTGCTGCACATCCTCCTTGTCATGCAAGCACATCTTCAGTCATTATCTGGAGCCAGCTTTGTGATTTGTAATCAGTTGATAGTGGCTGAGGCTGTGAAGTGTGATGTGCCAGACTCCGAGCTGCCATATTTAATCCAATCCCAGATCTATTACAGCAATAGGGGGACCAGGATCACAGACACACACGGACACGCACACACTCTACATGAACTGTGACAGCTGTTAAGTGCATTGATGTCTGCTAGGCTGCAATGCAATGTCAGGGGGATCTTAGTCGAGGGGTAAACATTTGACCTGGCTCCATGCTGCACCAGGAGGTTTCACTTAAACATTTGAATTTTATGCATTCGTGCATATCAATTATTTTCTTAAAATATAGAGAAAAATCCAAATACTTGAGACACCAGTCTCAAGTAAAAAATATCTCGAGTCACAGGTAACACTGTGCTATGACTTTTAAAACAGCTCTCCTTTCCATTTCGAATTTAATTTATGCTGGAGATGTGATCATGAACCACCTGTTGATTTCAAAAGGTCATAGCTTCAGGCTAAACTACATGTTGACTATATAAGTAAAATTACCGTGAAGTTTATCTCTGTCCCTGCCCAATAGACATTTAAAATCAATAGAGATTCAAAAAGATTTAGTCATGTTGATTATTAACGAGATCTATATTGTTCTCTGTCTGTAGCGTTCCTCTTCATACTCATATCACACAGTCAGAACAGCAGGCGGCTTGTTTGTCATCACCGGGAAAACTTGAGTGGACTCTCAACATATAGCCTTCACCAAGAAGATGGAAATAACACAGGGAATAAATGGGAATTTGTGGTGAAGCTTGTGTGTGAGCGCCACATGGGAGGCAGAAGGCTGTGCAGCCACTGTGCACATGTACAGAAGTCCTACTTTAGTAAATAGAGCACTGAGATTAATCCAATTCAGCTCTTTGTGTCCACATTCTTTTCATAACAAAAAAATGAGGGAGTACACTCCTGGGCTATTTACCTTTCATGGAAAGGAAAGATGACAAGAATAAATGGGTAAAAGAAACCTGGCAACATGGATGAGATGTTATGGTGGTACATATTGGGACATGGAGTAGAGATTGAAACAAAATAGAGGCAGATGGGGGGGTGGGGAGGGTTGTCCTTGAATATTGTTTTAGAAGCTAAAATTGCCAACGGCGGGATGGCGGGCAATAGTGAACTCAGCAGATTGCCTAAGCTCCGCTGCTGTACGTTGCCCTCCTGGTTTTGTCTGGTGGCGTTACTCTTTATTAGAGATAACAATTTGGCCAAAGGCACAGGCAGGTGCTGTTGGAATTACACAGCAGGTGAAGATGAAGGGGGCAGGGGAGGAGAGGAGAGGAAAGGAGAGGAAAGCAATAAACAGGAGGAAGATTACAGAGGAGGAGAGCTGGTTAAACATGGCAGCTACTGTCTGCGATTAATGGCAGGGTTTAATATTATTTTGCATGCAGCGGGCATAAACTGAATGAAGATGTCACCGTGACAGGGAGTCGAATTCTCCTGAGCAGAACGACTTGCTTCAGCAGTCGTCTCAATTGCACGGACGGATTTGCGCCCAATTCCAAACCTTTGGTCCTGTCACGTCTGTGTTTGTTTATTGTTCTCATCGCATGTTCGGGCCTACAGTACATGTGCAGAGCATCTCTATTGCTATCGACTGCATCTCTGTTGCTGTCTCGTTTATTGCTGGTTGTTTCAATTACGTGAGCACTAACGCGCAATTTCTGTTTCCTTCTCTGCCCCAACCTGCATCCATTCCCTTCCCAATCTCTTCATCCTTCATCACTCCGTCTCATTTCCTCGTTTCGTCTCTCCGTCTTCTGTCCATCACCCTCCTCCTCTACTAGCTAACATCCTGACCGTGATTATCCTGTCCCAGCTGGTGCTGCGTCGTCAGAAGTCGTCCTACAACTATCTCCTGGCTCTGGCAGCGGCTGACATCTTGGTTCTACTCCTCATTGTTTTTGTCGACTTCATATTGGAGGACTTCATCCTGGCCGCGCCGCTGCCGCCATCTCTAAACAGTGCGGTGCAGGTCTTGGAGTTCTCCTCCATCCACACCTCCATTTGGATCACCGTGCCGCTCACCATTGACCGCTACATCGCCGTCTGCCACCCGCTCCGCTACCACACAGTGTCCTACCCCGCCCGCACACGGAAGGTGATATTCGCTGTGTACATTGGGTGCTTGCTCTCTGCAGCACCCTACTACTGGTGGCCTGAACTGTGGCACAGCCTGCCAGGGGTTGGAGGTGGGGGCGGAGGAGGGGGAGGAGGTGAAGAAGGAGGAGGAGAAGGAGGAGGAGGAGGAGGAGGAGGAGGAGAGAGCAGCAGGAGAACGGTGGCCCAGCATGTCCTGGTGTGGGCCCACTGTGCCACAGTTTACCTCCTCCCCTGCACTGTCTTCTTCTCCCTCAACGCCGTCATTGTCCGGAAACTTCGCAGGCGGCGCAGCTGTTTCCGTCTTCGAGGTTATTCCACCGGCAAGACCACCGCCATCCTCCTTGCCATCACCTCCATTTTTGCAGTTTTGTGGGCACCGCGCACCCTCATGATCCTCTACCACTTCTACTCCCCTCCCCCCACCTCACCGAGCGCCGGCCGTCTGCTCCACGTGCTCACCGATCTGGCGAACATGCTGGCGTTGCTCAACACTGGCGTCAACTTCTTCCTCTACTGCTTCATTAGCAAGCGTTTTCGGGGCATGGCGGCCAACGTGCTGCGAGCACTGGTGCACTGCCGGAAGCAGCCACCACCTTTCTATGCCAGCCACAATTTCTCCATCACAAGCAGTCCATGGATCTCGCCAGCCAACTCCCACTGCATCAAAATGTTGGTGTACCAGTACGACAAGAACGGGAAGCCCATCTGCATTTCCTCTTGAGCCCAGAGCTGCCAGCAGCCGTCACCGCCATCAGCCGTCGGGGAACATAGTCAGGCTTTCTCTCCATGGCAACCAGCTTTGTTCACATGGGACTCTTTGAGGTTTGAAAATGTCAACATGCCCAGAGAGCGCAGAGGTGGCAGTTTAGCTAGCGCTGAGAGATAACACTGTAGTTAGCTAGCGGGGTGGAAAAGCAAACAGCAGATGCATGGCAGGAAATGGCAAAGCCTCTCATGTTCAATAATAGAAAAAACAAACAAAACAAAAAAAAAACAACAGAAAAAAACAATTAACAGCATCAGAGACGTGTTGACTGTTTCCTCCATGCAAAAAATAAAAAAGATCTTGAGTGTGAAAGTGGCTGCTACTCAGTAACCAACAAAGTCATATCACCACCACCCACTGCTATGAGTGTGAGCCACCGTTTGTAATGTATAAAGTGATCAACCATTGACGTGAATTGTCGGTGAAGAATTGAATTCATTGGGCGAATGCTCTCTGTTGCACACTGGAGCCAACAGATCTCAACAGCTGTGTCCTTGTCTGCTGGGATTCATTCCTGGAAAGCAAAGATCCAGTCAGAGTGTGGGCACTAAACATTCATCTCGAGGGGTGATTCACTCAGGCACAGACAGTGTGTCCACTGCCCACAGTCCCGACTGTCTGTGTGAAAGAAAAAAAAAAGAGGGGAAAAAAAAAAGCCCAGGCATTTCCACTTTTAATATGCAGAGGACTGTCAATGGCATGTTAAATGCGGTCTTTATGAATTGAACAACCCTCGCTGATTGTCCCTGACATGATATGGCAGAAAACATCAAGCTCACAGACTTTCATAGGACAAGTAAACACTACTTATTGTTGGCTGAATATTTATCAACGGTAGACTTGACTGTTATTGTAGCTTTGCAAAAAATCAAGACAAAAAAATATGACATGGAGTTGGTGTGGCTCCGGTTATTAATCTAGTAATCTCATTTTCCAATATTAGAATGAGGAAATTTCTGCTATCAGTAGATAGTCCTCTGTAAAATATTAATGATCCTTGATGACTTACTGTTAGCCATTAAATGGATGAATATAATGAATGTAACCATACATCTCTTTAACCCTTTAGCTTTCCGAGAGAGAGAGAGAGAGAGAGAGAGAGAGAGAGAGAGAGAGAGAGAGAGAGAGAAGAGAGAGAGAAATCCAATCCAAAGTTTTCTTTCCCATGATGCAGCAGTGAATTTGTTCTCAGGGTTGCGGTGCCACATTCATCCCTGCTCATTCTGCTGCTGGCTGATGGCACTACAGTAACATTTTACTGCAAAACACCGTCACGTACATCAGCTGTGTCTCTGTGGTGCCGGGTAACAAACCATAAATGAGTGCGCGTGTACACCACACACACACACACACACACACACACACACACACACACACACACACACACACACACACACACACACACACACACACACACACACACACACACACACACACACACACACACACACACACACACAGCTGTATTGCCCACAGACACAGCACACTGAGATCAATGCACATCCATTCTGCAGACACCTTGGGGCATTAGCAGGGTTCATTTATCCAGTGAGAATGGAGCTGTGCCAAAGGGCAGATTTCTGCTAATACCTGCCGGGAGGGATAAGACACATCAGGCCTTCTTCCGTGAGGCTTTAAATCTGATGAATGTTCGGTGGGTTTGTCATAGCTGATGAAGTCGTGCCCCCGAAACTCTCATTCGACTCTCAAATTTCCGAAACACTTCAGGCAGCAGCTGCTGAAGTGTCATCTCTTTTTCTTGCACAATATCAAGTGCAGCTGAACATCAGGGCAATACATTTTATTTATCAACTGCACTGCCTAAATATTAACACTCAAGAAAAAACATGGACCATAAGCAAGAATACATTTTGGACAGGATGCTTTGAAATGTGTTAAATCCTATAAATGTAGGTTGATTGGTTCCCACTGCATAGTTGCTTGTGTGGTAATGTAATTATATAAATACATTTAAAGTACATTTCATTAATTAATTTGTAATATATATATTTGAAATGTGTGTAACAAATTTACATTTGTAGTGTGTATAACACTTGAATAAGGTGAAAATCAAAACCTCACAGTGGGAAAAACACAAGCACAGAAGATTTGAAGATGAAACTACCCTTTAATAATCTGAGACATATTATATTGATATATATTTGTATGTTGACATGATAATGGTTTAGTTCTTGAAATGAAATGTGTGTAAGAAATACCATGTGTTTCCCCTCTGTGGGTCAAAAGGGCACATTTGCACTTCCGGTTGAACTAAATTTCGGCCTGCTGGACCAACCTTCGTTCAAAATGACAAAATGCTGTTGTCAATCTACCAAATAAAACAAAGTATGAAAAGCTGTGATTGAATCTCAACAGTGTACACAAAATCCAATAAATTCAATACAATCACTGTAAATCCTGGACTCATAGAGTATTCCACTATTGTTTTAGAACGGATCATGAAAACAATATTATATAGCTGCTCGGTAACTCAGATCAAATGAAAACTGTTTCTGTAATCAAAAGTGATATTTTCTCCAATTTACAGCCCAAGCAACATGATAACCACTTTGTGACTGAGTGACCAGTTTGTAATGATCCCAACTATTAGACCCACACAATGGCAGCTTCTTGCCTTTTTTTTTTGTTTTTGCCATCAAGGATTACTTTAAACAAAGCAAACTCAATTCTCCAACTTCCTGCTTGTCGCCCTTTTCGATTTGATTGTGCACACATGCGCCATAACTGCATGTGCGGCCACTCTCTGTCCCTTACCCTTCGTTCCACAACAAATTGATTTTTCTTGCAGAATTGCAAAGTGAATGAAAGACTGCCGATTGCCATCTGCTGCTCACCTCCCTCCCTACTCCTCCCACTCAACCCTCTTTGCTCCCACTTTAAAGCAAACGCACTCGCTCAAAGTTAATTTCTCAAGTGTCCTCTTCACTCGTTAACTGATTGCCTTGGAGTCTTACGCACTTTGCGTGCATACTGAGCATTCCATTCTGTCTTTGGTCATCAGAAAACTGACCTGAGCGGAGGAGAGTCTAGAATCAAATCCGATGGATGTTTGAGCATTTCTTTGATGGCCAACGGGGTGATAGATGATAGATCTTTCTGGAAGCTCCTTGACCGGTGAATCATCATGAATGTACTTTAATTGTAGTCATTGTTGCTCAATAACCAGACTTCCATCGTTCCAAAAAGTAGATTGCAAAAAAAACCCCAACAAAATAATGATTTAAAAAATAAAAAAAAGAATAATAATAATTCTCCCACAGACTGAGGCGCGCTCCCCAGATCAATGTTGCCATGACATTTATTTCACAAGCATCCAGTGGCTCAGCCATGTTAATGTGACATTTGTGCGAGGACCAGCGGCTCACTGCAGTGGCCTCCAGGGACAGAGGCTGACATGTTGGGAAACCAAAGTGCAGAGATGAGCTGGAGGCTGTAAAGAGTGTCACATGCAGGTGTCCCTTCCCCTTTCACACGTGAGGAAGTCCAGAGAGAGAGAGAGAGAGAGAGAGAGAGGGAGAGAGGGAGGGAAAGGAGAGAAGAAGGGAATCGATGCCACGTAATCTTTCCCTATTATGAGGGGACAAAAAGCCCTAGAATCTGGACTTTTTTTCTTGCCATGTATTAAAAAGTTAGCCAAACACAATCACAAGAGGAAAATTGTATTTTTTTTTTTTTTTGCCGCTCCATTTTCTCTCTGTCTCTCTGTAACTCCTCGGTCTATAGTGTGTGTGTGTGTGTGTGTGCGTGTGTGTGTGTGTGTGTGTGTGTGTGTGTGTGTGTGTGTGTGTGTGTGTGTGTGTGTGTGTGTGTGTGTGTGTGTGTGTGTGTGTGTGTGTGTGTGTGTGTGTGTGTGTGTGTGTGTGTGTGTGTGTGCGTGTGTGTGTGTGTGAGTGTAAATACGGTGGGTTTTAGACAGAAGCTTTAATAAAACAAAAAAAAGTGTTTGTGCCATAGGACCAGTAATGTTTGAACCTGAATATGTATTTATTCTCAATCATGATAAATACAATTACCTACAGCACAGTATTGTAATGATATATCCATGAATGTACAACTGATGCTTATAGCAGTTTTTGTTTGTTTTTCTGGTATTTTTCTGATTGTGGTTTTCTACACAATGACTCTTTTAAAATGGTCTTTTACCTTTCTCCATGGCAGTGTTTTAAAGCTGTGTTTTATGATTATTATGGAGTGATTATAGCCTTGCATAATTCTGTTTTTCCTCCTAATGAATGTATTAACTGCATAAAGAGTATGTACTACTGTGCTGTGAGAAAGTATGCAGGAAAACATTAGCTGATATTTTTCGATTAAAGTATTAAAAAAAAACCTGTTGTCATACAGAGCTTCTGGCGAATTGTGTCTTTTTATATTTTCATTGTTGTCACATAGATGCAAGTATAATATTAGCTTGTTGTGACAAAGGCAGATGCTGTGAACAAACAGGGCTTTGTTGCGCTGCAACAGGGGCTCAGCAGCAACAGCATGATGAAGACAGGCTCAATGAAAGAGGAAGGATTCAGTCGTGTATTACTTTTGTTCTGCAGACACAAACACAGACACAAACACGGACACACAAAAAAAATCTTATTTCATAACACAAATTAGCCCAATTCAAGATTAATAGTTAGAAACATGATAACTCTCCCTGTAATAGGGCCTCTGCAGTGATGGGAACATCACTATGTGTTTTGTATGCCTAATTAACATTTTTGACAGCAGCAGTGAGTCAGCCGACACTTCGTCCCCGTCAACGGTATTTGTGAGACATATTGTGCATGAGAAAGGATAAACATGAGAATGGATGCTTTTTACCTGCCAGTAATCAGCTCTGATTGAGTGTGTCATCTTTTAAAGTCCCCCTGGTTACATCCACAACGCAGCCAGCCAATCTCTGACTTGTTGATATTCACAGTCGACCAATCACCAACACACCGAGCTCAAGACAAGCCAATTAACACCTCTCTCCCAGAAAGCAGCTCCAACCGCAAAAGAAGACATACTGTTACTTCCATGCATTACAGCCAAATTACCAGCAGCGGAACAAAATGTTCGGTGTTTCTCTTCCAGTGAGACAACCTGCAATTGCCTCTTCCTCCAATAAACCACATCTTTGTTTAAGACTTCATGAGCAGAGGTCATGGCGCTTCTTTCATCTGTATACTGTGAAATAAAGTGTGTCTATGTGACAAATGTCCTGTCAGCTCTGAAGCGCGGGACGCTCGTGCTTCAGTGTGATGAGGAGAGTCCTGGAGAGACAAAAGAAGAAAAGAAGATAGAAAGGTAAAATAAAGATGTGAGGCCTGTATGTGTGTGTGTGAGAAGTGAGAAGTGTGTTGTTGCAGCAATAAAGATGGATGAGTCTGTCTGATGCTGCTCTGATGTCTGAGCTGATTGTGAGCGGACTCACACGTGTACATGTATGCACATGTGAAGACTTTCTTTCTTCTTTCTTTTGTCAGCAAAACACCTCTGTGTGTGAACCAGGGAGTGTGAAATGAGGTGCAAACCATTTAGAGAAGCAGGGCCTCTTATTCCCTCAATATCGGTGAGACTTGAGATCTGAGTGATTGATGCTATCGCAGGCCGCTTTCAGGCGAGAGAGAAGCTTAAATCCAGTGACATTGTAATTCCAGACTCCTGTTTTGTGGTTTGATTGAAAACAAGAACAAGTTACGTTCCTGTAGTTTGAGCACAAAATATTGTTTTGATGCCACACAGATTAGATTTTTACCCTCATGAAGGTGAAAGCGTCGCCAAAAATTTGTTTTAGTGAAAAGTGTGACAGTAGTAATTCCTCTCGTGTTTCATTCTGTTGCAAGGTGGTTCATTTCCATATGAAATATAACACTTTAGGTCATGCTTTTGCAGTTATGCAGTGCAGTTTTTAATTAAATGGACAAGCTAGAGCGCTTCACTTTCAGATGGCCGTAGGAAAAGCTTTTAAAGTTTAAATCACAAAACGCTAATGCACCATGTCATGTATCTAAAAAGTGTCGGATGCAATAGCGGTAACAACACCGTGGCTCCAGCCCTCCAGTGAAATAATCTCAGTAAGTGTGTTTACATGGACACAAATATTCACATGAAAATGGATCAGAATGAAAATGTTTCACCTAAACACTTCAGCAAACTCTGACCCAATATTCATGGAAAGAATTTCATTCTGAACAATATCAGTCAATCCTTATTCCAAAGCGGTCACTTTAATTAAGTTGAATTTTATCTTTAATGTGCATGTCTTGTCAATACATACGGTCAAATGCTGCCACAACGTACCACAGACTTCACACTACACAAGGGAAATGATTCTTCATTTTTAATATCCAAATTTGTGAAAGCTCTTTTAATTTCCTTCATCCTGATGTATCCCATCAGGTTGTGCAACAGACTGGACTGTGTTTTGTCTCAAAATACATCAAAAAACCTAATAAACGATCGATTTTTGTCTCATAGACCAGAAACCATTCACGTGTCGCACCTGAGCCTCTCTCTCCAAGTGAGACTGCGGCTCGCGGAAAATTACACCTTGATGGTGACAAAATGACACTCTGGAGTGATGAAGTCTTAAAGTGGTTCCTTCAGAAGAGACTTGTATTTTGGTGACTCAGGCAAATAAACCTTATTGTTTGAGGAAGCATCATCATAAAGATGATAGGAAACGATATCGGAAGACATAAGTGGATGTTTGTTTCTCGCTAGAAGTGCTGGAAAACACTTTTCTTGACTATAACAACACAATTTAGTGCAGTTTTTTATGTTTTATGGACCAGACGTGCGTATGTGATGTTTAATCAGCGCTCTTCTGAGTGGTTTGATGGTGGGAGGATCTCTACAGGGAGTGCAGTGATGTCATGTGCTTTGCTGTGATATCGCAGTACTCAAATCTCAGGGTGTTGACAGCAACACTTCGGAGTCTGTTTTGCACTGACAACATGTCCAGGCAGACTCATACATGATGCAAATAAATCCAGAATTAAGTCAACAATGTTTGTCCATATCAAAACCCCACAGGGTGCCTTTAAGGAAGGGTTAATTCCTCAAAGTTAACTTTCACTGTTGTTAATTTAGTCATGAATATTTAATGACGTGGGTAAATACAGCCGAAAGTGCTATTAAGCTTTCAGGGCTGTTAATCTACTCACTCGAAGGAGAAGAGTGGAGGTTAAGGGGTTCACCAAAGTGTTGGAACATTAAAGACATCAACACCATCAGGACTGCAAACAATGTGGTTTAAATGTATGTTTTCCCTATAAGTGTTTAAATTACAGCTGATTACGGCTGAAAAATGCAAACCAATATGTCTTGTGAGCATTTGTAAAGGGACGTAGAGAAATGTGCAAGGCAAAAATAAAGGCCACTACGATGATGACCAACAATGCTGCTGGGCTTCTCTTCCGGAAATCACAGAGTAGCCT
Organism: Blennius ocellaris; assembly: GCF_963422515.1. NCBI lineage: Eukaryota > Metazoa > Chordata > Actinopteri > Blenniiformes > Blenniidae > Blennius > Blennius ocellaris. The sequence continues at coordinate 6,929,428 of NC_137665.1, forward strand.
CATGCGGCACTAACGCCTTTTTTAGGGGATGATGAATCCATGCTAATCCCCCTTTCATCACACATAGTCCTTCTCCCCAGCTGCCTTGCTCCTGGCTGTGAATACCTGCCTGTTTAATGTATTACCCACTGTGCAGCCCCTTGTGCTTTCATCTAGCTAACCACACCGCCTTGATGTTGAAGTAGTGCTTGAATCACGGTGGTTAGAGCATCAAACAAAATGCAAGTCCGAACAATCGCAGAAACAAAAGGTCACCTGTGAAGTTGACACCGACATGAGAGCGTGCTACTTTGTTTTCCATTTTTGTGTTTTAGGGTGGGGGGGGGGGGGTATTGCACACACGCCGCTCACGGGTTTGCTTGCACTTCCATGATCAGTTTAAATAACCCCGGAGCAGCAATCATGACATTTGAACAAATAATCCATTGCACAGAACCTGCAACTAAAATAATTGAGCAAAGGTGTAATGAGCAAATCCAGCCGGCTGATATTAAAGCTGTGATGCATGGACCTAACAGTACACAGGCCTTCCTGAGGGACACATTGTGAAGTGATGGGAAATACAAAAGGATGGCCACAGGTTTAATTAGAGAGAGGAACTCTGGTTGTGTCCTTGTTGTTGCAACTCCCATTTATTGCATCACTTTACTGTCCCTTTTCCTCTCTCTTCTTCTGTGGTCCAGGTCAGACTGAACTTCAACTTATAACGGACTCACATTTCTTTAATGGTGACCCCCTGTGAACCTTTTTCCACCTTTTTTTTTTCCCCTTCCTAACACTCTCCTTTCTCGGCAGCTGTCACTAATCCTGCAGCGGCTTTAAGCCAACTCCATCCTCAATCATAATTCAAGACATGTATCAAAATGCAAGACCAGGAGGCAGCAACAGCAATCCATCAAAAAAAAACTGGAGCTGAGAAAAAAGAAACTGAATATGTGATGAGGAGCAGAAACACCAGGCAACAACATTTCAGGTGATCAGGTTCATTTTTCTTGCGGCTTTGTTTTCCTTCAAAGTGTAAACCCACTCACCCGACTTTGGAGAATTTCCATACTACTTAAAAATTGATGCAAAGGCCTGCTTTCTGATCGACTGCAGCGGCAGTGTTGGGCCATGATAATTGAATGTGGGAAACACACTGATTTAATAATGCAAATTCAATCATTTTTCCCGATGATGATAAACCAAAAGCCTGATGTTGGACTTCACCTGAGGAGATTCTGAAAGGAGGTACCGAGGGACTCCGTCTCCGACAATATGTTTGTAAATGTGCATTTAATCTAGAGGAGGCAGATAAAAAGATTTACACCATTTGCTTGTCAGGAGATAATTTCCACTGGGAATAAAATCCTATTTCAGATCATCAATCGGTTTGTGTCCTGGGTTAATTTTGTCACAGAAAGGATTCTCCACAGAAACAACACAAGGCTGTGAGCCTGTCGGTCCTCATACAATTAGAGCTCCTCTACAAATATTCCCAAACTGCAGATTATTTATGATTAAGACACAAATACCCTAGATATGTTTTGCATGAGAACAGAATTTATAGCTGGTCTGATTTTTTTTTTTTTAAAGCAGATTTATTTTAACCACACTGTTTATTTAATTCCAGTAATGAAAGGAATCGGTGGCAGTTTGTATGTGCTTTGTAATGGTTGACCCTGCGTGCACTGTGACCGTGCAGTGGTGTGACTGCTGATGCTGTAGAGCTCGGAGAGGCTGACTCCGTCCTCCGCAGCGCCCTTTACCACCCTCCGGGGAGTTCCCTTTGAGCCTCTCTCTCTCACCGCGGTCGGAGGACAGGAACCGCAGACCCCCCCCCCTCCCCTTTATCTGGCAAAATGACAACCACTGACAGTGAGGACGATCCTTTTTGACACAGGGCAGACGCCAAAGACATTTGGTTCCCTGGTGGCAAGCTGCTGGCCAAACACTCCTGTGCAACTTCAAAGAGAGGTGAACAAAGTGTGGGACCGGAGGACAGGGAGGTGCAGATCAACAGAATGTGTGATGGAAAAGTGTGGACATTTCTGGCAACAAGCTCAGCAAAAAAACCTCCAAAAAAACATCAGGTCACTCTTGATTCACCTCTTTCACTCTGGTAGGACAGCGTGGGGGAGACATCCGTTATATCATTTTAGAAAGCAGGAGAAGTGGACATGCGCCAGTTAACTGGCTTCCACGGGAGATTTCCGAATATTCCGTCCTCTTCATCACTCCTCCCCTTGCAATGATTAGTTTTTACAATCAGTGGATGCAAATTGGAATTTGCTGACAGCCCATCAATCAAGTTCCGGCTGCAATCTGGTGAGCAGCCCGGCACATGCCAGCACACATATCGTGCAGTCAATTTGCTCTCAGACAGTCGAATATATCTCTGCATCACATGTGTATGGCACACATTAAGGACATCCAGTTTTCATCTGTACCCTCGAGTACAAGACTGTGCGGCTTGTCACAATTGTCATTTCAGGAGAAGTTTAACAACTCTGTTATTGTCAGCTGCCTTATCCATATATCTCTTAAAATGCTTATAATAGAGGGGGAAAAAACTCAATAGATTTTTTTAGTCTGTATTTTGTGTTATTGTGGCTAAAAATGCAATTACATCAGGATGATTAGCATTCAATCAGAGGTGAGATATTGATTAGATTAATTTTCTATCGACAAAGAAGCTCAAAATGCATGAAGCTTGCATGTTCCCTACCAATGAACAACAACATAGATTTGAGCCTATTTTGTGACCCCAAATTGCCCCTCAGTGTGATTGAGAGTGTGTTTAACTGTCCATTGCTCTGTGTTTTCCCTGTGATGAACTTGTGGCCTGTCCAGGTATAACCTGCCTTCCCATGGGGTAAGTTGGATGGTTCGCATATCTTTTACTTTTCGCAATATCAGAGTGCGCGCTTTCATGTCACATCTGCATCTTTTATATAGATACAGGTAAAAGTACCGGTAACTCCTGTATTTGAACAAGATCAACCAGGCCTAAATGACGCATCAGTTGAGCTGCCAGCACTGTGTGGGTCAGTCGAATGACTGCTTCAATCGAGAGGATTTCTTTATACTCTTCATGTTAATGCTTCTGGAAAGAAACAGATGTCCGAACTAAAGACAACAGGATAAAGTGGCACCATCACAGTTGAGATAATTCATCAACGTGCAGACAGATTCATCATCAGTACAGCGTTTACACACTAATGCCGATGCATATTTCAGTTTGACAATTTTCACGTCATGCTCAGGAAGGAGTTCATTCCAGATTAATGAGGCCCTGCTTCTCCAATTAACAGGAGTTCAGTGAAATAGAAACTAAACTGTCACGAAATTGATTTAGAAAGGTCACAAATCTGTGGTTTCAATAGAACCCCTGGAAAATAAACGTTGATAAATCATAGTTATGCCATCGGTAGTACATGGCACCTTTGTGTGTGCGTGTTGATTGTTGCTGTCTTATTTTATTCTTTCTTAATATATTGTTGTAGCTTGACTTTGTTTTAAGTTTGAGATGCAAGTGACAGAGATTGTAAGAGGGTAATGCATAATTCATATTTGTCTGTTTTAACATATGATTGCGGTCTCAGGTTGTTTGTCCGTCAAGCTGTTTCTCAGCTTCTAGTCAACTGATCGAACGATAAACCTAAATCAAACAGTCAGACCTTGTGATCATGTCAAAAGTTTGTCCAAAGTGATGTGTACGTGCCATTAGTGAACACAGTGCAATGAAGTAAGCAGGGGTGCGGAACAAGCCAAAACTGGGCCTGATTTTTGGGAATCCCTTGTTTGTTTGTTTGTATACATACTCCCTGTATAATTGACTGTGCTGTGACTCCTTGGTTCACTGAGTTCATTGTGTTTAGCAGTCAGGAGAGGTTTGATGCAGTCTCTCTCTCTGTCTCTCTCTCTCTCTCTCGCTCTCTCTCTCTCTCTCTCCTCTTCTCCCAAAGCAAATCCTTTCCCTGTACTCAATACAAAACAGTGTGATTAATTAGTATGGCCGGCAGCCATAAAGGGTAGAAATAAGTTGTCATCACTGGTCCCAGGGGCGTCTCTCTTTGGTGTAATTCAAAACACATCACACTGCCATTTCGCTCTATCAGACCTCGCAGTTACGTGCCCACATTTATGTAATGTGATTCAAAACTCAGGGGGCTAAACTTAATTTGTGTGTTTCACTGTGGCACGACCAGCTCTTCCTATCTCTGATTGAAGAAGTAATCAGTAGTGGTGAAGCGCTGTCTTTTATTATTCCGATCAGTCTCAGTCTTGGTGGGTAAATCTTGCTGCAGAGCAGAAAGTGAGTTTGTGTGGTCGTTATTTTTACAGAGCCATTTCGGCCTGACACCTGTGAAGTAAAAAACCCCCGCTGGATCTCCGAAGAACTGATGTGAGTTCCCTCATAATAAAGCAGCTGCAGTCTGGTGATCAATATCACACTGTGCATCCACAAAAAAAGGCAAACGGCTACAAAAGCTCTATGTTCCATATCATGGGAGTTCTAGCGCTCTCCTTCAAAGATCCTCTCATTTTAAACAAACATTTCCAAATTTTTCTTTTTTTCTCTTTCCTACTTTGGTCACAGAGATCAAATGGAAGACTTAAAGATTGTTTTATCTGCACAAACAAATCATTTTATAAGTTATCTGATTCCCAAAAAAAAGACAACTGGTGTTTTATGGTACAGAAGCACAGTAGCCTGATCTTGCATCCATCATAATTAGTGACAATGATCCTGTAATGACAATGAGTAATATGCCAAAGGAGGAGGAGGTAGGAAGAGGTGCGTGTTCAAGTAGGTGGAAGTTCTCACGAGGAAGGAGGATGTGTGGATAAGAAATGTTGAGATGAAATGAGAGGGCAAAATTTGTCAATACTGATTGCTATGACATTTTTGGTTTTGTCGCTGCAGGATGACTGATATACCAGTATTGCATGAAACCGTAATGTTTTGAATACTGAAATTATACAACAGCAGCAAGTGTTGTTCCTTTAGACTTATTAATGCTGTTACCAAGAATGCTGTTACTTTTATTTGTTACAATCGGACTATGTTGTTCATCAAGGCAGAGCGTTTAGTCAGAAATGACAAGTATTTCCACAGTATTTCTCCATATTTTACTTGAGAATAAATTTTTTTAACCCTTATGTCCTTACTTCTTCTCAGCCTGTATAGAAATAGTTACAGTGAACGGATAAAACCATCTGACAGTAAAAGTTGTGTATCAATAACAAAATGCTTTATCACTTTTACTTTTCTATTTGGTCATATTTCAGAATGTGTCGTTTTTTTTACTTTTACTTAAGTGAACGAAATGAATTGATAAGTTTACTTTTGCCAAAGACGTTTTGACACAAACATGTAGACCTCTACTGAAATAAAGAATGTGAAGTGTTTTGGCATCTCCTCCTAATTTGTTTCATTTCAGGTCCTCCTTTTGGCCACTGGGAAGAAATAAACATGAATTTCACTTTTTTTTTTTTTTTTTTTTTTTTTCAAATTATATTTAAATACTTTACAGTCATTCCAATTTGCTGTTATAGAGAAAATAGAAAAGCCCAACATATCCACACGAGCAAGCAGGTGTGTTTGCGACTGTGGAAAGGAAAAACTCCCTCAACAAGGAGAAACCTTTGCAGAAACCAGACTCAGACTCCATTGTTATTCGTTCATTTTCCTGAATGTTTGCGAGGGCTCAATGTCATATCTGAATGGATGAAAGTGAACATAAATTGTGATGAATGTTAAAATAAGTTGATAGAGCAGGGTTTCAACCACATTATTGCACTCCAGTCTCCTCTATTGTCATATTGAACATGCTCTTCACGTTCAGTCATTTCGGTTGCAGGAAAGCAGAAATTCTTATGTTATTCATACAAGAAGGCAAAAGATAAGGTTTTGTGCTTGCTATGTTTTTTTACAATTTGAAATATCTAATGTCTTTATTGTCTGAAACTGCTGTCATTGCTGATAATAATGGATTGCTGCATCAAATAAGTTTATACCACTTTAATCGAATTCCAATAGATTTACAATAGATTTACATCTAAAATCTATCGGTTTTATTGAAATAGTTGATATGTTTACCCTTCATCTATTCTGCATACATATCCAGCATGTAGTCACTGGTTTCTACCACTTAGAGGCGCAAGGGAGCCACAGAGTGGTGGCATCAGGCAGTGAAGTTGATGCTCAGAAAGTACTGCCTGGAAACAGCTTGGATGGTTTGCAGCTTGAGAAAATCGAGGAGTTTTTAGTTTTCATTACAGAACAGTTAGCTTTTGGCCACAAGTCTCGTGGTCTTTTGAGGTCACTTGAACATTTTTCAGCCAAAGGCTCAAGTAAGTTAAATGTCCTTGATTTTGATAGGCGGTTCAAGGAGTATCTCAATGCTGGGCCAAGAGACGAAGAAGATGACTTTTTTCCAGAAAAATCTAACAGCAAATGAACCAGCTGCTAAGAGAAGAGGCACATCTGCAGTACTTAACCTCAGGCGGAACATTCCTCATCATAAAAGACCATTGCAACTCCTACCAACCAATAACCTGTCTCCGTACAACATGGAATCCCCTGTCAGGCATCATAGTAGCTAAGATCAGCAGGCAGATGACTCAATACACAAGCAAGGGACAGATCAGTAGTAATACCAAGGGAGCCAAACATCATCTGCTTGCCAGAGGAGTTAGAAGCCACAGTCGTCAACACAAGAAAGCTCCTCAACATCAAAAAGACGGAGGCCGAATGGTGGTGAGAGTTAGAGTCACTATTCAAGATGAAACTTCCAAAATTCAAGATTACATCAGGAAGACAATCTCAAAGGATGAGCTCCTAAGTGATGGCTGAGTGATGCATCGGGCAGCCAAACAGAGGAAATGAAAACCTACTGAACTTACATCAGTTGATATGCAGTTTACACTTTCACTAATATTGGAAAACCAAAATTAGCTGATTATGGCAAGATTATATGACAATGTATATGTGCTTTTTTAAAAGCAGTTAAGTTGCAAAAATTAAAATGCAAAACAAAAAGGAGCGAATAAAACAAGGGTATTATTATAACATAGGGAATTGATGTAATTCATCAACTCCCTATGTGTTTGATGTTTTTGATGCCTCAGAAAACATCAAGTCAGTCAGTATATTTGTAGCAAAGCTAGAAAACTGCTGATTAGAAAAACGTAATTATTTAGAAAACATAGATTATTATTGTGTCGCCATTGTGTCATAAACATTGTAATTACCTGGGCATAATCCACCTTCTATTGCATGTTTCTGAAACATCAATTATAAGGACATTCTAAGATTTATCTGACCTGAAGTAAAAAAGCAAAAGCGCATAATTATGTAAGGGTCAAAATTTATAATAATTAATGATGGGCAGTTGATTTGAACGCAGATGTTACTTGATTCTTAATACTCGTACTTAATTCTAAAAAACCATGAAGACGGTTCACTGCTGCTGCAGCATGTTGGGTAAGCAGTAGATGGCAGCAGTAAACACTCTGAGGCCTCGGCCTAAACTCCAGAAGAGGAAGGAGGAGGAGGAAGAGAAGGGAAGAGGTGTGTTTTCAAAAAAGAAGGGTGTGTTGGTGCTGGATAAGTATGTGTGGCAACAACAGGACACAGTTTCATATGCTGCCATCTGAAGTTTGCTGAGGATCTTCCGAGGGTTTTCTCCATTACTCAGGTGTGTATTGGCCAGCACAGCTTCATCAAATGATCCCAGAAAAGTGAGATTTTGTGTGTCTTGACAGTTAAAGACATGTCAGCTGAGGCACAGATGAGCTCTGTGCTCTGAGCTTTGAGTTTGTAGGCTGGTTCAGCCACTGACACAGTTGGGAGTAACTTGAGAGAAGAGCGATGAGACTTTCTTTAGCAGTCATGTTGTTGATTTCTCAGCCTCTTCAGGTGTGTGAAAAGATGCAGAGCAGCAGCAAAGTCCAGCTGCTGTACGAGAGATGGACGGTCCTGTTGAACCGACTCTCGGAGGATCCCAAAGTAAACCAAAGACTTCACCTCGACATCAGTTTGGAGCATCTCTCTTACTTCATCCTCCTCCTTCGTCATCATCAATGTTTTTCTTCTCCCGTCTCCAGGTGGCCCAGGTGATGAATTCAAGGATCGGGCAGTACCTCAGCGGCCACCCTTTCGTGGCTCTCTCACTGATGCTCTTCAGCGCCATGGCTGCAGTGCCTTTTGGACTTTTCTTCACTTTTGCACTTGTAACTATCATTATGGCAGCTGTAGGCTTTGTCTTCTTTGAGGGTAGGTTCATCACCCCTGTGCTGAGGCACTTGAGTGATTTTGTTTTCTTTTTTTGTTGTTTTGCTGAAACTAACCTTTTCCTTGCCTGTGTTTCGGTCAGCGTTCTTGTTGTTTGTAGGTGGATTGACTCTGCTGTGTGTGCTCTCCGGCATCGGCGTCTTCGCCGTCCTGGTTGCGGTCATCATTAATGTTGTCTACACAACCACTTCCAAACTCATGAGCTGTTATAACACAAGTCAGACGGAGGTAACGTTTTACCCCAAAAAGTGCCAGCTGTATTAGGAACACACCTTCTTTGTTTTGTTTGCTTTCTCCACAAATAACAAGCAGTTTTAGATTTTAAACAGGATGTGAGTTTTTTCTAATATAAACAAGAATTTTATTTCTCCTGGCAGCAGCAGCTGTATTTACAGTGTAATAAATAAATGAAAGAAAATAAGAATGTGTGCATATGCAAACTGTGTAATCAAAACAAATCCTCTATATTTTGTTATGTATGCACAGCATGGTCCATATGCATTACATACACATAACATAGATTATGTACAGTATTATATACATTACAGAAGGAGGCTCGTGATTCACTTCTTTTTTAAAGGTAATTGCTTTGTCAGTTTTTTCTAAATCGTAATATTAACTATATCTTTTGATTTTTATAGATTTGGCATACAGTTAAAAATATAGAAAAACATCTACTCTTATTCAGTATTCTAATATCTAGTAGAAGACTCAAAATATTTAAATTATTGTCTAATAAATCTGAAATAAATCAAATTTTCACTGTTTGACTTCAAGAGTGTATGTTTCATTATGCATCAATTGTGAGAGCAACAGTGACACAAATTGTCACTAATCATGTTTTTCCTCTTCTAGAGATGTCTAGGCCAGCAGAAGGACGGCGACGATGAAACGTCAGCAGAAACACAGTCTCCCTCTTCATCTCGCTCCCAAAAATAAGTTGTGTGGTGAAGATTTTAACGCCCTGAATGCTTAAGTCTGGAATCTGTAGTTTTTATAGATTTTTGTAAACACATCCGGTTACAGTTACATCCAATGTTTCGTCTTATCATCACTGTCTAGTTTGTAGTCTGAAAGAACTCATCACTCATCTGCATCATGAGTTGGTTTTAAAAGTCTGAATTAACAAACCTTGACATGGAAACTGTGGACTCCCCGCATACTTTATCAAAATTAACTAAGCACTGCGCGGCTATAAATGAAGGTGTTTCGGTACGAAAATGCCTTTAAGTGTTCTGTTTGCAGCTATTTATTTTATTGTGCTCGTCAGGATTATTGTTTTGCACTGTTTATGTTTGCTGTTACATAGTGCACAGTGTTGTACATGTACGCATAAAACCTACAGCTCTCAATAAATGCTTATCAGAATGAAAACATTGTTTCTGGTCTTCTTTCCAAAAACTGATACAAACTTTCTCTGTGTTTAACCATGTCAAATTCTTCTTCACTGTCAAGCTGGTAATAAGCTTGAATGAGTGTGGAAATCAAATTTAATGTGAACAAGAGGCCGATTGTTCAAAGACCTAGACTGTATTTGTACTTAATTCATTTTGGGGGGGGTTTCTTGGTTATTCGTTATTAAAGTGTTATTTGCGGAGTTTCCAAAGTATTTATTTGCTTTACTTAAGTAAAGACAAGTCAGTTTAGATTCTGAAATCTACTTAAATGCTAATGTATAAATTAACTTTAATGTTTTTAAGACTTTTAATATCCTTTTTTGGTGGTTGGGGTGTCATATGTATATATATTTCTGCATACATAAACACATAATCTGTATCAATGTAACTTATTCTAAAACTTTATTTCCCAGCATGAATACATCAATTTAAACATTACAAACGACACGGGTTATGATTAAACTTGTTTAATGATATAGTCTTGCATTAGCAACTTAATTAATTAAAATACAATTTGACAGAATTTTGCATCAAATACTATTAATCTCAGCAGCATTGATGTAACTTAAACACTTAAATGTAAATATATCAATATAAAAAATTATTGTTACCGTCACCTGCTTTGACCCTTCTGGTGTAACTGAATCACCATCTGTACAGATAAGTTTTATTGAAAAGTATAAGGTTTTTTTTTTTTTTTTCAAATGTGAGTTAAATATCATCAGAGAAGAAAATACTCAGTGAAGAGTAGATATCTGGAAACTCTACTTAAGTAACAAAGTGTAAAACATGTACCCGTTGAGCACTTAAATAATCCCTTCACTCGTAAGAAGAGACACAAAAGTCTAAATTGGATCCTAACCACTGGTGAAAAACCTTGAAAAACACCCCATGAAACAATAACAGATTCCACAGAGTTTCTGTTCAGTAAGAAGCTGGAGCACAGGTTTCAGAATAAAAGCATGAGAGAAGTGTGGGACGTGGTGAAAACTATCACTGGAGGAGGGGAGGAGAGGAGAGAGCAAACCTGCTCAACAACTTCTCGATCAAACTGGTTTCATCTCCCTCACTTGCTCTCACACCAGACGACTGCCCCCCCCCCCCCCCCCCCTCCTCTGTCAACGCCTGCACAGAGGGAACCGCTCCCCCACCCAAGACCCCCTACAGAACATCTTCAACCAGACCCTGGAGCAGGGGAGGAAGCCTTAGCTGTGGAGAACCTGCTGCATCGCCCCAGTGTCCAAGAAACCACAACCTGAACAGCTGAACGACTCCAGGCCGGTTGCCATGACGTCACACGTGATGAAAACCATGGAACAGCTGCTGCTACACCATCTGAGACCACAGGTCAACGTCCACGACGACTCCGTGCAAAACACACACACACACACTCCGACATGGACCACCACATCAAAGGGTACTGGACCTTATTGTATACATCTCTATTCTGTTGTGCACTGATGCTGCTGAAACTGTGAATTTACCCACAGGGATTAATAAAAGTACCGATCTATTAAAGTCGGCCCTCGAAGAACCACATTAAAGATTTGACTGACATTTTCAGGAGACAATTACACTTAATCTGACTGCAAACTGAAACCATATAATCCATTTCTATCAGGCGCAATCTTCAGAAATGCCTTTAAATACAGGATGACTCATGAGACATCCGACACCGTTTAACAGGAAGAGAAAATGTGGAAAAGAGCTTCTATTCTTCTTTAACAGTACATATTAAGAGATGATCAATTAGCGGATAAAAAATATCCACTTAAGAAATGCATTTTTTTATTATTTCATGAGCTCTTTAAAAGTGATGTAATTGGCAAATGGAAACTTTTGATAAGGAAATCACAACACTTCAGAGTGATTCGCATAAAATCTTTAATGGAGGTGATATCATGCAAAATAAGATGGACCGAAAGAGACAAAAGATAATTGAAATATTTTTTTAGGAATGACTATTTTGGGAGAAGCAGATGGGAGGCTTTTAAGTGTAATTTAAAAAACAAAAAAACAAAAGATGCACCCAATGAACTCGCTCCTGCTCAATCATTGATCAACACAACATCAGACGTGTTCGTCTGCTCACTCTATGACGACGCCGCGCTCAAATCGAACGCGCAAACTGTCCGACACATCTTCACCCCGCCGATGGAAATGTCTTTATTCAACCCGTTCAGTATTGCTTCGTCCACATTGCTTCGATGATTTCAGCGACGGTTCATCACCGCACCACAGAGTTTATTACACGGGATGCAAAAACAAGCTGTGAATAAAGTTTGTGCTCTATCTACATCCAAAATGTAATGCAGCGTCCTTTTGAAGATCGGAAATGTCTATTAAAGCTGTGGAGGATTTTCTCGATGCAAGTGAGGGAACAAAAGATCAGTAAACATCCTAATTTGAATTACAAATAAGAAAATACTGATATCTATGACAGAAAGATTGCTGGCATTTAAAGTCACTTATTACATTGGTTAGGCCTTTAACCTAAAGCCCAATCTACAAATCTCTTCTTCTTAGAAAAAGTCTGGATTTTTAGACTAAGCTGTTAAAATGCTGAGCAATTGTACAAAATGGACATGACTGCTGTGAAACCCTTTACGTTGGCCACTTTCAATGATTATCAGAAAGGGTACACGTATTACAGTATATGCATACTATTACCACATCAAAACAAATCACTAACGTAAAAAACACTGTGAGAAACTGGACAAAGTCTTCATCAGGCACTCATACATTTTTTTTTTCCACTCCATTATAAGACTGTACATCTTGAGCGAGTCAAAGTCGGCCCCATTTGAGACAATATATAAAAAAGGAAAAAAAAAAAAAAAAAAGAAAAGCGTATACACCTCGCATGTAGAAAAGAAAAGAAAAGAAAAAAGCCTTTTCTCCTATTTGAACTGCAATGAAAAGAAGCTTAAGGCAAGACGCTGAACACAGAAATCCAATGGTTGATCTGGGATGATCTTTGTTCAGCTCTGGTGCTTGTTGGCATTTACCAGTTCCATCGGTAATCATCAAGAAGACTAGTGTTTTTTTCTCTCTCCCCCCGCTGATAGTTGGCTCTCTGTCTCAGGCATCCTTTGCTGTAGGTCACGAGATTCCGCGATGTCATCTCCACACCCCCTGAGTCTGCTGGGAGTCGTCGTCTCCTCCGATGGCTTCTCTACGCTGGCAGGCTCAGCTTCTTGCCTTTCAACACTGTGGGGGGGGGGGGGGGGGGGGCGACACACCAGGTTAGGACAGTCACCAGCTGCGAGCTGAGCCACCGCTTCACCTTAACCACGGAACGAGTTTCTTCATTTGTGTTTCTATGTAACATGACATTTATCAAAAGAAAGAGAACACCTAGTGACCTTGTTCTTCTACCGAGCCTTCACATTTTAACAGATACAAAATTACCGGTTCTCACATTTGCTCCCCTTTCCACTCTCAGATGCTTCTCACCCTCTCTCATGCTTGTGGTCGTTTACTTGCCACAAGAAACCAGCAAAGATGATCCATTTTTCAATTCATTCGACATGTAATTTCTAAATTCTGAAACAGAGCAAACGGTCTAATCTGTTCAAAATCCTCAAGTGCAGCTTGAAATGTTTTGTTTTGTCCACAATACAAATGCAATTTGTCGTCATTCAAGGTTAAAGGAAGTGGAATACAATCAATAAGAAAAGTAAACCGAACCAAAGATTGAGCTCATGAAAGAAAGAAATCAAAATAAATGTATACAGCTGCAAAGACAACACGGTAGCTACTGGACCTGTAAACAAGTAAATATAATTTATTCCCCTGAGAAGCAAATCCTGCCGTTTCCTTTACATTCATGCTTTTATTCAAACCAGGCAGGGATATGAACCGCTGCAGTTTCAGAGTCACTATAATTGATTAAGAAGTGTTTCACGTGAGAGGAAGAAAAAAAAAAAGGTCTTAAAATGCCTTCAGGGAACCTCTTCCAAATGTGACTATTTTGTTTTACACAAATGCAAAGTTCAAGCTGATCTTAACGCCACTGAAATGGGACGTGCATGCCCAAATTCAAGGCTACAAGAATTCTTTTATGCTTTTCCTGGGACCAAGTATCGACGTATTCACGGTGGAAGAAGAAAAAGAAAAAAGAAATAATGGAATTTTGTATTTCGCCAAAAGCATCACTTTCAGAAAATACATTTGTGATGCTGAAACTTCATAGTAGTTTATGCTGAACTTTAAAGAGTCATTTTTCGAGGAAAAGATATGAAATACAGTGGTTTCTGTCAGTCCGATCCCTTCCATCTTAATTCATTTAGGAGATGCTTACGGGGCCAGTGTGGTATGAATGAACGATCACATCAACCGTTCTCTTGCTAATCTTTTGACGTCACACGGACATGTGAGTGCTGGTAAAGGAGGCACCTCAAAAGATATTGATTCATCGCTTTCCTGTTGCTAATCACTAAAATGGTGGTATATGAATGTCAAACGTTGTTAAACCTGAAGCGTGTCCAAGCACATTTAAAGTTGTTTTTTTACCCCTACTTTGAGTTTTATCTCATTTAGCTTCCAGGTTACAGAATCATTTCAGAACCATTATTGGCCGTAGTGAATGAAAACCCACCTTTGGTGACGTAAAGGTAGAAGAAGTCACAGTAGAGGACAGTCTGGACCACGCCGGCCACGATGGCAATCATGTCGAAGAAGCCCTCGAAATAGAAGCGCCAGATCCAGTTGAAGAGATAAAGGGCCCGGTACAGGCCCAGACAGAACAGGTAGTGGGTCGTGATCGTCTCGGCCTCGCCCGTCTTGCTGATCATGAAGAGCTGCGGTAGGATGGCCACCGACTCCAGATAGATGGAGAAAGTCCAGAGGATCTGAGGACGCAGTGAAACAAGTACATTTGCGACACGATCTTGTACGGTCGGTCATTTGTTAACGTTCGGTGACAAAGTCGCCCTCATTCGACCTCAACACAACAGGCTGAACGCACCTCTAAGATGGAGAAGTCATGGTTGATGAGGACAGAGAGGCCTCCAACAGGAACAATCAGGAACTCCACTCTGAAGCTGTCGTGGTTTCCGTCGTAGGTGGCCCTGAACTTCATGTAGATCAGGTAGACCGTGGCGTACGCACAGCCAATGTAGATCATCTGGTGGAGGACGGGGAGAAGCTCGTCAACGAAGGGACGTCGTGTACGAGGGGCTGTTAGTAAGACTTGAGACGTGATCGCTGCCTTACCTTCATGCACGTGTTGTACAGGGAGATGAAAGAGGTGAGCAGATCCAAGTATCGCGTGGTGAAAACGAGAGCAAACAGAATTTGGCTCTTTCCAGAGATACCTTTGAGAGGAAAAAAAAATATATACAAGACGTGCAATTTAGAAAGAAGTTTGTCAATTTCTGATTAGTTGAAAGCAGCCTGATTTAAAATATACACCATGGTTCCTTCTCAAATAAACAGTGACATCTACTGGAAATGAGACGAACATATCAAGAGGACAGCTCTCTTGGAGGAATATAACAGTTCCTGCTCATTGGAAGTATTTTAGTTATATAAATATTGAAGATACATGCAGAGTGCTCAACTTAAACACTTGCCTGTAACTTTATATAAGAGTACTTAAGTGTGCGTGCACATTTGGACCTGATCACATCATTTCCATTCTGGTAACAGTCAAGACAAAAATACCCTGAGCTGAGCCAGACTCTTCACAGTTTAGAATTTGTAAATAAATCTGAAAGAGAAGTGTTGCAGTGGTTAGCTTTCTCACAGACTTGTCATGTGTCCGTTTCCACCTGGTGCACCAGTTTTCCCTCCAACACCAAATACATGTGAGGCATATTGAACAAAAACACTAAACCGTTCAGAGTTGTGACCAGAAGATGCATATATCCTATGCATGTATAAACAAAAACTGATTCAAAGAAGTGCACCGTATTTTTTGAAACAATACTTGCACCCAAGAAACTCCACCCATTGCTCAGCCCCCCCAAGAGGGGCCAGGGTGGAGCTGTCCCTGTATAAAAACAGCAAGGATGTGAGTGACGAGAGGAATGGTGTGTTTTGACAGGACCTTCTCGTCGGGAGGACTTTGCCCTCCAGCATGGAGTGCTGTGGGTATTATTGCGGAGGAGGTGTTAGATCAACTTCAGCAGGAATAGTCAGCTGTTAGAGCAACTGTCATGCAAGATCAAAAAGACGAGGGGGGGAGGTTGTGAGCTATAATGTATGTATGAAGCAGTAGTCATACTTGGGATGGATGTGACAATGTCTGCAGCAACACCATCAAGTTTAACAAACTCAAACTGAGGCTTGAGACTCATGAAGGTGCCAATCACTGCTGTTGCACTGACTGATCCCAGTCTCACCTGACATGCCATTTAAAAACTCCTATTTGGTCAGTATCAACATTAGCAAAAACAACGAGCCTCGATAGGAGTTTCAGGGAAACATATTGCTCCATATTGAGCAATTTCAACCAACAGTTAACAAAGCCTGACACAACCACTGAACTTTGAACCCTCTCTCAACCCTCCAGTTGTGAGCCCAGTCAAAACACTTTATACGCTCGCCGCGAAGCTGTGGAAACCGCAGTTATTATCCGTTTACTACAAACACGTCCAATACTGAAATCGCAGAAAACAACGTTTTTCACATTAGCACGTTAGCTACTTCCTTAGCGCCCTCTCGAACGCCACGTCAGAAGCCAGACCACAAGAATCGAGCCCCGAAACCGCAAACCACTAGCGTGTAACAGCAGTACAAACAAGTCAACGTGGCAATAGATACAAATGTATATAAAAATAAAGCTGGAGATACGCATCCCAGTCTTCCTCGTACAAACCTCACACGTTTAACCGACAGCTAATGGTTACCCGACATTAGCAACCCGCAAATACAAAAAAAGCTAGGCGATACGAGAACGTTTTTTTTCCTTAAAAATATGCATTTACCAATAAATATCAAGTAATTAAAGACAGCAGTTTTCTGCTTTAAAGCATCGAGGTGAGGGTAAACAGTTCTTGGTTGCCATCCACCGTTAGCTCGTCGACTTAGCTCAAATGAATGAGTGTTAGCATGTGTTGCTGGGCAGCTCGTGGCTCGGCTGAAATCAATCAGAAACATTCAGAATCATACGTGTTGGCTGAGAGTGAAGCGAATAATTCGAAACGAAAAGTGTCATTCACCTGCACAGGACCTGCTTTTCCATATTTTGAGCAGCAGGATGATGATAGCAGCCAGATGGGAAAGATCTCCTGACAGTCTGAAGACGTTCATTGTCGCGGGATGAGACAACACACACGGACGAGAAGCTGCTGCGGGTCTCCCTCTTCACTGCGAAGCGGACTGGTCACACTTCAAGCCGTCCTGGGTAAAGGCTTTCTCCTGGTAAAGTTTGTCGGGGCACCGGGCAGCGGGATCCACACGGTTGAAAATATGGCGAGAGTGCAGGTCGACGTGGAAGGGGGCGGGAGAAAGCCCAGGGACGGGCTGCGATTGGACGACACCTGTGATTGACAGCACGGGATGTGGCGGATGTCCCGCCCTCAGTGGGGACCGTGACGGAGTGAGGGCAGAGCTGGACCACAGGACCGTCACTGGACACAGTCCCGCAAAGAATCAGAGGTAGAACCAGTGTTTCAGAAAAATGCAAGGTGACTCAGTGGTTAGTGATGTTCTATGGGGAGTTTGCATGCTCTCCCTGTGTTTGGGTTTCCCACCATAGTCCAAAAAACATGCACGTGAGGTTAAGAAGTGACTCCAAAGGGTCAAGGTCTTTATTGTCATTTTCATGCATATGTAAAGTAAATTCATCCCTCAGTACCAGCAGTGGCATAAAATAATTAAAGATTAAACATGTGCACCAATACAAGAAAAAAAGAAGAACGTGTGCAAGACTGGTACTTTTTAAAGAAGTATTAACAAATAGTGCCGTTATGATGTAATGGGGCAGCATTAGGGCTTTGGCATGTTGTTTATCAGTCGTACAGATTCTGGAGAGAAGCTGCGCTGGAATCTTGTTGTTTTGGCCCTAAGATTATTGAATGTGACCATGTGTGTGTGGTTGTTTGTCTCTCTGTGTTTGTCATGTGATGGACTGGAGACCTGTCCAGAGTGTACTCGAGTATCGACTTCAGTGACCCGTGACCCTGTACAGGATAAAGCAGTATACAAGATGGATGGATGGAATATTATGATAAAGTGTAAATACAAAAGACAAAAAAAAAAAAAGTTAATTTGATACTGTAAACCAGATAAAAGTAGGGAGAATAATTAAAACGCAGTCTTTTTTCTGTTGTAACAATGCAGTTAATGCAAAACTCTATTCAGGCAAACATTAAAAAAATAAAGTCTGAACATAGTCAAATGTGTTGCTTCAGGCTGCATAGTGTTTGCAACACTCCTGGTTGCTTTCAGATCCACAGTCAGACTGTTTCAGCGTGGAAGCTGAAGGAGATGAAACGGATGAAAAACTACCAAAATGAGACATGAAATGCTGAAAATGTGAAACAAATTATCTCAATCTGCCACTTGCACTTCAGACATAAAGGTACCAAAGCAAAACCCCCTCCAAAAAAAGAGGCTAAAAGAGAAACAGCATGACATTAAACAGATGAGAAATGGACAAAATGAGACACAAAATGACACCTGAGTTTGGTAAAATAACTCAAAATGTTGTATAAGGTGCGAGAAGCAGATAATGCAAAATTACCTTAATGCACAAAGAGCCGAAATATGACAGTGGAGATATGTAAAATTACTACAATGGGAAACTTACTAAATATTAGAAGATTCACAGAAACAACAAATGAGGCAGTACGTAACCACAGTGTGACTAAGACTCTACCCCACATTGACACATGATGTCTAGAAAGTGATGCAACATGATTAAAATGCAAAACGAAACTGCCATTATCAGAACCAATGACTTATATAGTAATTTAAATGGATGAAAAGAAGACACACAAAGGAATTGCAATAAACACAGAAAAATGTGTCAGTACAGACTCGGTTCAGGTGATAACAAGGTTGAAGTCATCATACCCGAGTTTATTTAAACTAGTTTTTTTCTTTCCATTGTCAGACATGTTGCACGCAAACAGGTCGACAGGGAAGCTCGTGGTTTCCCCTCAACACTGACACAAAATCATCACTTCATCTACGCGAGTCTAATCCTGAGAAATAGTGACATTTTCCATTGCCTGATCCTGCATTATTCCTGGAAATACCTTTAGTTGATATAAATGTGCCCATTCGGCTGCTCAATGCAGGAAAGCACGTCGGAACAAAGTGTTGAGGAAGTTCCGTGTGTCCACTTCCCATGTTGCCAGATCACATCATACAGAGTCACTAGATGATTCTCAAACGGTCGGGCTGGAGACATGGCTCGCTTGCTTTGGTTTTCTCTCCTCCTCACCCACCTGCCTGCGATAGGTAAGACGGTTTTTCACGTTTACGCTCTGTTGGATATTTTCTCAACGAACAATTGGATCCTCCACAAAAAAAAAAAAAAAAAAATATTGCGTGAATACGTGTGAATCCTTTCTCCTCAGATTGTGTGAGAGAGAAAGATCACTGTTTACAACAGCCAGACCGGAACATCTGGGGGAAAATAGGACACAGCGCTGTCCTCCGTTGCACAGTCAGTCCACGCTGCCCAGCCGAAGGATTGCGTTTCGAGTGGTTTGTCTTCAAGGAAAATGCGCAACTTCGTCTCAACCTGGCGCTGGACAAGTACAACCTGAAAGGAGCATCTTTACACATAATGTCACTTCATGGCAACGACAGCGGGATCTACCACTGTGCGGTCGTTTCAAGCGGAGAGTCGGGATGCTGTGCGCACCATGTGGGAACCGGAGAAACACTGATAGTGAGAGGTAAGGGAGAAAGGATGGAGGGAAGCCTCTCCTCAAACAAATACAGATGTTTGAGATGAATTGGGCAAACTGATCTTTTTTTTTTTTTCTTTTATCTTTTCAGATAAATATAAAACCATGGTGAGACACATTCTTCTGTTATTATTATTTGCCCTCTCGGCAGTCTACAGCTTGACAGTATTAACACTTATCATTCTAAAGAAGGTAAATTGCACAAACGTACCGATTTTACTTTGAAAGTTGTGCTTTCGTCCGACCGATCTGTAATTTATTCCGTTTCCTTTCCAGTATGGCCGCGGTATGAAAGCATGCAGAAAGACGGGGAAATCCCACAAGGTTGGAGAAACGCGTCTTGTCTTTTCTATTTTAATTTCCGCTTGATAAGTGCAGTTTTCTAAAAGGGCAAAAGTCCTGATTCAAAAAGGGGAACTGCAACTATGGCATCTGTAGATCACTAGCCAGGGAACTGTCGAAACGCCACCACTGAAGCAATTGGGCCACTTGACTTTTCTTGAGAATACAGAAACGGATAACTCACCTTACAACAACACTTACTTTCCCCAAACAGAAAAACTCGAGCAGAAAAATACAGTTCCGCGACGTGCTGCAGGAAATGTACAGAAAAGGGAACTTGGAGAAAAGCAAACAAGCAGCGAGTGGAAACCATTTTCAAGCTGAGGTAAACGTTGCAACATGTTGAGGTTTGATTGTGACAGTCCACCCCCTGTGAAATATTTCCTGCCTGTGTTTAAAAAAAAAAAAAAAAATTCAAATCTGCCACCGTTTCACATTGTAACGTCACTTACATTACAGGCAGCACACAGTGACGTGGACAGCTCCGGTGAGGAAATTTATCAGAACGTCTGAGTCGTTCAAGGATCATTGGAGCGTCAGATTCAGGATGCCATCGTCCTGATCTCGAGAGGAAACTTCCACGCCACGAAACGCGCGACTGTGCAACGCTGTGCCGCGGCCGAGGAGACGAGCGGAGTTTAGAAAGGAGGCAAGACTGTGATGCGTTTGCTCGCCTCCTCTCATCGGACAAGACACGGCCGCTACAATAACAGCGCCGAGTCGCCGTTCCTCTATGTTCCACAGTTCCAGTGTCAGTGGAGGAGCGATTCTGAAGGCGTGTGTAGTTCGACGTGTTGTCTTGATCATAGCTGCTTTGTAATTTTCTTCTTGTTAATTCCTGATGTTTTGCATCAGGACCATATCGTATGGATACCAAGCTGTGTGATATAAGAACATGTATGAACATTTCACTTGGAAGTGCAGAGCACTGTTCTCACATTTTCTTGCAGAAAAACTGTGAATAAAGCTGTTTGGAAATAATAATCTCCTGACCTGTTGGGCAGATGACCTCTGAATTAGAAAATTGATACTGGTCATTTTGGATATTGTGCAGATTTGTGGACAGAAAGCCACAATAAATAATTCAAATAAGACAAAAAAAAAAAAAAAAAAAGAAGCATGACATGACAAACACCTTTTTAATCATAAATGTTCAAAAATTCACAGTGAACAGCATAACAAACACTGTCTTAACAAAACCAAAAAGTAGAAATAGCGATTTATTAAATACAGCTTGTGTTTGTTAAATAACAAGTCATTTTTGTTCTTCTATAAAGCATCAAAAATAAACTCAAGGCAGCCTTGAATAGTTTCATATTCTGGCCATTGGGCACACAAACAACCCATTACAATTTACAAGCAATGATATATACCTTTGTCCTACCTATTCAAAAATCATTAATTCAAACACTTTGTGACCCCCTTGTATCATTACTCTGTCCTCTGTAAACCCTCAAATCAAGATTGTGTTTGATTCACAACATTTTACCCATTAATTTTAATTTACAAATGATATTGCACCACGCCTGGAAATGTGGTCACAGACTTTTCTTCTGCTCATTAAGCAAAATAGCAGAAAGCCTGTTATTTACTTGATTCATAAGAAAGAGGAATAGTCAACATTTAGGGCCTTTAAGAAAAACTCCCAAAAATGTTTTTTTTCACTCGTGTCTGGAAAGCAACACCCATTTCCTCTTTTTCACTTTTTTAACACATTTTGTTTAAAAGAAATGACATTCACAAGGCACAGCTCTGCATTTCTGGAAGTAGTGCATTTGCTATCTGCATGAAAGGGATCTGTGAATTCCACATCAGTAAATGAGAATCTGAGAGGAGCTGGTTAAGGAGTTTGAGTAGCAACACTAGTGTTACTTAGTGGAAAAAAAATAAGGACAAATCTGGCCTGAAAGAAGTGCGAGTGTATGAAGTGAAGTGAGATGAGATCAGTTAACAGGATGCATTACTCCTATTTTGAGTTTCAGAATCGTTCATTACTTTTCCAATTTCTTCCACTCTCCAATTAGAAACATTTAAACTCCATAAACACATATTGTTACATGCAGAAGATACTCCCACTAATCACCAGCAGAGGTCCGGTGTACGTGGGACTTTCATTCCCAGGAATGATGCTGAGATATCAAGTATCTTAGCCTCGCCTTTGTTTGGTCCATCAAGGTGCTAACCGTTTGAGGAGGATCACAATTTGGCCTAAAGGCTAAGGAGTGGCTTCTCCAGATATGGTATTTAAAATCTGCTGATGTCCAGATAAAAGTAAGAGCGATCAACATTCTGAATCTCCTTTTGAGAAGAAAAACATTTGCAGTCTCAACTGTCCGTGCAGCTGATGTGAATCACGGAGGCAGTGAAGCCATTTCATTTTGCCGGGTTCATTACTCCTCCCGTTTTTACCAAACTTTAATCCGAGTAGTCATCCGTCGTATCAGGATGATTTAATGTGACTGACTTTCCAGTACTCCCAGCACGGTTCTCAAATAATTCACCAAATTCTAATTGAGTGTACAAGGCTTCCTTTTGAAGGGATGCTACCCGTCGATGTATTTTGTTTCAACTGTGTGACTGTTGCGGATGGAGAAAGGCCTCCAAGCCAGAGCTTGTAAAGCGGCGATGCACATCGGCACCAGACACACCAGGTGGAACATGACGCTGTGGAGGCTCGCCAAGGCACTGAAAACAAGAACAGGCACAGACAGTTTGCTGGTATTTCGTTTGTAATAACACAATCTTTTCATTAGTCAGCACGTGTTCGCTTTGTGAGAGGTTAATCCCACCAGGAAAAACACAGCAGGCGACAACGGGTGAGGTGCAGAATCAGACCAGAGATGGTTCAACGTAGAAATTGAAACGTACAGAAATCAGCAGTGACATTATGACTAACTGTCTGATGATGTGAGAAACACTGATCATCTGGCGAGAGCATCCCCAAAAACCAAACGCTCATGTGCACCCAGTGTTCTCACAAATACGTCTTTATGTGAGATACAAGTCAACAGCCACGCAGAGGGTTGGATAAGGACTTAGTTCAAACTGACAAGTCTCCAAAACCTAAATTCCCGAGTGAAACCAAGCTTCTCTGGTTCACATCGGGAACCATCAGTCTCTTTTTTTCCTCCACAATAACAGTTATTATTCACCCAGCTGAGCGGGCGAGGGCAGGTTACACTCTGGACGGGTCACCCGTCCATCACGAGGCAAACGCAAGAGACAAGGCAACCTCACACACACTCACAAACTAATTCAATCGGATGAATGTCGACAATAATAAGTGACTGGGTGGCTCGAAATGACAGGTACCTTGGATTTGAGTCTCTTCCAGCATCCTTCAGCTGTTCATATCCAAACTGGTTGAGGATAGTCAGGACGATCATGGGGGCCAGGGACTGAGCCGGCTTGGTGAACAGAGCATTTGTTCCAAACACCATGGAGGAGAGAGGGGAGCTGTCGGAGGAATTAAAGCCTTTGTAGTACCCATCAGATATCAATCAGACATGCGCAACAAACCTGCCTAACAAGAAAAGTTACCTGTGATACTGTGTCTCAAGCTTGATACAAAGGTATGCAACAATTCAACCCCGCTGGGCCGCGAGCTTCAGTCTTGTTCTCACTTACCTCCGTTTGTATTTTTGTAGGTCTGTGTCAATGATGTCAGCCAAAGGCAAGCCAAAAAGACTGAAGGCAGCTTGAATTACAATCCTGACGAAAGAGAGGAGACACAGTTTAGGTGCAATGTAATAAGTGGAGATATATTAAAAACAAAAAAAATGAGGATGACACAAAACAAAAAGCTGTGCAGTGAAAGAAATGAAAATCCAACACAATCAAACATTTATGAAGAACTCCTTACATGTTAACGGTGAGGAAAAAAGCCAGGACGTAGTAATACTGAGGGCCGAGTGCGAGCATGACAGCCGCCATTCCTGCCTCAATGTAGAAGGTAAAGAGGATGATCTTGTAGTAGCCAACACTGTGCAGCAGCCTCTGGCCGCTCAACACCAACAGCTGGAGATGCAGACAATACATTGACGAGTGACAAATCACACATGAGCCTCAAATCCTTTTTGGGAGCTTTGACATTTGATGGAATCAGTGTGTGGGTGGATTAACAGCTCAATTTGTCACCTATTGTGTGTTTAAAAAATTGTGGATATAAAATAGCCAAACAATAGTGTGGTGTGAAAAGAGCTTCTCGCAGCATCACAGCCCCATCACAAAAAAAAAAATCCTGGACGATAAACCAAAGGTTTGTGTTTTCAACTTCACAAACTAAAACACTAACAATCTCGAACATGTATTTCAAGTCAGAAGCATTCAGCACCTGCGGACAGAGGAATCCTGCTCCATACATGATGCTCTTGGCCAGAGATGGAAGTACATCCGGTGGAATCAGGTGCTCGGCAAATATCATGGTAAAATTATTTAAGAAAGCCAACATGAAAACCTGGAAGAAGTTCATGATAACGAACACCTGAAAGTCCCTGTTGGTCAAGATTTGCCACGTTAACGTCTTTAACAAGGACAAGGAAACCACTGACTGCTGGGACGCCCGGTCAACAGACCCAGGGTCAGATCCTTTGTTATCAAAGCGGCTCTCACTGTGGACTCCTGTGTAGAGCATGCAGCCGCAGCTGAGAATGGCGATCAACACGGTAAAAGCCTGAAACGCCGCAAAGTCTTCCATGTTTTTGGAGAGCACACCACAGAAGAGGACACTGGAGGAGCCGACAAGAGAAGCCACCTGGGAAATGTTAAAAAAAATAAATAAACACAGTGAATAAATGAGGTGGAAGGGTTGACTCGAGTGCACGCTTAAGAAAGACGGAGGCCTCACCTGGCTGTATTTCACTAGTCTTAGTCTGCTGTGATGGTAGCTGGAGATCTCTGCAAACAGCGCGCACTGTGCCAGCAGCACAAACGTCAGCAAGCCATCAAACGCGCACAGCGCCACCGTCAGGTGTAAGCCACTCAGCCAGTCGCCAGGACCATAGGACCGCCACGGGAACCAGGCGACGAGAAACGCCAGCGAGTAGAGGGGGGCGCCGTACAGGATGGAGAGACGTCGCTGAGAGCAGCAGGGCGCCCTGGAGTTATCTTGCAGGTAACCAAAGAGAGGGTCGTTGACTGCATTCCACACCATGTACACCACCTGTAGAGAGGACATTTACAATGTTAACATTAGATTACTGGATACTTACCAGTTTGATGACAGGTTATTCTTGCAAGTCAGAACAGAAATAAAGCAGCCATAAAGCAACATTAAGGCGACATGAAGATATAGTAGGGAACTGAATTGATGATGAAACTCGGCAAAAGTACAGACACTTACAATCACCAGGTTTTCTCAGCGAGATCACGAAAACATTGTCAGGACGCTCACCTGCGACTGGTGGAATGCCCCCTCGGATATTTTGTACTTGTTCAGGAACAACTTGACATAGTAGAAGCTGAAGACATTGTTGATCATAGCCGAGCCCAGAGTGGTCATGGCGTAAGCCAGCGCTGCGGGGTTGATCCCAAAGTTCACCAGGTATCTGACGAGCTTCATCCTTGAGGCAGACTCCCTCTCCTCCACTGTCATGTCAAACTGTCGGTGTGACCACCTGCAGGTATCGGCTTTCCTTTGACCGCGTTGCTGTTTCACGTGAGGAAATGCGCGCTCGCGACTGCCGCGGGACAACCTTTGTCCGAGCTGTCTCGTTTTGAAAAGAAAAACAAAAAACTAATTTGAAGGCGTTACTTCCCGAGACAAAAGCAGAAAATCTTCCATTGATAATCGAGTTCCTGATTCCCCGTGCCAACGATGTGGGCGGGGCTTCGAGATGACAAACAAAGAATACGATTGGCTGGGAAAGTTTTTTCTGGCCACTTCCTGCTTTGTGATTTGCCAAAGCAAAATGCCAATCAATACTAACAGGAAGTTACGGCAGCAAATATTGTTTTTAATAAAGGCTTTAATTAGAATGTTTTTTTGTTATTTTCAATTTTGGTTCGTGGACTGATGAAATAGCATTTTAGTGAAGGCTAGAGTTTTTATCTTAAAAGCCCGAGTGACACTTTTGAACTCGATTTTGAAGTCGTATTCACGCCCCCTACCGGTGGTCGGGGAGCACTGCGGATTTGCCACGTTGCTGTAGGCAACAGATTTGAAGCCCGTTCGGCAGCGAGGAGGATGTAGTTCACCTTCCTCTGCCGCTGGGCTCACACACCGCTCCGGGTCGGGCTCCCACCGGGTGGAGGGTTTTCTCGAGACTTCAACATGTTGGCTGACATGATGTTGGAGGAAGAGTTTGAGAAGAGTGGGGAGCCGTGGTACGACCCGCAGGACCTTCAACACGGTAGGAGCCGCTCAGCTGTTGCTGCCTGGTCGCACCCTGAAGACTGTCAGTGTGTTTGAGGATCTATTAACACCAAATCCCATATCACAGAGGCGTGATACTGTCTGTTTAATGTGGATTTTAGTCATCCTGATTTTCCTCTCTGTGTCGTTCACTTGACTCACGCCCTTTTAAAGAGACCAATATGTGAATTTGTGACTTGAAGAGGATAAAGTTATTGCTTGTGACACAGACTGACTCTGGTCATGGGGTAAATGCTGAAACATCCTGAAATGCCTTTGTTGTCAGGATTTCCTTCAGGCTTTCACCGGTCCAGTGTTTATTGTTTTAACAAAGGAGATCATTTAATTTTCACTGTTTGGCTTTTTTGTGCGTGCGTATGTCTTTTTTGACCTGATGTCTAATTGCAATAGAAAACATCCATTGTTTAAGTTTCATGTTTATATATATTTTCATTTTTGTTTACCAAAATACAATGCTAAAATGAATATTTACTGTAATGGAGCTGAAAAAGCACACACATTTTTACTTAATACTGTAAAGAAAAACAAAATCTGTCAAAAAGTAATTGGCACACAAAAGAACGTAGCCTTTGCTGTCTTATTTTTATGAAATTGTTTTTTTAAAAAATGGCTGAGCATCCAACTTAATCTATGAAGGAGGCAATTCTAATCCAGTGATTGCAGCATGCAGGAAGGACTTCCTGTAACATTCCTCAGTAGAAGGAAGTTTATGTAGAAAAGTCTTTCAGATGGATTCTGGACGATACGATAGTTTAGTCACATTTGTATCCACTGAATTTCACAGTACATTCTCTCATCGCTTTCGGCAATTGGGTCAGCAGCACTGCTTACTGTACAAGATCCACGGCTTAACAGAATTTAGTGGGGGGAAATGGGGGGGGTAAGACATGCTTGAGATTCCTCTGTGATTCCCCAGTGCCAAATACTAATACAGTGACACAATGATTTGTGTGTTGGTGTAAGCTGCACTGGTGCAGAGCCGTGTTTACATACGTTTCACATATCTTGTTCTATCCACGCCCTCTGTTTGAGCATAGCCACCTCGCTTGATCTCGCTTTGACATGTCGTGTTTTGTCTCGTTCAGACCTCCACTTGGCAGCGGAGCTGGGGAAAACGCTCCTCTCCAGGAACCACGACCTGGAGCAGGCCCTGCAGCAGATGTACTCCACCAACCAGGAGCAGCTCCAGGAGATAGAGGTGATACATGTTCAGACGTTTTTGTGGCTCCAGCAGCCGCCACCCCCTGTTAAATGTACTTCCTCAGCTGTCTACACTTGGATTTTAAGAGCCTATGATTACAGGCAATGAGTCATTGAAGGGGAAAAAAAACAAAAACCCAACCCATGCTGAGCAATCCTGTAAGCTCTTCCACTGGAAAAGAAGTATGAGTGAAAATTTTTCTCAGCTGTAAATAGGATGGAGTAAAAGATAATCCTACTGAGGCTGGCTTTAAAAGCCCTTTGGCACGGAGCTTCCATTTGGCAGGATGTTTGTAAGGCTCATTATGAGAAAACTTTCACCAACTAATTAACACCTTTTGGGAGGGGGGGGGGGTGTTCAACTTCATTCATTTGCTTCTTTTTGCCTAAAGGCGTTGCCAAGTACCCAAAGACACAGTATATATGTTCCCAAAAGCAATACCAGCCTCTATGTTGTAGTTGGAAGTTGAATTTGAGCTTTATTGTTAGTTTTCAAACAAAATGGTTTCAATAGACATTATTGAGCCACGTTTTATTCCAATGTCAAGACAGCGCTGACCTAATTGAGCCGGGGGACGCTGCCTTCAGCAGATCAATGCAGATAAGAGCCTTAATTTGTTTACAGCAGTGGCTTGAGCTTTCATCGACGTTCATATGGAAATCCGCCGCCACGCAAAGTGGCACATCATTAACAGCATCAAATACTGAAACACATTTTTTTTAAATAGTGAGTTCTATAAAAGTGGGGCATTTTTTTGGGTGGAGCTATCCAACGACACCTTGCAAATAAACAAGTAACAAACTTGTGTTACTCTTTCAGACTCAAGAGTCCTTGGCAAAAGTCTGTTTGTGATGGAATGTATCATGTTGGGTGATAAAATCTGAGTGGAAAAAATGTGGGTCATGCACAGTCGTGACTCTGTTTTCTATGTCTAAAATTACAGCGACTCAAAGTAACTTTTAATATTCTTAAAATTATGCCAGGATTTAAAGCGAAACTGCTTTGAATCCAGTTCAAGTAATCACATCAGTAGTTCAGAGTTCTCGACCTCAGCAGGTCCATATCTAACGAAGCATATGTTTCACTTTATTTAGTTATGTGTGTGTATATTTCGAGTGTAAACTTTTTCACTGTGTATCAGTACCTGACCAAGCAGGTGGACCTGCTGCGTCAGATGAACGACCAGCATGCCAAAGTGTATGAGCAGCTGGACATGGCTGCCCGGGATCTTGAGCAAGGCAACCAGAGGCTAGTGCAGGATAACCGTGTGGCCCAACAGAAAATCCAGAGGTGAGTGTGACATTTAGACACCGATTTACTTATTGCTCACTCAATGAACGAGTGCACGTTTAAAAGGCCGCGTTAAATACTGAATGTGCTGCACTGTTTTTATGTCGACTCTTCTTTCCTTTTAGCCTGACGGAGATAATCGAAGGCCTTCAGACCTACATGGACGACCTGCAGAACCAAGTGGACGAGCTCAAGGCTGCGCAGGCAGAGCGGAACAAGAGGGAGCTGGCAGAGCGGCGCAACCTGGGAGCACAGAGTGTGTCGTGTCTCAAAGAGCTGTACGACTTGCACCAGAGCAGGTAACGTGTTCCAGTGCGTTAAGCTAGAACTCCGAACACAAAGAGTTGTGCGCCTTCAGAAGTGAGAGCAGCGAAGCGAAAAATCCTTTTAACCAGGTGTTTACATCAAGAATAATGTCATTTGGTACGACGGCAACAAAGAAGGAGTGTCGGTGAAAGTGGTCTCAGCTCCCATGTGCTGACTGGACAGTGGCAGGTCACCCAGAGCCAGACCAGACTAGAGTGCTTACTTGAGACATAATCCGCAGGATATGGAAGTTAATCCTCACCTATTGTCAGCAGGCCACTAATACTTTTGCGCAACTGTTGCTTCAGCTCGCTCGAGTTCATGCCGCTGATTCGCTGCACTGTGAGGGGAGTTCAGGGAATGGAGTGTCACTCACTGCATGTCCAGTCCTGCTTCCTGCAAGTGAACTGCATTCATTAATCTAAGTTTGGTGGATTTTCGTGGAGGCATTATGCTAATTGTGAGACCCAGAGGACTACTTAAAAAAGAAACGACACAAATCTGTGCAATCTACTTGCAGAAAACCTGTAATTACGACACCCAGGTGTATAATTTTGGATTGCTCATATCCAGTGTCATTGTACATGCTGACAAATATTCCAATTTTTTTTCCATCTTGCTTACTGAAAACGGCATTATTAAAATGGTAATTTCCTGTAATTTCACAATTATTTGACAACAGGTATAGCGTAAACATATTGTGTGTGTGTGTGTGTGTGTGTGTGTTGTATTTTTAATTTAGTTTGAAGGCAAAGAAAGTAAACGACTTTATTTTTTTTTCAAGTGCTTAATATTGTCCAGAATGTTCCTCTCGTTCAGCATATTTAGTGAATCACCTCTGCCAAGAAAACAGCCGTCAACTTGACAGTCAACTATATTGAAGCCGTGCAGTAGTGGTCATTTTTAAAGATTTTCTAAACTCAGGTTTTGGACTCTGTCAGTTTTATTTAGCACATTTATGATCACCTCGGTGCTCTGGAGAGAGTTCTCTCCTTGACGTTGAGATAGCGCACTTCTTCCTGCCTCAGGTCTCCGGCCCACGGCGGGCACCTGATGGATGGCCTCTGGTCGCCTCAGGACTCCTTCTGCGGCCGAAACGGACACCAAGACCCGGAGGAGGAGAATCGGTCTCTCCAGCGCTCCATCCAGACGCTCCAGAGTCAGATCTCTGCGGAGCGTGGGCGCCGGGAGGCTGCCGAGCGGGAGATCGAGCTGACCCTGAGTGACAACAGAAGCCTGGAGCAGCGGCTGGCCCTGCTGACGGGCTGCCGGGCCCGGCAAGAGGAGCTGGAGGCGGAAGTAGAGCAGCTCCAAGTTCTGTGGCGAGCCGACTCTGCCAGAAGGTGTGTTGCGGGGGTTATGGAGAGATTCACTTCGCAAGCGCCGACACGCAACACGAAATATTTCCCTCGGGTAATCGCGTCCCCGTGCCTTCCTCCCGCCGCCAGTTTCAGGAGACCCGAGCAGCTGCTGTGGCCCGACGCGGTGTTCTTCGCCTCCGAGGAGCCAGCCGGCGCCGAGCAGAACGATCGGGAGGAGGAGGTAGGAACGAGCGTGGAACAGAACGGATACGGCCGACAGCGGTGCAACAGTGACAGCATTGTGAGGGCGGCCGACTCCGATGAACTCCGCCGTGGCCACGAGCAGTTGTGCATCAGGCGAGCGGAGGCGGTGAAACGGCGAGGCATCTCCCTGCTCAATGAGGTGGACGCACAGTACAGCGCATTACAGGTGGCGTATTCACACTGCACGACTCGAACGACCCATTGCAAATATTTTTGAATACTGTATGTGGAAATTTTTATTTTTTTTTTCTCCAGGTGAAATATGATGAGTTGCTGCGGCGATGCCAGCAAGCATCAGATGGTCTCAGCCATAAAGCTGTCCAGACGCCCGCTTTAGCGAGCACAAAGACCCGCGGCCGCCGCTCCAGCTTGGCGTCGTCCCCGTCTGACCCAGCGGCGCTGCTGGGAGACGGCCAGCAGCCGGAGTACAAGGCTCTCTTCAGGGAGATCTTCACCTGCATCCAAAAGACCAAAGAGGACGTCGGCTCTCACCGAGACGCGTCCAGCGAATCTCAGGGCGCCGCCGAGTGACGTCGTCCTTCATCTGTCCTCGGGACTTGCACTCATCTGTAGCTGTGAATCGTTTTGACAAAGGAGCGGCTGTCCAAAGCAGTGCAGCACAATCCTGCCGTAGCTTTTTGTTAGTCTGCACTGTTTCTTAAACTCCATCCTCTTTATTAAAAAAAAGTAAGAATATGTAAAGCAGCTATATGATATTTAATGAGAATCTATTCCAAAAAGCTAAATGATTAAGAAGGTTGTATTCTGAGATATTTAAACTTTGGTTTTTAAAACGCTATCAAGGCCTCAGTATATAGAAAGAACATTTGTATTTGTTTCTTGTCCGAGAAACCACAAGTATTAAGTCGTCCAACAGAACTCTCAAAGTTTATATCGTGGTAAACCTCTTGATTTTTTTTTTGTTTTTTTTTGTTGAGGGGGGCGGGAGGTTGTTTTGAAGACGAAGGAACATGGAGCAGAGCTTGTACATACAATACTGGGCAAATCGGCTCTTGTGTACAACTTGTATAAACGGATTTGTTGGAATGTTGTAATAGGATGGAGAACTGTAGCACTTAAAAAAAAAAAAAAAGACTTTATGATTAGTAGCTTAATGGTGAGCGTGAGCTGGTTTCTGTAAGTTTGTAACAGGTGGCTTATAAATTGAGGGTCATTGACGTGTCGACGTAAAAATCTAAGTGGACGGTAGAAAACTTCATATGAAGAGCTATCTATCTTCAAGTCCTTGACTCATGTCTGCACGGAAGGACACATAAAGTCTGCACTTTTATGACTGACTCATAATGGTATTGCATATTTTTTTATTTATTAACGGAGCTTTAGTGATAATTAAATGCTTATTTATTGGGGGTTTTTTTTTTTTTTTTTTTGCTAAATGTTCTGAACAGATTGGTCAGTTGACTGGAGTAAAAATATAAATGTACACTGTGGTGCTTTTTGTATGCTGTGAATATATTTGGTGCAGGTGAAAAAAATGATTGATGGATGAAAATGCAAAGCACAAAAGAAAATATTTTTTTAAAGCTGACAACTTCTCTTCACGTCCTGTTGTTATAGTGTCCTCGAAATTTGACATCGGTTGCCGAATGAAAGAAAAAGTGAATCACAAATTGTGTTTATTTGGATTTAGCATCGGGATATCTGAACCTAATCCAAAAGGTTCACGGTTTTTGACTGCTGTATGACAAACAAGACAATCCTCACGAAGCTTTAACATGTTTGTCTCGCAACTAACTAATAAAAATCTATGATTCAGGAAATGTTTGTGTCTCTTCCTTGTTCTCGGTGCGAGAGAGTAAAATGCATTAGCAGTTGGACCGTTTCCTTCCTATAGAACACAAACATGTCCTGATTCTACAAGACCCCCCCTACCCCCACCCCCGTGTATCCTGGCTCAGCAAACAATCAACAAGCCTTGTCTCTTTTCATAATTACGATTTATGTAACTGAGATTTCTCCACCCAGCAAATCCACTAAACTTCCATACAAGGGGCTTGCATGGTGCGGTCACTCGATTATACAAAGGCACCAGATAACACACTCGCCGGAGCTTCATATCAAGAGTCGGATCAATGATAAACAAGTTCATTTAGAACCAAGAACACAAGGGGTGATGGACAATCACACTTTGTGGCAAGGGAAAGAAAAAAAAGGGTTATCTATTGAAAACACAGCTTGCGAGCCTTTCCTGGACTTGTTAAGTTATACGCGACCAGTTACGTTTCACTGCATTCACATCACGTGGTATATTCTCTGTATATAACAGTAGTTTTCATTGTTTGTGGCCACTATGACCTCACTGATCTTAAAGAGCTTTAAAATGTACAAGAAAATTCTTGTGCCATTGCATAACGGAGGCTTTTTTTATGGTCACTGTTTGGAAATGAGATAAACAAGCCCAATGTCACTGCTAAGTCGTGGGCTATTTAAGTGGGTGGTAAAGTAGTAAACGCAGACTTTCAAACATCTTTGGTGTCAGTAAACTTTTCCGTGAGAATTGAATTGCTGCGATCCCACGAACACACAGTTGGGTCCAATTCAGTGCAACCTTGCCAAATCCTCCTCACATTCCTGGCTCTCTGACAGCTCCTGGAGCTCCGCCAGCTCAAAAACAGTGACCGTCTGTGCACATCCAGGTCAGACTTACACACTTCAGTCAGCTGGACAAACATGAATCAGTTACACGGAGCACAATTAACAGGTTTAAGATGTGACAAAGAGCAATGGGTTAATGGGTTCTTATAATTTCCGGTGCTCTGTCAAAAGCTTTATCAATGTCAACGGTTGGTATGTAACACCACATGAACATGCATGTAAAATAGACCTGCTCCATCTGTGAAATGCTCCATTTGAATGGCTCCGTAATCAGCATTAGTAGGTAAGTCATTATTGTAAATATAAAATGTATATTTTGTTGTATTGCCACGCCAATGCCAAGAAAACAAGCCTTTGACAACCAGTGTTTGTATTTTCACATTGTTGCCCTCAAAACAAAGGCCCGGTTAGATTTGTTTGTGAGCAATGGGTGAAACGGTTAAGAGTAACTTTGGTTTAAATGCATATTGTTAGTTTATGGTCTTTGGTAGCAACTGCATTTGGTCACAAGTCACAACAATCGGTCACACATAAATTTTAATATTTCATTCCACTTTAAAAAGTATAGTCTTCAAACACTACTGGCAAACTAGTTTCACTTTAAAGATTATGACTTTGTTTCATATGTTTGCAATGCCAATCAATTGAATGATCATGCAATTTCTGATTTGTCTGTTCATGCGATATTTATCAGTGAAATGAATAATCTCTTTATTCAGTCATAAAGCAAGGCCTTTGACTGCTCAGGAGCTGCATTCACACAATTCATGTTTCTTTTTAAATAAAGCAGTCATTGTTTCATAATCCTATAGCTTTCCCAAACGCCATACAGCACTGCATGATACTATTGTTAACAATATATACTAATATTGATTGCTTCCAAGAATTGTATAGCAAAACTTGCATTTTTGTGCCTTTCCAATAGGTTTTATTGTAGGTTAGATATGCAGGACCTTCACCGTCCAGCAGAGGACGCTGCAGCGCTCATCATCCCAGCTGAGTCTCGAATCATTGGGTTGAGTTTTACTTTCATTTGATCAAGTATTTACTTCTCTTTACAGGTGAAGCATTTGAATTAGAATGAGGTCATCGATAAATTTGATCAAAGTGTAAATCCGCTGCTTTGTTCAGAGAGAGATCAAAGATCCTAAACTAAACCACACTCCCAGAATGTTCCAGTATGACTTTGCTTGAATAGAAGAACAAACACCATGACCTTAGATAATTATTTCAGGTGTGCTCACTGTGGCCACATTCCTTCTCTTGTTTTGAAATCCAATCTTACTACAATACCATTGCGTACAAACTCCTCAAAACCCCACTGCAGTTATTGGTTAGGTACATCGACAGCAGTGGATGTTTCTCGGAGTGGAGATCCCGATTTAGAAGAACATAAAAAATGTATATTTAACCATTGTCAACTACACATGCCACAATACACTACTTAACCAAACCTGGGGTTAAGCGCGCTGTATGGTAGCGTGGCCGAGTGGTCTAAGGCGCTGGATTTAGGCTCCAGTCATTTCGATGGCGTGGGTTCGAATCCCACCGCTGCCAGCAATTTTCGGTTTTGTTCTTTTAACTTGAATACATCTCGACGGCGGAATCACTGGTTCCCAAAGACTCACAAGACGCGTCTCATTTTTATCGCTTTTGTTGATAAAGGATTACTACGCAGGAAGCATCTCTGGTGGTTATTGTAGTACGCCCTCATGTGGCCGATTCATGTATAACGCTTCACCGGCCATTTTTAAAGTAACCAAATTGGAGCGTACACACATGACCATTGCATCCGTTGGAATTGGTTTTATTTCTAAAAGTGTACAAAATGACTACTTCAATAGTAATTGCATTCCAAATATGTGCAAATCACAACAATTTTATCATACAAATTGGAAGCATGCTTGGATTACAACACAAGAATTTGCATATTCTCTAATACAAAGTGAGGAGTTTGTGTTCATAAAATCATTTCATAGCAAATCCATACTGCATTAATACACATAAATTGATTCCATCAAGAAAACATTCACATGGCTTATCTTTAATACTTTTCAGCCACTTTCAGCATATTCAAATCAGACGCACTCTAATAATGTAAAGGTTTAAAGAGGAACGCCACATACTAACAATCAAGATACACATAACCTGACATTCTTGAGGTGTATTTTATCGCATAGCTCATTGCATTAGTAGAATTTGATCTAAAACTGACATCTGTCACTTTTAGGCATTATTAAAAGCTTTGACAAAGTCGTTTCATCAGAAAAAAACAACCTAAAATGTTACAGTGATAAAGACTGAGTTTGGTATGAAATGTCAAGGATAGCTTATTATGTTGGTGTATGTCCAGCATATTTGAGTCAGCCACGGACGTTATAAAATCATCTGTATATATTTGTCTGCTGTCTGTTAGCGATTTTGTGGAAATTTTCACCACAGACGGAAAATTCCACTTTATTTTTGTTTTTCTGCATCCAGGTCAACCTTTGGCAGACATCAGGCTCTTGTTAAAAGTGAAGTACACAGGATAACGTGAGTAGCACCAGGCTGAGGCCCAGCAGCAGCAGCAGGACTCGGTGTTGAAGCAGCTGGGAGGTCAGTGAGAGGTCGAAGAGAGAAGACCTGGAACTCGGCTCTCTGGACTTCAGGTAAAGCTCCACGGAATCCGCCAGGCTGTAGGTGTCGGGGTTGTAACCCAGCTCTCGGCGGGCCTTGTCAATTTTGAAGGTATGGGTCACAGCAATGTTCTTGACCTGGAAGTGGAATATACATTCTTATCAGGAGTTGACGTTAATTAGAAAATCTCCCATATTGGAGACCAAAGACTAGTGGACCAGGCTGAAGGCCAGTTGGGCTAATTGCTTCAGATTAACCTCAATTCATCAAGCTTAGCGTTACACTGTGATAACCTGCGACTGATGGGTGCCTCCAGTTACTGCATCTGCTTACTGTCGGGGGGGGGTTAGGTGTCTGCATGTCACATGCACTCACTGATGGAAGAAGGTCAGATGGCAGTGAAGTACTTTGTTCATTCTCCCACATAAATGTTTTTTCCTGCCACGTGATGTGAAACGGCATCAGTCGACATACATCTTCAGGTATCCACAGCTGAATGACAAATTGTCCGACATATGATGTGCAGTTTCTTAGAAATGCTACAGACCAAACCGATCCCTGCTCATTGAGTTAGACCCGACAGTCATCATGAATAAACATTGGTCCGTTACGCAGATGAGCCATTGGAATTCCTTCTGGTCTCTCACACATCAGATAAATCAATCACTGCTCCCAGACGCTACGGCGAAGTCTGATTGTCAGAGAGGACGTCGCTTGAATTGCTTGGAATAGGGGAGTGAAAGAATGGTAGTCGGTACAAAGTGAAAGGAGAATAAAAATACTGCTTAAAAAAATATGTAACGTGAAACCTTCATCTGCTGAAAAAGAATAAAACATAACCTCTGACTTTTCTGTATTTTTTTTTTTTAAACCAGATGCATCACTGTATCGGCTGGTTTTTATACATATATTGACACATATTGTGAAAACATGTTCAAATTACAAGTACCTCCAAAGGCAAGATTATGTACATTTTGCCACAGTGCTTAATGGGTTAATAGACTTTATGAGCTATTTTCATTTGGACCGGGTAAACAGTCTAATGTGAGAAAGTGAACGGCTCTGGCAGTGATCCCGTCTTCACAACAGGGATGGAATCCAGTTCTACTTGAGTTTGTCAGGTTTCAGTGTTCACGTTGAGAGCGTGTTTAAATGTGTCATATTTAGAGGTGGATATTCTAAGAGAGTCTTGTGATTATTTACAGTTAAAAAAAAAAAAAAAAAAAAATCTACCTTGATGTCACTCTTTAGATTTTAAGTCATTTATCTGGTAGTGAAAATGTTCAAATCTACACACATCTTCTGTCAGAGCCCCGAGACGCCCAGGCCAGATGCTGACCACCTTCGCTCGCCATGGCAACAGCCGATGCGCTGAGGTCACTTCCTGCAAACTCTATATCGAACTTCCAGGGCTGACCCGCAGCGGTTTATGATTTATTCAGAGGACAACGATCGATCCCCCGGGCAGCAGCTGCTTGACAGAATGGGCTCCAGGTGAAGGCCCTCAGCTTTGGTTTCTGCCTCATCACACTTTCATGAGGACCTTACAGTCCTCGACGCACACGCTCCTTAAGACGCATCAAAAAGATCTGACCATAACAGAAACCTCATAACCTCTTGTATTGTTGTTTATTTTTTTAAGGAATGGTTTCAGGTATGGTCATGCAAACGTGCCTTTTCTCATTCTATCTGCCAATTTTGCAGAATTGATTCAAGGTTTACTGTAGTTTTCCATAATTGATGCACATAAGATAACATGGGGGGGGGGGGGGGGGGTGATAGGAAAATACCCACCTTAATGAAGTCTGCCTTCACTGTCGCAGGAGAGACTTAAACAAGATCCTACTCATGAGTGAGGAGGTAACCCAATCTTCAAGACACATACTTTCAATTAGGTAGGTACATCTGCATGCACGAGCCCCACAGTGCTGGAAACTCTACAAGGACAGAGTGAGTCCCCCTCTTCATGAGTGTTAACGCCTTTCACTTCAACTTCTTTCAGGTCAGGCTACAAAGAAGCTGCTTTTACAAAACGTTTCTACATGGAGGTTTTTGTTTCCCGTCGAACTAAAACAACCCAGAGCCTTTAAAATCTGAACTCTACCAAGTTATTTTGTGGTATTAAGCATCAACATGTAAGTACAAGACCCCTGGAGGTCGTGATGAGAGACCTTTAATCTTTATTAAGTGACGTGGATCAAAGTAACATACATTTTGAAACGATGTCTGGTACATTGTCCTGCCTTTGATAAACCACTTTTTGTTCATAGCGCATCCTGCTTTGTTCTCTTCGACAACACAGTCCACATACTGTTGTGGACATATTTATTACCTCGTTGGTGTGTTTCTGTGCTTAAAGGGCTATAAGTGTACCTCTGTCAAGTGTGTGCTATCTTTAGTCATGTCAAAATCCAAAAGAGTGCCAATACTTATAAGTCTGGGATTCGCTCAACTTTGGTCCTCTCGATCGCTTTTAGGAAAACTCACCTCACTTCTCGTCAAAAGAAGAGGCACTTTTATCACGGGTCTCAGAACAACATGCAGATATTCCACCAGGATGGCTTGAAACAGGAGAACCGGAAAAAGGTCAGCCGCAACTCGCCATACTTGATATGAGCAAACGATGAGGCGACGAGAACGAGAGAGGTGAGCTACCTGCTGAGTAGACGAGTGAGACAGGCAGACCCAGTAACGGCCTCTTGTAGCCCAGCAGCTCGAACTGGAAAAATAGGATACAAACTGAGTTCAGTCGGCGAGCGCCTTCAGGCATTCTCGTCTGTCTTCTGTCACCGACTCACCAGAGGCGACAGCCACTCAAACAAATTGACTGAGACGCCGTCGTTGATGAAGTAGGCTTGTCCACTCTGCAACAGGAGTGATATTAGTATGTCGACAAGGTAACGCGTGGTTTTATCGTGGATGTTCAGGGTTTGTAGTTCGACTCACGGCGACGCAGCTCCTCTTGGGGGTCAGAGCCTCGGCTGCCAGCGTGTGGGCCAGCACCAGGTTATTCACGTGTACCCAGTTCATCCTGGCGTGGGGGTCACCAAACCTGAAACTGAAGAGCCGGCGCTCCACGTTCATCTGGACGGAGGGATGACGAGAAGACACTTTTGTGATGTTATCCCCCCCCAAAAAAAGGGATTTCCTTCTAGAATATAATGTGACATTATGTTGTTTTACATTTTAATAGCATTGCAAAAGCAAAAAAAAAAAAAAAAAAAAAAACATTCTTATTTGCAAGGCGTTGTCTATTTATTAGGTTACCTTTTTTTTTTGTAATTCATTAAAATTAGGGAGTTAAAGTCCCATTCTGAGATAAAGCTAATATTTTGGGGGAATTTTGATCTCCACCAGCAGAAAACACTGATTTTTTAAAATAAAAACATGTTTTAGAAATCAACTTGCTCGACTTGTATCACAAGGCAAAGACTTCGACACACACACACACACACACACACACACACACACACACACACACACACACACACACACACACACACACATACACACACACACACACACACACACACACACACACACACACACACACACACACACACACACACACACACACACACACACTAGTTCTAGGATAATAGGGAAAGGTTAAAAAGCAGAAGAGTAAAAATCAGATTCGAGGCCTTTCTACGCCACACACAACCAACGTGCATCCCTTCACCAGGCTGCGCTGACGACCCTCATAGTGAAAAGACTAAAAAAAGGGCTGCTGCAACCGGACACCAGTGGAGCTCCATCAATAATGCAAAGAGTTCAGACTGGAATGCTTTCTGTAAGGGAGGCTGTGGGTGTAACGGCGTGTGTGTTTCCCCCTCTAATGCATAAGACGTCATTCAATATGAAAAGACCCTATATCATCGTCGTAGATCAGTGCCTCACCATCACTCTGTGCAGGTGTCTCCTCTCCTCAGGGCCGTAGATACCGCAAGGCCGCAGGACGCAGGTCCGCAGGAGACCCCCATCTTCAGAAGAAAAAACAATAGATGTGATTTAAGCCTTCTGTTTGCTCCTTTATTCTTTTTATGAATCTATTAATTTATTGGGGACAAGAAGTTATTTTGAGAAGTTATTTCTCATAATAGAAATGCATAAATGTTTCTCCTTGTGTTTGTCAATCAAGTGTTGAACTGATGACTATTTTTGGAAAA
Source organism: Blennius ocellaris (assembly GCF_963422515.1). Taxonomy (NCBI): domain Eukaryota; kingdom Metazoa; phylum Chordata; class Actinopteri; order Blenniiformes; family Blenniidae; genus Blennius; species Blennius ocellaris. The sequence continues at coordinate 6,969,456 of NC_137665.1, forward strand.
TAGGAATAATATGTTTTGTCACTGAAATCAATTCAAGAAAAATATACACTTCTGGGGGCTTCTGGTTCTGCCATTATAGTAAATTAAACATGTTTTATTGTTGGTTTGACAAATTGACACGTTTCAAGGTCTTCTAATGTTTTATAGATCAAACAAATATTAGATTACTTGAGAAAATGTAGAAATAATGGAACTAATCAACTTCTGTTTTGTCCACACACTACCAGTGGCGAGCCATCCCACATTAAACGAGATGGGCTTATTTTTCTAAAGGTTTCATTAATGTATTTGAAGTGTCCAAAGCACAAGTAATAGAACCACATTACATTATTAGGAGCAACACCAAGGGCATTGTAGGATAAAGTTCTGTGGCAAACGTGTGTCGCCTGTTATACTTTTACTCAACATTAACAGAATTTCATCCAAAACTTAGAAAAACTTGCATGTGTAATTAGTTCAAAGAATTCAGGATTACTGTAAATGAGCCCATGTGTTTCTCCAGTCTGGGTTTAGTCCAGTTGCTGTTTATAGATTTTAAACATTTATTGAGGAATTTGGTTATAGTTTCAACAGTGTGGATCTGAATCAAAGGGCCCCAGCGTGTAGTAGCTTGAATAGGTTTTCCAAGAATCCACTGTGTTGCTGAAAATTGAGTTAACCTAAAAAAAAAAAATTTTTTAAAGTACAGCAATTTTCACCATAGTGAAAGAGTACAAGAATCAAATATATAAATAACCCATGAATTCTCTTCATTTAAATAAGACGAGAAGAAGTCTTGACCGCATTTCCTTTGCACAACTTCTCAGGATTCATCTTGCCACCATGTCTTTCAGTGGGAAGCAGATATGTTGACTTGCTGTAAGGAGTGAGACGCGTCCCTGCCCTGAGCTTAATTAGATATATAAGGTGGTGGTCAGTGATGGGGTGTAGCGTTACAGAGAGAACGGCGGGGTTCACACCCGCTCACGTAAAGCTCACCAACTGTATCAGATGATTAGTAAAATGTGTATGTTGTATGTGTGTGTGTGTGTGTGTGTCTGCCTTGATGGCCAGGCTCTAAATTTAAACCGGCGTCACTGCTATGTATTGAATTGCACGTCGAGTCGCCATGGCAACCACCACTTTGGTCCTGTCCTGGCCAATCTCTTCAGTTGCAAACAGGTTGTTTTTTCTTTTTTTTTTTTACAGAGAAGGTAGAAAGTGGGTGGCAGCCTCCTCTGAATTGCCCCTCTCCGTGTAATTCTGTCATTACACGCATTGTTTCACACCTTTCAGGGAGCATCCGTTAGCAGAGAGCACCATCTGCTCCGCCACCGCTTTGGTTCTGGAGTAGTGGTCAGTGTGCTGGAAGAGAGAGAGAAAGAATACAGTATATTCCCCAGTACAGTACTCCGAAGCGTTGCGGATGTGGAATTCCGTGTCTGTGTTTGTTTATATGTCAATCATTTCCAACTGGATTCGTGCTCACCACGTCAGGACACACAAAGGGCACTGAAGCTTCATCGCCATTCACTATTGGTTTGCCCGTGAACACGGCGTTGACGGTGCCGGTGTACACCAGGCGGGGAATGCTCCTCTCCTTACACACTTAAACAGAGCAAATCACACAGCAAGGTAGCATACTCAGACGAGTGTACTCTCACTTTAGCCAGACCTTTTTTGAAACAGACCAGAATTCTTTAAACAAAACCCAAACTCCTCAAACAAGACCCTGATGGGAACTCTTAAAGGCTGGGCCTGACCATTCAAAGTCTTTCAACACACCCAGATTCTTTCAATAAGAGTCTGGCTCTTTAACCCAGACCTGGAATCTTGGAAAAGCTTTATTGTTAGGCTTTATTGCTGCTTTAAGTCTTTTAACTACACTTGTATTTAAACCAGAGCAGGATTCTTTAGAGTGCTGGCTTCTTTTAAATGTTGACAAAGATTTTTTTAGAATTGGATTATTCGGCAAATTTGATTTGATTTGACCTGTAAACTACACCAGAGGCCTGTACCACGACGCTGGGTTTTCTCATATTGCGATAACTTCAGGTTTAACCCTGGGTTTTCCCTACGACGACACTCAGCTCAGCCCCCTGACCAATCAGATGTCTTGGAAAATGCCTTTTCTTAAATGATGGTGATTGGTGTGCGGGTTCAACGCTGAGCTGCAGCGGAGAGGGGGAATTAATTTAGAGCGATCTTTTTGACGTAACAAAATAAATCCTGGTCACTGAGAAGGACGTTTTTGTTCTTGATTTGTTCCAAGTCTTTTTCGCTCCACGAGGGTTGATCTGTAACAATGAGGTTAACGATCACACCGGACCGAAGTGCAAAAACATTTATGGAATGCAGAACTCGTCGTGCCGTCACGGCGATGAATTAATATTCCAACACAAAACACTCACAGAAGAGAAACTCAGCCTCCAAACAACCGGATGGGAACAGGATCGCACATGTCTGGATAAGTCAACCCAGGAAACAGAACGAGATCCTGGATATGTTCATCACGGTTCGTAGTACAGGTCTCGGGACTCTTTTATCCAAACGTGGACTATTTACACATCATGCAAATCATGAAAATGTGAACACCACACCATCGTTTCCCGCCGCGATCCCCAACCGCCAAACCGAACAGCGTTCTAACGATAATCAACAATCATTTCATAACATCTGCGTTGCACAGCGGAGGAAAAGTTTCACATCGTCTCACCGTTGATGACGTTATTGGTCCCGCCAATGTTGATGGACTCCACCTGCTCTTTCCTCAACTTGGAAGCCAGAGAGTAAAGAAAAATCATTCCGTGCATCTTTCATGAGGGCATTGTGGTAATAAACAAAAAATAGAATCTCTCCAGCAATTTACCCTGGTTTACCACCATGAACACGACATGGGACTCTCTCGTGAAGATGCGTGAAGACATATGAGTGCATGAACATCTTTACTGGAATATGTCAGGAGATCAAATGTTTTTAATTGAGATGAGGAGTCGATCGTTTTATTGATTGATCGTGACATAATTAACAAAAATGGCAAAGGTCAGCCATGAAGGAGAATTCCCTTCACTTTGAAAACGTTTGAAAAAGTTCCATCCAGCATTTCATGGGTCATAAAAGTTAGCTAGGATTTCATCAATGGTTTTGTTTAAAGAAAAGTTTGCACTGGTTACATTAAAAATTGACAATGAACTAGATCATTATTATTATTAGATTAGATTAGATCTCCCTCAGCATGTCCATTTTGTGAAATTCATGTGTTTTTTTCCACCAGCAATTAAGTTGAAAAAAATGTATTAAATTTAAAAAAAGGTAATGGGCAAGAAGAGAAAAGTTCATGTGGAGGGAGGCCAATTTAATATAATATAACACAAGAGAGTTCGTATACTTCTCGGGAAAAAAATGAGTCAAGTAGATTTTCTTGACACTTGTATTCATTGATTAAAAACTTAGATTTTATATAATTATGAAGGCTTATTACCTCTCTATTTAAAGCAAAAATCAAATAAAATGTTTATTTATATTTGTTTTTATGTAAACTACAGTCCGATTTCTTTGTCTCCCGAGGTTCCACCTGGAACTTTCCTGAGACTAACGAACCAGTTCCTACTTCAGGCGAGACATGAAATTTTAAGTGGCTCATTTGGTACATCTTGATCACTTGCACCGCTTACGGCATCTACATTTGTTCGAAATAAAGAAGCATAACGATGCAAGAGCATGTCTTTGCAATATTTACTGCCACTCCTTTTCGTAGGAATGTCACTAAAGGGTGGCAACAAACAACCAGTCGACCAGGACTTGCCTGCCTTGTGCTTTAATGAAATGATTGAATTGTGGCGTGAAGATAAGTCACCTGGTCGGGTCCGGTCATGCCGTACGACGCTGTGTGGAATATGCAGTCGGCGCCCTCACAGACTTTATAGAGGGAAGAATAATCCCGGATGTCACCCTGTAAGTAAGATAGAAGAAGAACTGCCATCAGACGATAGATGCCTGTGAACTATACACACACGTCCGACCATCCATCCGCCTCCTGTACCGTCAGGCTGAAGGAACTGGAGCTGTTTCCATGCTTCAAACCTACTCCGCAAATTTAATTTGGATTGCATTGATGACACAAGACTGGTCTTTCCAGAAAACACTTGGACAAATTGCTGTGTTTCACAGGAAGTGTGGCAAATAGTGTGCATGCGTGAGTCCTTACGGGGCCTTCAAAAGACACTAATCATTAAGGTAAGTGTGCCAAGGGGCCTGCAGGTGAAACCTGAATCATGCCTCCACCCTCTCTGACCCAGTCAGCAGCTGCTGCACTGAAACGGATCACTCATCTGTGTCTGTTTCCACCCAGCACGCTCACCAACACACAGACGTACCGACGCAAGCAAATGCAAGCGTCCACATAGAGCCGCATCACAAAGTAACACATTTTTTTATTTGCAGAGGACAATAATAAAGGAAAACGATCAGAATTGGGATTGAATGGGTAAACAAACTAAATGGGATAAAACCTACAAATGCGACTAAACTGAGATTTAATTAGAAACAATTAGCAAATATAAGGCCAGTGGATTAATATATGCATCACTGTGCACACGAATCAGGGAAAAACCTGAAAGTCAAATGAAATCACCATTTCTGACAAACTTATTTGTGCTTATATTGTAATTCTGAATCGGATGATTTGGAATTCATTACTAAATTACTAAAGTCAGATTAGACGCACTCGAGTGTCCCATATACCTGACAGAAGATGGCTCCCTCAGGAATATCGCAGGGAGGCTTGTTCATGTCCAGAAGAACCACCAGCAGCCCCTCACGGGCCAACTGTCTCACCAGCCTGGAGCCAAAGTATCCTCCGCCTCCAGTCACCACCACCTTCCCCGCGGAGGCCCCCTGGCCCACCGCCGCCTCCTCTGCCGGCCTGGAGACCGCACACTCGACGTTGCTGCAGATGGCCGCCGTGGCTCCGTTCCCCCTGTGTCGCACGGCCGCAGCCGGGCCGGAGGCCACGGCCGGGGCCAGATGGTTGACCCACGGCTGGTGAGTGAGGTGAGGAAGGTTGTGTACGTGGTGTCCGCCGGCTTGGAGGCGGAAGAGCGGGACACCATGGCAGGGAAGAGAGCCTCCGCTCTCACTCATGTTGGGGCCACACAGCTCCATCAATATCCTGACTGGGTTAAAAAGCAGATAAACGCTGTCGTGTCAGCGAGCGCGATTACTCAGAGCTAAATCGCAGCACAGTTTTTGAATTACAGTTTCAATATTTTTCAAACTCTTTGAATTTCTTAACACAAATAAATACAACGAATAAATAAATAACTCTAAAATCACTGCAGGAGCTTTTGAAAATCATTGTATTGTTTCCAACTGAGGACTCCATCTATTATATGCATCAGCCATCTTCAATAGCTTTTGTATTTCTTCCATCATTCATCAAATTACTTTCAATCAATATCCTTTACTCAACCAGGTAAGTCTCAGCTCATTCATGCTCTCAAAGATGCTGAGATAAACTCTGTTCTCATGTCTTGTCACACTACAACTTTTTAACACAACTAAAGCTTTGTATTCACATTATTTATAATAAATGTGCATGACATATAGCAACATATATCACTGACTAATTATATGCACTAAGCAGATCCAGCATTCACACAAATAAAGTCAAATAAATAAATCAATGGAAAAAAAATCAGAAGAAAAAAGATAAAGAAGATGAGACTTTTTTTTTACATATGGATGCGTAACTCTGAAGCTGTGAGGTATCTTTTTGCTGTTCCTCGTACCGTACGATACCTGTTTGAATAGCTGTGCGAAGAGTTTGGAAAATGCTTTGTTCGAAATTAATAAGAACCTTATTTCTCTAACGTTTTTATTTTTATTATATTTGCTGGGAACTGAATGTATGCGTATTTGTGAAGTAAGATAAGGCCTGGAGTTTTAGAGTGTATGTGACGAGAAAATGGTAAATACACGTATAACTATGTGAGAATATGTGAGAATTGGAATAGTAAGAAGCCGCTAATCAGTTTGAAAAGCCCTCTATATGAGGCCACATTAGAAAGTGGGCTGCAAACCCTGAGAGTTCTTTAGGAGGACCTTAGGTCTGTTTGTTTTAGATGTTTCTCTGAGATAGGACATTAAATTGGACTGAAGGTGTAAAACTATGTTTAAATGCAGAAGATGCCCACTCTGAAGACGGATGACTTCTGATGCTATCTGGTGTTTAAACGTTATATACCTTAGGTAGCAAAAATGTTGTACTATGTGTGAAATAATGCCGTCAAAAGCATGCTGGTAGGTTAGATGTATGGATGAGTCGACTATCTGAGTTTGTTTGTTGTCTTGTTGTTTGTGTGGATATCTGTGTTGTTGTTCCACGATTTTTGTGCTTTTGATATATTTTTGTTATAGTGTTTTTCTCAAACTACGGTTGCAGTATTTTTCCAGACCTGTCTCTCCTCGGCTGTGCGCCGAGGAAGGGAGCGGCTATAATAAGTGTGTGTGTGTGTGTGTGTGTGTGTGTGTGTGTGTGTGTGTGTGTGTGTGTGTGTGTGTGTGTGTGTGTGTGTGTGTGTGTGTGTGTGTGTGTGTGTGTGTGTGTGTGTGTGTGGGTGTGAGTGCTAATAGAGCGAGCTCACCCCCACCCTCCCTTCTCTCCTTCTCTGTGCCTGTCTCAAGGAGAGATTTCTTTTTCTCTCTCTCTGTGTTTCTCCATGCTGTGAAGTACCGATATACATGTGCTGATATATATGTACCGATAATCATGTGCTGATATATGTGTACCGATAATCATGTGCCGATACACATGGGCCAATAATTATTATAACTAGTTAGGATACATATTTAGAAGTTTTCTTGGGGACATTTGTTAAAACTCAATGAACTTCTCTCGAGAAAGCTTTTTTATAAGCCCCAAGGGACGTCCCTTTTTGTAATGAAGTACTACTTTAATACGTGATGAGTACCACGAAAGACCAGAGTAATGAAAAATAGGTATACATATAGGAATCCTGGATGAATGCGATCTTCACAGTGAATGTGTTTTTGTGTTTAATCCCACTGTTTGATGGATGCTGTTCTCAACAGCTGGTTTGTGTGTGCGTGATTTGCGGAGCTCGATGGAGAAGTTTGGACTCCAACGTCTGACATTACACTAAACATAGTTAATTTTTTTTTTTTGCGAGGTGGAGTTCCTGGGACAGCTCTTTTCACTTGCCAACAGGGCTCTGCCCCTTAGAATATGAGGAAGACACTGTAGACACCTAAAAGTTAATGTTTCAGCCACTTATGGTGAGGGGTCTCTGACCAAAGATCAATGTTTTGTGATGATCTTGATGTTCTGATTTATCTTTTCAATCTGGTTGTTTTGCACCGAATATGTAATCCCCATGTAACTCACATATTCAGCCGTATCTTGAACGGTATTTAAACCAGCCAGACCTTCCATTCGGGGAGAAGAATGGACATTGGACAGCTCCAACCGCGGATAATTCAATCGTCTGTGATTGTGGGAGAAGCACATTGGCCAGCTCCTCCTGCAGATCATTCTATTGCTTGTGATTTTGATGCCACTAATTTGGTATTAAATAGTTTCTATGTGCATCGCAAAGAAGGCATCCATGACCTCTGACCACCAACTTCACCTCAATAATAAACCCTCCTATGTATTGTGACAGAACCTTTGTAGTACCATTGTGAGTAAATATATTAAGTATTCAAACGCCAAAAAAAAAAAAAACCCAATGTGAGTCCCTGTGCCGTCACGTGATCCTAACCTGGAATCTGACTCATGAGATAATTACAGAAAAATTAATAAACATACCTTTTTAACGCTGTCGTTGTCTTGCATTCACACCTGCGTGTGGCTCACCGAACAATCCAACAGACGCACTCTCGTCTGTTCCGAGGCGCCGCCGGCCTCACCTGTCAATCACCCGCGCGCACCTGAGCAGCTTTACCGTAATGAATGGAGGAGACGCGCACGGGCCGGCGCGGCTCTACCGTAAAGTCTGAACACACACACACACGCACACACACACGCAGATATATACTCAAATGTACATTTTGTTCATAAATATAATGAAATGTGTGGGAATCATACAGTAACTACATCTCAGTGTACAAAAATTAGGTGGTGTGACCTTTACCTATAAACACTAATAGTTCAAATATCATTAATAGCAATAAACATAAGGGGAAAAGGTTATCGTTTATACCATCTGCAGCTGATCCCAGCTTACAACGGGTGAAGGCAGGAAAACAAAATCTACTCATGTTTGCCTTTTATTTTTTTTACTTGTTAACATGATCTCATGTCTCAATGACAAACGAGTGTCTTCACTTTTATCTGTTAGACACAGAGGAACGACTTAAGGTGCCTCACTTTGTCTAACCCTGCATAATGATAACTCCTCTATTAATATTCAATCAGAAAAAGATTCATTGTCAGTCAGCTTTGACCTGCAGTGAAGTCCAGCCCTCTGCCCAACTCAGCTGCTGCCAACAAAATTCAGTTGATGACCATTTGAAAATAAGAAATATTTGGACTTAAATGCAATCATTGGTCTTTTTCGGGGGGGGATTGTCATTTTATCAGAACTCCAACGATATTTCGTCTTAATATTTTCTATTGTTTAACATACACTTTTCTATCATTAATTTATATTAAGGTACTATTTTTCAAGTTTCCATGAACTTACATAACTATTAATGGCAGCATGTTTTTGGGAAGTGGGTTAAGTTCAAGACGCAATACGCATTCAGCTTTTATGAGCACAAGAAATTTACAATAATTGCAGCCTACAACAAAACAAAGAGGAAAGCCCAACGATTGTCTGAGAAAGAGTGATCTGTTGTGGGAGAAAGGCTGGAGGCCATCAAAGCTCAGGCATCAAATGAAGACGTGTCTCAGATGTGAAAACGGGCTAGGTGAGCTACAGCAGCAGCCACTTCCTGAGCATAGTGGAGAGGACAGAAATAGAGGCTTCATGTTTTATTTAGCAGACAGAAGACAGATTGCCAAACCTGAGTGGACAGCCGAATGCACTGAACGTAATTAAAGAGGGGAGAAAAAAAACTCAAGCTCCAGATGATTGGAGCGCCTTCATGTAGAAGCAATTTGGCAATAAACTGCGGGTATTCGTGGGGGAAAGGGTCGAATCATGGCACACTTATAAATGCACTCTCCTGCTTTTTAATGAAACATGTGTTGATGTACTTCAGCACCTCTGGCTGCATTTAGTCTTATTATGTAGAAAAGGCAGCAGTGGAAGTGTTGCCGTGGCACAGACCACTTTATTAAAAACAAAAACAAAAACTTGGGTCCATTTGACCAATTAATTTTATTTTGAAAAACACTTTGTGGAAAGACTTTTTTGTTTGTTTGTTTAGTTAAAGATTTGTTGACCTTAAAAACAGCCCTTTTTCTGTAGGATATGAGGTTATGGCAGGTTTTGGGACCTGACAACACGGTTGTGCAATAGAGACTTTAGTTGTCAGTCATTTAGCTGAGTCATCAGCAAACATTATCCACGTTTCAGTTAAGCCTCATGTGTGTTTCACTTGTACACACAAATAGAGATGACAATTTTATTTCCACCAACTTCAGTTCAAATTGGTTACTTGGTAACCGGAGGACATCACCCCTAACATTTATTCATGCAATGATAAAATGTTCTGTGACATGACACATGATCCTTCTCACAGGAGCCATTAGAAGATGAAACACTTTGGTCATCAAGGGCTGGTTATGATCACCAACAATACTCAGATGGCTGACATGTTTATCTAATGGTCGGTTGATGATGTGGTGCCCAAGTGTGGCAAGAAAGTGTCCCTCGCATCACCACACCACAAGCCCTGTGGCAACATGGCTGAATGGTTTACATCACATCACTATAATCACTATTTCTATTAAGTGATTGAAGTATGTAGTAATAAAGGTCCTTGGTGTGGCTTTGTAAGCTGCTACACAAAGAAGTGAGTGGGAAACTGTCAGATCTTAGTTTAATCTCACAACAAACCGAGGTAATATCTGAACATTTGTCAGATATCATTCATTCATTAATTCACTGGGACACGTTACAGCAATTCCATCCTATAATGATTACAGTAACAGTGTTAGTGAATGGAAACACAGTGGCGTAGGGGTTAGCGTGTGTGTGTGTGTGTGTGTGTGTGTTCACCTGGTCTGACCTGCCTCACAGCGGGTCTACAGCCTCAGCTGAGATGATCCCCTCTGAGAGGGCTGGAAACAAGAGAGGCAGCTGGACTTGATACGTGGCGCACACTGCATACGAGAAGAGACGGGGGAAACATGCAAGAGACAGGATGAAGAGACTTTAAAGTGTGTGACACTTACAACTGTGACGCTGGGATGATTGCACTTTTTCTGTGGGGAAACTTTTCTTCACATGAATTCACGTGTGCTGACCCTATTTATCATCCACCACATAAAAAAATCTGTACGGGAGGAAATCTATCCAACCTTTCAGAACGCTATATCCATTTCAGGGTCACAGAGTTCTGGGGCCGGACCCAGATGACTTTAAGTGAAAGCAGATTACATTGTGGACAGGTCGCCACTCCGCCACGGCACCTGTGATGGAATTCTGGGACCCTAAAGTTGGTGTTCGTTTCACCTAAATAAATATTAGAAAATATTTGCTGACTTTAAAAAAAAAATAGAGGAGAGAAATTTCTGCTGGTAAGAGACATTTGCTTCTTTTTTTAAATATTTGAGTAATAGTAAATATTTTACACAGCCTGCATTCACACCAGTTACATCTATGGTATAAGTTATCAATTATTGAATCACATTAACTTGTCTTCATTAGAACTATTTCCCCCATTTGTGGCATAGGAGCTTGGGATTAGTGACAGTTTGGTCAATGTGTCTGCAAGAATTAGCCTCTGCAAGTATCAATTTGTTTTAGCATTTTCGTTTCATCCATTCAGCATTCTTCCTCCTCGTTTCCGCGGGAGAAACAACATCGTTTCCACGGGAGAAAATGTCATATTCTCTGTTATTGTTTTTTTTTTTCTATCTCTCCTTTTATTTTTTGGGGGAACTGAAGACAGCTTGTTGTCAGGCGTCTAACTGGAGAGTAAATAGTGAGAAGAGAAAAAACAAGCTGGCACAGTGGAGTAGTGATTATCAGTCCCACCTTACAAAGATGTCCTGGTTTGAGTCTTGGGGAAGGGGACTTCCTGCTTAACATTTGCTTGTTTTTTGGGTATTAATCCAGGTATATTGGTTTAATACCACTCCCAGAGTCCAGAATGTTTGTTAGAGGTTTGTTCATTGGTATCTTCATATTGTCTATTTGACGTCCAGCCCTTAAAAGAAATCAAATCAAACAGTGCTAATTCAAACAGCAGGGGGCGCCAGAGGACAGCATTTAGGGACATTGTGCCCACCCGAACGCTGCAGATCAAAGGTCAACGATGCTTTTCCACCGGAACACAGTTCTGATGCTCCACTGCAAAATACTGGGTGGCTCCTGTTCTGGATGCTTCTGAAACAAAATAAAAAATGTGCTAAAAAGGTGATAGATTAAAATTCCCAGTGGCTTCTACCTGCCGTGACAGACAAAAGATGAAGATATAAGTTGTATCGTGTTGATATAAAAAAAACAAATAAAAGAAGAAGAAAAAGAAGAAAAAGAAAAATGTCTTCTTTCTTCACAAGGTCGTATTCTTGAAAAAGACAAGCACCGACAAACGGCTGCGACCTTCAGTGGGGATTCATGACAGATGAGTTGAAAATAGTTGAAGCGATACATTTGGAGGAAGGAACATGTGAAGTCGGTCTCTGACGGCTGGGAGCAGCTGAAAGAGCTCCAGGGAGAAGGAGGCGCTGCTATCAGGAGCTGTCAGAAGAAGACAACTCAACTCCTCCAGCAGAACACAACCGGCGTGCAGCGCACGCCATCCTTCCCGTGCAACTATGAAATGTGACTCATCTGAGAGGTTGGTACACTGCTGTGACAGAAAAATACACAAATATTAAAGGCATTAGAGGCGAACGTGAAAATGTGACGTTCACGCACATATAAGGTCTCACTGTCACGGCTGTGCACATCACGCAATTCTGTCATGAACAAATGTTGCAGCCGCAGCAGGTTGGGTGGAAAAGACAGCAATTAATCGAGATCCCTGTTAACACTGAAAGTTAGCGAGAAATGGGCAAGTTATGTATTTTCTTTCTTTCCTTCTTATTCCGGTTGGAATTAGTATCTGGAGGGGATTAGTCATTTCATTTCATGCTGATTTCAGGAAGCGGGGTCTGCGAGGTCACACTCAGGAGTGAAAGCAGCTCATGCACCCAGAGGATTTTAGGCTAAATCAATTAACTTGACTTTATGCAGAACATCCGCTGATCACTTGTGTGATAAACTGGGGCACCGGCGGAGAAGAAACTGTACCGTTAAAAAAAGAAACAGGGGAGAGGCAGCAGATTAAGTTTATTTGTCGATTGCATAATATTGAATTTTAAATATTTATTCAACCATTACTATCAGAATATTAGACTCATTGTGTGTTTCTGTTTGTGTGTGACTTCCTTTCGAAATTGTTGGTTCAGTAAAAGAGCCTCTCGTTCTGCAGATATAAAGAGCAGAAGAGAAGAGGTTACAAGAGGAATGCTGCCTCTTTGCTGTGCGCATTTGATTAACCTTTTACATTAGAAGTTATATTCATTTCCTCCCATTGTTTACTTGGATCCCTTGTGAAAATGGGTTGCCCGTCTCCTGCTTCAGAGATTCTGCACCAATGCGATTAGCTCTGCTAAAAGAAGAAGTCAGTGTTACCGTGTTACAATTATCATTCCAGCACCAGAAGCTAATGTGGTGGAAACTGTGGGAGTTCACATTTTACTCTGCTCATTAACTGTCTAAAGCTGCACACACACACACACACACACACACACACACACACACACACACACACACACACACACACACACACACACACACACACACACACACACACACACACACACACACACACACACACACACACACACACACACAAACACCTAAATGGCACATGTATTGCAGTCCGAGCACACGCAATGCAATCACAATACACCTAACAACATCAGAATGTAAAAATAAGTCTATTACATTTTTTTTTCTTCCTCTGTCAAAGATGATGGAAATGTCAGAAATAATGATGGTATAATTACATAGCTGATGGATTTTGGAGGCTATTGGCTGACGGGGGCTGTCAATGAAGCGAGCTTCCTGTCTTTCGCCAAGAGATAAAAGAGAAAGAAATTGAGTAAGTGACAGCCAAGCACATAATTCCTAAGAGGATGAAACTGGAGGCTTGAGACAAAGTTGACGGCAGTGCTGTTGCTTCAAGGACAGATGAAATAGGATGTTTTAGGAGCAGCTTCAGTCTGGGGAAAAAGGCCTTGTCCTGATACAAAAGAACGTTATGGACATTTGTAGGAATGATTAGAACATTTACTCGGTGAACCAGCATCATTTATTTCTCAAACGTCAGCATGGACAATTTTCACGTTATTAGTTTATTCAGAGGTAACACTTGTGTAAACCCTGCAGAAGGCAGAACTCACAATGTATTTTAGCTGAGTTTGACAAACAGATTTTACTCTCAGCCTGTTCTTGTCGAGGTCACAAGCTTGCCGGGAATCAATAATTGGCAAGTTACCTCTCAATCCACTGCGCCAGGGCCCAATCAGCCGGGCAGCCATCCTGATACAAACGATTGCTCGTAAAGAAGGAGGAGAGAGGGGATAGAGGAGAGCAGCTTCGTATATAAACTCTGCATTTATCAGCTGCTGTCAAACAAGCTGTGGAAGTAAACAAGGGATGACAAAATGCACGGGCACACTGCTTTGTAACAGCATGAAAGACAAAGAGAGGACAAACAGGATTACCACGCTATCTCAATGACTGCAACGTCCTCCAGTCGTCCCTGTGACAGAGACCCACCAGACCCACTCTGCTCTGATCTGCCTCCATCACACGGCGCATCCTGTACCGTTTCCAACCACACAGCAAAAGCTCTCACATCTCAGGCATGTTGTGAGTTTGAACCCAACAAGAAGCCAACCGCCTTTTTCACTCAAAGCAGACCTGCATTAATCATTCATATCCACTGGCAGGAATAAAACAATATCTTCTTTGTGTACCCAGCGCTCATTGTTTGTGACACAGATGTCTTTTCATGATGACTGCTGCAGCAATCCCAGCATGCCCCTGGCCCACAGTCAGTCAGTCTGTCAGGATCAACGCCAGCAGGTCCAGTTGCATTAAACGGTCACTCCTGTCACTCTTTGTAGACAACGCTTTATGTCACAGTGGGACTACCTAATAAATGTTTATTTCAAATAAATCCTGACACAAAACACCTGATGGCCAGATGCAGGACTCAAAGACATGCTTCCTCGTCACAATCACTCTTTAAATTAGCTTTAGCTTTATTTGTTGACTCATTCACAGACACTCTGTGTTTTCTTTTCTTTTCATTGTTTTTTTTTTCATCTCAATGATAAAACAATATAAGCACAAATGAGTGAGATTTGTGTTTAGTGGGTTATTTCTTGACTGTATTGTTCCTTTTTGGCAATAAATATGACACTTTGGGAAAGACTGTTTGTGCCCTGTTTCAAGGGTCCTTTACATTTGTATGAGGCATGCATTTGTGAAAAAACTGCCAAAGATAAATAGTATCAGGATTTTTAACGGCAAAATTATTTAAAAAAATAAATAAATGTTAGTGGAACAAAAAAATGATGATGAAAGACATTTCAAAGATACTTTCTACAGAGGATTAAATAGATTACCACCAAAAGAGTTCCTGTAATAAATACAAGTAAAGAGGAAAAATATGTCGTTTATATCTGCTGAGTGAGAATTAGTTTTTTTCCTGTCTTTCTCTGAACAAACTTTCATTTTTCACAACATGATGTCAAGAAAGATAGAACTCACATGGGTGCACATGACAAACTGGACAAAACCACAGACGACGGAGGGGGTATTCTCTGAATCAGCACCATTAGAAACCCAGCTCTTCATGCTCATTTCAAATTAGCGACAAAAAGACTCATTATGTAACGTCTGCAAAGCCCACGTCGTTGGATTCCAGCGTGCACGGGAGACTTTCCTTCAGACTCAGAACCGTCTCTTCTCATGTCTCGGTAGCTTTGTCGACTTCAAATAAAGGAACAAGCTTCTCTTCCACACAGCGGGGATGCCAAAGCCTACATTATCGTGTGAGTGTGCGGTTTGTGGAGCCAACGAGTGCACAGGCGCACACACAAAACAATCTTCCATCGCGCATGTGTGCACCTTGCCATCCTTGTGCAGGCACAGACTGTTCTCACATGTGCCCACACATTCCCCAGTGAGTCATCTAAAATAACACGAGAGGCATATCAAAATAGACAATAATACCCTCGTGAAAATAAACGGAGGGGCCTAACAGAAACAAACACTGGTCAGCGGGCTGGGTTTGTCCGCCGTGGGGCTGCAGGGCCTGCAGTGTCTCATCCAGCTCCTACTTTTACAACAACATACCAAACACACGGATGGGGAAAACTTAAGACTGTAGTAATAGAGGAGGATCCTCGGGGGTACCTGCACCGCAGAGGTCCGCTCGGGTAAAACACTCCTACTGATGTGTGTCAGCAGCAGGGTTGGAAAAGGTTCCTTGAAAACTGTAATCTGTTACAATTACAAGTTACAATGTACCAGAGTACTTTGAGTTACTTTTTGGATGACTTCACCAGCAAACATAAAAAATAAAGACAAGAAGGAATGGAATGTGTCGTCTGCTCAGTGTACTGACACATCTTATACACAGAATACGCAAATTGCACTGAACAAGTTTTGAACTATCAAAACTCAGTAACCAATCAGGTGCCTAACACTGATTTTTTTTTTTATAATTTTTTTTTTTTTTTAAGAATCAAAACCACAATACAAATAAAGCTTCCAATTTCTATTCAAGAAAATGTGCCCATCTTTTCCAAAACACTCTCTCTCTCTCTCTCTCGTCCCATTTCCTCGTTTGTTTTAATGGGGTTTTTTTTTTTTCCGGAGTAAATATGAATGGTTGATGAGAGGCTGTATCTGGCAGCATGAATCACTGATTGATAATAACTAACAACCCGCTATTCAGTCAACGTACAGACTTTAAAAAAAAATTTAAGTTATGGCACGTGTTGCCCCAATTAACACCTAAAACAAGAGATCCTATAAACGTATTTAGAATGGCTTCCTACCATCAGCACCAGTACTGGCATTGGCAGGTTACGGACAGGTTATGAGCTAATAAAACTATTTTCTATTGTAATCCTGCTCAGTAATCCCAGTTTTTTTCGAATATACCTGTAAGGAGACTACACATTTTTTTATGTATTGTAACGGATTACAGTTGTATTTTTTTGTATACTAATCACGTAACTCCGTTACATGTAATCCGCTACTACCCAACCCTGGTCAGTAGTAATACTCGGGTCCATTGAGGAATGTAAAGGAGTTTGTACTCATCAAGGTAATAATGCTAAAAATAAACTTGTAAAAAAGGAGTAGGATGATTCCTCCTTGTGGTTAGTCTACCGAGGCTGTCTCACACTGTACTACAGGAAATGTAGAGCACACATCTCTGAACACTGTGCTCTCATTAACAGCTGTGTCTGTTGCTCAGTGAGTCAGTGTCCTACAACTGCATGGACGCATGGATTACACAGATAGATAGATAGATAGATAGATAGATAGATAGATAGATAGATAGATAGATAGATAGATAGATAGATAGATAGATAGATAGATAGATAGATAGATAGATAGATAGATAGATAGATAGATAGATAGATAGATAGATAGATAGATAGATACACAATTAGAAAACACCACGCCCACACACAGATGCACCACATCCATATCTACAGGAGTATATGTCGTTCATTACACAGGAGATTAAAACAAACATGAACATGTACGTAGTAAAGCCATAAATACCAAACAAGAGGATTATAGAAATGGTATTGTATAGGTGACGCATTGTGTAGTGTTGTTGCTGTCGGCAGGAGAGACTTATTGAATCGGAGCTTGTAACAGCAAAGCTGCAGCAGTCTGTTTGCAAAAGGGCCCGCTGTTTGTCCAGTATGTGATGGAGAGGATGATCAGGATTATCCCGTTTGTTCAGCATCCTTCTTCTGCACCACATCTTCAAACATCCCAGGTTTACAGTCAGTGTCAGACAAATAACCTCTATGATATATTTCACTACGGTGGCCCAGACGGGCAAATAGCACAACACAACAACAAAAAGCCAGAATAGAAGTGTGCAGTCGGGGATCAGGTTACATTTTTTGACAAACTTGTGGTGGGAAAACAGGTTTTGCTTCCAAGGGAACAAGTGACGCCATGGGTGTACAAAGTAGGAGAACAGTTAGGAGTTTAGAAACTCTTAGAGCTTAGAATATTTTAAATTATAATATATTGCCACAAGTTCTAATACTTGGGACAGAGGGATCGCTCCACCATGGTGCTACACAAATCCATTCAAAATAAGCCAAAAATGACTGTATAAGAATGATTACAGCTAGGAATGAAAACAATCAGTAACACAATAACTGTAACACAGAGCTGCAACACGTAACCATGGCAACGGCCAAGCAAGGTCATGGGAAGCATTTCCCACAAATCCCTGCGCCGCTCCCCCAGTCCACTGCGGTCGCAACAATATCTTCTGACGGAACGATGGACGGCAGAGCACATACATAACGTTACGCCCGTTTCGACACGGTGAACCAACAATTGTGATTTCTGAAGACACATAACGGCGTTAATCACAATCATCATGCAGCAGTCTTTAACTTTCGTCAATAAACTCTCTCGAATCAAAATCGTCCGTCCGCTGCACACTTCCGTTGTGGAATTTTGCGGTTGTGTTGTGCTGTTGGCCCTTCTGGGCCACCATATTCCACAGTCATAGACAAGAAGTCTGAGTGTGTATATTATCACAATCGATATATCAAACTAGTAGTAAATAATTGACTCTGGTTCAAGACAAGACACAGTGAGTGATGTCTGTGTATGAATAAAAATCCTTTAAATGGAATTTTTTTTCTTCTTCCAAAGCTGTTTTCTGCTCTCACACATCATCTCATTTTAGCTCAGTTAATATGGAATAATCAGCAAATCAGTTGCCATCATAATGATATTGATAGTGATAATTATAATATTTATTGCTCATGAATGGGATTTACCTCAACAGTAACCACTGATCTACCTTTCAAACCTTTGTGACCATTAAATTGCCCTGAAATGTCTAATCTGTTTGATAGATGTCTTGCTGCTTATATTTTCTTCTCTGCTTCTCATAAAGTAACTATCTGTGAGAATATAATGCGCTGGAGCACCATGGGCTTCATTTTGTTGTTTTCCTCAGAGTGTTTTTCTGGCATGGACACAAACTGTGAAAACCACATAACAGCTTGGCAAAGTCAGTATGCTGCTGCTGCTGCTGCTGATGATGATGATGATGATGAGGAGGAGGGGCTGGGAGGGTCTGCAGCTTTTTTTTTTTTGTCTTCCCCTTTTAACTATTCATTATGCTTAGAAAGCATATTGATCCCTCAGTAATACACACTGTAGTGTTGTTGTAATGAATCTGTAGATGCTGACCACTCAGACTGTTGTTCCTCAGTCATTTCTCTCTTTTAGTATGTCAGGACTGTATAATGAATAACACGCACAGCGAACACCCGTCTTCTGGCTCGGCAGGTTCTGTCCTGTTACAGCCGAGCTGGAAACCAGGAAACAACAGGAGCCTGCAGCACAAACACAAGTCAGCAGGCGGTCTCTCCAACAATAGCAGCATCAGATGTGTGTGTGTGTGTGTGTGTGTGTGTGTGTGTGTGTGTGTGTGTGTGTGTGTGTGTGTGTGTGTGTGTGTGTGTGTGTGTGTGTGTGTGTGTGTGTGTGTGTGTGTGTGCAGTGTGTTCACCTTACACCCCGTTGTAACAAAATGAAGCATCCTTTTAATGTTGTTTGCACCAAATTCTGGCCCTGCGATTGAAATCAAGTCATTTTGTGAGATCCTGTGTGAGCTGGACGATGAGCCGCTTTTAAACTCATCTATCCATTTCACTCTGACCCCTGACTTAAAAAAAAATCAACAACATTCTATCAAGGATTGCTGTACACTGGAGAGTTTCTTTTTAAAATAATTTTCTGTGAACCTGAGAGATTATTGTGGTGACAAATAACGGTAACTACTCCCCAACTTTGACGCTTCATTTGAACGTAATCATCAGGAATCTAAAGCATCTGATCTCTTCATGGGACAAAAATCTCATGTAAATTGACATAAACCTTAAATATTCTTCCATTTCTTTAGACGCTCAAAGATTGCCAATACATTATTGATTGCTACAGTCCTATGGGCATGTTGAGAATAGGTACAGTATATTGATGTAGTTTCTTTGTGTGCACTGTAAGTATGCTTTAAGAAAATGCAGACATGAGGTGCACTAATTGGGAACAGGAGAGTATACTATTATTTTTTTTAAAAGATGCAAAAATAAAGACTATACCAGTAATTGGCACAATATGTTTTTTTGCTATATTCTCACATTCCTGGTAATTTACTTGGTAATCATATTTAAATGGCGCAAATAAATTGGGTAGCTTCCAGATAATTGTGTTAATTAGCAGTTGGAAACTGCTTTGACGGATCTTCTCACACATCCAGCAGACACAGACCAAATACATTTCCATTTTTGTTCTGCTTCGTTCCACCTCCTCGAACTTCTGGGGGGGGATTCTGGTTCTGTGTTCCCCAGCTCCGAGCCATCTCTCCTTCGACGACGGACAGATAAAATGAGCTGCTCTGGGGTTTTTTTTATTGCCAAGCGCAGCCGCTTGATTCAGCTGGAAGTGAAGCTTATGAGCGCAACGAGCAATAAGCAGTAAAATCTAAAGGGGCTGTAAGAGGTGAGGAAGATGGCAGATGAGTTGCAGCTCCTGGCTTCCCTCGACATCCCTGTACTTGCCTCTGATTTCCTCGCCTCAGCAGCATTTTGCTCGCGGACGGATGCTGACCAGCAGCAGGCAGTCATCCGTCTGGAAGGAAGCGTCGCTTGCATCCTGTGCCTCGGCCTCCATCGCCCACTTAAAGATCAATCCAAACTCAAGGCAGCTGAAGTTAGCGCCGGTTGAAGCGGCACCCCTCAGGCCTGATAATAAGCATGTGTAATCTTGAATGCGGTGTGTAAGCTGCACCTTTGCTGCTGTGCTGGGCTTTCTCACATCTGCTCACATCTCAAGCTGTCAGTTTAGGAAACACAGAGACGCTTCTATTTATACTGTGTTATTGAAGCAGCTCCATGGACGAGAGCATACAGAGTTTGAAGATTTATGGTGATTTATACAGTTATTTTAAGTGGGTTCTAATCTCTTATTGTATTTTTTGCAAACATCTTCAAATACTTTGACATGGAAGCTTTGCAGTGACTGGTCAAAAACCTTCCCATGAAATAGGAGAGCATCTACAGTATATCTCAAATTAAAACTTTAGGATGAGCATTTGCATAATTAGGGAGTCATCTAATAAGATACAAATAATGATTCAAATTCATCTAATTAAGTGTGGAATACAGCATTAGATACAGAGTATTAATACAAGGGGAGCTGGAAATCCATTAAGCTGGAAATCCACATCACATTGCAAAGTAGATACACAAATAGATGACTTTATCTTCATCATCTTCATCATCATCATCATGCCAGCCTGCTCCTCAGGTGGAGCTCAGAAAGCCGGAGCAGCCTCACATGAACAGATGGCAGCCATATTTCCATGCAAGTGTGCCTGGCAGATTGCTGACACTATAATTTATCACGGAGGGCAAAAGAACAGTAACCGGGGGTAACATCGCCAACACTTCACAGGAGGAGCATTGTGCGCAGTTTTTTTTTTTTTTTGCAAAGGACTACATCTGGATGTTGTCTCCGTGAAGCTCAACAGCACATCTCAATAAAAGAAGCATTGCTCATTTAATTCTCCCGTCGCTGAATGGCGACTTGATTCGTCATTTGGCCTCATTGAAACGGCGGAGATCTTCGCCGTATCGGCCACCTGTGGAAACGCAATCCTTGATAAGCAGCTGCTCACTTTGACATGAGCGAGGTCTGTATGGCGAGCTAAACTCCATCTCTAACCAATTGACAAAGATTTATTCTCAAAAGTCAGGTCACTATGTGGTCACTTTTCTGTAAATCTGATAGACTGGTGAAGGAAGGATCGACCCTAAAGGTGGTCAAAGCAGAATAAAAGATTGATTGCGACCTGCTCGTGGTGTTTGCCGAGACTAGTTGAGCATGGCATTCTCACGACTGTCGAGTAAGATAAATTAGTAGAGATGACGGATGGCTTTTAATGCGTTTCATGTTTGAATGTATGGCCGTGTACATGTCGAATTGTCTTTGTGAAAGCAGCGAACTGCCCGTGGGCGGGTGGAGCAGAAACAAAAAAAAGGGCCAAAATTGTCTCACAAGAGTTTGGAGCCATTCTGGGAAGTGTCAGTGTTGATCTGCCCTCCAATGTCTCACTGTTAAGTATCTGCTGCCGATCGGGAGCGCCCGACTAAATCAAGTCAAGCAGACTCATCTGTGTGAGTCGTCTTGGTTTGCTTTTTTGGTCTCAGCCCTTCGGTTTGGCTCGGTGTGCAGCCAGATCCATGCAAACACACATAACACGGGGGGGGGTTTGCAGTAAGATTCAGTAAAAACAAAGAAAAACTCCGAAGAACCAGCAAGAAGCTTTTCTCATGTGTATGATGCATATTTTAGGAGGTAAAAACTGCAATTGTGACAGCACAACAGTACGATTCAAGCCGTGAAGACGCACACTTTATGCAAGAACCCTTCGTATGAGAGCTGGGATTCAATATTCACCAGCACATTTATTTCTTTTTTTTCCCCTCAGTTCTGCAAACAGCTGTCTTCAGAGAGCAGCGCGCAGAGGACTGAATTACCGTGACCTTGTAAAATCCGAAATGGAAACACCACTCAGGCTCATCTTGGAGCTGCAGGTCACCGTGAAGCTAATGGAGGTGTAGCCCCCCCGCGGGGAATGGCGCCGTCTCTGCACACACCGACGGCAAGAAAATGACAAATAAATGAGGGAGATGCCTT
This sequence comes from Blennius ocellaris, assembly GCF_963422515.1. Classification (NCBI taxonomy): domain Eukaryota; kingdom Metazoa; phylum Chordata; class Actinopteri; order Blenniiformes; family Blenniidae; genus Blennius; species Blennius ocellaris. Next base: position 6,991,616 of record NC_137665.1, read on the forward strand.
CAGCTGAGCAACGACAAACGAGAAAATGTAAGGCTGAGGTCCATGTTGAGACGAGCGTGGATGTTTCGTTTTGCCGTTTTATTTATGAGAGCAAGGAAACAATCAGTGACGTTACGGCGCATCCATGTGGTGAAGGTGACGACTTCTAACAAGAAGTTATTTGCATCGTCTTGAAATTTCCTTTTGTTTTGAAACTGCATCAAACTGGTTGTCGTTGCTGATTTATGTTGACGATGAAATAGCAAAGCAAAATTAATGCAGCACACCCACAAAACTCTCAAGTGTGATTAACCGCGAGTGCAGCCGAGAGCAAGCAGTAATGCAATGCGTAAAGGCATTAATCCCAAATAAAAAAATAACATTACATTTCATCATTGAGAAAGAATTGTGTCTTGTACATACCCTCAGTGAATGAATACAGCAGCTATGCCTTTTTTTTTTTATTATTATTTGCTGCATTTATTACATTTTCAAGGGATGGTTTTTAAATGATAGTCAGCCAAGAATGTTAATATTCCAATGTGAGCCGAACACAATCATCATCTCCCAAATAAATACTAAAATGCTGCTGGTTATAATGCAAATATTACAAATGTCCTCCTAAATATGGACTCATTTAATTCACTTTTTCATAAAAATCGAAACTACTTGACATTTTGTTATAATTAGATACTGCCTAAAGGTTTCTCTTCAGATGAACGTGGTGAAACATATGGAGAAAACCCACAGCTCCAGTAAGCGCTACAAACAATAAATGAAAATCTTTAGATAGTTTTGTAACCGTTTTTTGGCACTACTTAATTTTTTATTTTTTTTAATTCTGACATAGCTTCACCATTGCTCATTGGTTAACCGATTAACTCCTTTCTGCCTTACTCAAACACACCCGTATCGCCTCACACATCATTCTTGTATTTAATGATATTAAATTTCTGCCGCCAGTTGTCACAAAGGCCTTGAGTAAACAACTATTTTGTCGGCCTTCCACTCCCCATAGTAGACCGTCATTACCTCCATGTAAATAAGCACAACACAGACTGTGTCAGAGTCGCACACACATCAATTTTTTCCTCTTTTATTCAGTGATAAATAATTTCCTATGATCATAGGCTTTATGTGTAGACATCCGATCAAGGCAAGAGACAAATTAGAGGGCACACACGTTGCCACCATTAGAAAATAATAGCAGAAAAACAAAAAAAACAAAAACAAAAAAACAAAACAATGAGGTAAGAAGTTCTCTTTTTTTATACATTTGTGGTGCTTCTATGTCTGTTACCTATACTGTTGAATGCACAGTGCTTCCTAATACACAAATCCTGCCTTTTTGTGTCTGTACATTATGAAACAAAAACAGCTCATGGCACAATACTAAAACCAACCAGGACAGGGCGCTGCAGAGTGGAGACTTTAGCAGGATACATCATCGAGCCGAGGAGAAGAAGAAGAGCTGAGCAGAAAACAGAAGTACAAAAACGCTAAGACTGTGCGCCGCACGCACACGCACACACACTCATACACACACGCACACTTTCCAGGAGAGATCTGAGTGTCAGTAGCTTGCATGCTCGCACCACAGTCCGGTGTGAGCTTGTACAGTTTGGGATGACTCATGAAAGAGCTGCAAATGATTGAAAATAAGAGTTGCAATCGATTTGAGTAGAAATAACACCGCCGATAATATTCTGAGCATCCTGAACTGGTTGTGTGTGATGGAGGGGTGGGGGATCGGAAGCTCAGGGCTGGAGAGTGACGAGTGTGCAGCACGGGGAGCAAACTGATACAGAAAGGTTTGCTGAAGAGCAGAGATGTTGAGGCTGTGTGTTTCTCAATGGCCAGGTCAGATGATAGCAGAGGTGTGAGTCAGACGAAGCCGAACATCCACGCAGACATAAAGAAAATTAAAACCAGTGACGTACACCTCCTGTATATACAGCACTGTGCATTTAGGCCCGGATGCTGTCCCTTATGTAACGCGCCCCGACTTGTGTTCTTGTTGATGACTCTGAAGGTCCACAGGCAATACAAACTATTTGTCTCCTTGCTTGCGAGTTAGAGGCTTTCAATTATAAATCTCTGCGGTCTATAAAAGCAGCCAGCAGCTGTTGCTGTTGTTATAGTTTTGCTTAAAATCCAACTGGATCATTTTAATGCGTCTCCGCTGTAAATTGTTGCAACGCTGCAATTAATTGATAATAATCAACCACACAACTATTTCTCAGAAGGAAAAAAAAAAAAAAAAATCCCCAAAAGGCAGATTCCTCCTGCACTGTTACAATGACCGTTTCTGTAAACCTTGAAAGGCTCATGATGTGGAGATCAGGGCTCTGATGGCGCCACAGCATCACCTCCAGGATCACTTGCTCTTTAGTCAACAGTGGATGCATTCAGGGTTGTTTCCCTATTTTGTCAAATCTGGAGCTGGTCATGCTGTTATGACGCGATGGATCAGTAGAATCACATCACAACAGTCCAATTCTTCTGCACAGAGCTGCAGGTCTGCAAATTGACGAAGGAAATACATTTTAAAAGAGGCTCCTGATGACTTCAGCACGTGCCTGAAAATTCTCGTGTTTTCTCTTTTCTTTTCTTCACGCAATAAGTGTGAATCTAGTGAAGAAGTTTAAGGAACTGTTAAATAATTAGTTCTCATTTCTGGTGCTGCAAATCTGCCCAAATGTGACGAAACACAAACCAGAAAGAGAAGGTTAAAATATGACTTTATTTTGTATTGGAACATTCAACATAATATTCTATAACCTCAGTGAATTCATGTTTTTTCGTTGTTTTTTTTAGTTGCAATTCTTTCATAAATATGAGACAGGTTTTTGGTCATAACTGTATATCAGACTTCACAATGTTATTTTAATGTTTACGCTCCCATACTATGATCATGTCTATCATTTTAAGCCGTTTGACCTTTCTTTTGATCTATATCTAAAATATAAAACTCATTAAGGAGTTAGTTGATCGTTGATCTTTTTTTTAATAATGTCTCCATTGACATTTCTGCAGAAGTGAGAGCCAATAAAATTCTACTTCAATAAAGCTGAAAACTTAATGCGTGACTACATATCAAATTGAGCTGTGTGCATATTTGAAATCCCTGTATTTAATGTCTGAACAAGCTATTGAGCCGTTATCATAAAGAGCGTATAATACTGCTGAGTCTACGACAGGGGAGCCTTAGATTTGCTTGCAATTGAATTTTTAAAAGTGTGTAAAAATACTCCTAAAGGTCCGAAAGTAAATCCAACACTGTGCGTCACGAATAAATATGCAACTTTACCCACGGCGTTCAAAACCTCGGAAATCATCGTGGAAAAAAAAGCAGAAGACAGCTGGATGTTGATGTGTTGAAATAGTACAGATGAAAAATAATAATCTGCTGCAGCTGCTGAATGCACACTGCAGTGTGTGTGTGTGTGTGTGTGTGTGTGTGTGTGTGTGTGTGTGTGTGTGTGTGTGTGTGTGTGTGTGTGTGTGTGTGTGTGTGTGTGTGTGTGTTACATTCACAGCCCTTATGAGCAGCACACAGAGGCACAGCCACATATGCTTGGACCTGACCTGCAGTCCCGGTGCCTTCATAGTTGCACAAATCGAGATCAAAAGAAAAGGAAGAAGTAGAAGAAAAGAAGAAAACCCCCCCCCACTCCTGGCTCGTTTCAGTCCCGTCCAACATTAAAGGAGAATACCACCATTTTTCAGCATTGTTTGTTTTTTAACGCTATGTAATGTAATGTAATATAATATAATACTGTCCGTTGGAGTATATGTCATCACCTTAACCTCCTGAAAAGTGACACCTCAGTCATTTATATCCTGAAAATTACTTCAAACAGACTACTCTGTGTGTGGCTAAACGAAATGAATCAGAGTATTACTAGAAATACAGGAAGTGTGCTTATGTTCAGGGTGGTTATTCTCTAAATTCACAGTCTCCGAGTTATTGGTAAAGCTTGTGTATGGGCATGACGGGTGGAGCCGAGTGAATCACCTGCTGTCCACACTCACTACGAGTCCTCCACTGTCTGTGTGAATAACTGAGTGGCATTCTCCTTTATGGTGTGTGACCTCTTGTTCTGCTGCTCGGGGTCGTCTGACACCGCCACCACCACCCTTTCCAGCCCGCCGCCCCGCCCAAACCCGCCTGCAGCTACCTGCTCCGGAGCCGGTCGAAGACCAAGAGGAAGCACACCTGCGTCTTTCTCTCTCCCGCAGCATCACATGTGTGGGTCCAGACAGCTGCTAACACAGCTGCTCTCCTCAACCTCCCTCGCACATGCACACACACACACACACACACACCCACGCACACACACACACACACACACCTGCGACCATGTGACATGACTGGCGGGAATCAATCCTGCTCCAAACACAAGTTGGCAAAAAACAAAAACAAAAGAAAAAAAACTAAACAAAGACAAAAAAAAACCCAAATTCCCTTTAAGGGCAATAACACGCAAACTACTTCATCGGAAAAGGTGATGGCGGGGGAGGTGGGGAGCGGGGAGAAGAAAAGAGAACACAAATTGTACAACAGAAAGGCTGAAACTGAAAATAGCCGAGAGAAGCCAAAAATAGCAACAGGAGCGGTAGTGACGAAGCAGATGTGTGCTGCTGCTGCTGCTGCGCGGCGGCGGGGCGGACGGCTGGGAATCAAGTCGAGGAGTGGCTGTAGTGGTCCTCCAGAAATGTGCGCCAGCACTGTGGCCGCGGTTGCCATGACAGCGGCACATTAAGCACCCTTCTCCAACAGAACAACAACAGAGAGACGGCCATATTTGAAATGAACAGTGGCAGGGCGCTGCGGCAGCCCGGGCTGCCCTGGCTCACACTCCTCCTCCCTCGTTTGTGCCCGCGGTCCCCCTTTTAGCGTTTGGTTCATTTGTTCTTTTTCGTCTTTTAGTAGTTTTAGGTACTTCCGTGCTGCTGCGGTCCGTTGACGCATAAGCAGAGGCTTCCCCCGTTTCGGGCTCCGGGCCACAGTTTGTTGTATTCGGTTTTCAGTCATTGCTGTGTTTTTGTAAATCCCCATACAATTTTCAGAGCCTCCCGTGTCAGTCCGGAGGCGAGCGCGTCGGGAGTCCTCAGCCCGGGAGGCAAACTTTCCCTGCGAATAGCAGTCCCACTATGGTGAAGAAGATGGAGAGGACGAAGAGCACGTACGAGGAGCCCACCACCGTGTTGTTAGGCAGTTTGTACGGCTGGCCTCCCACCTCGTTGATATAGAAGCCTATTGGGAAGATGAGCGCCGCCATGCAGAACAGGATCACTGAAAAGAGAGAAACGAGAAATGTTAGCTTGCGCCCCACGTCGAAATAATGACCGCGTCACGGATCCATACACACCCACACGTCACACACGTTAAAACGTCTTTGTTCTTCACACTGGACTCAGAAAACTGAGCATAATCATACGAGTTTGAGCGGGCGGTCCAGATACAAGTCAATTTTAGCAAGTTCATTAGTGAGAGACAATAATGTCTTTCAAATGGCTTTGAAGGAACAATTACACCAAAGAGATTCATGCTGGTGTTCAACGCGAATCTGCAAGATGAAATGTCATTTATGTACATGGAATTTATGTAACTTCCCCGTTTCAACATTTGTCATAGATTAGGGATTCTTTCAGAGCGTTTGTCGCCAAGTAAAATGTGGGACCGTCTCTGTTGGATTAAAATCCAACCGTGCACATTCTGTTCACATCCGACTGAAAGTCTCGAGTCAAATCCTCAAGCATATTTTCAGTAGTTTCAATCCATTTTTTTTTTTTCATTATTATTTTTGCAGTCATTCCGCACTTGCCTTTGCAAAGTTTCCAAAATTTATGGGCGGCCAACAGTCGCTGCAGCTGCTAAATGAGCTGCTCATGGCGAAGGACACTAAAACACGCGTTCGGCCGTCAGCAGGGGATTTTGGCCGTCGCTCGGCACACAATTAGTAAGCTGAACAATTAAACGCCCGCCCCCTTCGCTAGTCGGCACCATAAATATTCATCTGTTCAACCATTCCGTTCTTCAGTTCGAGAACAAAGCAGCTTAGCCGTCATGCAGCCGCCGGCCACTAATATGGGCTGGAGACACTGAGCCGGTTTCATCGGGGGAAACGGCGACAAGGGAGCTGTGTCGGAAAGAAAAGTGGCATGTAAGCACTGGACCAACACACAATTGCATTCAACTGAAAACACTGAGATATAAAATCTAACAGAAGAGCGGCTCCTTCTAACTGTGGTAAAACCAAACACAAGCTCATCACGGGAGGAGCTGCCACTTTGTTGAAACTGAAGGCTTCGGTAAGTTAATTGAAAAGGTTGAGCCTTGATTACACGCTGCAACATGTTGACTGTTCCGTAAGCGCTTTTTTTTTTTTGTGTGTGTGTGTTTTTCTTTAAACGACCCTGCAAAGTCCCAAAGGGAAACAATTCCCAGGAACAACCCACTCCTGCACTACACTTACAAACAGATGAGAAACACACGATTTCCAAATTCAGGCAAAAATGTGCCATTTCCCTTTGAGCCCAGCCAGATGCTTTTGTGCAAACCCAACATAACATTGAGCTGCACGGCGACTCGGCATGACCCAATCTGGCATCATGATACAGAATATCATGCATTTCCACTACGGTAGACTTACATGACAAGAACAACACTGCACAGATATAAACTAACAGTTGACAAAGGTGGTTAACTGAGGCCTTTGTAACAGATTATGAAAACAACACCTGCATGTTGCACGCCATCAACAGCTTGCGACTGCCTCGTGAGCCTTTCTCAATGCGTCTCCGTGTGGCTGTGGTATTACATTTAATGAAGCACAAGAGGTCACGTTAATTTTAGCAGTATAATAAACTACACTACATCAAATCCAATGATTAAACACTATAGTATGTCAAGTATGGAGCCGTGGTGCTAATACACAATACATGTGATGCGCACACACCCCCGCACTCTCTCTACAGATGTTTGTTGACCATAAATGTGCACCTCGGCAGCAAAAACCTCATAAAATATTGACTTGAAGTCGCGCTTGACTTTCCCTGCACGCGGAAGCAGATTCAGTTCTGGTCATTATGAATGTGCAACAACAACCACCATTTATAATTAATTGGTTTGACGTTTTCACTGAAATCTACTGCCGAGCATTCCACGCCGCTGCTTCTGTATTTACAAATCTAAACGACAATATTTCGAATATGGCACTAGATAAGGAAGCATTCTGGCACAGTTTAATTTCTGTCACATATCGGCAACAAGAAACCTTGAAGCAGCGGCATTCATTTCAGCTTTTAAGGGCGTAAAGTTGATGTAGAGTTTGTGTGTGAAATATTTGTAGGCAAAATTAAATCATCATTCGGTTTTGTCCTTGAGCTTAAAATGAGTTTATTGCATTTTTCACCTTAAAAAAAAAAAGAAAAAAAGCTGCAGAATGTTGAGTATACTTTATTCCACACGAACTCGTTCAGCCACCTCGGGCTGATTAACGCAGTACAATTGGAAGCTTTCTAAACAAGCACAGTGCTTTTCAGCTTTTTCCAGAAGAAGTGTTTTTCGATATAAAGAAAAAAAAGGAAGCAGTGGAGGACGCCACGAGGACGCAGGTGTTGTTGCTTAGAAAGAGCTGTCACTCGAGGTCAGCTGGCCTTTGTTTCCATAAGAAGCAGCTTTATTTTGGTGACGAGATTTTAGCTTGAGCATGCACCCGACGCTAATTGGTGACTGTTAAGAGTCTGCCGATATCGGCTTCAGTCCTGCCCGACGTGGATGTTTTGAACGAGTGGTCCAGAGGATAGACGCCGCTGCAAGATTGTCGTCTCATTGTGTTCTGAAGTGACCAGCGGGTGACGCAATTAAAAGACGTACTCCTCCGACCTCTGACACGATGAAAAGAAACGCTCCCGTAAGAGTCAGATGGGATTGTGTTTCCATTCCGCACATTCTTTCTCGGTAACCCTCCCACCGAACTCCCCCCACAATGCAACTTGTCAATCAAATATTCAGGTCAAGACTCAGAAGCACTTTGCTACCAGAAACTATTGTGCAAACCTTTAGAGTAGTTTTCATATGTCAGACATGTTCTCACGCAAAATCCACTTTGCACTGCGTGTCTCTCAGACCACAGTTTGACAAATTGCTCCTGTTGAATATGGATTTAATCCATCTCTTGTTATCCGACGCTGGCTCCGCCAGGCGTCCTCTGTATTTCCTGACGATTTCATGTGTGAACGCAACGGATTGGTGGGTTCTCAAAATCGGCAAACGAACCCAGCGGGACCAATTAGCCGGATGTGTCGGCCGCATGCTGGGGATCGTTAAGACGGGAAAAAATCGCTCTCCACAGAGTGTGTGATCTGCCCGGCGTGTGTCGGTTGCGTTTGCGGCGGCGGACCCGCGCGGAGGTCTGTAACGACGTCGTCGTGGAGCTTCACCTGCCCGGTGAGGAAAGCGGATGTGACTGGAGAATAAAAGGCTGTCGCTAAGCAGGATGACGGTAATTTCTTCCGCTTCCTTTGAAGACGCGTCAACTGTGGCTCGAGGTCCAGCGGAGTTCATTTATGCAACACGCGGTGACGTTAGACGCCAACGGCCTGACTCCTGAATAGCAAATTGTATATCGTCAATTAAAAACAACAGTTGACGTATTATAAGATATTGTCCTGCTCCTCTTCTGCCTCAGAAGAGCATTCATCCCACAGCTGCAATGCTTTCGGTGGGAGGTCGTCCACAAAGCTGCACTGTGAACAATCACACGTAACCAGTGTGCGCAGCAGTGTGACTTGTGTGTTATTAAGTACAATCGGCGCCCGGAAGGTCGCGTGTAATTATGTTGAGTAAGTCGACACAGTGCCGTCAGTTAATGTCGACAGTTTGGACAAAACACAATACTGACATTCATGCTGCGTCAAGAGGCGGCCGTGGCAATAAATAAAATATCTAATAAAAGACGAGAGAATAAATGTCTCTTCAGGTGCAGGAAATGAGGAAAAAAAAAATCTTTCACACAGTAGGAAACAAACTTAAGGGAATGAACAAGTAATTGGCTGTTGACAACTCGCCAAGTCAGGTGGTTTTCACCCTCATCTGTCCTACAATGTAAAGTGCACCAGCACTTAATAAAAACAGGGATGTTCGTCCTTGGCATACGTGAGCTTCTCACCTTTCTTTCTCAATTTCATTATCAGAGCAACGCCACAGAATCTCATCTCAAACCAGCAACATTTGCAGGATTAGCCTTTTTTGTTGTTGTTGTTGGGAGTGTTGGAATTGAGTGAATCCTTTCTGAATGCATCATGTCTCATGCACATAATGATAATGGTTAAAGAAAGTGCATGGACGATGCTACCAAAGTTGGACAATATCGCAAGTGCTATGGAAACGCATTGGAGAGGCATCCTTCCTTGAGACATAAATGTGTTAAATAATTGACTTGCCAAGCATAATTCAGAGCGTGCATGCATAATTAGGAAATAACAAGGTTGGCCTACATTATAAATGTTGTGATCCACATTTCCCCCCCCCCAAACACCGTAACCTTTACATACAAGTGTATTTTCAGCATGTGGGATGACGCATCACTGCATATAATCTCTCAAATTAGCCATGTAGCTGTGTGAACACAGCAGTGTTTGCAGAGTTTAACCTGCCAGATAGGAAGTAAATGCCACAAATCCTCATGATCCTGCCGTGTCCTGCGAGCCTCTAATCCCACCTTTTTACCCCGTTTATTTGATGCCGTTGATGCTCGGCCGCTGCGCTGCCCATCTTCACATTGTAAAATCTGATTTCACTTTACTGAAGAGGAGAAACCTGTGTGCAGGATTATTCCACCCCCCCCCCCCCCCCCCAGTCTACATGTAACATCAGGATTTAAATGTCTTTATGATTCAGCACCTCATTAATTACATGACATGCACCACATCATACTTACACATATGCCATCTGAAAATCATTACTTCCTGCTGGCTCGTCTGTCTGCAGCATTATCCAAAGTATCTCAAACGTAGCACTCATGTCGCCCGTGCGGCGACTTGATTCACTTAAAACCAGGGGGTATTGTTCAATTGGTCGGTCTTGTCAGACTGCTGAGCGGGCGCTCGGGGAGAGCTGTGTAAAAACTAGATATGCAGCATGTTGACTAAGGCTCCCTGAATGAGCGGCGTGCTGACTCGTCTCCAATCCGTCAGCGAGCACAAATGACCACCGGCCGCTAAGCCCCCGCATCCCGGGACAGACACAAGTTAATATTTATGTCTTGTTGTTTCGGCTGCTCGTTACTCTTGGCCACGCGTTCATCCTGGAGGCGAGAGAGCGGCAGCGATGGTGAAAAGGGACGTGGTGAAAGGTAAGCAAAAAGGCGGCCAGAAATACGAGGCTCAGCGTTACACCTGTGAGCGTCGCGGGAGACTTTAATTGAGGTGCACTTCGCAGTCCACTGCTTCGTTAAAGTGCCTAAACTGATGACATACGGAGCCTTGCTCACCTGCTGCTGCTGCTGAAACTGCAGCGACTTACACTGATCAAAAAGCAGCGGCTGCCACAGGGATCGGCAATTATCTTTGCACTCACATGACAGAGATAAATACAAATATCCAATTGATTAATTCATCAATCGGAAGACCAAATAAGCAGCTTGAGGAAATTATAATTGGGATCTGGTCCAAGAGAGTCCGTATACGATTAATCTATCGTGTGTACATTTCGTTTGCGTGACCCCCATTTTCTCGACGAACAACGTCGTGACTTGTTTTGATCCACGATGTTTGATAGCGTGTGTTGCTTGTGATGGTTATGCGGGGGTGGATTCACTGATGAGGCGTTTACCCCGCACAGAGACATCTGCCGCAGCTTCACCACTTTCAACACACAATCAAAATATGTGCGTCGAGTTGACAAAGAGTCACTGTGCAGCAAACACAGTGCACAGACGGTGTAACAAGGCTGACAGAAGAAGATGGAGGAGTTTTAAAAAGCTCCATTGCAGCCAATAAAAGTCATCTTGCCCGATTCCCAACAAGTCGATCGAATAAAACCTGTTAAATTTGCACCAGGACTGTTAACGAGAACCACAACAAATGCAATGCTCGGTAATGGGGGTGCGAGTGAAAGCATCTAAAGTATTTCTCATTAAAATTGAGAGATTTGCTTCTTTGAGATTTGACATGTTGGTAAGTTTTTGTTAAAACAGTGTCAAAGGAGAACAATGTGATTATTGAACACATTTCTTTATGTTGACCTTGTGGGGATTCATCAAGCCATAGAATGGTTGCCTTCAAATTTCCTAACATCAACAATGATGTACACGAAAACATTTTGTCTTCATGTTGATGAAGAAATGAGGATTAGCAGCTTCAACAGTGATCTCTTTAAACGAAATACCTTAATTCAATATGATCAGATAGGAGGTCAGTGTAATCTGATGTTAGTGCTTAAAGGGACCAAACTGACAAATTGTTATATATTATATATCATCACATAAATCACGTTTATTTTTCTCCTCATGGGTGTCTCCCTCTGCAATGACGCCGATGGCCACCAGGGGGGGCCTAAAACCCAGCGTGACATCCACTGGCCTATGTTGTTCAGGGTCAATCATGCTCGGAGTCAATCATTGATCATGTATATGGATACTGTTCATTTATATCTAAAATCAATCTACTGAGCTGCCATTTCTTACTAGTCATTGTTTGTATTTTATACATGACTGACTGTATAAACAACGACCAAGAATTCAGCAAATCAATCATCCAGAACACATCAGATGTACCAGAAACTCCCACAAGGTACACAGAGCTGACAAATTGAACAACAAAAATGTGGAAATATTCAGATGTGTCTGTAAGTCAGAATCGTTTTAGCCAGAATATGATGCTTTAAATCATGCAAACACGAGTGCACGAGATGCTGTGTTTCCTTGCACGCTCGAGGGAAAATGTGGCAATTTTTTTGAGGGATTTAGAGAACAGAATTAATTACTCTTTTCTTTGTGAAGGAGGAAAAAAAAGAAAAAGGCTTTCTCTTCAAAAGGGCCTTTATAGTACATCCCATTTTATATGGTTGTCGAAGCTGGAATTAATACCCAAAGAAGGAACGGGCCTTTGTGTAAATTATACTAAATTAGATGTTGTAACTTCATTAGTTACCACAGCTTGTGTCGGTACAGTTCATGTATTGTGACTTGTATTTTATTATGACTCCACCCCTACAGATGACCTGCTGGTGTGTGGGTGTACACAGAGACACAGAGGCAAGCCTATGCCGGTCATACAAAGCTGCCCATTCACGCACTGGAGGCCTGCGGCCAGTTACACTACCGACCGACCGCCCACCTCCGCCCAGCCTTCATCACCTGTTCACCCCGAATGAACCGCGCCCCCTCCCCCGTCTCCTCTCTGAACTGCACTGTATTCCCCGCTCTCCCCTTTCCATCCCCGTCTTTACGTTGGCACGCGTCTCCAACTTTCAAACAGCACCAGCTGTTGACCTCTGCAAACACCAATTATTCACTCGGCTCACCTTATTTACTCCCATCTGGTCTCACACGCAAGACGGGTGGCGAAAAAGGTGTCGGCCTTTCGTAGCTAAAATCCAGCAACATAAAACCTTCCTTTCGGTACCATTTCCAGACTCGTACGAGGCCTGGGTGATTCATTCCTGCAGGGCCACATGAAACTAGGACTGCTGTGGAGGGAGGATTACAAGCGGCTCTCAATTCTGCCAATATTAATATATGTCTTCACAAAAAGTAGAATGATTTGGAAAGCTACTCTGATACTTTTTGTTAAATTTAGTGATAATGTCAGTTGACGCTGTATAAATTTTTTTTACATTTTAAAAAAGTTTCTCCACAAAGTGAGAATACAACTTTTAACTCAAGTCCGGATCTTGTCAGAATCACAACAAAGCCCGTAGTTATACGTTTGCTAGCGCTGCCGGTCATTATATTGGAGACTGGTACAGGTACAACCACAATAAAATAAAAGCAAAGCAGTTTGCATGCATCATTTACAACGATTTTCAGTTGATTCATAAATTTGATTTTGGTTTCAGAAATCAAATTTTACCTTCAGAGGTACGTGAGGCTCAGTCTGTGAAATCTAGGAATGGGAATACTAAATAAAGATCTTTTCTTTTCTCTAACAACGCACCAATTTTTTTGCAAATAAAAAATATAAAAATCCTTGACTACATAACAGATCTTTTCACCCATAAAGCCTTATTTTCTCATTTATTTCCTCAGCGATAATCATCAAGCTCGAAGCATTCAGTGTAGTAAAAGAGTGGATTAATAATATACCTTTTGTCTAACATCACCAGCAGAAGCTTAACAAGGGGGCCTGGGTGACAACCGTTGCCATGGAAACCTACTTTCTTTCTTTTGAGTGTGATCGTTAACTACCGTGCTCCACTGGGTTCAATTCAATTTAGCTTGTGACACAGATTTGCGCTGGCCGGACAGACCGGTATGTGTGGGACTCTGAAAAGTGGTGATTCTTGAAGTATTTTTAAGTGATTAGGTTTGCGAAATCAAAACTGCCAATCTGCATTCGGCAGAAAAGGAAATGAGCTCAAGGTCATTTGTGCGCATCCACAGGTTAGTTGTCGTCATGAAAAATGCATCTGGCTTTGACATAATAAAACCGTCTCTGGCCTCCAACAACTGACCGATCAATCTCCACGCTCCCACGCAGCCTTACGAAATCAGCCCAGTCAGTTATTATTGAGTGTTGGAAATGCATCTATACAGAAATCATATCTGAGAGAGAGAGAGAGAGAAAAAAAAAAAAGAGCTGCGATGTTCAAGGCAAACGGGGAGATAAAACACGAGAGAAACGCTGTGGCACATAAGCCACCCACTCGGGGAGCAGACAAGCTGCATTACTTAATAAATCAGCTTAAGGGAGCAAGAGGAGTTGTCAAGCATGAACAAAAAAAATAGAATAAAAAAAAAAAAAATCATATGCAAACACAGCCAAATGCACACAAAGGACCTCGCGTCTCTCTCAGAAACAAACACACTGATGTCCTGCAGCTGCTTCTTATGTCCCACAGGTCAGCAACAAATGTAAATGAGGAGAGAAGGGCTGGACTGAAAGTGTCTTTTCCTTTTAAAGCCCCCCCTCCCCATCATACATAAACGTCGCATAAATATGTGATGTGGCAAAAGGTGATTTTCAAGAGGTTACACACCACGACAGATGCGGGGAGACAAGACAAGACTGAGAGAACCCTCTGAGGGAATATGCGCCGACAGCAAGTCCAGTGAGCTAAGCGCTTTCATTCAGTGTGAGTGTCGCCGTCTGGGACGCTTACTGCCGGTGAAGGCGATCCAGCGGGCGTATTTGGTGGCTTCTCGGCGCCAGTGCGAGGCCACCAGCAGTCCGCAGGTGACCGTGAGGGAGATGATGCCCATGATGATGAAGAAGAGCGTGGTGACCCACTCCGGGGGCAGCCGCGGTGGGATGCAGGTCCGGTCTCGTCCGTGGATGGTCTGACATTGCCGGACCAGACCGACCGTAAGGGCACCTGCAGAGACGAGCAAGGTTAATTAGCTATTTGAGTCACGCTGAAACACATTAATACAAGTATTGCCAGCTTTTCTGTAAATTTGGCATATTTAAAGCTCACGTTGTTCAACAGCAGCCTAAGAGATTGCGAGATGAGACTATAAATTTAAACTTCAACCAAATGGAAACTGACGACTCCTCTTGAATTCCTAAGACGAACTCTGAATGTTTGCTGTGTGGAGAACTCGTGCGCAAAAATGGATTATGCAGATATTGAAATACCACCGAAATTGCTTCTTATTTTAAGCAATTACTTGATATGACACAGTTTTTTTTGGCTGAATCACCTGCTCAGCGGTGGAGTGCCTGCTCTGGGGCAATAACAACAATCCATTGCACAAAGCTCCAAAACCAATGATTGAGAACCATTTAAAGCAGCGCAGCGAAAAGGAACACACCCGACGCACTGCTACTTAATGAAATTCACGCTGAATTGGAGTGAAGCTGAAGAATATAACGGTGATTAGGATAAATCCAAACTCGTACTTTACACTGAGGACATTTGAACAGGGACATTTCCCTGGATGATGCAATTTGGATCCAAAGGATGGGCAACGAGCCAGACATCCCTTTACCCGAAAAACTAAATTACAGGTAATCCTTGTCTTGTCAAAAGGACTGCTCCTTAAAATTGCTAATCGAGTATCTTCTGCATTAAAAGTGATTGTGTTTGAATTACAAAAGGCTGAGATTTTATTGAAAGAGGAGTTGCTGTTTATGCACAGAAATGCTTCCATTCACTCGGATATACGGTACAAGTTCTTGGGATGAAACTCAGTTGGAACCTTGACATAACCCCCCCCCATATTCACTAGCATGAACCCAAATGAGCATCTTGACTTTTTGAGCGTCAAATTGAATCTATCCGCAGTTCTGTCACACCCATGGAACAACCTATTTCCAGCAGCAAACTAGGAACCTATGAGGTACTGATGTGTTCGGAGGAATTCTGGCCATGTCTGCACAGTGCATTTCTGCAGTGGAGAGGAAACACTTTCATGTGAGGCGGCAACAACTCCTCCTACGTTAACTCCCAACGCAGAGGCCAACGACTGAGAGCCAGCATTCACTGACTCAGCACTGCTGAGAGTGATGCCCGAACTAGAAAAACTAGAAACTCGAAGCGAGACCCCAAAAAGAGAGCGAGAGAGAGTTCGGGCCTCTTGTAAAAAAAACCAGTGAAGTGGAGACAAATGGGTTTGTGTAACAGTGGCTGGGTTTGCAACGGGAAGCAGCAAGTGAAGCAACAGTAGAACATAAAGACGATAACCTGCTTTAAAATGTCACCGATTCAGTGATGGCAATGCGCTGAAGGTTTACCTTCTTCATGCTGGTGGGCGCAATTATAGCAATAGCTATATTTTTGTTTCCGCCCTCAGGAGAGGCTGAAGACCAAATCAATCTAGCCAATTACTGAATGTATCCCACGCAGGCGTGACACATATCACAGGCGCACAGTTTCGCAGGAAACTGCTGAGGCACTGGACAAATCTGCAGCCGCTTCGTCTCCGAGTGTAATGTACATCAGAGTCTGCCGTGCTCAGCTAAACCCACCACGTCTGACAAACCGCGCTCTCCATCTTCTGAGTGATGCGTCTTCGATCTTGGGAGAGAGAGAGAGAGAGAGAGCGCCAGTGCACATCTGTTATTGAAAACATGACGGGCCTTAATGTTCCACTGTGCCCATTCATCTTTGATCGGATGAGGGAGACAAATGGATTCGGGAGTGAAACTCGAGCGGAGGGTGAAGGCCGGTACTCGGAGCAGGAGCGTGCTCCAGTGGCGCAAACCACTACGGGGACAAGCCGTTCAATTGGAGCGCTTCCTCAAGGGGACTTTCTACCTGAGTAAGCAGGAAAGTGTCACATTGCTCCGACAATGAACGGGAGGCAATCAGTGAGAGGCTGCAAGGGCAGGAAGTGCCTGTGAAGATCAAGAGGGCCGACAAGATGGGGGGGGGGGGGGGGTTCACTGGTACATGTACATTGTGTGAAGTGGGTTTTAAGAAGAAGCTGCCAGAACTCAGGCACTGACACGTTCGCAGACTTAACAGGGTTTTCACATTTAAATGTGAAATAATGACGACCATAACGTAACACTCTTGAGCACACTTAAACTTTTCCATATCTGACAACTCTGGCAGAGGTTCTCTCAACTCTGAGCACAAACAGGAGTTTTACAAGGGTGAATTTTGCTCTGATGACATGTCTCATAATAATTAATTATTGTATGAGAGAAAAACCTCAAATCTATTTTTCTCCTGGATCAGTCAAAACAACAGCACAGGGTCTGAACCTTTCGCCTCACACATTTGCAATGATTTCACCCAGAAAGTTGAAACTCGGGGCCCTGTTTACATGATGTTTCAAGTGAAAACGTGTCATTTCTGCATCCGTTTCAGAAGCTTTGCATTGCTGAAAAAAAATTCAATTTTTAAATTTTCTTAGGAAAAGGCATCCCCAGACCGCTGTGTTTTTTTCTTTTTCCTACTGATCAGCATTCATTTATAAATGATTCCACATAAAGTATCCAGCTAAAATGATGATTAAGCACAAATGTCTCAAAGACAAGCGGTAACCAGTAACCGTGTTGGCGTCGTGATTAAAGTTCAACAGTGGCTCGGCAGGTGGGCACACAAAAACACGAGACAAGTACGCCAGCCTGATTTTTTTTTTTTTTTTTTTAAAAGGTCAAGTGTTTGTTGGGCTGTCTGGCACCCAATTCTAACAACCTGCCTGTTATCGCCTTTGTGTGCGAGGAATATTTGAGCCTGAACTCTTGAACGCAAACAGAGCAGAAGCCCCCCGTTACAGGAAAACCTTCCTGTTGCTCCTGCGGGTGTGGTGGGTTTGTGCAGGCTGTCCAGAGGAAATCCTGTCGCCTTTATAACACCCAGAGAAAGCACTGCTTTTACAGTAACAACCAAACACTAACTCAGCCCTTCTGAGCCCACAAACAATACTGGCGGCTGAAAAGAAATGCCTTGGGGAGTCTGCACAGGGAGTCTGTGAGCATGTTGTTATATATGGAAACATTGAAGTCAGGGTTTTCTACTTCTGCCGTTTCGCGCATGAAAAGCTCCCATTTGAGATCGTCTATACAAAAATACAGTAAAAGCGATATAAATGCCATTAAGCACATGGTGGGGGAAAAGAACCAGGATGTTGTTACCTTATCGCTCCCCTTATTGCTATGGTAATCTGGTTTTCACCGAGTGGAACACTTATGCAATAGCAGTGAAATGAGAAGAAGAAAAAAACAAACTGGAGGTCATGGCTCGTGACAAAACTGGCTCGTTTCAATAGCCTGCTTCAAAAGTGAGCCCAATATCACGGAGCTACTCTGAGCAAATTACAGAATAGGAGAGTGAGGTGGAGAAATCCAAGCTGGTGCTGAGAACTTTAGACAAAAGTTTGAAAGCTGCAGTTTCACCGGTTTATGGCTACTTCCCCTGGATCCTCGGGCCCCCCCGCTGTTTCACAAGCTCTCCGTGGAATTCCTGTGTTACAGCAGGCAGGCACGCTAGGCTACCGGGACACAGGTAAACAACACATTATGAAGGCTCGCGCCCGATGTAGGAAAATCCTCCACACACTCCATTGAAGATACATACATTGTATTCTCAAATACTTAAATTATAAATTAAATAATTCATAAATTAAAATCCAAATCAGATTTTCTTCTGGAAATCTGCAATTCTACATTCTCACTGGACGAATTAAATATTCAAGACGCACTTGCATTGATTGCACAGTTTTTACGAAGCAAAAATGACACCTGGTTGCAGCAGCTTTTCATGGCGTCAAAACTCATGAAAGTGTGTCTCAAAATCTGTTAAATGTGCTCACGGGCACCGCACATCGGGGTCTACGGCGGCTGTGTACAATGGTGCATTACACAGTCATGTCGACACAAACGTCCGACTGGAAGTCACAGTGACTTCAGCGACGGCGCACCACAGGTCCAAAGAGCTGAGCTTCCCTTGTGTCCGCAGTCATAGTGAAGAAGTATCCTAATCGGTGTGAAAAGTGGCTGGAAAAGTGGAAAGCTCAGCGGTAGCCACACTAAAAGCACATAGCTGGTTCTCAATAACTCTTCTATCACCATGTGTGAATATGGAGGACTGCTGGGTGTCATAAGAGATCCTACAGTGGCTTTTTGCCATTTATTACCTAAACAAGCAGTATTACAGATGCGACCACAAATTCGCAATTAATTCTGTGGTAGGCGATGAAGGCAGGTCAGAAACTACAAATCCTTTGGTGTTAATAAATAAAAAAAGTTGGAAACAAAAGATGTTTGTTTTTCTGGTTAAAATCACAAAGCATTTCTCGAGCCTGACCACATCTTCCGAGTCACAGGAAGACGAACGAAACCAACCTGTGTCCAAACAGCAAACATTGACTTGTGTGTGTGTGTGTGTGTGTGTGTGTGTGTGTGTGTGTGTGTGTGTGTGTGTGTGTGTGTGTGTGTGTGTGTGTGTGTGTGTGTGTGTGTGTGTGTGTGTGTGTGTGTGTGTGTGTCTAAGCATTTCCTTTGGCAAACTAGAAACAAGAATAATCATCACAATATATTTTGTTTGCAACAATCACCCACATGGGACCTTCGTCTGCCATTTACGAAAAATAATGGGCCGATTCTCCATTTGGAATCCGCGCTCGCTTTGACGCCCGCTCCACCCCGTTACCCAGCAGTAAGCCCTGCGCTCACGATGATCAAAAAATACTCCTCTCGCCATGTCTCGGTCCAAATGAGGGGAAATGAGTGCCGTGTCTGCACATCCTTGGCGTGATGATGGCGTCATTAGTAGTGGAGTACAAGGGGTGCTGATGTTTGTAAGCTCTGAAGGGATGAGTCAAACCGGCCTCTGAGCTGTGGTGGGCGGCGAGTAGGCAAAGCTAAAGCAGCAAACAGCTGCTGCTGCTGCTGCTGGAGGCTTGAGCAGTGCCCACTTACTTTTTTGGGGGCACGGGAGCGCAGCTGTCTACAGCCCAAACTCCCATAGAAAGACAGGAAGAATAGGCTACCAGCACAAACGTATAAAAATACATTTAAATAAAACAAGCTTCACTCACCTGCGAACCAAAGCTTTGCCCAAAGCTAAAGAAATATCAGGCTGCACACATATCTGCAGTTAAGACACGCATGTGAAATTGTGTTCCATGGACAATGGAACCTTGATCGGTTACCATTTACATAAAAATATAACTTTAGAAAATGCTGCTGTAATGCAGAAAAGGAATAACAGTTTATCTCCACATGTGTCAGACATGACTTGTGTGAGCATCTCCTCCCATTTTGGGGGTATAATAATTAACTGCAGTCACATGGACGTGGAGTGATCCGATTAAAAGCATCACTTAAACACTCCAGTCTCGTTAGATTGGCTCGATTGGATTGGAATCATGATCAGAGTGTAAACAAATGCATTAGATTGCTTCCCCCTGTGGAAGCTTTGTGCGCATATCTGTTTCATAACATCACCAAGTGATGCGTCACACACTGTTTTGAAGGGGGGGAAATAAAAGAAGGTGGCAAAGCGTTACTGATCAACTCAGGACAAAAAAAAAAACTACTGTTTAAAAGGGTTCAGGGCTAGTTCAAACACTTTGCACCCTCGAAAAACACGGTTGGTAGAGAAGATACAAACATTTGCTGCAGACGTTCGGGATCACAGCCTTGTTCGCTCGACACTTGAAAGCCAAGACATTTTTTTTCTTCCTGACGTTGGTGAGCATTGTCATGTCTCCTACGTCTGTGCCTGTGATTTCTGTTCTTGCCCATCAGTGCCACGGCACTGGCGAAACCGCAGCTCAGTTATTCTGCATCAGTGTCACTGTGTGCCCTTGTGCCTTGAAAAGGGATAGCTAAAATAAGAGAATTTAATAGTCTCTCATTCCATCTATTTTAGGTCAGGTCAGATTCAGACTATAACTGGAGTAGCACTTCGTGAGCGCTACTCATTATGTCCTGCGATTTCGACAAAGGGTACTACCCGTCTTTTCAGGGGGCTATGTAGTTGTTTGTGTGGTGAAATACAAGCGTTCATAAAAAGAAAGCCAGATGTACTTGCACAGTGCACTAAAACCAACTACTATGAAGCTTTTTCTGCTGAGGTTTTAGAGCGTAATCAAAACTCTCAGCAGCATATTGGAGCTCCTTAGTACTGAGTGGAAAACAAATTTGTCTTGTTTATTATTACACAAGTGATACTGAATAGCAGCCACTTTGGGGCAATAAACATCTTCCGCTCTCAGAAAGAACGTCCGTCGCGTAGAGATTATTTACAATCACCGACGGTAAGACAATACAATCAAGAAGATGAAAATGCTAAATGCTTTTTTGTCAGGTCTTTAGAAGCTGCTTACTTGTAAAGAGGCTCGACTATCAACTGCCGTCTTTTATTTCACTTCCATTCAGCAGCTCACGGAATGCGATAAAACACTCTCAAAGTAATCACAGGATAGTGCTGCGTGAGGAAGCCAAGTGCTAGCACGCTCCAATGACAAGAGCACTTGTCCAAAATAGTTTGTGCAACAGCTACCTTTACATTTGGATAGTTTAATAGTAAAGAAAACCGTGGTCCACCGAGCTTTTGAAACAGCAGCCTGATAAAAGCCAGTTTGAACCCGACGATGATTTGGTGTGTAAACAAAACGCCTCGAAGGTGATTGAGGCTGGAGAGAAAGACGTCCACTGTGGTGACGGGGATCTGCAGGAGGGCGAGCGTTGGCAGAGCAGCCGAGAATCACAGTTTCTGTCTGACACCGCCACGGCAATTGCTGCGACTTCAAGCTCAGCAAGGGAAATCAGTTTCATCTCTAATTCTTCCGAGCATTTCACACAGGAGTGAGGACATTGTCACTGACTCACAATGTGTGGCGTTGAGCGTCAGTGGTGCCAATTTTCCTACCTGCCGTCATTATGGGTTTTAAATCAAGCCACAATCAGCACCAACAATTTCCCTTGGTTTCTTTTTTTCCTTCACCAGCTGACACATAAACAGGCATCAAAACAAAAGAAGGTAAAAGTCCAAAAGGTTTTCAGCAAAGTCGGCTTATTTCTATGCTGTCACGTCAATGTCGGAGTGCTTGCAGAACAAAAATGTCCCACTGAGGTTCTACAAGAGCACAGAGGCCTTCAATAAAATAACAACAACAACAACAACAACACAACATGGGGTGAAAGGTTGAGTGACTGGAGATACTTATGTCAAGGCAGTGATCAGGGGCTTTTATACTGAAAAAACTAAACTTAAAACAATCACAATAAAAAATTAAAAAAGTGGCTTGAATTCCATTTAGCAGCATGTCAGCTCAGCCGTACCAGTGGCCTTAAAGTCAACAGCGCAACATGCAAATGTTAATATGCAAAACACAGAGTGATGCAGCTTCCAAGGAAGAGAGAAACTATTGAATAAACACCCGAATATAGATCACCTTGAAGCATAATCAAACACTACAAACGGAGTCGAGGAGGAGATAAGGTCAGCAGTTGATACTAAAAAAACAACAGTCAACTTTAAACTCAGGGAAGCAGCACAGCGAAGAGGAATCTGCATTTTTGTTTTTTGAACGTTTAGAAGACATGTAACTCTTAGAAAAACTTACATAAAACACAGAATAATACAAACAAAGGTAAGAGAAAAGAAAAAAAAACTGAACTGGAGGTAAAAAGATATAACTCCACTACAACTCCACATTCCAAACATCTAATAAAACTTGAATATTAGTTTGGCAAATGTTTTTTAGCACTTTACACGATAAATGTATGACGAGGGGAACCAACGTTACACCATATTTTCATCAAGCATTTGAAGTTGAAAGTGCACATAATGTTGATTTTCTAGTTTCTTTACAGCATCAGAGTGACAACACCTGGAAATGGTTTGAAAATCTAAATCTCTGCTGATGTTTTACCTACGACTGGAACATCTAACCTCCATTCATCAAAGCCAAAATTCACAAGAGATCAAACGATCCCTTCAGACCAAAGACAGCCTATAGTTTTGACCGACATCGGCTTTCTACACTATTCATTCTTTCTGACTACCTATTCCAAAAACACACCGTTTTTCAAAAGAAATGCTGTGAAAAGCAGGTGAGAAGGAAGTTTACATGTCCCCCGGACGATCACCTACCCGTCAAACCGTCAAACACACAGATCGCTATCATCAAAGCAGAAGGCCAAACCTGGATCGGAAAGTGAGAAGGGCGAC
This sequence comes from Blennius ocellaris, assembly GCF_963422515.1. Classification (NCBI taxonomy): domain Eukaryota; kingdom Metazoa; phylum Chordata; class Actinopteri; order Blenniiformes; family Blenniidae; genus Blennius; species Blennius ocellaris. The sequence goes on from NC_137665.1 coordinate 7,014,399, forward strand.
GGTGAGGCGGAACACTGTCACTGTGCAATCTCCACTTTAATAATAACAACACGCACACGCGCACACATCACAACACTGCAGTCTAAATATAGCAAAGGTTAAACTCGCAGGACAAGCAGGTACGGGAGTAGAGCTCAGTGCGGTTGTCTCACTGCTCTGCAGCGTGCTAAGTTTAGACGGCCCTAACTGGAGATGAGACCCATTAAGCAGCGTGATCAAACGGAAGGCATTGTCGACGATGTCCTCATTTCATCTGCGTCCTGTTATTACTTTTTGTCCAGATTATCCCCCCCCATTTAGCCAACACTGTTTGGATGTGTCCTGGTGGATGATGAACCCTCCCTGACCCAGTTACTAAGCTGTCATTCACTGCAGAGGGAACAAAGAGTAGCAGCTGTCCGTCAATAGCCTGTCACAAATAAAACAAGAGGACCCCAGAGCACATGAGACTCTGGAGCAACACCAGGGAGGTCTTAAATAAGCACCTGCTTTGATTCGTTCTGCACTTGCTGATTAGTCTGATCACATGGAGGTCACAGCAAATGTCAAGTTGCCCTTACTAACAGGGGATGCTGCAATGGGACCCTTCATCGATTTGACGCCATGAAAAACAAACAAAAAAAAAATCACAATTGAAGCCAGTTTTCACCAACAGCCACCTACAGGTTTCTTTTAATTTAAGGTTGACCTGATAAAAAGGCCAAACATCTAAATAAGCTTTTCTTACATTGCTTGGTTTTTCCAATCAATGATTAAAAAAACAAAAACAACCGGCAAACTGTTCCAAGTACGTGTTATTTCCTTTGTATTGATGCTTCAATAGTTGAAAATGTATACTGCAAGATTAATAAAAAAAAAAAAAAGTATATTGTGTATGCAGTATCTGCAAATATAAGCTCAGTCAACAGAAAACTCTCATAACAGCCTCACTTTCCTCTCGCATATTAATGTTGTTGTTGGTAGAGACATCCTACTGAAATCCTAATGGACTGGATCACTTCTCCTGACAACAGGAAGATTTCATGCAAAACTTGAAAATTACTGGAAACATACAAGCTCCATCACTCTTTTTTTTTTCTTCCAGAGGACCAATTAGCATAATCCCCATAATAACACACAAACAATGCTGCAGTGGAGGACAAAAGATGCTGCTGCAGATGAAAGTCTGCACGCGGAGGGGCATTTCTTTGTTGAGACAATTATCTGATGGAAAGCTTTTTGTTTTCTTTTTTTTTTTTTTCTTTCTGTGATGTGAGGAGAAGGAAACAAGACACACATGACACACAGAGAAGCTCTCTGCTCGGTTTACCTGCTGATTCACCAGTGTTGATCCAGTCTGGGTTGGCGATGCTGGCTATTGCAAAGATATCTGCCGCCAGAAACAGGCACCCTGAAATGATCGTCAGTTTATCCATATCGCCAGGCGATGAAGCGCTGAGTGATGTAGGAGGGAGGAGGAAGAGGATGAGGATGTGGAGGAGGAGGAGGAGGAGGGGAAGCGGCGGTCGCAGTCCAAATGTGACCCCGGGCTTGGAGGGACTCGGGGTGGGCTGTTGTCAGTCTAACCTCGGCCCCTTCAGAAGCAGCGGCAGGTCGCCGCCGCGGTTCCGCCGGGCATTCTGCAGCAACGTTAGCTCCTTCGCGTCGAGCGGGCGAGAGCCTCCAGTGACACAAGGCTCAAGTGCGGCGCACAAAAGCATCACATCTCAAACGCCCCGCTGTGGTCCAGTCTCACGAAACAAAAGCTCGGTCGGCGCGGAGGCCCCGGACGGCGCGTGTCGTCTCTCCGATCGGTCGTTGAGCAGCGGCGGCAGCAGCAGCAGCAGCGGCAGCCGCCGCAGCAGCAGCATCGGGTACAGCTGCGGCTAGCAGACGGCTAGCACGCTACTTCCCAGATTCGGGCTCGGTGCGCCGAGCTGCGGCCCAGAGGCTGCTCGACGGCCGACACCGCGACGGCGCTAGCATTGTACTCTCTCAGACGGACACACACAGACACACACACACAGCCGAGGGAGAAGAGCTGAAGCCCCCGGTCCCGCTCGCTCCGTGATATCCCGTGTTCAAGAGAGCCGTTTACCCGTCAGGAAAACGAGAAGCCATCACCCTCTCCCGCTGCTGCGAACCCGTCCTCCGTCTCCGCTGGAATAGCATCTGGTACTTCCAGTCCGTTAGCCAGCCAGCCTCCTCTCCGCTCCTCTTCTCTTCTCCCTCCGGCTGCCGGACCCCGGCGGCACTGTGGCGAAGCTTGGAAGCGTCTCCCCACTCTCAGCCTCGAAAGGCGGCGTGCTGGCTCCCGATGTTGGACGGTCAAAAAGAAAGGGGGGAAAAAAATGGTAACGGTATTGTTGTGCTTTCCAGCCGTGTGCCCACCGCTAGCTCAGCCTCCCCTTCTGCCAAATGACATCAGGCGGACACCCCCACGCAGCGTCACATACACACACACATTTGCACACGCGCGCGCGCACACATACAGACTTTCGCTCTCTTCTCGCGATACTATGAAAAAAACGGGGGTCCTGTTGTCCTGAGTCGAACTGTTTGTGTGGTGAGGGTCCCTGATGGCCCAGGACCCTCTGTTTTTTTTTATTTCCATAAAAATAGTAAAATAGGACCCAAAAAAACAAAAGAAAAAATTATGAAAAAAAGCCACAGAGATGAAAAGCAGCAGAATGAGACACAAAACCGGCTGATCAGAGAAACATAAAACAACCACAATGATACACAAATGTAAAAACCAGGGACATATAGAAGCTTTAATGTAATTTTCAAATGAAAATCATGTATTCTCATAATCAAAAAAGAAGCCAGGAAGTAATTTGCATTGTAGCACAAACAAATATAAAAATAAGTAAACAAAAGTTATTGAATGAGTGCAGCAACATGTAAAGGTGGTGACAAAACAATCACTAAACATCACATTTAAATAAAAACTAAGAAGAAAGTGGTTTAAAATGTCCAGAGAATTAAAAAAAATAAAAATATTGAAATCGCATAATGTGATATGTCTATAAAGAGACCTCACAGTGAAATACAAAACGGATTAAATGAGACCAAAAACATGTGAAATAAATAAATCACTAAATTAGCAGATGCCAAAGTAAAATCTGCAGCCCATAAAACCACCAATTAAAATGAATGTGAATAAAATGCCCTGGAATAAAAGCAAAAGTGCACAGAGCGAAAAGAAAAATGAACTGGCTGACAAGTTGGGTCATTTGCAGTAAAAGATCTCTCAGATAGACCACCTGAGTGATGCCTTTATCTTTATATGAAAAATTGTTTTAATATTAGCAATGCACATAACTGCCCGTGTATTGTTAAAATTCTGTGTCCATTTCATTACATGACAAACTGTTTTGTAGGGCAGTAACACTCAATAAAGTTATGCACTGATTAAGAGGAACTAAGCCCCATTCTCAGATTTATTTTTTGGTGGGGTCAACTTTGTACCACATTAAAACACAAGATTCACACGAAGGTTGCCAACATGCAGCTACAGTAATGCAGGTGGCAATAATCTTGTACTTGTAACACAAAAACAACATGGACAAACACATATGGGGAGTTTTTATTGGATTCATTATGTACATGTTGCTGGTTTTCAGTGAATGATCTACAACTGTTCAGTGTATTGGCAGCACAGATATGAAATAACCAGCTCTGGATGGAAGGCAACGTTCTCTCACAAAGTAATTTTTGTGGTTTTGGTTCCCCCTACTGGTTGAAGGAAGATACAATACTTGTTGGTGTTAAAAATGCACTCTTAGATGAAATAAAAGCTCTCAACTACCATGCTTGTATAGACTTCACTTCCACAAGAAAACAGTTTTATGTGCATGTAGCCATTCAGAGAAGTGAAGCTTTTCTTTTTTAAAACCCATAAAAACACACTTTACACTGAGCTCTGTGTGGAATTCAAAACTCAAGCGGCAATAAGCTGTTTTATTCGTATTTTAATTTACATAGATATACAGTGGAGCTGTCAAAACAAACGCACAGGACAGACTGCATTGTGTTGTTGTTTACACAAACTGCAGGACAGACTACAAATGATTGGGTGACTTGTAAAAGCTGCAGGAGGCTCTGAGGTCCGCTTGTCTTCTTTCTCTCTCTCTTTTTTTTAAACCACCAAGCGCAGCAGAGACGAGGTAAAATCAGCTGTTCTTATGCGTTATGTTCATACTTCGTCCACAAATGGCGTATTGATGAGATGTCCACTTGATGCCATGGTCTTCTTGCCAGCCACAAATCTTTTCGCAGCCTGTAAAGAGAAGCCAGAGACGCTCAGTCATTACCGAGCTCCTTTGTGTTACTTATAATTTAACCAATTCTTACCGACTCGCTTTTGAAAATCAAATCACACATGAAAGAACACAAATGTAAGGCAAACTTTTTTCCAGCGTTTTCAATCCTCGGATACACAACGGCTACTTCTTACTACAACATTCATTCCTTATTTGAATGACCCAAAAGAAAATCAAAAGTGATAAATGGTAATCGGACACAGATATGAATAAACAACCATTTTAAACCAACATGCATTTCAAATTTTTGTCCAAAATATATTGGAATCCTAAATTATATACACTATAATAACAATATTCAACTGGTGACACAATAAATATATAAATGTTCTTTTAGCTGATCTACTATCCTGTTCCTTCGGTCCACCGCCCACACTGAAATACACAGATTTGTTTCTCCAGCAGAGAAGAGCTGTGACTGGCTATAACCACACACTTTTGCTCCACGATTAACGGGGAAGAAAAAAAAAAAAAAAAACAAGACTAAAGTGAAAGAATCACACACAGAGGTGGGGGATATTTGCCGCTTTTTTTCACAGCTCCATTACAGTACAGTTGCCACGACGACGGATGTGAAGTCAAAAGAGGTAACAGGCATTGCAAATGAAAAGATTGAAAACGGTTCTGCAACGTCGGTTGATGTGAGGCAATTTAAACAAATAGCAGGTGCATTTTCATTTATTTAACATTATTTTTGTTCTTCTTCTTTTTTTTCTCCCCTTCATGGTCAGTCACATAAGAGCCATGACAATACTCACATTGACCACGTCGCCCTGGGTGACAGCATCTATCGCCTGGGCGACGGCTTCGGGGGCCTGGTACGCTGCGGTGGCCAGAGCCTGAGCGCCGAGCTCCTCCAGCAGGCCTTCGGTGGTCTCCAGTGACATCAGGTACTCTGCTTTCACTTGGTTCCTGCGAAGAAACGACAAACACCGTCCAGAGTCAACGACAGCTCATCCGTCGGCTGTCGCTGGTTAGTTAGCTAGTCAGTCAGTTACTCACTTTGCGTTGAGGATTTCAGCCTCTGAGACACTGCCCTCTGCCACACCTTTCACTTGAGCAATGGCAGCTTTGATCACCTGTAGAGGAAGGCACCATGGATGACGCCAGTGTTATAAAAGATTCTGGTGTTTCGGCTCGTTTTGCAAACTGTATGGTCAAACACTGGTAAGCACCTCTCCTGCAGAGTCGGCTTGTGCGATGGCGTAGACGCCAAACAGGCCAGAGTCGGAGTACGAGGCATTGAAGGCAGTGGCCTGAAAGAGAGGCAGCAATATATATATACTAACCCAGATATTGGCAGTGAAGACCAGGATTTCCCTCCACCTGTCATGGAAAACGTTAAGCTGGGCAAAGTTGAATGACTCTAAAGGCTAATTACTATAATATAATATAAGAAATAATGAAATACAATATATTACTACCGTATTTTCCGCCCTATAAGGCGCACCTAAATACCTCAAATTTTCTCAAAAGCTGCCAGTGCGCCTTATAGCCCGGTGCGCCTTATATATGGACGATTGTTCTACTTGAGACTGCTATTTGACAGCTGAACAACCAGAAGCTTTTATTTTGACAACTCTAACTTCGCAACCGGATCTTCAGAGCGGACCACACTCCACACAACACCTTAATCACTCATGGTTGCACACCAACATTCTAACAAACCAAAATAAACTAGATGAAATAATTACTCCCTAAACTGGGGAACAAAAACACATAAACACAATCAACACAACACCAAGCCCAACAACGACCCACAATAACCTCCAACAACACAAAACATGAATTTGTCGCTGCAAGGCATGATGGGACATCATGCCTTGCAGCGACAAATTCAACCTGAGCTCCTCAGTGCAGCCGATAGAAACTCCCATAATTCATTGCAGCTGTTTGTGATGTTTTAAATGCAATTATTGGGGGTTATATTTGGTTTGTGGTGTCGGTAATAATTGTGTTGTGTTGTGTTTTTGTTGCTTAGTTCATGTAGTTTAGTTTATTATTATTATTATTATTACCGGTAGTTGTAAGTTGTCAACCAGTAGTGAATAAGGTTTTGTGTGTAGTGTCCTCCTGGCATAGGCTGCAGGTAGGACTATAAAAATAAAGTGTGTGCACCTCTCTGGGTGTTAGAATCAGTGGAAAATGTAACCTAATGGCTTTGAGCTGTAAAGGTTGCTGATCACTGGTCTATTCCATGCGCCTTATAGAGCGGTGCGCCTTATATATGAATGAAGATTAAATTGTGTCAATCAATGTAGGTGCGCCTTATAGGGCAGAAAATATGGTACTCAGTATAAGACTAAATACCATTGTGTTACGTCATGACATAAAAAGCTGAGGCCACCTTCTTTCTCTGTAACTTACATCAAACGGCTTTGTGGTAGCTTTGGCAATACCCTGGTTTAGTTTGCTGGTCAGGCTGGAGCCTCTCTTTACATGAGGACCCGCTCCCAGAATCCTTTGCAGCACGGTGAAGGCATTCGCCTCAGCGGTGCCCGCCACGCCGCCCTCGCTGGCAATCAACGCGTGCACCAGGTCGTCGTTGTTGTGCAGTCGCAGCTCACCTTCACACGGAATATCACCATGACCAGAGAGCAATTGTTAGAGGGGTCCGACGCCGCTTTGATGAAATTGACTTTTACCTCCACGGTACAGAGATTTAGCCACGGGAGCCCCGGAGCCGCTGCGGGCACTCAGGAGCTCCTCGGCCACTTGCCTCAGGACGGAGTGTTTTACACCTGCATGTAGGAAAACGATAGATTAATAGGACGGCTCCAGGCCTTTCAGAGAGGGATGTATGATTATTTTACTGATATAGAACATATTATATGAAGTAGGCACTGCCTTTTTTTTTTTTTTTTTTTTTTTTTTAAACATGCCTTCTTTAAGGCGGCGCTGTTTTATTAGTTTCCATTAAGCAATGATAAGAACCTCACACAACCTGGCTTCAAATAGTAGAAGCTGCACCTGCCAGCACATGCAAGCACTGACTCACTACCGCCAAGTATTTGGCTTGAGGCCTAAAGGCACTTCAACCAAGTGAAAACTGATACATGAGCGCGTGTGCACACGTACACACACACCCCAAGATAGCTGTGAGGCTTGAATGTGACTTGGTGTCTATTAGGAAACTGGAGCCTTGATAAGCAAAAAAAAAAAAAAAAGAAAAGAGCAGCTGTGACAAAGTGATCGAGAGTCAATAACACTCACCGAGGCCGACGAGAGCCATTCTGCTGCTGGTGAAAGTGTCCTCAACAAATGAATGCAGCTACAAGAGAAGGAGTGTGTGAGAGACAGAGAGACGGACAGTGCTCCTGAAAGGGTGGATCAAGTGCACATACAGCATTCCCTTTCTCAGAGCGACAACATGATACCTGCAGTCAACGTGTCTGTTTAGATTAGGCAATAAAATAATTAACAAAAACAAATAAAACAAAACACTCACACACGCAGCCATACCTGCTCAGAGGAAACACGACCAACCATGTAGCCAGGGCAGTATAGAGAGTTGGACAGGCCATTTTTGTATGCTGCCTCATGCAATGTCTCGATTACAGCTGCAGGGAAACACAAAATTGAGTTGAAATTAACACTTAAAATAATTGAATGCTATATTTATGATACTGCTGATCAGCATCTGCTGATTATCAGTTGCATTTGATTACCACCAAATACAATTTAAGCATTATAGGACATTATTTCAAAGCTATAGATCAGATTGATCATGTAGCTGCCTCTGGTTAATCATTCATTTCTGTTTTTTTGGCAAAACTTAAGAATTCTATGAGAACATGAGTGTATCTTGCATTGGAATCCACCGTCAAAGCTACATCCACTTTTACAGGTGTGCGGCATCTTCCTGCTGCTCACGAAAGAGCACTTTGGAGCAAACAGTGCCTGACGCAGCCAATATTTAGCCGTTTTTAAAAGCCTTTTCTCGTTGAGGAGACTGACCTCAGTGCTTTTTATCAGCCTGGGGAATAACGATCGATGTCGAATTACTGCTTTTAATGCATCTGTGCCACTGAGATTCAGCACTCTTGGTGCCCAAAGTTTAAATTTCGGGGCAGAGGGGCTTAAATAGTGAGGAAGAATCAATGAGCAGAAAGCACTTACAAGCAAAACATATCTTACAATTCCTGTGGCTGCCTGCTCTGGCTTATGAGATCTCAAAATCTGCTTTTCCCGATAAGAAGTGTACAGTTTCTTCTCTTAGTTACTCACATATCTGAGGACACTGCTCAGCCAGGACCTTGTCAATCTTCACTCTGGCCGTCAGCTCCTGTAACTCCCATGGCCGGAACTCCTGAGTGGTGGTCACATTGACCAGAAACTCCAATAATGAATCTCTGAATGCAAACAGGGCAGCGAGGAGTCACTAAAGCATCCAAACCACCACATATAGCCAATATAATTAGGCACGAGGCAGAACTGTTCATAACTTACACGTCTTTCCTCAAACAGTCTGCACGGTAGATCATGGCCTCTCGTGTTGAAGTCACGCTGGATGAAAAACAAACCATAACAAAGTTGATTCCTTGTGGTGGTGCTAGGCTTCCACTGGAATTTATTCACAAGAATAAAAGCACCATCTCTGAATGTGCATGTGTGCAGAAAGTCTCTGACCTCAAGCTGCCCCCCACTGCTTCCAGACTGCGACAGATCTTGAAGGCAGACGCACCCTTTGTAGTCTAAAAACACACACACACACACACAAAAAAAATTAGATTGCGTGAAGAAGTGTAAGCAGAGATGCTGAGGGTGAGAGTGCCGCTTGAAATGAAAACCGTAGTATCGCTTCTTCTAGATTGTCAGATGGCGTCCGTGTGGCAGTCTGTCACTCGAAGAATGATTTAGGAGGATCGCCGTGACTATATTTAATTCGGCGTACACAGTTCGTCGATTCCCTGAAGGCGTCTGCGCGTCACAAATTACCAGGTTCGCTGCCAGTCGTAACACATGGGTGACACCCTGGTTTTCCATCGTCTCATAGCGACTGCCTGCTTTCACAAACACGCCGACACTCGACAGCGGGGAGTTGTTCTCCAGCGATGCCACAACCAGACCGTTTGGAAGCTTGGACACCTGAAGCAACACCGGGAAAATGTTGTTGGAGGTGAGAAGTTCTACTTTTAACAAATAAATATGGATTAAAAATAGCAAACCTGACATTTTCCTGAAAATGTACATGCTTTTCATGAATTTCTGGTAACACAACAGACCCACGATTTTATTTTAAGCCGTTAAAAAGCCTACCTGGACATTTTGGGCGGTGAGAGGTGCAGCTGTAGCAGGTGTCCTGCCGCCGAGGGGCTCGGTCAGTGGTTCGATCCTTCTGGTAGTGGCATAGCAGCGTTTCTGTATGGCAGCATGTAAAATACAAGAATCCTCAGAAGTTGGCACTAACATGTATTTGTTTTTGTAATTAACAACAAGATGATGTCTCCACAGTCAGACTGAATTTTAAAAGTTGCCTTCATAAAAGTGCACCACATTTATGTTGTATAAACAATCAGTCGTGTAACTGGTTAAAGAAGTATGTTATACATAATGCAGACGCCAGCTGGCTTAAGAGAACATATTTCAAACAACAAAACAGTCCTTTAGTTTGATGGATGTAGCACCAATACATTGGTGATCAGATTCATAACAGTAATAAATACAGAAAAGTTGACTTTGACATACAATAATAATTACATTTAATACTCTGATACTTTACATATAGTTCCATTTTATCAAATTGTCAAACAACCCCAACAGTAATTATACAATTCTGCTTTTCCGCCTCCAACGATTAACTCACCAATAACAGTATGGTTTAAACCTCCTGTGGCTTCTAAAAGTTGAAAGATCACTTTCTGATTAAGGTAGGACTACATGAAACTCACCACTGCATTTCTTTGGGGGGTATTTATTCAAATTCTTTTGGATGACTTAAAAGAGTGTACTTTATTGATTCAAATTTTGGAGATTCTCGCGTTATGGTAGTAGACATATCTCATCTCCTGGGTAGAATAGAACTGCTTTAACTGAATATAAATATGAAATAATAGAATAGTCCTATATAAATTATAACATCCACTTGATTTTAATCCACAGGCCGCAATCAGATATATGACTATCTCGAGCTGTGTAATCTGGGTGACAGTGAGTGAGAGTTTCTGCAAGAAGACAGTTGGATGACCTGAAATGACCCAGACAAATTTAGTCCAGGGAGGCCAGGACCTGCACATAACCTGTCAACAAACACCCGAGGTTACTGGGACCGCGTATAAGCAATATTATCCGTTTTCCCATATCAAGAGTACCATAAGACGGGACTTAGTAGTTTATTCAAAGCTGAATCAAGATATCTCATAGGTTCAGGGATGACCTTCAGGTTACTGTCAGAGGAGCATCAATAAACACGTAACAACAAGCGACAGAGACAAGCCGTTTTACTGAACGGGTCAATGCGATTTTATTGGTTTTGGTTGAAGTGAATGATCGGATGAGACTCGGAAGCGAAACAGTATAAACGAGCCACACGTTCGGCGTTCCCGCATTAGCCGCTCACATCGCGAGCTAACTAGCCAGTGGGCTAACTGCGAGCCGTGGGTGCACGTCTTGATGTTGGGACACGCAGAGTTTTACGTGGAGTGCGTGACAGCGTTCACATGAACTCGAAAAAGTAGAAAAACTCACGGAGATATTGCTCAGAGGCCGGATTCCTCTCATGATTCGTGACCCTCTCCTTCAGCCGGCACAGAAAGACAACTATGGCGGCTGGCTGACGTCATAACCAGCATGCAATGCGGCGCGCAGCTGACCAAAGATCAGGGAGCAAGATGAAGCCGTCCTTTACTAAAACATGAGAAAACAACCCTGCATACATGAAGTTTAAGCGTGTATGATTGTAAAAAAAATATTTGTTGTGAATGTTTCCACCTGTAACGAGACATACGTCACCGGAACCACACAACGAAACAACATATACCTTAAATCAGTGTCTCTCAAAGTATGGGGTTGGTCTCCAAGTCTCCACTGTGGGGCGCCAAAACGCTTCAAGTCGCACAGAGGCAAAATATAACGCATTTTAAACACACAAAAAAAACAAGTTGTAAAAAAGCTTATGTAAATATGAAATTATATATTAAAACAGGCTTCTCGTACGTTGTTGGCATGATAACAAAAACCAAACAGGAGTTCAGTGTTGATAATTGAACTTCTTTAATAAACTCCACATATTACAGGTAGTAAAGACAATTGTTTGAACATACAAATATTAATTACAAAACAGAGCTCACATGTGCCCAATCTTTCTCACAGGTAACCTTCAAAAAAATATTACAGGACTAAAGTTTTTGGCCCTTCTTAATACCACAAAATCATTTCCAATTTTCCCAAAATTGTGATTTTCATAGCTCACCAACCCCCAATAAATACATCACATGACAATATTAAAAAAAGACACCATAATGGCTGCAAGCATTGTCAGCCTGATGTGCTTCAACACACAAACGACACCCTAAACACGTTCACATTGAACAGAACGAGTCGCAATTGCCGACTTGGTCGTGAATCACAGTAACTGGAGTAACTGCCACATCAACGGGACGAGCCGCACCCAGTGAGTCTTATCCCACCAGTCGTCACCCATAAGAACCAATTACACTTAATTTAGCTGTAACAGCCCAGACGGCCGTCCGCCTAGTGCCTGCCAAGGCGTGGCCTCTCAGGTCGCTGGTGCCCCACACCTCTGAGGTCTGTGGCGCGCTGCTGCAAAAGTGGCAGCGAACGAGTAAGCGTTGAAAAGACTTCCCCTGTTCAACGGCACACTTTAGTTGTCGTTCGTCGTTTCAGGACAGCAGTCGCTTGTTGGGGTGTCCTTCCTGAGGTGCAGCGACACACAGCTGAGCCAGCTGCGACTGGTGGGCATCTCCCCGACAATCTCCCACGTGTCCGTTTCGTCACAGTATCTCTCGATAGTGTCGTGATACCTGTTGCGGAAAATTGATTTGCACGTTTCATCATGACATCAAGCTGTGGTTTTTAACTTTAAGAGCAAATGGGTTTTCAATCCATGTCAATCAGAATTACATTGAAACTTTGCTTCAATTGGATAAAGCTCTAAGCTGCTTCACTACATTGAATCAAGTGTCCTCTCAAAGCATCTCCTGCTGACATTAGACCCTTTTCTGGTCTGCTGCTCACCTGTCCCAGCCCTCCTCTCCTCCCAACACGTAGATCTTTCCATCCACTACAGCAGCTCCGGGCCTGTAGCGTCTCTCTTTCATGGGGGCACACATAGTCCACTTGTTGGTTTTGGGATTGTAACACTCCACCTTATCGGTGTTCTCTATCGAAGCATGCCATCCACCTGAGAAATAGCAAGTGGGTTTAAAAGTCGTCACTCCGAACGTGTGAAGAAAAAGAGCTCCACTTGAGAATGTGAGCTGCTCAGCTCGTCTTACCAATAACATAGATTTTTCCTTTGAGTGTACAAGCAGCCGAACCAGAGCGAGCGATCTGCATGGGAGCGATCTCCGTCCACATTGAGGTTTTAGGGTTGTATACTTGTGCGACGTCGGTGCCGTCACCATCCTCCAAAACTGCGCCACCTGCAGGACGTGGAAAAATGTGCACGTCGGGAAGAGCATTTTAACTTGTGATAAACTGAAGGCAGTCCATTAGTAATCAAGTGGATTTAAAAACTTAAAAAAATAAATAAAATGCCTGCATGGGTATGCAAGAAGGTCAGGGGAAATCATTTTATATTGAAACACACACGCCAAACATTAGCTATACAATTTTAGTGGCATGGTGGACACCTGTTTACAGTCCAAGCGTTCTTCATTCTTGGTGGTATATATTCAATAAGGTGCTGAAAAACTTTATGAAAGATATTGGTTCATATTGACGAGCCAACATCACACATATGCTGCAGATTTGCACATTCCTGATGTGAAATCCATGTGCCACTGCCTATAAAAAGGAGGGCAGTGATCATGACATGGCGTGTCGTCCCGTTAAATGAATCCCGAGGGGCCGCGACATGTATAAACTTCTATTCCTACCAGTAACATAGAGCAGACCGTCCAGGGCCACCACAGCAGGACTTGTGACTGCCATCTTCACAGACTCTGTAAACTCCCAGGAGTTGGTCTGAGGGTTGTAGCACTCCACCAAGTCAAGACGCGAGCGTCCTTCCCAGCCTCCTACTGCATACACAAATCCGTCCAGCATCACCAGGCCTAGGAGGAGAAGGGGAAGGAAAATATCAACAATCATTTATCCTGAACTCCAAAATGTGGTCCATTTAAGGTGATTTTTTTTTTTTTGTTTTGCTCATAAAGTAGAATTCTTTACAGGCTAAAGGATAAATATAACCATCTTACCCAACTCAGAGCGAGCTACATTCATGGGAGCCATCTCCATCCAGGAATCGAAACAGGGGTCGTAACGCCACATCTCTCTGCTGGCTGAGCCGTCGGGAAACTCCCCTCCGGCCAAATACATTGTCGAGTCTAAACAGGAAAAAAAGAAATCTAGTTTGTAAGTGTCCATTATAAAAGGAAGTCTAACGCAGGCTATCGAGACCCATGACTGAAGCTCACCTGACACGACCAGCCCGTGTTTGCTCACGGCGAACGGCAGACAGGCCAGATTCTTCCACTGACTGGTCGCGGGATCGAAGCTCTCAACGCTGCGCAGCACCACCTTGTCGTCCTCTCCTCCGACCGTCACTATCACTTCAGCCGTCCCTGTTGCCATGACGAAGGGAGCGGGAAATAACACAGACAAATGGTGGTAAGCATCTTGGCCTATGGAGTCATGCTGAGAATTCTTAATAATCATGCATTAACACCAGCAGTAGTTAAACAATACAGTCCCATTGATACATTTCGCACAGAAAGTAGATACATTTGTAATTTGTATTTGTAGGGAACATGCATTTGTGGGATGAACGGCAGACTGGGGAGGGAGTCCGGTTACGAAGGCTCCTGGTGATTAAATTACTAATGGGTCTTGTTCTCTCACACTCCACTCAGAAATAAGTCAATAGTAGGATCACCTCTTTGGCATTGGCAGAGAAGACATCATTGACAAGACAGCTTTGCTGCTCATCCCACAAATGCATGATCCTTACAAATGTGGCACCATTAAAAAGAAAAATAGATCTTCTGCCCTAACCCTTTTTTTTATCAAATTAGTAAGCAGAATTGTCAAAGTGTTCAAAGTTGTCATCTCCTGGTCTATAGCATGATGTGAATGAGATAATTACACTGTATACATCTTTCCAATAGTTTAATATTAGGAAAGAATGAATTTTCAAAAAAAACATGAAAGTCGCTTTCTGATAACGCATCAATTAGTCAACTAAACCATACAGATGCACAGAAGCCGGCAAAATGAGCATGAAAACACCACACGACACAAAATAGAAATGGAAAATAAGTGTCAAATATTGAGATCTTACATATTCCTGAAAGAGATCTCCAGCCAGTAAAGTCCCACACCAAAATGGATCAAAACCAGAAAGTAAATGATGAATTAACAGATGAACAGCGACAACGGCGTGTGCAGCCATACATGATGAAAATACACGCCGCTGGTTGTGCTGACCTGTGGACCTGCGGGGCCTCGCTCTGGGGCAGTACAGCTCTCCTCTGCGGTCCTTCAGCAGCAGGTAGTCCTTGGCCTCGGAGATGAGCTTCTGGCAGGCCCGATTCTCCGTCACCACGTCCATGGACTCGATCACGTCGTGCAGGTAGTAAGGGCTGATGAGCGGCAGGCGAATGTGCTCCAGGACCTTTAGTGAACAAATAAAATAGAAACGCTCTCCCATGAAATGCATTTATTGCACCTTTAAATGACAGATGTTTTGTCTGACAGAATACATTATTGATCCAGACTTGCAGGAAATTGCACTGAGGATTTCAGAGTAACTTTCACCAAATTCTCTTAGTACAGGTACACAAAACTATGCCTAACACATTTAAACTACTTGTACAAAAAGACTTATTATTTTTAAACTTCAACACGCTACAAAATGATGAAAAAAAACAACCATAAACTCCAGCGAGTAAGAACGATCCTTTTACACGTCTGCACCCAAGAGGACTACTGGCTCATAAAGCAGCGCTGCTTTCATGTCTTCATTTATGGGCATTTGTAAGACCAACAGCTGCCGAGTTGAAGGTTCGGCACTAAAAAAAACCTTCAACCCGGGGATCGTTATGGAATATGCTGTAGACTACATGTCTCCTGCTGGAATTTCTGCAACAACAACTATACATCCACCACAAAGCTGACAAAGAGAACGCAGTACAACAGGAATCAATGGCTGTGGTGCACAATACGAGGCATCGAATCTGACCTTTCCAAAGCTCTGCTTGCGGGACGGACACTTGTTCAGCCACAACATGGCGGCCTCAAAGACCATCTCTTCTTTGGACACATTGATGAGGTCACTGGCAATGATTTCTGTAAGTTTGTCCACACACAGGGAAAGGAACTCCTCCTGCGCAGAAAGAGAAACAAAAAATAAGAGAGTATCGGAGTGTGATTTTAGACACAGTATCTATAAAGCAGCCGCTCCGGTCTTGACTGCTGACTGTGAGGGTAGATTATCTTCGTTAAGCCCCCCCCCCCCTCAATCCTTGCACACAAATCAAACAACCGCTACAATAATAAGTCAACACTTCCACAGCTAATGTTTCCGTCTTCCTGTGTTCGGTTTCACTTATTTTGCTGCTCTGCAGCTCCTAAAGTAAGTCTCCATCCACAGCTCACCTGCTGGCACACGGTGCTGAAATGCTCAAGGATGTAGTCCATGCTGCGTCGCTCCAGCTCCTTACACGAATGGGCCTCCGCAAAGCAGTGAATCCCCACACAGTTCATCTCATCCATCTGACGCTCCATGAAACGACAGCAGGCCTCTCGAACGGCCATCACGTCCAGCAGATTAGCTGCTGCCAGCAGGCCCTTAACAGAAATTAAATCAGCTTTCAGTGAACAGGCATCTTCCAAATAAGGAAAAAAAAAAAAAAAGGAAAGAAAAGGAAATATCCTTGCTACTTCACCTGCACGTTGGCTTCAGAGATGTAGACTTCTGATGTGTACGCGTAGCTCACCAGCATGCCAACCATCTGAGGCTCAACACCATTGATGGCAACACGCTCTTGCTTCGATTCGATCAGGTCATTGGAAAACATCGCCTGAGGAAGAAGGAAACAACACCTGAGCGCTGGCATGACTCGATTCAGGAGGTAGCACGTTGTCCTCACTCCATGTGTCCCACTCCTCTTAGATAACTGCTGCTTTAAACTCATACATACGTATGAGGATTGGCTGGAAGCCCCGCTATAAAAACAGTTAATCCTATGGAGATGTGGCGCGAGAAGCCAATTAAAATATGACAACGCAGTTGAACATGGACCTACAAATCCCACAGACTGAATGCAAACTTACTGATCCAGCTTTCCTGCAGAAATCTCACTGCGTCTGTCTCTACTCTGACTTTACGAAGCCAAAACCCAAGTCCCAGCAGCGCTAACTGTGGTTGCATAGAGTGAGTCAGCTTCATGGAACAACTACATGGCATGTTCCTCATTAACGTGCCTGTGTAGTCCTGCGGGGCAGCTCACCCATTCACACAGATACAGTCCCCCCCCCCCCCCCTCCGTTTCCCCTTTGTTGCCCCCCGAGAGGAACAACACAGGAGAAAACAACACTGAACCCTTATTTTGCTGAAGAGACCAATGGAAAATTCAGATGCAAATGATCTCAAAACATACTGGATGTATAAAAAGGGATGAGAAACAAAACAATGACAACGATTCCCCAAAACAAAGCCAGAGAGTAATCCCCCACAGGGAATACTTTGTCAAACTTGATAGTTTACTAATGTACTTTACACCATGTCCAGGGTGTACCCTGCTTGAGTTGCCACCAGGGCAAGTTTGTAAATGCATGCATAATGCACCAACTATGGAAAAGTTTTGAAGGTTTTTATGGCACTGCAGAATAGAATCGATCTCTATTGTCCCTCTTGCCACAAAATACTAGTCTATTCTATTCTAATGTGCCATAACAACCTAAGCTTTTCTTGTTGCGGCACAGAGAATACGTGATGTAAATGTGTGTGGTTTCACAAAACTAAACGGTTAATACCGAAAATCAGTAAACGTCATTTTCTATAGTAACTGCACCTACATTATCATCTGGCCCAGTCAAGCTGAAATTGCAGTGTGTGGCCCCTGAGCTGAAGTGCATTTGACACAACTGCTCTACAATGAGATCACAAAGTTGTGTGACATTTTTCTCCAGATTAGATGTCGCTTTTTTAAAACAGGGGTGAAGAATATTTTTTGTTGCCGTTTTATTTTCCCTCCAGACAAAAATCACAAGGCAACTGCCCCTTAAATGCCAGATTCCTCCTGTCTTGTGTCCGATGGGGGAATCTACTCCTGATAATAATAATAATAATATGATGATGATGATGATGGCTGCCCTCCACCTGTGATTAGTTCCCGACACACCTGAGAATGAGCAGGTGCGTTTACCTGGAAGTAGCAGCTGAAGGAGGCCAGCACGATGCGGTGACAGGGGAACTCCTGGCCGCCGCAGCACAGGGTCACGTCGCAGAAGGCGTTGTTGAGCCGCAGGCTGTTCAGGCCCTGCAGGACGGTGCACGGGTGTAAACTCTCCACGAACAGGTAGTCCTCGTTGTTGAGCGGGGTAGCCGGCGGGGGGGCGGCCCCGGCCCCGGCCGCCGCCGTCGTCATCGTCGTCGTCGTCGCCGCCGCCGCGCAGTCGAGCCCCGGCACCGAGAAGGTGGCGTTAACGGTCGAGTGCAAACCGACAGCGTTGCTTTCAGTCATGTCTGACTCCGCGAGGCAAGCCCGAGAGGGAGGGGGTCGCTCACTTTTCACGCAGAGAATAGACGAGACAGTCCGTTTAAGTTCTCCAGGACAGGCTGTAAATCCCAGGAAGGAGGGGGGGGGGGATTTGGAAAAGTCTCGGAGGACTGCCGTCAAGTGAGCCCGCACTTGATTTTAACTGCCCATTTAGGTGACGTATTTACGGTAAAACACAACCAAGTGTACGGCCTCAGCGCTGAGAGGAAACCCTTAAAAATAAAAGCCCACCCTTCAAAATAAAAGCACGGAAAGCAATGATAGTGACTGATTGAACAGTGACGACTGACTGGATGGATGGATGGATGGATGGATGGATGGAAAGAATGCAATATCAGTGTATGGACAAAACAGTGAAAATAAACCCTTCAAAATGAAAGCCTCTCGTCTATTTTCAAATTGCAATAGAAAGGAATCCTTCATAGGTTTATGCCTGATTCCACTTCAGGGCAATACTAGACATACTCCTTTACTACTACAAGCAATATCAAAGAATATTACTGTAGGGATTTGGAGAAAAGTACTCTTAAACTTGGATCTGTTGATCGAAAATGATGGTCTCTCACCTGTTTTCAAATTGCAATAAAAAGGAATCATTCATAGGTTTATGCTGTTTATATAACTCTGAATGACTTGTTTATTGTTTTTTCCAGCCTTGTCACGTTTGCGACATTTGGAAAGGCAAGTACTTTAATGACTCCTGGCCAAACTCCCTTTCACTTTGGAATATGTTTTTCATGCTACATTTATTGAAATTCTGTCATGCCAATAACTTGTACATCTTGTCTTTCATTGTCGTCACGGAAAACAGTGAAAACTATAACTCACATCAAAACAAGCACAGAAAGCCGACCTCAACATGGCTTGTGCATCAAGGAGTGCAGTGTTAACCAGGCCAATGGATTTTGGGGAGACATCTGCAAAGATCTTAAACTTCCAAACACCTCCATAAATCGGCTAAAAATCAGAAAGGCATACTTGGAACACTTGAAGGTAATTCTACTGCACTGCAGACATCTTAACTGAAGGGATGAAAAGATTGGACTACTCCAAGGGCCCCAGCAGGGGGCCACAAAATTCACCAATGTAGATTTATCACCTTCCTGCATCTGTACAAAATGGTTTGATCCTGCCTAAGCACTAACTGGGCCCTCCGTTGGCCTCAATAGTTTGATTTATTAAACAATATGACTTTTTTTTTCCTACCACCAGGACATCACTGTAGACAAAGATGGAGATCTTACAGAGGGTTGTTGACTCCACCTCCCCAGTAAGTTCTCTTTCTCAATTATTGGAGCTCATTTTCAGTGTATTCATTTGTCCATGGTGGAGTCTCTAATGCTATTATCTTGCAGATAATAGCAGACAGAAAGAACTTAGGTGAAAGCCTAAAATCTCCAGTTAAAAAAATGTGAATAAGTTGTAGAGGAACAGTCGTTTAACTTTTGCAATGCTACAAGTACGAACCTATTCGTTTTTTGATTCAGGCCGCCTTGGTAAGTGATGACGATCATTTTGAAACCCTGTTGACACCTGTCATTGCCTGATTCCAAATCTCCATCATTCCCTGAAGAGGTATTATAATTTATGAATCTTCCAGTGTCACATAAACTATTATGGTTTTAAATTTTATGCAAGACTCGTGATTTTAATTAAACAGAAAAACACTACATACAGATTTGGATTCACAATGAAATATATATATATATATATATATGGTTATTCATACATATAACCCTAACCTTTTCTTTCTTACAGGATGTAGTAAAACACTACAAGCTTTCCCAGTCAACAACAACAACAACATCCGACACAACTGAGGAAGAGGAGTGTAGGTTTTTCAAAAAGCCATTGCCTCCAAACCCTTGTTTTTTTTTGGATTGAGAAGAAGGAATGGGAGGTTTTACAACAATCACAAATTGGAAGACAGTTTCAAGGACCGCAATGGACAAACGTAATTTCAAAGGGGATCAAATCAGTCCAGCCATACTGCAGCTTTGGATTCAAGCGGCATAACATAAAAATTAAAGGATCCTCAAGAACTGGCCCACTTTTCACCTGCACTGGATATTGCCGCTTTAGTGACTGTCCAGTAAAGGTAAAGGTGACAATACAAGACAGTGCCACCCTAAAAGCTGATGTGGATTTTACAGGAGAGCAGATTTGCCACAGTTTCATAGAACTAAAGCGAAGACCGGTGCATGCAGAATCCAGACAATCATTAAACAAGTTGTTGGGAGTACAAACTACATCTGGAGTGACTGCAAGGCATCAGTGAGGATGTGATGCACTCCGGATGCAGGGATGGAGTACCAACTCCTGCTGTGCTTCGGACCATCGAGGTGGAGCTGCCGACAAGCACAAAGGCCACACTCCAATGAGCTTTTAAGTCTGCAGAAAATGATTGAGAAAAGGGCAAATGGAGAAAATGAAGTTCTGCAGAAGGTGTTGATGCATCCAAATGGCATTAAGCTTTGGTCGGAAAAAAAACCCATTGCAGTTTTTCACAAGCGATGCAAAGAAGACATTGTTTACCTGGATGCCACTGGAAGTACAGTCCAAAAAGAAAAATCAACAGCAGCACTATGTGTATGAGTTGGTTGTGAGAAATCCAACCAAAGGGGCTTCCCCTTTTCCAGTGGCAACTTATGTCACATGTGATTATACAACGACCTCAGTGACATGTTTTCTGTTGGCATTTCTCACCGATGTCAGCAGACAATATGGACACAAATCTTCAAATAGGCCGGTTATGATCATATGTGACGGTTCTCTTGTGCTTCTGCAGGCAATTTCAATGTCATTCTGCCGAATGAGTCTGGAGGAGCTGCTGGAAAAATACCAAAAAATCATCACCGGGCAACACAGCAGCCCCAAAGACTTGAAGTTGCCTATTCTGCACCGGTGTCTCAGTCACATAATGAAAAATGCCAAAGACCTTTGCAGAAAACAGTAAGCTTGATGAAACTTTATCTTTTACTTATGTTTCAAGATCTCCCATCGGTTGTGAGTATGTTTATGGGACTAACAAAATAGTTGACTTAATATGCTTTTTTCCCCCTCAGTGCCCCAAACAATTATAGGCTGGCAATGAATGTGATGGGCCTGCTTGCATGTTCAACCACGTTGCAGGAGTTGGATGTGGTTGTTCATAGTGCCACAGTACTGTTTTCCAGTCCATGCACAGGAAAGGAGGTTCAAATCCATTTGAATAAACTGCAGCTGCTCATGGAGCAAAGAGGGATTGTGGAAACCGATCCACAAACTATATCAGAAGAAGACTTCAAGGTGCTCTTACTTCTTCAATGTTTGTCATTTGAAAATGTAAATGATTGATTTTTAATCTTATAAAATTATATTTAAAACATTAACAATGACTCTTTCCCTTTCAGAATGATGTGACACAGACCCCAAAAAAGAAGATCGTTCTGCTATGAGCTCGAATTATCACTTTCTTCAACGACGTCAACCATTGGAACCTACTGGTAAGAATCTTTTTCTTTTCCGTCCATAAATTTATTGAGAAATTATTTTAAATGACTGTTTTTCAAGTTCATACACAGGCCACTCGAAAAAGTGTTTCTTGTGGATCCACTCGCTGTTGATGAGATCAAAGAGTCGAGAGTCGCTGCAGACAGATTTCGGTAAGTCAATGGTGAGCAGGTCGATCTAAATAGAAATATCTTATATATATATAAAGAACAGATTTGAAACTAATGATTTTTAGATGCAATTTGTTATCCTCAGAACTTTGACAAGTGTTAAGTGTTGCAATGTCCTATAAACCAGGTTTCATTCATATGTTAACATATGAGCTATTAGAAAATCAATCAATATTTTGTGTTGTTGATCTTCTCATTCATAGTTTGTAAGCAACAACCAAATTATCACAGGAGACAGATGCCATTATTGACAAAAAGCATTATGTGAGTTTTGTAAAAGTTAACAATTGCAAGATAAGATTAAATTTTGTGGTTTGAGATTTAATTCATGTGAAATTAAAATAGATTTTTTTTATTTCAATACAGTCAGTACCTGAAAATGCGACAGAACAAACTACAGAAAAAGGGGTGGACAAACGTGAAGTGGCAGCCTGGAATGATTAACCACAGCACACAGAAAGACAGCGACAGCTGTGGTGTGTTTGTAATGCAGGTAAATGTCCTTTAGTTGAGAAAACAAAAATCTCAGTCAACCTAAATGCCCCACACTGTTTTTTCTACAGGGAAAAAGTTGCGAGTATCAACAACATGGTATGTTCTAAGTTATAGATTTATATGCTTTTATGACATTTTCCATTGAACGTGATAGATGGCCAGAATCCTGGTTTCAAACTTCCCGGCTTTGAGCAAGGAATCAATATAAATAGTTCCAGACACAACATGAAGATGCTCAGGAAGGAGATGGCTCAACTCATCCTCCAACGCTCTGGTATGTTGCAAAAACTCCGTTTTCTCAAAGCACAAACCATGTCCTGATCATGTGTTAACCATTTGAAATCAAACTATCTTTTCAGTTTCCCATCTAATAGACCATTGTTCCAGCTACGGTAAACGAAACCCAGCTGGAAAAAGCAAGGAGACCAAATGGGTAAGACATAAATAGAGGAATGCTATAATGAAAACATATAAAAATGCATGTATGAAGAGTTTCCCTTTAGTGTTGATGTTAAAAGTGAAGAGAGTTGTAGTACTCCTAAAAGCTATTGCGTATAATCATATTTGTGTTTACATTATTTCAAATTGAATGCACAAAGTGCAAGAAGTGGTTCTACTCTCAATGTTTGTCCATCAGGGATGAAGAGTGGGCCGCCCACGTGGAAAAACCTTCCACTTGGAACTGTGGGAACTGCTAGTTCCTAACCTTGAGACTCAAATCGTGTTCTTTGTTATTGTATAATAGTTATTTTTGATTTGTTAATAAAGTTTGTTGAATCTGACCGCTTCAGAGCTCTTCATACTTAATTTGTTAATTTGTTACTTTGCTCCAAGTTTAAAAGTACTTTTCTCCAAAACCCTACAGTAATATTCTTTGATACTGCTTGTAGTAGTAAAGGAGTATGTCTAGGATTGCCCTAAAGTGGAATCAGGCATAAACCTATGAAGGATTCCATTTGATTGCATTTTGAAAACAGGCGATAGACCATAATTTTCGATCAACAGATCCAAGTTTTAAAGTACTTTTCTCCAAATCCCTACAGTAATATTATTTGATACTGCTTGTAGTAGTAAAGGAGTATGTCTAGTATTGCCCTAAAGTGGAATCAGGCATAAACCTATGAAGGATTCAATTTTGTTGCAATTTGAAAACAGGTGAGAGACCATCATTTTCGATCAAAAAATCCATGTACTTTTCTCCAAATGCGGTCGTACGCTGGTTTGTGTTTTACCGTAAAGGTGCTAATAAAAGCGCAGTTAAAATTGAGTGCGGTCTCACTTGACGGCAGTTCTGCAGGAGCGGAGAAGTAGCGAGGCTGGGATTGTCACTAATGAGGCTTAGCGGAGCTGCAGCTCCGCGGACTGAGCGTCCCTCCGCCGGCACGACTTGCCCGGACACGCACTACCAACTGAGGTTGAGGGGAAACGGCCTGCGAACGTGAACGATACTACCTGTTGCACATAGTCGTGACCAAACTCTCCCACATATGGTCGAGGTAGCTCCTGTCGGTGGCAGCCGAGGCTTTACCTCCTCCTCGGTGTGCGTGTGCGTGTGCGGGAGCTCCGCCCTCCTCCGCCGCACCGGGAGGCTTCGCCCCCGCTTCTCGCCGCTTCGCTCAAACACAACAAGTGGTTTCCAGGAGAAGGTGTGTCCAGATGAAATGCAGCCTCCAGGACGGATGTGTGGTGACAATATTTATTGTTTCGCAAATAGGATTTTCTCGGTTTCCATCCTGCTGATTGAATATTAAAAACATCAGTTTCAGGTCGGCCTTGGGAAGCAGGTGTGCTGATGTCGCTGCAGCGGCCCCTGATGGACGGTAAGGGTAATGCACACATACAGATGGGATAAATAAACCGTAATGTGCAAATCAAACACAAAAGTTTATTTTTTTAAGTTTGGAATCAGTCTCAGTAATATTAATCTAATCTGGATTCCAAGTGCCCATCCACTGCTGTAGGCTATGACGGTGTCAGTGGTCACTGTTTTAGTCATTTCCATCACGACCCCTTTTTATATGGCGTCCGTTGAAACGTTTAGAAGTTAACAATTTTTACACTATCGTGTGGTTAAAATATGTTTTAAGACCAACTTAATACCACGAGTGAATGTTATTTATATTTAGCCAAAGTTGTATTTCCTAACTTACAGTGTTAAATAAAATTATGTTCAGTTCAATTAGATTGATAAGTCAATAGGCTGAAGTGCACCCTGGGTGTCTCCAGAAAACTCATAATGCTGCTGATTCATTGTAATGATCACATCTTACCAGTATTCTGCAACATATTTTAATTGGTAGAGTGAGGCAGTTCTCTAACCGATATTAATTTATAAGGGTTATCCTTAATGGTAATTTGCCCCATAAAGGATTAATTGTGTGAATCTTGCAGTCCTTATTGTGCAAGATGTCCTTATAGGGACAGTTTCTTAGCTTTGTTCCTCACACAAAGTTTATTCTCACAGGAAAGTACTGCAGTACAACAATGACTGCAAATTAATTATGAAATTACAAAGTTCATAGCTTGTGAAGACAATGTGTATTGCTACATTTATATTTACCCCCCAACTGAAATGTGTCTCTCGAACTATGACACTAGTACACTTGTACTCCATTGTCAACAATATGGAATATAAATAGGAATATTTTGAAATACATAGTACCTTCCTACAAAGGTAGTGTTTCTAGCTTTGAGAAAAGATTTGATTCCTTCCCGAACACGATATGTCAACAGCATTAACAAATGTGAGAGTCCGCTCTGTGAAAGTAGGCACCATTTTCCTCATACAACTTTTATTTTTTAGAAATGACACTAAAGCAAAATTGTAAATGTTTTGTTTATTCAAAAGTACAACACAGTACTATAATGAGATCTGGGTTTGTTTAACGATCATATAGCTTGAAGGAACATTCAGCTGTGATAAATCATTCATGTGTATGGCTTCATTACTGTGTTGCCTCGTTCTAGGTGAGAAATAATCCCACACTCTTTGTTTGTCCACATATACAGTCACATTTTGAGTTGAGATAGTATAGGCACATTTGTAGAAATTCTCACACATTTTTTTCTAACCAAATGTAAAGATACTTTTCAGTTATGTCACAGCTTTCAGCTGGAAGAAATAAGGATAATGTGGCATCAGCATTGAATCATATTATGATTTCCATGTGGTCACACTTCTAGCACTTTAAAAAGAAGCATTTATTTTTTTTAAACACACTTGAATCATCCTTGTATTATACAGAAGATTTAACTATTCTTTTACTTCACTGAATAATTGTAGGTTTTACACAGATTTACAAAAAAATTAAATCACAAGCTGGTGTCCTTCATGATCCCAGAATCCTGCAGTGCATTCCTCCTGCGAGCCGCAGCCTCCAAGATCTTCTTCCTTGGTCCCAGCTGGATTCGAATGCCTTTCAGATCTTCATCCGAGCACAGCATGAGTGCCTCCAAGTCCAGGTGCTCTCGGCTGAATGCATGTGCAAACTCAGGCAGCGAGATGGCAGACAAAAACACATCCAGAGGAGTCGTTTCCTCGTCGCCGTCATCGTCCAGGCCCAGGTCGTCTTGATTCCATGGAAGGTCGGTGTCGACGCCATCCCCAAATTCTGCAGCGTCCTCCCCCGCCGCAAACAACTCGTTCTGAACAAGATAACCAAGACTTTCGTTGTTCCCGCTGGGGATGTCCTCCGACTCCAGGCCCATCTTCTTCATGAAGATCAGACCTCCGAGGCCGGGCCGGTTGAAGATGGATTGCGTGACTTGGCCTGGTTCTTCGCCGCGATCGTCATCGTCGTCGTTGTCGTCGAAGCCCCGCATCCCATCCGCCAGCATGGTCTCGTCCTGCTCGTTGAAGACATCCAGGAACTCTGGTTTCCCGGACATTCCATCCTCTTGTTTGAGAAAGATGACATTGCCATCTCCTCCCTGCCTCTGCAGAGTGCCTTTATCCTTCTTCCCAAGCTTTTTCTGGAGCGTGCCTTTCATCCTGGCTGTGAGGGAGCCAGATTTATCTGCGGCAATCAGCTTGGAGAACTGCTCATTAACGCCACTCACGGTACCGCCGTTGGAGAAAGCCGATCCCACGCTTGCCTCCGACACAGTCCCAGTGTTGCCCGCTCCACGGTGCATTTTTTCCATCTTGGTCTGGTGCCTTTTCTTCACCTTCTCACAGAGTTTGACCCGTTTTTCCGCCTCTTTGACGGCCTCTTTTTTCAGGGTGGCAACCTTCTTTGCATTCTGGTTGGTCTGCTGCGAGGCGGCGGCGTCCAGAAAGCGTACGCAGTCCATCCGGTCCCGGGACGCAGCAACGTCCATGGCTGTGTGGAATTCATTGTCCAGTGCGAAAATGTTGGCGCCAAAGTTGACCAGGAAGCTGAGGATGTGCATGTGGCCATTGGCCGCTGCAAGATGCAAGGGTGTGTTCCCCCAGATGTCACTCCTGTTTGGATCCCCTCTGTATCAAACACACGTAGAATGGGACTTGAAACACTTTCATTACTATTTCACCTATTCCACATTGTCCTGGCAAGAAAAGCAGGAAATATCATGAACTACAGCCTGAATTTATATAGACTGTGAATTTCTTTTAATCTGATGAGTAGATTTTGCTCACGCAAGACAAAGCCTGGATAATTTTTTTCCCTCGGTGTCCATCTTCTAACTACAACGAAACATATACCAGACTGTTATGTTTAATTTCAGACAGCGTGTTCCTTCCCGACTACGACAACAACGGTTACGAGTACTACAACAAAACACATAAAAATGTAGAATAGAACCAACATTTTTCCAAATTAACATTTGAAAAACGAGTGTAAATGATCAGTTAGCCATTAAGCCTGTGAGGCCTCTCGAGCTGTGCCACAATATCTCAGCAATAAATACTTTTCACTGCTGCGTGACTGCAAGGACTCGTCATAAAGCGACACTCGTACTGCCTGTGACCAAAGCGGAAATGTGATTCTGGCCACGTAGCTCAAAAGTACATTTTATCTTGTCATGTTTCTCACCAACCTTTTTTACTGCCTCAGATTTTTTTTCTATTTTTTTTTTCAGTCAGAATGCTGTGCTCATTTTGAGCTTGTCTTTTGTTGTGCTGAATGAGGACTGGAGCAGGGGGTGGGGACTGTAAATAAAGGGCTCTTTTGTTTTACAGGATGGATTTGCTTCATTAAACATTTGGCTCAGCTCCTGGGAGAGCAAATTATAAAATGTGTAGCGACGGTTTTGATTGTGTAATGTTGTAACGTGTACTCAAAGTTCAGAGAAAGTGCTCTTAAAAAGCTATTGTAATGTCCAAAACACATAAATCATGTTCATATTCAGCCATAAGTTTGCTGTAACATAAATAAAAGCTTTTTCTCTTTTTTATAAATCTACAGTATGTGGTAATTTGAGTTATTTAAAGGGTCCAAAGTAAAATACTGTAATTAGACTTGTAACTAAAATCTATAAACTTTAGGTCCCAATTGGGTTGCTTTCTAAAGGACATGTTAATATGGTGTTTTATTGCACAGCATTAAGAAAATAACAATGAACACTAATTGAAATCATCTAAAGGCAAATCTATGTGTCCTTTTGTC
The DNA here is from genome assembly GCF_963422515.1 of Blennius ocellaris. NCBI lineage: Eukaryota > Metazoa > Chordata > Actinopteri > Blenniiformes > Blenniidae > Blennius > Blennius ocellaris. The sequence continues at coordinate 7,042,352 of NC_137665.1, forward strand.
GCCGTATGAGTGTGATGAAGAACAGGCGGCTGATAAGATTCAACATTACTCACTCTCTGCTGCATATGAGCTGAAGAGCATCGACATGTCCGTGGAAAGCAGCCAATAAAGTGGGAGTCATTCCGTCCTCGTCCCCAGTGTTCAGGTCCTTCCTGGTGGCCTCTTTCAAGAGGTCCAAGTGTCCATCAGTGGCTGCTTTGTGGTACCGAGTCATCTTGCAGAAAAGCAGAAGAGGTTGAAACAAGTCTGTCGCTTTCCTTCACTTCGTCCACCCACCAACGTCTGATGAGCAGAAGCGACAGTCGACCTCAGCAAACAAAGTGGTCACTGGGCGTATCAGCAGCTCAGTGCCATAAAACAAAAGCAAAGTCCAGCTCACTGCTGTCACTAACACGATTTCCTCCCAACACCACACCACACCACAGCTCATTGTGATCAGATTTATTATCAAGGGAAAGACATAGTCCAATGCCTCAAAGATAAAGAGTTATATGTTCAGTAGAATACAAACCATGAACAAAATATAAAATACATCAAAAGTAAAATGAAGGGTGTGAAAAAGTATGTTCATATATTCATAGATCTGTTTGGGGGCTTTGAATTATTTTGGGCCATTTTACATCATTTTATTTATACAATCTGAAAAAGTTCAGTGTGGATAAATTGCAGACCTTTAAGTACAGTTAAAACTACATGTCTCAAAATGTAATGTATTCATAATGCAAACTTATTAACCAACCAACATATTTTCAGCTATGCGGCGAGAGTGCTAAGCAGTACATGAGCATGGAGCCCCATAACAACAGATAAGAAATAACATGTTATATGTATTTCTTTCTTTTGCTGAATATTCTTGTTCGGGGGTCTCAGACCTAAGGCCTGTGGGCCAAAATCGACCTTCAAGAGGCTCCAATCGGCCATACTCTACGTCAAAATAAAGAAAAACTATACAGTTTAAACTTAATGGGACTATTTCACTTGTGTTCAAGTGCCAAGATGAAATTGGACTGTATGTGGCCCCACTCCTGCTCAAGATTATTCCACAGAATGTATTGGACAGGCATGGATAAGGCACTGGCTTCAGTCTATTCATTTTCTTAGTCATTTAAAGTGACCGATATTTGTTGGTATTCGTATTTTCTCAGTTGGACTATGAGCAGAATAAACCATCCATCCATTGTCATACTCGCCACCCTCCGGTCCAGTAGGTGGCAGCAACTCAATGTTCACGCTTCATTTCCAGCGAAGAAGAGTCGAAGGAGGAAGAGCTGTCAACTTTAACCAATCAATGGAAACTGGGAGGAAACTTCACTTCACACATATTTTATTTCTGTTTCTCTTCTTGGACAGCTTTCCGCCTTCCTTGTACTTTGAGAGTTGTTGTTCTGGCTACTTAGCCTGTTGCGCAACCGTTCCCACAGCTTGACAAGCCGGCCCGACAACCTCTTTATCTCCCGTCTTCCCCCCCGGTGCTTCGAGTCGGTCCTCTACGGTAAAAAACCTGCAGGCATGTCGGCTAACGGAGGCGCGGCTGCTGGCCTCATGTCTTACGAGACGCTGGTTCACGCTGTGGCGGGTGCAATGGTGAGCGAAGGCGACGAGCTTTGTTGGAAGAGGAATGGGAATAATGACGCAATATTGATGTCGGGGGGGTGTTGTTGCTTCTTTCAGGGGAGCGTGACAGCCATGACCGTCTTCTTCCCTTTGGATACAGCCAAAAGCAGACTGCAGGGTGAGTTTCAACTGTTATCAGCTAAAAGCTTTAACAACAATCTTTAAGTCAATGAAAAGCGCACCGATTTAGTTTTGAACCACTCTCAGAAATCTGAGCTTGCACTTTCTACATGCTTGTTTTTTTTTTCAAGGGGCCAGCACTACATAACATTTCATAACTTGTGTACTGGAGCAGTGGTTCGCACTCTTGCCTCACAGCGAGAAGTTCATGGGTTCAAGTTACCAGCTGGAGGTTTCTGTGTGGAGTTTGCATGTTCTCCAGGTACTCCACAGTCCAAAAACATGCACGTCTGGGGTTAATAGATCACCCTAAATTGCACATAGATGTGAATATATATATTATATATGTGTGTGTGTGTGTTTGCCTTGTGATGGACTGGTGGCCTTTGCATATGTACCCTGACCTCACCCACAGTTAGCGCCCTGTGACAGTGCACAGGATGGATGGCTGGACCTTGGGTGGTAGCATTGAGGTTTTTTTTTTGGTTTTGAATGGTAGATGTATTTGTTCAGGTTAGGTCTATTGGGTGAATAGTGTATATACCTGCTCGTCGGATCAAATCAGAGTTTTATTTTTATTCAAATGATCAAATTACAGCCTCTGAAACCTTGTTTAAATCAAATAAAGGGAAATTAATCTTGCCACGGATCAGGCTCAGGCCTCTTTTTGACCTTTGAGCCCATAGCGTCAATCATTTCTTCCAGATAGGGATATATATTGATGTTTTGTTGCCACAGGGTTACGCTCACAAATATCATGCTGAATGACCCTCATTTCTGTTTCCCCTATTAGGAGTTATTACATTAAATTGTGTTATTAATACCACCATAAGTTTGGTTTAGAGCAGTCTTGAAATTTGGTGGGCATGCAGTTTTGCAAATCAGATCATTCTTCGAATATAAAAATTAGATTTCAACCCACAAATATACATATAGGTTCATGAAAATGTAATATTGTAGGAAATGTATTTATGCATGGGCAAAGTACTGTGTCTGATAGTCTTCTTCAAGAACCTCTGTGTGTCTTGTAGTGGATGAGAAACGAAAGTCGAAATCTACCCACATCATACTGGCTGAGATCGTGAAGGAAGAAGGCCTGTAAGTAACATTGGCATTCCTGCTGTCTCAAAATTCAAAGTAATGATGCATATTTCTGGTTTGATTAAGAACAATTGCAATCTAAGTGGACAAAATGGTATTGGACCATGGTCATTTGTTCACCAGATATTTAACAGTTCACTGGGCATCTGAGACTTGACTCTCCACTTCCTCTCCCAGCCGGTCTCTGTACAGAGGCTGGTTCCCGGTGATCTCCAGCCTCTGCTGCTCCAACTTTGTTTACTTCTACACGTTCAACTCGCTGAAGAAGCTGGCAACAGCCGGTGCAGGGAAGTCCAGACCCGGCAAAGACCTGCTGATGGGGGTTGTGTCGGGTAAGCGCATAATGCAAAAAAAGAATCATTTATAGTCATTTATTTGACATGATCAAAGTGGCTTTGGCTTTCATCAGCAAACGTTTGTGCCGTTCACCAAAATGTGTTTTGTTCAGCAGTGTCTAGAGAAGGGAACCTTTTTGGACAAAAGTTTCCACCATCGGCTCCCATTTTGTTGCTGATGCCTGTAAAGGAGTTTTTTTTAGTTTTTTTAAGGAGCCCTTCGCTCCGAGATTGGACGATGCTCAGCCTCTGCTGTTTGTGCAGGTGTTGTGAACGTGATCCTCACCACTCCCATGTGGGTGGTCAACACTCGACTGAAACTGCAGGGGGTGAAGTTCAGGAATGAAGATCTCCATCAGACCCGCTACAGAGGCATATTCGGTATGTGGACACTTTCACATGTGCTCTCTTTTGTCAGCTTGCTGCTGTTTTGTTTTTTTTAACTTGAACGAGTTTGGATTTTTTTGTTTCGTTTTGTTTGTTTGTTCTTCGGCCCCCTTCCAGATGCTTTCTCGCAGATCATAGCGAACGAGGGGGTGGGAACGCTGTGGAGCAGCACGCTGCCCTCGCTCATCCTCGTCCTCAACCCGGCTGTGCAGTTCACGTTTTATGAGGCCATGAAGAGGAGAGCGGGCAAGGGAGGGAGAAGGGTGAGAGGATGGAGCACACGATTGAAAGATCTTTTGGGGGGGGGGGGGAACCCAATAATAATTTTTAAATCTTCTGCGACCACAGATATCTTCAGCAGAGATTTTCGTCATTGGCGCCATCGCCAAGGCCGTCGCGACCACTGCGACGTATCCTCTTCAGACCGTTCAGGCCGTCCTCAGGGTGAGTGCGGCTTCATGCAAACTCGTGCTCTTCCTTTTTTTTTTTTTTTCTTTACACTGATGGCCACATTTCAATGAAAGACTAAAAATGAAACTGAATACATTTACTGTATCACATGTATAAACTCTTTGTGTTCCAAGCCATCGAAACCAGTGAGCTATACATGCTGACCCTTATTTATTTGTCGATTGGTAGTAAACGGTAGTTTGCTGATTATTTAGAGGAAGTATTCATAAAATGTTGACTCTTTTGTGTGAGAATATAGAAATATGGTGTATTTCAGGTCGAATAATGAAAAATGAACTCCAGTAACGTTGAGCTTTTCTCGTCAGTTTGGCCAGTACAGGGGTGAGGGGGGCAGCGGCGTGCTCGGAAGCCTCGCCAACATCCTGTTCCTGCTCATGGACCGAATCAAGTGAGTTGCAGCAGGTGACCCCGGACGCGCCGTGCTGCTCACCGGGTTTGAACGGTGCCCACTGAGGGAAAAACGTCTACTTCTTGTTGCTTCCAGGACGAACGGGTTTCTTGGTCTGTACAAAGGCCTGGAGGCCAAGCTGCTCCAGACGGTGCTGACGGCTGCGCTCATGTTCGTGGTGTATGAGAAGATCACTGCCGCCACCTTCAAAGCCATGGGCCTGAACAAGAAAGTCAAGCACTGAGAAGGTGTAGTACTTGAAAGTGGATCAGCATCGTTGTACTCATCAGTAGGTGTGATTGGTGCCTAACGGCTTGTTTTTTGTTTGTTGCTCAAAGTTGTTTCATTGACATGCACATGACATTAGGAGATAGGATTGGTGGCTTTTCAAGCCAGATTACCATACAAGCCTCGACCAATGACGGGTTTAATGCTTATTACCCTCTCATTTTAACTCTAAACTTCTACATGTAGGCTTTTTTACCTCCACTGGTAAATACCAGTTAATACTAAGTATTTTTTTTTGTTTGTTTTCTTTAAGGAATCAGTTTAGTCTCAAAGCAGATTGTCCTACTGAGCTCTTGTATAACGGATCATTTTTTTTCCTTAAGGTGTCATGGCACCAATCTTGAATTGAATAGTTGACATGAAAAATGAATGTTAAACTTCTTTCATTTGCAGTCATTGGAAGAAAAAAAACAAACATTTATTTGTTAATATTGAAACCTATCATAGTTTTTAAATTAATTTGTGGGTGAAAAATCAGATTTTGACTCACGGCAACATTCCTGGTTCAACTCAAAGATACTGATTTAGTGACATATGCAGTAGGGTTAAATGTGTGTGTGTGTGTGTATGAGATGCAGTGGAATCTGTTTTTTTTTTTTTGTTTGTTTTTTAATCATAGCTTGGATAAGCAGTGTGACTCCCAGTCTAGATGAATATATAAAAGGACATCTAACTCTATACTTGCTTATCCAGGGGTGTCACCCGTCTTCAACCACTGTAACCTTGAGTGCCGTGTTCACTGTATGGCAGCTGTCACTGTCTGTGTCTGTGAGTGTGTGAATGTGACAAACACTCTGAAGTCCGTTCACTTCTTTCTTCTTCTTCTTTTCTTGTGTTTCCAACTTTGAAACCTTAAGAAGTCACTGCCACACGTTCCACAAATAAGTCTACTTGAGATGTCATGTTTACTATTGCAGTGTGCACAACCTGGACCTACTGTTTCACATCAGAAACATGTTCATGGTAGTTATGAAATTATACAGACAAAAAGGCCGCGAATACATCGGTTTGCATGTATTGAATCAGAAATGTCATGAATTTTCATTGTCACGTTAAATTATACTGGAAAGTAAATTAATTTGCTTGTAAAATAGTTTAACTTAACAGTTTTATAGTAAAGATATGTGTACACTAAAGTAGCTATTTAAGTGCCTTTAAATGTATGTGAAATGACAAACATCTAATGCACTGAGTTCTTTCTACAGTTTTTATTATTGCAGGTCAGTATACCAACCATTTCTCACATGGGTTTCTTATTATTCTAATCGACTGTCACGGTTCTCTTGATTCAATGAGTTTCTATTGACATCAACACTTTATTGCTGCGGTTCAACCAGTTACTCAGCGTGAATTGTAATGACGTCACGATAGCTGTGGATCCCAAAGCCACATTAAGCCTTTGCACCATTCATTGTACTTGTCTTTGCCGTGGTCTGGTGTGAAGCGACTGTTTATCTGAACAACACGTTCACCAGGTTTAGCTGCTCTGAAAGCTGTCCAGCGTTTGTTTAATGACCGGTATTAATTTCCAAAGTGGATTTTGACATGTTTACATTTAAACACTTTGCCACTAATCTCTCCATACTTAATGGTTTCTATCTTCAGTTTTTGAAAGATGCATTTTCTCATTTTTGTTTAAATAACAAATAATGTTTTTTGAGGTTTAAGTTACTGCGATCGCCAGGGAACAATAAAGTTTGAGAAACGATACTGACAACGGGTTGTGACGGCTCCCTTTTATTTAAAACAAATACATGCTGTGTTCAGATTTGCGGCGCATTACAGATAAAAATCTCCACTGGATCCTGGATTAGAGTTCATTGACACTGAGACTGGAGACTCCTCGAGAGTCGCTTTGTTTCGTGAAACTCCCGTCTTCAGTCGTCGGATCTGAACGTGGATCACGACTGGTGGCGTGAGTCTGGACTCGTGGCCATCTCCCCGACGTACCACTGCGGTAGGAAGGAATACTGAGAGTCCCTGTGGATGGAGTAGGTCACATCCTTGTGTGGATCCCAGGAGAACAGGTACACCACACTGAAACGGAAGCAAAGTCTAATGTGAACATTTATCCAAATATTCAGAATTAATAAAACATTATTTTTTTCCTAGAGTGACATAAAAGAAATGTAAGGACCGTGTGCACCAGTTTCATTCATCCTGCTTAAAAATCCAAATGTTTCTGACACTGGTGGATAGAGTGCTAATCTTCAGCAGTTTTCACTTTGACACTGAACGCACCAGAAGAAACTTTTTTTTTTTTTCATGGTATCAACACAATTTCTACAAACAAACTAATGCATTGAATCACTAAAAGGTTCCAATTTGGTTGCATCCAGCCTCAAGACGTCTCCCCACACAGACTGTGAAGCATCGATGACAAATTCACAAAGACGTCTTTTGTGTTTTGACCTTCACTTGTGGAGCCCGACTTGGTTCATCGTGCAGCATGACTTTATGAATGTAAACAAGGTTTTCAAGACCCTCAATGTTTCCTCAAGGATTCACAAAAAAGGAGAAGGTATGGAGCGCTTGTCTTGGAGAGCCCTCGGTTGATGTGGCTCACCGATGACAGTCTTCAGTAGCGACGTGCTTCACGAAGGACAGGAATTCGCAGCAGAAGTTCATACACACTGTTGGCTTCCAGCAGTTGTGTTCGTTCTGTTCAAGAGACACAGAAGCTCAAGTTTCTCTTAAATGACCGGCAGATAAAATAACTTAAATGCTCATTTATCGCAACGCCGCCGTACCTTGATGAGATGCGAAATCTTCGAGATGTGAAAAGTCTCGACGGAAACGACGACTCCTTCGTGGTCCCGGAAACCAGCCACAACACGAGGCACCCCGGGGAGGAACGACTGCGCCCACCACTTCAGTAGTTTGAACCTGAGCAGGATAGAGCGGGGGGGGGGGGGGTCGTCAGCGGCAAATCGCGACACGGGGAAAAAAACCTGCTGATTCAGCACTTCGGCTACCGGTGGAGGTTGCTGCGCTGTTTCGGCGTGCAGATTTCCGCAGACGTCTTCAGCTCCACGTAACAGGCGGGAGGAGGAGGAGCCTCGGGGTCTTTATCGCGGCAGTCCACTTCACCAGAGAACAGAAGTCTGTGGTCAGCCAGCCGAGTCTGGACCACGGTGCAGAAGGCCTCGTTAGTGTTGACCACACCCCCGGGGTCCGGCAGAGCGTGGACGGTATCTACAGAGACGGCGGGAGGTGAAGGGTCATCGCTTCAGCTCCCCCCCCTCCTCAAATAAATAAATAAGGCCTGCATATGTAGAATCTGTGGACTGTTTCTGAATTAACTTTACTTTGATTTATTTGTGGGTTTTATATTTAACTGCTCTGGATCAAGAACGATTAGAACACAAACAAAAACATTGAATCGGACTCAATTCGTAGCTAAATAAACTTTTGATTCAGCCCCAGAACATGACATGTTATAACAAAAATAAAGAGCTTTTCAAGTAATATTGGAAGGGCACTATGGAGTAGTGGTTAGCACTGTCGACTCACAGCGAGGACATGTCCCGTCCCGAGTCTTTGCTTGACGGTTTTGTGTTGAGTTTGTGAACTGAAAATGTGAATTTATGTGAAATAGATAACTCACATTTAGGCTGACTGATCTGGGAGGTAAAAGTCAACTGCAGAGCTGAATAAAAACACTGAGATCGGTAAAGAAATGTGGGGGGAAAAAAAAAAAAGAACCCCACAGGCCCACCTACCTGCACATGTGTATTGCTCAAACTTGTATCCCCAGTACATCATCTCCTCGTGCCTCTCAGTGCGGTTCTCTTGTTCCCTGCGTGCAGCTTCTGTTTCCACCTCGCTGATGTAAAGTGTTCCTCCGAACCTGGTGACCGCCAGCATCCAGCCGTCCCTCATCTCGTACGGAGTGGTCAGCAGCTTGGTGAGGTGACCCCTCCACGTCACAAAGTCCACGTCTAAAGCGCTGGAAGGAGCAGGAGGTTGATGAAAGGACACGTTCCCGGCAGGTACAGTTATGACGAGCAGCGAGAAGAACGTCTGTATGCGTTGACTCACCACGGCGAGGCCGAGGGCACCTTTGACTTCAGCTTCGATTTGTTGGCCACGACCCAGCGAAGAAGATGGTCCAGCTTCTCCTTGACGCCGTCGTCTCTCTTTATGAAGCGGTCCTTGTATCCGTCCCTCAGGTCAAAGTGGGGATTTCTGTCCGGTTCCACGTAGTACCTCATCTGCCTGCTGTCATTGAAGAACCGCCGCTCGGAATCCAGGGAAAAACATCCCACTTCAACGGGCTGTTTGTAAAGGGGAAAGTCTCTTTCGTAGAACTCCCTCCTGGTGCTCAGAGATGGAGCTCTCGGTGTGCTTTGCCCCGGCGCCGAGCCAGACTGATGCTGCCGTTCAGTCGGTTGGAAGCTTTTATTTTCACTGTAACTTCTCCCACTGTCACCTCTTCCTCTCTTGTGTGAGGACTGCCGGCTGTGGAAGCTGGAGTTTGGACTGCGTGATCTGTGGCGGTCCATTGCTGAGGAAAGAAGCAAATAGTCAATAGTATCCTTTACTGAAATGTAACCGTAAGTAATACAAAAACAGCTTAAAGTAATGCTTCATGTCATGCCTTTTCTCTCTGTGCATATGTTTATTTGTTAGGTGTTATTAAGGTGATATATATATAGATATAAAGTATAGCTGTTTTGTTGAACATCGAGAATTCCTCCACACGCAGTTGCATTTTTCTTACTACAAACATTTTATTTGTGGTTGTGTGCTTGGTCTCACGGTGGGCTTTGTTTAACAGACAATAACATGGCTGTGACCATTCTCAGTGTTTAGTAACTCATTTGCTGAGCTTAAAGTCTCCTTTCCCGATCATCTCTGTTGCACATTTTGATGCATGAGATGTACAAACTTAACTTGAAGCAAATCCAGATCACTCACATTTTGTGATTCACTGCACGCATGCATGTTGTATAAAATCATTGTAACTTTAAGTTATCGTAGCAATGTAAAGTAAGTTAAAACAAAAACTGATTTAATCATACGCTGCAAGATCTTTAGCGATAACCTCGAAAAAACGTCAAAATAAACGTTACAAACCGGGATGTTTGGTTTCCCTGAACAAGGCAGCTAACTAGCATCACATGCTAACAACAAAACGTAAGGCTACTTCCGGGTGTAAGTTTTTCCTCCACGCCGCTGCGTGGCGCCCACGACACGTCTTCTAAATAAATAACCTTTAAACCCAGCGTTAGCTGCTGTGACTGTGAGTACGTGTGAGACTTGAGTGGATCCAAAACGATGATAAACCGAACGGTTATTAACAGTTATCATCAGGTAAGACAGTGTTTTAAAGCGCTTGGTCGTTAACGATACGGTGCGAGCCTAGTTCGCAACAAAAAGTGAAATAAAACTGGTAGGTTGATTTAAATGCACTTCGGGATGTTGTCAGGTGTTCGAATTTAACTGGTTTCCCTGTTAACTGGTGGCCGACTTCCTTTATCGTCCTTGGTTGCTGCGAGGAACACCAGATTTTAAAAGCCCGACAGAAATCCGTAGTCCTCCTGGTGAACTCCATTCAATCGTGTATATACAATACACTTCAAACGAAGTTTGCCAGGACAGCTACGGCCTTCTGTTGGGTTTTTTTCTATTTGCTGGAACAAGGTGCAACAAAGGAAGTAGGTCACCAGTTAACAGGGAAACCATTTAATCCGAAACACGCTCCCGACTTTACATAAATGCCGTTTTTATGCTTAATGCAAAAATCTTAGATAGCGGCGTTTCGCCGAACAGCAGAATTCAGCCAAATAGTATTGGGATTAGGCGAACAAAAACGTGCAAGGGATGACATCCAATGTTTTGTCTTTTTCAACAGTTTGTGGTTTACCTTCCGTTGAGATGATATGGTGTAAACCAAGTCGTCAATCTCCTTTGATTATATATTTTTGTAAAAATGTGCTGTTGTATTGCTACCATCTGTTAATAATTAATGCACTGGAATCATATCAAAAACTTAAAAAAAAGAAAAAAAAAAGCTTTGTCTTATTTTGATAAAACAACAAAAGAATAGCACAGGGGACCTAATATCGCAGCACCATGTTTGTTTGATTGTGTATAAAAAAATTAACTATTGGGTGTAGGGACGGATTGGATTGACCTGAACTGATTACGTCAAACAGGTTTCCACATTTTATTGAACTTACTAAAATAACAAAACGCTACAATCCAAAATTAATCCTCAAGCCAAATCGAATCCATGTTTCCTACTACTACTACATGCTTACATCAGAGATACTATTCATATTTTTTTTCCCCAATGCTGGTTATTTCTTGACAATCTTTATGTCTCATCCAGTAATGAACAGGAAACGAGCTCTGGTTTCAGACACTTTCATGGTGAAGAAAAGAAGAAATGGCTCAGAGACATTTGGAGCTGTCAGCGACGGAGACGGTTTGGGTAACTGCAAAAATAAGCGAATCGCTTTTTTTTTTTTTTTCTCAAAGAAAACTCAATAAAGTCACACTTTATGCTCACTTCTTTATTTTTTAAGGACCAACCGACGTCAGATCCACCCTTGAGTATCTCCGGACGCTATTTCCCAGAAAGCTCTTTAATGACGCGTTGCCACAAATTGTGCTCAAGCATCAACTCTACAGCATCCACAACGACAAGACCCTGGTGGACAAGGAGGTGGTAAGGTGGCTTCTCCGCTCGCGGAAGCGTCACATTTGATTCAACCTTTCCCTGCGTGACTGCTTTATCCTCTTTTGTTTGTTGTCGCACACAGAACAGACTGCGTGAAGAAGGATCCCTGCTGATGTTCCAGCTCGGGTTCGACGCGGACGCTTTCGGACTGGTCCTCACTTCGGACTACAAGGCCAAAGTTTTGGCCGGGGAAGAGGGCAAAGTCACGCAGGCCACGGTGGAGAGATTCTTGGAGAAAGTGGTGTCCGTCTGCACCGACCTGAGCTTCACTAAAGACAAGATGCTCAGAGAGTTCCTGTTCACGGACTCTGAGATAACGTAAGAAAAGCAAAGTGTCTGATTCTATTCTTTATTTTACTCTTCATCCAAGGGTCAAGATTAGTTTTTTTCGCGATCCTTTCACCTCATGTCACTGTGAATTTCAGTATTCGGTGTAAAAGACGTTTGACACCAGACACTTGTATTTTCAAAGGTCAGCAGATTATTTTTTCCCCCCTCCCCACCTAGGCAGCTGGTGAAGTCGGGTGTCCTGACGGTGAGGGACGCCGGCAGCTGGTGGCTTTCCATCCCCAACTCTGGAAAGTTCACCAAGTACTTCATAAAAGGTTGTGCTTCGCCCTGCTTACGGCGTAACTTTCTCACGTTTCTTTCTTTTTTTTGTAATGTATTTGACGGTGTCCTGCTAACTTGAACACAGGTCGTAAAGCGGTGCTCGCCATGGTGAAGAAGTCCAAATATGGTGAAGTCTTAAAGGCGGAGATAGAAGAACGGAAGACAAACTCTCAAGTGAAATTCCACATGAAATACCACATCCATGATATTGTCGGTGCAGAGCTAGTAGAAAGGTGATGTTTGACTTAATACGGACCTTTTTTTTTTGTGTGTGCGATTCAAGATTTTTCAAATGAAAAGTATTTATAGTCGTACCTGCCTCAGTAACTGACTTTGCTTTGATGGCACTAATGTCAGGAATCGATTGCATTCACATCTCCAAACGAACACAACCCAATGCAGTTTTTAATATTTTACAAATAAACTGCGTGGAAACTGCTATTTTAAAGCCAGTATAACAACACACCCTTACATTCCAATTATACTAACGTATCTTAAAAAACAAAAAACAACCTAGATTTTGCCATTTCTAGTAGATGCTTTACTTGAGAAATAAAATCTGTAGAGATTAAGCTTTTAAAATAATGACCCCTTTCCAGATGATAAAAGTTTTGACCAAAAACCAAATGTATTGCACATGTGCATTTAATGAGACATCTGAGGATTCAATGTACTTTCTGTTCAAATGTACATTGATCTGACTCACTGAACCTCCCTCTGCATTTCTTTCCAGCATACCGACGACTTCAGGCACATTGCTGCGATTTGTGGATTCCTGAGCTGCAGGGAGGCGAACGTCAGCCTGAAAACGACGAGATGACTGAACAATGTACTAAGATTGTGAAGAGTATTCGTGTGACGACCGAGCGATCTTAATTTAAGATTTGTTACTTTGGCTTCGGTGCTAAACGCGCTACAAAAACCCTTGTGGGTTGATGAATTGTCAAATTTTCTTTTTGACACGGCTGTGTAAGGTTCTGGTTTATATTGTAATAAAAATGTGAAACGTTTCTTCAGAAATTACTTTTCAGATCCAGTCTAAGCACGCAAGCCCTACCTTGTTTCGGATAGTTTCTCTTTCTCGACGCACAATGAATCACATGTTTTGATCTATCAGGTGTGTCTGGAACGGGCAAAAAAAAACAACCAGGCAGACAAATCGATTTTAAAGGAATTTATTGGCTTTTTCAAAAAGTGACAATAGCTTTTACCCATAAAACTAAAGAGTCACAACATTGGCTTGAATTAAAGCACAGCTTGATGTCTGAATACAAGACAGATGAGCAACATGTACTTAACCCCTGATCTAGTAGTTCAAATACATTTTCTTTTTTTTCTTCTTGTAAATAGGCAAAAAATATAACTGTAGCAATTCTAATCTTAGTTTTCAGTATATGATGCACATACATGCTGTCAGCATTAATTACAAAAAGCTAGGCTTGTAGGGAGATTAAGGTAGCGTTAACTGTGGAGGTAATAAAACAAAAGGATATTCATAGTGTTAGTTAAACAATACAGTGAGTGAGTGTAACTTCTGTCAAGAAAGATACAAAATAGTCAGATCACATGATTATAACAACAAAAAAAGAAAAGATGAGTACACTTTATACTACATCATAACCGACGGCAGCCCCGTTGCTGTTAGCAGGCGGAGATGCTCTTCTTAGTGATGCTGCTCAGCCAGTAGTGATGCGATTTCAATATAAATTTTAAAAAAAAACAACAACTGTGCTGCACATTAGGTTTTCCGATAAATGCCCGCAGAGCATCGAAGGTGCTCTTGTTCCCCCGTCACCAAAGCACCTCGGCGACTTCTACTCCAATATGTAATCAAGCGCTCGGCTCGTCGCTCCTGCGCAGCTCAGACACTTCAAAGGGGAAATCTTACAAAGACGACAAAAGAGGAACGCCGTCGAGTCGACGGGTCCGATTGGAGCCAAATGTGGACAATACTGGAGTGTCTGGATGTCGAAGGGAATAAAAGCACTGTTGGTGTCAGCAGACCTTTTCTCCCCCCGCCTCCTACAAAGTCTGGATTTTTTTTTTTTTTTTTAAAGAACTTTTTAAGCATCATTCAATGCAAAAAAAAGAATGGATTTACAAGAATCACACAGGCTACTGGGACACGGAGCACAGACGGTTGTTTCAGGCAAAAAAACAGAACAAAATGAACTTCACAGGTGGTTTACTCCTTGTTGACAAGAGCGACGACACAACCAGGCAAAAGTGAAACTATGAAGATGCCACTGATCGGAAACCCTTAATGGTCTGGGATTGTTCTTTTGTTTGGGTTTTTTTTTTTGTTTGTTGAGACAATGGAACAAAAGTTCCTTTACGGCTAAAATACAGCAAGTGTGCAGAATGTATTTGGCAATATTTCTTCCACTCAACAAACGACTAAGACTGTAAACAAAACAAAACAAACAGATTTAAATCAAAAGGTGGACAACCAGTGGAAACATTAATTGGAGACATTCCACAGTCTTTTTGTTTTTACAAAACATCCAATCCATTTAAGAAGGCCTCAAGAAATTCAGAGTTTCGTCTATACAGGATACATTGTTAAGAAAGAACTGGGGTCTACAGTTGTCTTTTAGCCCTGCCTCTCCTAATCTGACCATGAATGGAGTTTTTTTTTTTTTTTCAAGGAAGCGGTTGGTATAACTTGTAGCTACACTTATAGGACAGAATCTGAAGTACATTATTTTGTTTGTTTGTTTTTTGAAGTGTGTATACTGGTGCTTTTCTCCTGTCTTTCGCCCCCCCCCCCCCACACCCACACCCACCCCCACCCCCCCCCTCAGCCACTAGCGGTCATGTTCCCCCTTATAAATGCTCCAGTGGGAGAAGTCTTAGAGGAGTGAGCACCTCTTTCCCTTCTTCTTGACGGGCGGGGGGCACAGCACGGCCCGGATGGCCTCGTCGAAAACTGTTTTAAGGCCACGCTGAGTCAAGGCGGAGCACTCCAGGTACTTGACAGAACCTGGCGGAGGCAAGCGGAGAGGCGGAGAGAGAGAGAGAGAGAGAGAGAGAGAGAGAGAGATGCTGGTTAACTTCAGGTTTTTGTTGTTGTTGCCGTTTCTCCCTAAACCTTTACAAGGACAATGTTTAAGGTACCGATCTCTTTGGCCATAGCCAGTCCTTGAGGGTAGGTGATCGGGGAGAGTTTCTTCTCCTTCAGCTTCTCGGTGGTGTCCTTATCGTCCCTCAGATCCAGCTTGGTGCCCACGAGGATGATGGGAGTGTTGGGACAGTGGTGTCTCACCTCGGGGTACCACTGCACCGAGACAACACAGCAAGATCAGCACTTCAAGCTTTTTTCTTTCTTTCCCCCCCCCCCCCCCCCCCCCCCAGCCCCGCCTGCTGTGTGCTCCTCAGTGGGGCTGAGAAAACAAGAGCCGAGGGGAACTGGAGAGCCAGATAATCATTTCCTGTGGGTTTATCTCCAGGAGAAACTTCCTTCGCAAACAAGCGATCGTGACCCTTGTTAACGCAAGAAAATATTGTCCAGAATATGGAACTTTCATCAGCTCTGACAATGTTTCGGCACATTACTGGAACAAGTCAAAGTTTGTGGAACTCAAAGCCACAATTGATGATTACGTTCACGTCGTGACTGTTTTTGATGATGGGAAATATTTACGCATTCGTGTCCAGAGTGGAAATATGATTTAATGGATTGTTTTTAATCTCAAATCTTAGCCCCCGAAAAATTTGATCACAAAGATCTTTAGGGTAATGCGAGGAGAGACGAAGTAAATACTGCCCATAAATCGCTGAGTCACTGTCAAAGGAAGAAATAAAAACAAACAGGAAGAAAAACAAAAAGGAAAAAAACAATCCAATTATTGATTAACTTCGTCGTCGTGTTAACGTGTGATCAGATTTACCCTCAATATGAAAAACAGCAATAATTTGTTTCATGTCAAACATGTTGAATTTATGCCGAGTCATTTCACTGTTAACTTTAATATCAATGTTTCAAACGGGAAGCACTTGTTCACTAGTGCACTACTGATTACACATACACTTCCTTAGCAAGCAGGGGTGTCAATCATTTGCCAGCTGAGTGAGGCTTTTACTTTGAACGAGAAGTTTTACTTCTAATCTGTCGCTGAGTCAATGATTAAAAAAAAAAAAGAGTCCAGGTTGCAGTGGGATATGCCTTTCAAGAAATTGACATTTATCCCCATAACCCACCCACGATCCTGGTTATTCAAGGGCATATTGAACAAAATCCCACTTGTAGTCAAACTCAAATAAACTAGAATAAATGTATCCAGAGGTCAAACTTCTCATAACGCCACCTTGCGTGTTCCTGACTCACCTTGGCACGGACGTTTTCAAAGGAGGCGGGACTCACGAGCGAAAAGCAGATGAGGAACACATCCTGGGGCGACAAAGAATACAAGTCGTGAGGATTGTTGCGGGCTGCCTCACAAAGGTGCTTTTTATTTCACGTCCTCGTTCGAGCCTATTGATGAAAGTTCCCAAACACAAGTGTGTTGAGCGAATACATAACGGTGTCGCCTGTCCTACCGTCTGTGGGTAGGAGAGTGGGCGGAGTCTGTCGTAGTCTTCCTGCCCCGCTGTATCCCACAGGCCCAGGTTCACTGGTTTCCCATCCACCATCACATTGGCAGAGTAGTTGTCGAACCTGATGAGAGGCAACCTCATCAGGATTCACATTGGCCGAGGGTGATTTTAAATCGAGATGTCACTAAAACATTGTTTATGCGAGTGCCTCCTGAGCCACTTCGAGCTCAAATGATAGACGCGAAGCAGAGCTGGAATCAGAAAATGACTGTGTTTTCCCTCAGAAATTGAAAATGTGTCATCAGAGTAATTGCAGCCCCTTCGCGAAAGCGAACATAATTCTTATCTGAAAACGAAGGCAGCCAGAGGATAGGATGCCACAGCAATTGACTGCTTGAGAAACAAGGGTGGAGACAAATGATTGACTGCTGGGCTGGACATAAATAAATAAATACACACTGCAGTGCAGTCTCAAGACACTCACACTGTGGGGATGTACTCTCCAGGAAAGGCATTGGTGGTGTAGCTGATGAGCAGACAGGTCTTACCCACAGCGCTGGAGGAGAGAAAACACTCATTAAGAATCGCTTGGCTCCCGTACGAATATAAGCAATGGTTATTTCACAACGATAAATGTCCATCGTGTTTATATACGCTTGATTATACGCTTTGAAATGACAGTATTATTTGAATGAGTCACGAGACACTTCAGTGTGAACCTGGTAGGACTGAAAATATTCAGATTGCAAAGAAAATAATAATAATAACAAAAAAGAAATCACAAACACAAGGCAGTGAATGAGTGTGCTGGCAGCTACCACACCCTATGTCGAGGAGTTCAAGAGTGTTTACCTCCCAGTCAATGTAACACATCTGTCAGGGGCAAATCACAACTTCATCCACAACTTGAGGTAAACAGTTAAGACGTGTATTATAATGTCTCACACACACGTTAGGTATGAGCAACAAGAAGCTTAAAATCTTGAAATCACTCCACTGCTGTGAGACTGTTGCCAAACTCAGGTTTAATTCAAGTTAGAGCTGAGCTGCCCAGCGAGAGCTGACTCACCCAAATGTGAGGGAGACAATGAAACCAGGTCAAACATTAGCCACTGAACAAGTTGGTAATAAAAAAACAACCAGTTTGGTCAGGAATCTAAAGGCTCGCTGTTCGTGGACGGAGTTTATGACTCTCGTATAACAGGTAGTTAACAGCTCGGTAGCTAACTTTACCCGTGAGGAATAAATGAGGTTTAAACGTGAGCTGGTCCGGTGACAGCCATCCAGCTGGGATTTCGCTTTACAGTGAGCCGGCGGCCGACCGGGCTGGATGGTGGCGAAACTCACCCGTCTCCGACAACAACACACTTTATGGCCTGCATCGCGCCGCAGCTGGAGGAATGCTAAGTTAGCCCGGGAGCAAGCTAACGTTAGCTCGGCTTCTCTCTTTCCTTTGTCCGGACTCGCTCTCTGGTGAAACCGCCCGAGCAAGCGTCCCGCTGTCGGCCCTGGGTGCTGCGGATGGAGCTCCTGAGCTGTGGAGAAAACACGCGGGGCGACTTATGGTCACTTAGATCGCACTTTAACGCAAGTTTGCTCAGAAATCGGCTCGCGACATTCCCATGCTTTCGTGGGCTGAAAGCTGTGAAGCCAAACAGCAGCCACCACCCCTGTGGAAAAAAAGAAGAAGCTGCATCCGGTGTTTCGGAGTAAGTGGTTTCCTTGTTAACTGATGACGGACTTCCTTGAGCGTGACTGTGGAGCGAATCCAGGCTAAAATGATTCTTTAAAATTGTGTTCATTTGAATGGAAAGAAAAGAAGTTATTGACTTTTTTTAAAATTTGAAACTGAATTTTCAAGGTTTGACCTTGAATTAAAAATTTTTTTTAAACCCTGTATTAAAAATAAAAATAATTGTATGACAATGCTTGAATAAAATTTTGATTCAGCTCTAGAATTCTTTTGATACAATTATTCATTTTCACTCTTGAATATGTATTTTTTTTAAAAATGTGGGTGTGGTTTTTATCAGTTGCAGATTTAATGGTTTCTGATCAGGATCTTTTTTCCCCCACATTGGAATCCTGTTTTTAGGTTTTTTTTCACCTTCAAAACATTCTTTCAAATGTTATTTTTTTCAATCAGATTTTTTTTTCAAATGAAATGCCCTGGGTTTAGCTCATATGGTGCTTTGTCATCGCTCGTAAACAAGGAAGTCGGTCAGCAGTTCACAGGGAAACCACTCAAACCGAAACACCAGCACTCTCGGCTGCTACGCCCACACAAACTCCGATGATCCGAGACGTTTGAGCAAACAACTGAGCAGATACGGGCTTTTGGTTACCCATGTGCTAGTATCAATTATTACCAAATAACAACACGAGCAAAAACACCTTACTTTCACTCGCTCTGTTAAATCAAAACACGAGAAAATAAAGAAGACGGACTATTTTGGGTGTGACACGGGAGGCGGAGGTGACGTCACTGTTACAGGCCTCGCTGATTAAAAATGTATGTATGTTTTTTTTGTATGTTCTGTTCCCTGAGTGAGGCATTTAAGGCTGCTCTTTAAAATCTTGACATCATCCTTCCTGTCATATTAATGTGTGCAAGGATAAACTGGCTGGAGACCTTTTTGTATTATGTCAGTCCACATAATTTAGGTGGGAAACGCTAATATTTTAAATTAATACGCTCTGAAATTAAGTTAATCACTTGCTATAATTCTACACGAGATGATCACTGTATGATGCAAGATCATTTTATCTTACACAAAGTGACACCTCTTTACCTCTGGTAAAATAGTCTCCATAATTAGCAGAACAAATCATATTCTTTTACCTTTGTGCTATGTGACAAGAACGTGAATGATGACTTTCTGTTTAAGCTAAATCACGAGACAATGTTATTTTTCAATATCAAATAATCTATATTTCCGGTCTGAACCTAATATTTTAAGATTGAAAGAATGTGTTCAAGCTCTTTTAATTTCAAGTAGTTTACTTTCTGGTTCACAGACGTGTTTCTTTTTACTACATTTAAAAGGTCTTCATAATATGAATGTATTGTTTATGGACACAGTCATAGTTTTGTTGCTTGTCACTGGCCTTGGTTGCATACACAATATTTATCCCGAGGGGGTCAAAATAAAAATAAAGGATAAATTGTCATAAGTAAAACACATGATGCTGAGGGATTTCTGTTGCCAATTTATTTTTTCTATTTTTTTGTGCTTTAAAGCACCTTGTGACTCATGTCTGTGAAAGGTGCTATACAAATAAAGTTCTATTCTATTTTATTATATTATAATTCTCTACATCAATCTGGTACCTTCACTGAATTGGGAAAGTGCCGTCTGTCTGTTTGCACACATTGGTTCCATCAGACTCAGCTCATTCTCACGAGATGTCTTTGTTTATTCATACAGATGGGTTGATCTCAATGCAATTGAATCAACTGGACTTTAGTTAATACTCAGGGACCGTATGAGAGCACATGTCATCCCTATCAACACGTATGCAACGCTGAAAATATTATTGGTTTATATGTTTTGATAACTTTTCACTCCTGCCAGTCTATACTCGGGGCGCAGTGCTCCCTTTACCTCCGCGTGTCACACCGTATTCAGTCCGCCTGATACCATAACAGGAGTCTGCAGGAGCTGTCTGGGTGGAGCTGCTCCGCCAGCATAACAAACGGCGAAAAGAAAAAAAAATGGATGTCCATGTCCGTCTTCGGTAGAAATATGAACTGTCACCCTTCGCTCAGCACTTTCATTGTCGGATCTCGCCCCCGGACGCAGTGACGAAGAGCTCACCGGACGGACGGGGGCCTCGATGGCGGGTCTGTCTTATTTAGTGCTCCGCTTCTCGGGCTCCGCTGGTCGGACATATGGAGTGTTTTCCAAAGGCTTGACCAGGACTTTGTTGATATTCTTCGATCTGGCGTGGCGATTGCGGATCCGATTCCCATACATCTACCTGGTGGCGTCGATGATGTTTAACGTCAGGTTACAGGTAAACGTCTCACCTGTCCAAACGTTACTTCCGCTGATCGGTAATGTAAACAGCTGATCGCAGGCCTGACGGGAGGGGTGGAAGACACCCCCACGTGTTTTATTTATTTTTTGTTAAACAAACGTTAGATCATCTAATTAAACGTCCACTTCTGATTCAGAACGTGGCATGAAATGACATTTGGAACTTCCTCGAGCCAATTCTTTCAAATTTAGGATTGAGATGAAGTGTCAGCTTGTCTGTGATGCGATGACACTTTGGATATCACTGCAAAGCAATTTTAACATTTAATAAGTCACATATAATCATACTGAAGAAGAACATTTGCGATACAGAGGTATTGCCTAGATGTCATGGTGTATCACAGTATTTAAAATCACATTTAATTATGTTAAAATGTAGTTAAGATGCCCACAAACGAGAGCAGTTTTCAATTTCACTGTATTTTGTACAAAGCAGCATTGTTACAAATGGCATACTGTTGAAAACATGTTCACTTTTCATAAAAATGCTCAAATTATTAATAATTTCTTAATATGTAAACAATCTGAATTCGTTCAATTTTCTGATATTCTGATGTGACCTGGAGCAATTAAAAAAATATTTTAAACTAAACTTATCTCATAATCATGCTTCAATATTGCTGGGGTGTTTTTTTTTTAGCATCACAGAAAGACTAAAAAGACATTTGCTCATCATTTGGACACATTGGCAAATCCCTTGTCTGTGTTTTGGAGCAAAATGGGGGGGGGGACTTTTTTTTTCACCAATCCATGTGAAACATCTCTGCCTAATAAGTATTAGATAACTGTCAGTTTAAGAAAATGTGGAGAAAACAACTTGCCATTCTCAGTTCACTGAATTGTTTCCTTATTTTTAATCTGCGCCCCTTAAACGTGGTTCTGCACTTCGCCCCCATACCAGTAATCTTTGTGTTAAACCAGTAATCCCTTTATAAATGGTTGATTTAAAGTTTATCCACAGAGTCTGAGGTGTTTGATTCACTAACGGTCTCCGTCTCCTCCCAGGTCCACATCGAAATCCATTGAGTCATCGACGTTGTGCACTTAAGACAATGACCAGCGAGCACTGCCAAATGTTTCAGCCGGTGAGAGTCACCTGCTGACTGCACACAGAAATGTGGAGGCGGACGACATTTAATCCCGCGAAACCTCGTGACGATGCAACAAAGTGACTCGGCTGGTTGTTTACGTCGGCTCCCGTCACACAAGCTCAGTGCCTTTGCAAGGAGGAGGGCAGAGATGGGACGAGGTGGAGGAGGAAGATACACGTCCGGGAGGATTTCGACTCGGTTTCTGCACTCTGGGGAGGAAAAAAACAAAAGTGGACTGGCATAGATGTGAAAATGAAAAGTCCAAAAAAAAAAAAAAAAAAAAGATGATTGTGGCTGGGAAACTTTGTTGCTCCTCATGTTTGCTTGTTATAAACATCTCAGAACATGGAATCATCTCACTTTGTTTTTTTAACAGCGAATATCTTCACTGCATGACACGTGCGAGCATGTTTTTTTGTCCTCTCTGGCTGGGACGCTTTATCGTTAGGTTTATTTAAGCGGCGTGCGCGGTACGTGGTCTTTCGGCGCAGCTGCAGCAACAGTGCGTTCCACGCAGTCTGTCCAGCGGCGCAGCATCAACACCACATGTCTTTGTGTTTGTAGACACGGGCTGTCACACTCACACGTTCAGTGGCACCGGAACGGTGATATTAATGGAATGTGTTACATGCAAAATTCAATGTTTGTTTGTTTTTTTAGCAGCATTTGTCTTAAGTATTCATTTCTGTGAGAAATATGTGGGAGAGAGAGAGAACATTTGAAGGTGGGAATGATTGAATTTTGAAAGAAATAAATGAATAAAATCAAATGTTCAGCCTTTTGTCTGTTATTTACATACAGAGTGATGCTTCTATAATGTTTTTTTTTAAATTTATTATCTAATCTTGAAGCACAATGTAAATATAAATGTTAAAAACAAATCCCTCTACTCCCAGTAGGTATTCTCAATTGTGGCCTTTCTACTACACTTTTTTTTAACCATCACCCGAATACATGTGCCATGTTATATCATGACAGTTTTGACATGTCCAGGTGGTAATTTTCCTTTAAACCATTGTCAGCTGGGATCATCCTCAGCCTTTCAGACCGAAAGGTGGAAGAAATGAAGATGGAAAGGTTATTATCTCCAAAAAAAGAGCAAATATGTTGAAGTGACAGAAATGAAAATAAACGATTTTCCGCTCTTTGCATGAGACAAATATTCTCCCTGCGCAGGTCACCACTATAAGGCTCATTGAATTATTGAATCCCATAAATCTCAGCTCTGCTTTTTGAGGGAGTGTTGTGGTAACAAGTGTCCACTTGGGGGAAGCAGCCTATCACATTCCTGTCCACCTCTTTCAAGTTAACGTGTCAATGCAGGAAAAATAAATAAATAGAAGAAGAAGAAGAAAGTAGTGCCTGAAGCTCAAATATAACAACACCTAGTCTGCCGCTGAAAGAAGAAGTGCTGTTGTTGTATGGCCCAATAGGAATGAATGATCACCAGCTTCACTCCTGCAGTGATTTACTGCTTTTCATTCATTCAAAGTGTGTCACAAATCTGAGTTTACTCATACATTTCTTTCGCTTCTTGTTACCATCAATTATATTAAAAGAGAAAATCCCATGCCATTCATGTCTGTGTTTACAGAAGGCATGAACACACTCTGGAGAAATATTTGGCTTCGACTGAGCCTTTCTTTTTAAGCCAAGACTCACTCGGTGCTGAAAAAAAAAATGTCCCCACTAAACTTGCTGTAACCAGCAGCCACTCTGATGCTAC